>NW_028261381.1:12526954-13126954 GCF_051295495.1 Thamnophis sirtalis
TGAGAAATGTTTGAATGTGAGAAAGTATATTGTATATTTCTTGCTTTATTAAAAAAAACATACGATAAATGGAATTATGTTGAAATACATGATTTTTACCCAAACCTGGAATTGGAGTTTGGTTGCTGAATATGATAAGAGTAATATATGGTGGAAATGCTGCAGGTGTGAAAATAAATAGAATGTTTACTGAATGGCTCAGGAATGAGCAGGGAGTGAGATAAGGGTGTGTAATGTCCTTTTGGTAATTTATTATATTTATGATTAAGTACAGAAGGAATGCTTGTGATGGCATTAAAGGACTGCTGCTTCAATATAGTTTTATATGCAAATTATGTCATGTTGTTGGTTGGAACCCAGAATGATTTCTATCAAATTATATTTTATGATGCAGTGAGAAGTATGGATCTGAAAATGAATTTACCAAAAACTAAGGTACTTGTGTTTGACATGGAAAATAGAATGAACAATTTCAAATTACATAAATGGGGAAAAAAAACCCTAGTGGATTAATTTCTCTAGTTTGGTAGAATCTTTACATAGCAGGGGGAAATGAGTGGGGAAATTTTCAGAGGTGGGACTGATTGAAATGTATAGGACATGGGAAGTTGTAAGAAACTGAATGTTTGTTAAAAGAAGCAAAAATGGCTCTGTATCACATTGTGCTTTTGCATACTTTGTTATATGGAAGTGAGTGCTGGGTATCCCAGGAGAAACATAAAAGTAAGTTGAATGCAGTGGGAAGAAGTGTGTGGTGTGTGGATTGAATACAAAATGAATGACTACTATGAAAGAGAGATATTGTGAGGGAGTTTGGTTGTATAGAGAAAATGAATGAGAGCTGAATAGCAAAATGAATACACAAAGAAAGAGTGAACGGATTAAGAGAAAATAAAAGACAGAGAAAGTCATGGTTGAATGAAATTGATAAAATCAGGGCAAAAAGAGATGTCCTTATTTCAAAAAACAAAAGGCAATTTAGGAAGCGTAGTATAGATGAAGCAGGAGAAATAATTCATTATCTCATGTCTTTCCTTAGCTTATAGATTCTTGTTTTGTTTTTGCACCAACATCAGTTCTCTAAAAAAAAATAGTGTGATGAGTATGTATAGATGTGTGTCTTTTTTTAAAATTTGTTAGATTTAAATTCACCAATTCTTCCAGGAGGAGGAACTTTGTAGCTTCCTCCTCTAATCTTTCCCCAGAACAAAAAAATCCTGTATACCAGCTTGATTTGCCCCAAATTACTCAGTGAACTTTGTGGTCTAAAGATGGAGTTAAAATCAGGTTTCCCTAGTCCTATTTCAACACCACTGTATTAGGAATACTTAGTTTGGACTGTTAAAAACTTCCTAAGAATCAATCAACCAATCAACCAACTCCCTAAGAATAAATCTATATGGATTGTTTGCTTTCTAGCCTTGGGTCTTAAGAGAAATACTAATTGGGATGGTTGCAAAGCAAACTTTCATTCATCAAGCTGTAAACAACTTTAGGTGAGTCCTATGCAATGAATATGTTAGGCATGCCTTCTTCAATATCCAAGAAAGAAAAACCTCAACTCCATGTTAAAGTACTTTTACTAGATATGAACTGAAAGCAGCAAAAAGGAAAGCAAGATCTGAGCCAGAAAGGCAATAGCAATAGCAATAGCAGTAGACTTATATACCGCTTCATAGGGCTTTCAGCCCTCTCTAAGCAGTTTACAGAGAGTCAGCATATTGCCCCCAACAATCTGGGTCCTCATTTTACCCACCTCGGAAGGATGGAAGGCTGAGTCAACCCTGAGCCGGTGAGATTTGAACCGCTGAACTGCTGATCTAGCAGTAGCCTGCAGTGCTGCATTTAACCACTGCGCCAAGGCAGGAACATATATATATCAAATGTTTACCCAGCACCCTCTACCCAATTCCTCAACCCAGTGTCCAATCTGCAACTCCCTAAGGTGCCATGTGGGGTGCATCTTCAACCAGCCTCATCAAGTTGGTATGCGAGACGGTTGGCCTTGACCAAGTCCAAACATCAGCCACCAGCATGTGCAGAAGATGGTGAGAACAAGACTCCTCCAATACAATATAATTCCCATCCCCAATACCACCACCACCCCGTTCCTATGGTAGCCGATAGTAAGCAAGCGTAGCAGAGGCTGACAGAATATAGAAGACCCCTGGCTCAGTTGCCAGCTTTGGCAGGTTGGGTATGGTAGGCTCCTGCCTGCAATTCCACTACTAATTAGTAAAGAAAACACTTGCCAAGAAAAAAATATATAGTAGAGGATTATTCCCTCTGTGCCTTGGGATTCATCACAAAAAACCTTATGAGGACATGAGTATTTGAATGTAACTTCATTACCAGTGTTGGGATTAGCATCCTGTACTTCAACAAAGGTTGGAGATAGTTTTGGAGTGAGGGGTCCTTGGTGCTCTCAGATCTTGCTTGTTTTCTTGCAGATGTTTCATTACCTTAACTAGGTAACATCATCAGTGCTAGTGCTAGTTTAGGAGGCTGTTCATTTTCATTTCATTTTCATTTCATTTTCATTTCATTTTCATTTCATTTTCATTTCATTTTCATTTCATTTTCATTTCATTTTCATTTCATTTTCATTTCATTTTCATTTCATTTTCATTTCATTTTCATTTCATTTTCATTTCATTTTCATTTCATTTTCATTTCATTTTCATTTCATTTTCATTTCATTTTCATTTCATTTTCATTTCATTTTCATTTCATTTTCATTTCATTTCATTTTCATTTTATTTGTCTTGTATGCCTCCCACTCCCGGAGGACTCCGGGCGGCTCACAGTAGACAAGGGAAAGGGGATAAATAGACAAAGACAACACTTTAAAAAAGACGCAACATTCACAATTTCCGTGGGGCTGGATGTTTCACAAGCCCCCCGGCCTGCTGGAGCAGCCAGGACTTGGTGGCTTTGCGGAAGGCCAGGAGGGTAGTAAGGGTCCGGATCTCCACGGGGAGGTCATTCCAGAGGGCTGGAGCTGCAACAGAGAAGGCTCTCCTCCGGGGAGTCGCCAGCCAACATTGGCTGGCGGATGGAATCCGGAGGAGACCTAACCTGTGAGATCTTATCGGTCTGAGGGAGGTAACCCACACAGTTATTCTTTCATCCACTGTTATAGTCTTCATAATTTTAAGTTGATACAAATCACAAAAGCATATGTTCAGAAGCAGGAACTTTAGGCCAGATAGAAGATTGATCTCCGCTTTCCCACATATACCAGATAGAAAATAAAATCAGATGAGCTAATTCTGCTCAATTGTAAATGTTGCAAGTCTGAAAGTACAATTACCCACTGTCTCTTTTTACAGCCTGATACTGTAAGTTAGGGACGATCCTTTCTGTGTTTCTTTCTGTGCCTGTTATTCAGCTGCGGGCTATGTCATTCAGCAGCCTTCTAACCCAACCGTTCCCTAGGCACATCTCTTCCCTCCCTCTCCCAAGATCATTCCCACATACCATTATAATTAAGTAGATGTACGAGTGAAGAGAAAAACATTGTGATGGCAGTGTGGGTTCATCAACTTGGCCCTGGATGATCCATTCACTAAGAGGAAATATCATAACTCCATCAGTCATCCTCCCATCATCCTCCAAGAAGTTGTGCATTAGACCCAGGCTTTGTGGAAGCCCATGCCCTTCCATCTCTGCCCCTTCTTCGTTAGCACATTTTGTTTTGGGAAATGTGTATCTACTACACATAGCTTGGCATCCATTAGTGAACATCCTTCACTTTCTTGAAAATGAAGGCTCCTCCATTTAAAGTCTTTAACGTCTCACTTGTTTTAATTTGTGAAAGCTTCTTGTCTGTAAGGGGATCGTATATTGGCATTATTCCCACATTTAATGCATTTTCAACCTGTATGGGCTTCATGAATATTTGAAAGCTGGCCAGTGGCTGTGCCCATTTATTAAGCACTAGACTGCAATCTACTGGTAAATCAGACCTTCACTGTTACTGGCTTTGGGGCTGATTTCTGAGCTAAGAAAACAATTGGCTTGGATTGATGGGTGTGATTCATTGTAACACCCCCCTGAAAAAAATCTGAGGGGAAAAAGAAGCACTAATGTTCTGAGCAAAGAAAAGTGTTCCTGAGGTAGCCCTCCCCACTGTTCCGAATCTAAAAATATGCATTTTAAAAATCATCTCAGAGCTCCTATAGTGAGTATAAATAGAACTATATCAAAGAAAGTACCCTTTCATCTTACAAAATTGCTTAATGTCAGAATAGCAGAATAAAGATTTAGATTAGGCCTCCTCCGTATTCCATCTGCCGGCCAATGTCGGCTGGCGACTACTCGGAGGAGGGCCTTCTCTGTGGCTGCTCCAGCCCTTTGGAACGAGCTCCCCGTGGAGATTCGGACCCTCTCCACCCTTCGGGCCTTCCGGACGGCCGTGAAGACCTGGCTGTCCCAGCAAGCCTGGGGTTGAGTTCCCCCCCTACTCGAATTTGCTGTGTCTGTTGTGCTTTTAAATTGTTCGTATTGTCTGATTGTTTTGTCTTACTTTTGTAATTTCCCCTCCCTTGGCTTTTGTTCAGCCACCCTGAGTCCCTTTGGGGAATAGGGCGGCCTACAAATTGAATAAACTCCAAACTCCAAGAGACCTTGGAGGTCTTCTAGTCCAATTGGCTGCTCAAGCAAGAGACCCTGCACCATTCCAGACAAGTGGCTGTCCGGTCTCTTTTTAAAAGCCTCCAGTGATGGACCACCCACAAGTTCTGAAGGCAAGCCATTCATTTCAATGCATGTCAATGCATGGCTCCCTCAGAAAGTCACATCTGGAAGCCTAAAAGATTGGCCTATGTCAGTAATCTTTCTGATTAATGATATCTTATAATAAAATGCTCCTTTGGCTATAATTGTAGTAATAATTAAATAATATAAATATATTTTTTTCTTTAAAGGAAGTGGTAACATAATGGATTAATATATTGGCTTAAATGGACACACATCGATTTAATAGGATTACCAAAAGCCTCAATACTTAAAATTCATGACCTGACAAATGCGTGCATGACAAAAGCGCACCGATGAAACCGCGGCGAGAAAACTGCGAGTTCTAAATCGCGCCCACAACAATGCGCGGACAAAACCACGCCCACAAAAGCGCGATTTCAGTTAAGATAAGGGTTAGGTTCAGGGTTAAGTTCAGGGTTAGGTTTAGGGTTAGGATTAGGGTTAGGTTTAGGGTTAGGTTTAGAACTCGCGGTTATTGTTCGTTGAAGGTGCGCTTTTGTCGGCACTCTTTTGTCGGTGCGCTGTTGTCGGCGTGCTGTTGTCGGCGCGCTTCTGCGCTCATTCGTTGGCACAATTTAGAACTTGTGGGTTTCTCGCCGCGGTTTCATCGGCGCGCTTTTGTCAAGCACGCATTTGTTGGTGAACCCATAATATTTCAAATTATTGATACCCCATATATATTCTTTTTAAAAAATGATTTGACTGAAGCATCAAAAAACTAGATAATTTTGCAAAGAGTGCCAATGAAAGCAAATATATTCAAAAAAACCAGAAAATAAATATATGAGCCAAAACACCAATACATACTATTTATTACATCGTCCTCCTGCATTCTGCTTGCAAAAGGAGGGAGTAGTAGAAAAATCATACGGGTAGAAAATAACTATGTGATTTCTTTCCCCCAATAATCATTGACCAGCACTGGGAAGTCTGGGAACCCTACTACTCATACATTGGAAGTACCAGAATTCATAGAAGTCTGATCTAGAGTGTTGATAGTACATGCTTCTCCAAGACGTTATCAACTGGACCTTTGTAAAACATTAGGGGCTGATCTAAGTACCGTCTCCAGTTATTTAAGCATCTGATCCAGCATTTCTCCCATCACCCCTCATTGTTAGATGAACATATTATATTTAGAGCCAGTGATATTGTAGGCAGGCTCCAAGCCTTGTTGGACTTTATAGCATTGCACTGTATCTCAAGAAAAGTTGTGACTAAGCCAAATCCCTCAGTACAAATGGTTGTGCAAGCTGTTGCATTCTGTATGGCTTTCCAGGACAGTTTCATGTATGACTGTGATATAGAAATCAGGAAGTGACAAAACATGATAAAATAGTGGAGGGAATGTAAAAACTACCACAGGTAGCTTCATGATGTCTGCTTCATTTGAGTAGTTAAGTAAGTGTTTTATCTCCCAACAGTAATAGAAGCTATTTATGTTAGATAGCAATGTACCTGGAGCACAAGTTTCTTCTGGGATATTGAAATTTAAAGTTTATATAGTCAGTGGAGAATGTGTAGAGCCAGAGCAAATGTGACTGGCATTGCCCAATTCTCTTTATTTTCCTCCCCAAGGCCTTCTGTCCCCATGTAGTAAGATTAGGGAAGGAACTCTTAGCTCTGAACTGATTTTTGCACAGAGAATTTCTATTTAATCTGATGGCCACGTGCAGTTCTCATGGAAATGACTTCATGTCCTTAGTTATGTGTTCTGACCCCTCTTCTCTGTCCAGTAACGAAAGCCGAGACAAGCATAAATGAGAATGTTTTTTAATAGCAAGTCCAGACTCTTGGTAGCTGAAAGCCAAATAAACAAATAGATAAGGACTTTGGCAGCAAGTCCGACAAACCTTGGCAGCAATGCAAACAAACTCTGGCAGCAATCCAGCCTGCCAAGTTCGTTTCTCTTTAATCCCCAATGTTGACTTCTGCAAGAAGGGCGTGGCACAAGCAGTCTCTTTTATAGTCTGGGAGAGGAGCTTAATGACCATCAGCTGAGAGTAATTACCTCCTGTAATTACATAATTGTTCTTGAGGCCAAGTAGCCCTTCGATGGCGTGCATCCCAGAACAACTCACAGTTGGATTCTGGATCACTCTCTCTTGTCTCCTCCCCATTGATCCAAGGCTCAGACGCCACCTGGCCAACCAGTCCCTCTGCGCCCTGCTCGGAGTCGGAACCCTGTCCAGGGTCCTCCACATCCTCCAGGGCCGACTCATAGGCCCCTCGCTGTCAGAGACTGGTGGCAGCTCCAACGGCTCCTGCCGGGCCACAACAGTTATGTATGGAGCTGCTAAGTCTCTGGGGTTAGTTCACTCAGTGTGTAGGAATAACTCACTCATCTAGGAAGTTCTTCCGAATTCAGTGATGTTACTCCTAAGTAAACATATATAAAACTATGCAAGTCACCCCATCTGAAAGAAATAAAACCCAACCACTACCAAGCTGTCTAGGGGAATTGTTTGTCAAAGAAAGTTACCAACAGAATTTATTTCAGCTTCATATTTCTTTTCTAATTGCAGGTATACATTATATGCAAATTTTGTGGTATGCCGATTCAGCAAACAAAACCTCACATCAATACACTCAAACTGAATTCTCATGCAAATATACTCCATTTTCTGGGCAGAAAAATGTGTACAAATCATATAGCTGTCAGCAGCAACTACCCCTAAAATCAATGTTGCTCAAAAAAAACTATATATCCAGCTTCCTTTTATCCTGTGGCAGTTAGATCAGTAAAGAGTCATATACAGTATATGCTCTGCTCTCCTATGCTATAGAACAGGGGTAGTCAACCTTTCTATACCTACCACCCACTTTTGTATCTCTGTTAGTAGTAAAACTTTCTAACCGCCCACCGGTTCCACAGTAATGGTGATTTATAAAGTAGAGAAGTTACTTTACTTTATAAAATTTATAAAGCAGAGTTACAGCAAACCGGGGGTGGGTTTCAACCGGTTCGCGGCGGTCCCCGCGAACCGGTTGGTCAGCGAACCCGGAAGTAAGTAACTTACGGCAACGGCGAAGGGCCCACCCGCCCGCCCGCACTCCTTACCGGTTTTTGAAGGCTTCTGCGCTTCCACGCAGGCACATGGCACATACAGCGCCTGCACGATTCTCCGCGAGCAGCTGGATGGCACATACAGCGCCTGCGCGAGTCTCCGCAAGCAGCTGGAGCATCGCGCAGGCGCTAAGACGCATGCATGAACTGTGCGCGTGCACAAGGACGCCGCCAGCCCCATTCCAACCAAACCGGTTGGAACGGGATTAGCAACCCACCCCTGCAGCAAACCCCTACCGTCCACCACGAAAGCTGGATCGCCCACTAGTGGGCAGTAGGGACCAGGTTGACTATCACTGCTATAGAAGTACAGGCTATTGGATGTTGAACAGTGGTAGTAGTCATTATATTACCTACTTGCACTGTGGTCAGAACGTTTTAGCTATGCAACAAACTTCATAGTGCTCTGAAACTGGCATAGATCTAAGTGCTAATTTATTATCTTTACTTTGGTACCTTACTTTGTACCAAAAAAAAATGGATAGCTATGATACCCATTTTTGTCACCCTTACTCTTTCCCCAATCTTCTTGAATATATGGAATACAACAAACTCTAAATGGTTGATTAGTTGGTGGGTTGGGTTGGTTGGTTGGTTGGTTTGAGCTTTATGTGGATTCCAGATTCTAAGAGGTTGACTTAGAACTTGATTGACTTATTTTGATGGGAATCAGAATACAAGCCAATTCAGCTGAATTCCAAAGTGAAGTATGACACTGAAAAGATTACAAGAGAGTTTATGATTTTAAGCATCATCAGCAACCAGAGCGATCCCTTGTGAGTCTCCTTGGGCTTTTTAGCTGGAACCCTAAATTTAATTGCTGGGAAAGCGATCATATCTACAATGACAGAAAAAGGCCATGGTGAAAGTTCTGTCATACAGTCCCAGAGGCAATTCAGGATATATTTTTGCACATACATTAACTTTCTAAGTGATTTTGCCATCTAAAAATGTGTGAGGTTGGAAGAATGACACGTTAGAAATATGTGATACGGTGGTTTAATTTGGTCCAGATCTATTGATTTGGCAGCAACACTCTTGAAAAGCAAAATGCAGTCCCTAATGCTGCAAATACATTTCATTCCCGCTCTGCTTTTTGGGACATATGTTCAGATGTCCCTCAGAGTCACTCTGGAATGTCTGGCATTCTTCTTCTTCATGGAAGATAGCTCAAGCTCTATAAATGTGCAAAGATTCAAATCAGTATGCATTAGGATTTCATAAGAGCTACCAGACCTCCTCCAAGGGTCCATAATTCCAGAAATAGTCCAATCCACTCCCGGGGGTATTACAATCAGTTTGATCTTCCTTTTTGAGCACAATTCAGGAAACAGTTCCTTTTCTTTTCCCTCCATACTCCCTGTTGTAAGGTAAAAAAAACCTTTAAGATGTGTTTCTTTGTATTCTGTTATTTAACTGAAATAAGTTTAATGCAAGCTTATTGATTACCTCAAGATTCTTTGGAGCAATAAATCAGGAGCAGATCTTTTGAAGGATTTTCAGGGAGCTTTTGGGGGAGCCTACACACACACACACACCGGGGGGGATGTGTTGGGTTATTCACCACATTCTCTCTCTGTGTGTGTATCAGTGGTGAATTTCAAAAATTGTTCGAACCTACTCTGTGGGTGTGGCCTCCTTTGTGGGAGTAGCTTGCTGCCCATGTGACCGAATGGGAATGGCTTGCCACCCATGTGACCGGATATGAAGATGCTGATGACACTTGTCAGAACCACCTTAAATTACCTCACACACAGCACTGGTATGCATAAGAATAAGATGTAAACTTGTTTTTTAAAAGGCATCTTTGGTTTGCGTTAAAACAACTTCAACACACGCAATGTTCTGATTGCACCACAAACGCAGTAGTCATCCTTACCTTTCACAGAGGCACTGAGTTTTATAAATATGAGCATGATAGGGTAGAATAATTGTATCCAAGGACCAGTGGTGGGTTTCAAAATTTTTTGGAACCTCTTCTGTAGGTGTGACCTGCTTTCCGGGTCCACTGGTGGAACCTCTTCTAACCGGTTCGGTAGATTTGACGAACCGGTTCTAGCAAATAGGTGCGAACTGGTAGGAACCCACCTCCGGTGTGTATGCAACGGTTGTGTGGTATTTATAGTTACCCTTATTGATCCAGTCTCTGAGGTGAAATGTACAACTTCTCACTTTACACAAAACTGAAGCCTCACTTCAAATTGGTATCAGATTATGTGACAATGATCACCATTGAAATTCTTGTTTGTACCTTTTTATACTCTATTGTGTAGATTTCGATATTTTTTTTAAAAAAAAAGGCATACGGATGACAAATTATCTTCTACCAATACTATTGTTTTTGGCATTTGGTTAATAAAAAAGGAATAAAGACTCCTAAAATGCGGTCTTTTTAAAATCATTTACTTTCCATTTAAGAACAAGCTTTTGAATCTTTCTGATTACCTCACACGTGAACACATGCAAACTTCCTGATACATTGTTTGCATCTAATGATTATAAATTATCTGCTAAATTGGGCGCAGTCAAAACGAAATAATTTAGATGTCTGTGTACTAATGCAAGGCAATTGGATAACAAAACAGAAGAAATTAAATGATTTTTCCAAGATGAAAAAAAACAGGTATTATAAGAAAAGCCTAATGTAATAGAACCCATATCTGAAATTGCATCTATTGATGTGGATGCACTGGATAGGAAAGGTTAATGACAAATCACTCAGAGCTATTTGTGTATTAACAAAGGACTTGCTAGCTAGTGATAAAATAGAGAATGAGGAGGGTGGAGGAAGATCTGTTTTGAGCAAAGGTGACTTTCAGGCAAAGACTCAAATGAGGAAGATTACCCAATAGAAGAGGGCATGGAATTGTAGTTGTGTACACCATAAAAGCACAAGTTGTTACCTATCATACAATCACGACCAAAAACAAAGATCTTTTCAAGTTGCAACAATTAAAAGAATCGAACCCCTTCATTGGTTTCCATTTTTTCATTGGCATTGAGTTAGTGGCTTGTGGGGAAACAATGTTGTGTGAATGATAAAAGGGGAAGAAGTATATTTAGGTGCATGCCTACATGTGCAGAGTCTTCCTCCCTGAATCAAACCCTGATACAGTGCTGAAGGGATAATTTTTTTAAAAAACTGCTTACCCAGTGGATTATTTAAAGCTTTCCATTTCAGGAGGTCATAGGGTTGTCTGAACAAATTGCTACCATACTTTTGCCAGCTTTTCCGTGTTTTTTTTTTAATTTGTGTAGAAATGCCATATTTACACAGAAAAGGAAACAAACCAATGTCTCCTCCCAAAGGAAGATTAAACAGTATTTAAAAACCTACCAGTCTTCATTACTACAGTCTCAGCTAACGTAAGCCACTTTAAAGGTAACGCCTTTTCGCAGGATGGAAACTAATTTTTGTTTTATATCGATAATATAATAGCTTTGTTGACTCCATAATAAAAACAGAAAAGCATGATGCATATTGATTACATCACAATAGGATATTTCATTCCCATCTATCATAATGATCTCCAAACTGGCACAATAATGTCAGTAACAATGATAGGGCAGCACTGTCTGTTCACCAAATGGTCCTTCAATTCATAAGAGGAAAATGCTGTATTGGTGGGAGAACCATTCCCGGCAATCAAAGGGAAATAGAGAGACTTTATTTGGGGGATTGAAATGATGTCTATGGGACTTCTCTTTGGGGATGAAATATACATGTATCTAACTTTTTTAAAAAAAAAAAAAAACATGTATCTAACTATTTTTTAGGGACGCAGTGGCTCAGTGGCTAAGACGCTAAGCTTGTTGATCAGAAAGATCAGTGGTTCGAATCCCTAGTGCCGCATAATGGTGTGAACTCCCGTTACTTCTGCCAACCAGCAATTTGAAAGCATGTAAAAATGCAAGTAGAAAAAAAGGAATCACCTTTGGTGGGAAGGTAACAGTTGTGCCTTCGCCATTTAGCCATGCCAGCCACACGACCACAGAGATGTCTTTGGACAGCGCTGGCTTTTCGGCTTTGTAACAGAGATGAGCACCGCCACCTAGATTCAGGAACAACTAGCACATGTGCAAGAGGAACCTTTACCTTTTTAACTATTTTTTAAAATGGTTTTGACAATACTTTAACAGACTAGGTATTGTTGCTAGGTGTGGTATGGATTTGCTGATTGATGCATATCCAAAATAATAGATAATTTCTAACAAATATGTAGGCATAGCCTAGAATAGCTGAATCATTCTCCATGTATAAACATTTCTGTCAAAGATCCCCTTTTTGCCCAGAAAGAAAAGGATGTCTATTGAACATCACTTCTATTTTCTTCCTTTTTTTTTTAAATGCTACCAAGGAAAAGAGACCAGTATTCCTGATTTTTTTTTATTTTAAACTGTTTTATGAAATGTTACAGTAATTTATTTTCCAAAATCCACTTTTTGTATTCCATCAGGTCTAAATATTGAAAATCTCTGCAGGTTCTTGTTTGTTTTTTATTTATTTATTTATTTATTGTGGCTGTTTTGTTTCACATGTACAGTAAAAGAGAACAGAGTAGCCTGAAATCTTCCAAATCTCTTCCAAATCCTATATCCCAATACATAACCCTGTGTTTAAAAGCAATTGTCCTTGCATGTTTCAAAGAGTGCACATAATGGATAACATGGTAAAGCACTTTTGAAAGCATTATAACAATAAAGTCCAGGTCTATGGACTTTGCATTAGACTCGTTTTTGGTAATTGTAATCATTTGTCCTGTGTGTGCATGTGTGTGTGTGTGTGTGTTCAGTTCATTTTGTGCACACAAATGTGAACTCCTTCTCTTCCCACTCCCCCCGTCAGTTTACGTATTGAGCAGGAGTCACGCCCTAGTAGTAATGTGACTGGTAGCTTGATGATGGCCTATTTAGTTAGCAATAAAATGCCAATTGGCTTAATGTGCAATTGAGAAAGGAGTGACATT
Source organism: Thamnophis sirtalis (assembly GCF_051295495.1). Classification (NCBI taxonomy): domain Eukaryota; kingdom Metazoa; phylum Chordata; class Lepidosauria; order Squamata; family Natricidae; genus Thamnophis; species Thamnophis sirtalis. Next base: position 12,539,750 of record NW_028261381.1, read on the forward strand.
TATGGCTTCAGTTTTATACCGTGGACTGAGTGAGCGCATTTGAGCCTTTCAGTGCCTTCAGAGGTAAGAAGATCACCAGCGGAGTTTCTTATTTATACCCTTTCTCTTTTCCTACCATCAGTTTTGCAATAAATAGTGTTCACATTGAGTTTAATGGAAGCATGTTCAAGAAAGCAAGATTGTGGCACTCTAAGCCTGAAAGCTCCATGTTCACTGTATAGATCACCAGGAAAAGAAGCAGGATTCGTATCCCTACAAAAATCCAATCACATACATGTCCCTTTGTCTGTTTTTGCCTTTTGCTATGTTTGATTTAGTACTATGCCCGACTTTTTGTTTCAAAATACTGTATACGCTATACATAGAACTCAGAAGACAACCTGCTGTACTATGGGCTTTTCTCCTAATTCATATGTGGTGGTAATAAGGGGAGAACCCAGGGACATCCCCCCCCACTCCCATAACTAAGGAAGCTAGGGTGGAATATTAGTGTCTAGAGATCCAAATAAGTCTTTTCATTTTTCATGTCACTGTACATTTTTTGGAAACTGATTCAGATTCAGATTTAATTTATTTGTATGCCGCCCTTCTCCGGGAGGGACTCAGGGCGTCGAACAACGAAAAAAGGGGAAAAGGGGATACAAACACAATACATATAATTAAAATACACAAGAGTCATACGGCCATACAAGTCGAGAGGGGAGGGGAACTCATCAACCCCCGGCCTGCCGGCACAGCCAGGTTTTGACGGCTTTCCGGAAGGCCTGGAGAGGGGTGAGGGTCCGAATCTCCGTGGGGAGTTCATTCCAAAGGGCCGGAGCTGCAACAGAGAAGGCCCTCCCCCGGGTAGTAGCCAGATGGCATTGGCTGGTAGACGGAACCCAGAGGAGGCCGACCCTGTGCGATCTAATGGGTCTGTGGGAGGTAATTGGCAGAAGGCGGTCTCTCAAGTACCCAGGTCCAATACCATGAAGGACTTTATAAGTTACGACTAGCACTTTGAAGCGTATCCGGAGACCGATCGGTAACCAGTGCAGCTCGTGGAGGATAGGTGTAACGTGGGTGTACCGAGGTGCACCCACAATCGCTCGCGCGGCTGCATTCTGGATGAGTTGTAGATCAATAGACTACTGGCAGATCAATAGGCTACTCTTGCTACGTGGTTCAAAAGTAGATTGGCAGTGTAATGGATAAAAGCTCCAGTTCCATTCAGATAAGAAACAACTTTACTTGCATACAGTTTTACCTCGTTAAGAAGGACAATAGTCTCTGTTAAAGTAGAACTTTGTATATATACTGTACTGTATATATTGCTCAGAAAGCTTGACTGCTAATCTTAGCATAGCTGTCTTCAAGCTATAACACAGTGATGGCTAATCTTTTTGGTTCCGAGTGGCCAAAGCACAACATGCACAAAACCCCAAAATGCAATGCGAACACCCCTTTGCATGCTCCGCCCCACTGTTTAGTTTAGTTTAGTTTAGTTTTATTTGTCTTGTATGCCGCCCACTCCCGAAGGACTCCGGGCGGCTTACAATAAACAAGGGAGGGGATAAATAAACAAAACAATACTTTAAAATCCACAACAGTCACAGTTTCCGCGGGGCTGGATATTTCGAAAGTCCCCCGGCCTGCTGGAGCAGCCAGGACTTGGTGGCTTTGCGGAAGGCCGGGAGGGTAGTAAGGGTCCGGATCTCCACGGGGAGGTCGTTCCAGAGGGCTGGAGCTGCAACAGAGAAGGCTCTCCCCCGGGGAGTCGCCAGCCGACATTGGCTGGCAGATGGAATCCGGAGAAGACCTAACCTGTGAGATCTAATCGGTCTATGGGAGGTAATCAGCAGGAGGCAGTCTCTCAGGTACCCATGTACCCTGCTCATGTTCCCCACCCCCCTTCACCCATTTTTGGCTTTCAGGTTGGTGCAGGAGGTCTTCCAGGCTCAAAATTGTATGTGGGGTGCACACATGCCCAAACCCCCAAAATACAATGCAAGCGTCCCCACCCCCCACGCATGCGCGGCAGAGACCCGAGGACCAGCTGGCTGGCAGGAGGTGTATGTGCATGTGCAGTGGAGCTGGGCTGGGGCAACGGCTGGCGTGCCCGCAGGGAGGGCTCTGTGTGCCACAAATTCACCATCACAGCTATAACAGAACAGTCAGTACAGAGCTGTCCAAGGTCTACTAAAAAATAGCGACGTGACTTGTAATGGAATCTCAATCATTTCTGTCTGCCACGTTGCTTAAAGTAGAGGTAAAATTAGTCTCCTATTTCCTCCTCCTTTTAACTTTGCAGTGAAGAAATTAACTTAGGCATGGACATCTGTGTGGAAAGACCGAATCTGACCAAGTCGGGTACTCAGTCTGGGAGCTGAATGCTTTAGTTCTAAGCAGATGTTTTTCGGTTCTGGCTCCGATTGTGTGTCACTCCGTTTTGTTTTGTTTTTTAAATAGTTTCTACATGTCCAAAATGGGAGCATCCGTGCTGTAAGAAGTGCTTTTAAGAATTGTTTACTGTAGAATTTATCCAATCCATATTTTGAAGGCATCATGAAAGAATATCCCTGGTCTATATGAATGCCTATAGAAATACACATTCTGATGTGGGGTTATCTTGTTTGGTTTTCATAGAGCCGAGGTGGCGCAGTGGTTAAATGCAGCACTGCAGGCTACTTCAGCTGACTGCAGTTCTGCAGTTCGGCTGTTCAAATCTCACCGGCTCAAGGTTGACTCAGCCTTCCATCCTTCCGAGGTGGGTAAAATGAAGACCCGGATTGTTGGGGGTGATATGCTGACTCTGTAAACCGCTTAGAGAGGGCTGAAAGCTCTAGGAAGCGGTATATAAGTCTAACTGCTATTGCTATTGCTATTTAATTGTTTGGCCAAATTTCCCTCAAATTCATGTTTAAGAACATGGATATGTATATAGATTTATCTATAGTACTCTTTTCATGTCTGGCTTGCCATTCCTTACAGCAGTCTTTACACTGGAGGAACACTTGAAATAATGTTCAGGAAGCCCTGAATAAAAATAGCAAAAACATATGAAAACTTCACATTACAATTAACTTCTAACATACAGTTTGACAGCATGTACAGAGTAAGAAGCAAAGCATTAGTCTGGTAGCTGATTCATGGCAAGCTAAGATTCTCGGCACTTTGAACACTACCATTGTGTAGCATTGAAAGTTCCAAAAATAATGTGAAAAAAGTGTATTTTTCCCCCTCTTTCACAAGCCCTTTCAGCGCCTCAGTTGAGAAAGGATACCTTGAAGAGCTTAGGACGGTCCCCTGCTACCAGTCTTTTTATGAGTCTGAAAAATAACTTGAGCAGAGAGCTCAGTTATTCCAGGGGCCTCAACCCGGATTTCCTTTTTTGTTATGTGAAACAGAACTGTTCAGCTGTCCTGGCTTGTTGTAAATATATACCTGTTCTTCAGCCACAAAATAAAGAATTGTTTTAAAGGATGAAAACGGCAAAGAAGTTTCTTACAAAAGTCAACAAATTGTCACTCTTGAGGGACCAGATGGAATCAATAGGATCACATCAGTAAGATCCTTAGCACACATTCACTCAGACAGGATAATAACTGGGTTGTAGCATTTTTCTACTAATGTCCTTCATAGTGACGGTGTTTGTTTATGAGCCCTACTAAACTCTTCTTGCTGTCTAAGTTCTCTATTAACCTGTTTCCCTCATAGTGGTTATTCCGATTTCTCCAGTTTCCTAATGGATACCGTCTACATTGTCAGTTATTTGCTGTCATTTCTACATTAAACATAAAACAAGCTTTCTCGTGAATAGCTTTGGTTCCATCAAGCCTGGAATACAGCAAAAAGTAAAATTTTATGTAACTGGAAAGAAACTTAACCTTCTGGTTTTAAGGAATGGATGCATGATGTGAGCCATTACCTACTTTGAAGAAGCCTGGCTGCTCATGAGATGTAAGGTGTAAAATGATAGTGAATAGTTTCACTTACTTTGCACAAGGCACACACTCAAGCAATCCCTATATCTGGATCAGAACATACATGCCATTCAGTTCAACTAGCAAAACTTATAGCTTGATATTTAGTTTTGAAACATCACCAAAGAACAAAGCAGTTAACTAGCAGAAGGGGATGTAAGATAGGCTAAAACAGGGGAGTGGGAAAGAGAGAGATGTGATCACCAGACAAAATTTACATTGTATCTCTGTCTGAAAACACAGAATTTGTCAGATCCTTTCTTTGTTCTTCACCATGAAGAAATAATTTGATGATGTAGCCAATGAGCAATACATTTCTACATGGTCTGTTTAATGCTAAGCTTACAGTTTTATTTAATTTTAAATCATTGTCTGCATGGAAGTTGAGTCATAGCAAATGGACTTCTTTTTTTCTTTTTGGTCTGAAAAGTTTTGCTGCTTATCCAAGTAGCTTCTTCAGACTGAGAAAAAAAAGCTACTTGGATAAGCAGCGAAACATCTCAAATCAGAAAGAAAAAGAAGCCCAGTTGACATGACTCAGCTTCCCACGCAACTCTATCTGATAACCGAGAATCTTCATCAACATATTGCTATCAATAGTTTAATGCGCATCTTTTTTTCTCTTTTTTCTGTTATTTTTTTTTGTCACATAGAGTTTATTTTAATCATTTTATCTGTGGGTTTATTGCCCTTATTTGCATAACCAATAACTACCTTTTTTTGCCTGCCGATTTCATCAATTTTGTATTTCACTGACATTTTTTAAGCAGATTTTTTTATCATTTTTTCCCTTCTACGACACCTTACAGTCATTACATCAACATAGTTATGTCATCATACCTGTACATGTATATAATATTTCGCTTCTATATTTACACACTTTATACACAGTTATAGATAGATAGATAGATAGATAGATAGATAGATAGATAGATAGATAGATAGATAGATAGATAGATAGATAGATAGATAGATAGATAGATGATAGATAGATTAGATAGATTAGATAGATAGATAGATAGATAGATAGATAGATAGATAGATAGATAGATAGATAGATAGATAGATAGATAGATAGATAGATAGATAGATAGATTGATTTTACAACCCCCAGTATGCCCAAATATGGGAGGAAGATCACTACTTCCATTCTCTGTTCTTCGGCTCGTCACAAGAGGCCATCCAGACAGAACCCAATATTTTTTTACTGTTGCCTTTTTGTTACATTTGTTATATTTGTGCTGATAAATACAGCAATACAGCACAGGCTCGATTCCCAGTAAGGGTATGGCTAGCTGATAAGAGCTAAATAGCTTGAAATAGATCTATACTAGTCTCCCTTTATTTATTTATCAGCACAAATATAACATACATACATACATACATACATACATACATACATACATACATACATACATATGTATGTTGTTTTTTGGCTTAATTAATTTTATTCTTGTTTTGAAGCCATTTGTACCAATTGTTCCAAATTTCATAATATTCTGACTCTTCTTCATCTTTTAATTTCAGTGTTAATTGGTCCATCTCTGTATAATCCAAAGTTTTTTTTAATCACTAATTCATCCGAGGGGGTATTATTTTGTTTCCAACAAATGCTATTCTAGCTGTAGTTAACAGATGTGTTAATATGTACTTAATTTTCTTTGTATATTTCCCTTTGATTATTCCCAGTAGAAAGACTTTTTTTTTAAATGAACATGGTTTACAGCAAGCACCAGTGTCCTATGAAAAATACAATTGAAAACTGGTAGCTTGGTTTCTTTACATTATGAGGTAATGTAAGCCAGAAATGGAATAAATATATTTCTAAAAAGAAGAGAAATCCCCACATTCACATATTCTGATAAAATACTAGGAAAAATCCTCCCCCGAGACCCCATCCTGACCACCTATCTACTTTGCTCCTTTACCATATAACCAAAGAAAGGTTGCTCCTAATGAGATCCATTAATATTGTTGCTACATATTCAAATTAATTGATTAATTAATATACATTGGCTAGTAGAAGATTGTGTTTCTTTATACAAGCTTAAATGAACAGTTTGCTTATATTCGGCCAGTTACAAGAGTATATGTGAATTATGTTGTTCGCAAGGTCCCTTTTAACTAAACTAAACTGAACATTGAAGCTTGAGTTATAAAACAGTATTTATACTGTGATTGATTGATTGATTAAATGCCATCAGGTTGTTGCTGATTATGACCACATAGATAGATTTTTCTCTTTGATGGCCTGTCAAACAGAAATTAATAATATTACAAGCAATAGCAAAACACTTCAGTAGAAAGAAAATTTGCTTCTGATGGGATTAATATTAAATGAATGGGTTGTAAATTGGTCTTGTATATTAGTCCCCAAAGTTAATAACAACAACATTCCTGAATTGTATCTACTTTCTGGAGGAATTCCCTCCAGTTCTGAGCTATGGTAAGGTAAGTTTGTGATATGTATGCGTTCTGAAGATTACAGGAAACAAGGAAAAATTTGCTGTTGGCACCATAAGTTGGCCAAGGTGTGCCATGATGCAGACAAGGAATATTACTCTTACGTGTAGCATTCATTAATTGACTGTGAAAAAAATTTCATCATCAGAACCGATGTATATCAACCTGAATGTCTGTGGTGTAGAAATAATTTCTAATCCTTGCTGGCTGCCCGAGTATTCAGGATCTTTAGGTTGTTTTTACTCCCAAAACGTACAATAACAAAAAGGTATATAAACACATTTTTGAATATCCTTTTTTCAATATACCTTGAATATATGCTTTCCCCAGTATTTGTACTTGAAAAATATTAGCTCAAAGTGGTGCTCTACATGGGGCAGCCCTTGAAGAGTATTCGGAGACTTCAACTCATCCAGAATGCAGCCGCGCGAGCGATTGTGGGTGCACCTCGGTACACCCACGTTACACCTATCCTCCGCGAGCTGCACTGGTTACCGATCGGTCTCCGGATACGCTTCAAAGTGCTAGTCGTAACTTATAAAGCCCTTCATGGTATTGGACCTGGGTACTTGAGAGACCGCCTGCTGCCAATTACCTCCCAAAGACCCGTTAGATCGCACAGGGTCGGTCTCCTCCAGGTTCCGTCCACCAGCCAATGCCATCTGGCTACCACCCAGGGGAGGGCCTTCTCTGTGGCAGCTCTGGCCCTTTGGAACGAACTCCCCGTGGAGATTCAGACCCTCACCTCTCTCCAGGCCTTCCGGAAAGCTGTTAAAACCTGGCTGTGCCAGCAGGCCTGGGGTTGATGAGTTCCCCTCCCCTCTCGACCTGTGTGGCTGTGTGATTCTTGGTTATTTTAATTACTTGTATTGTGTTCTATGTTCCCTTTCCCCTTTTTGAGTTGTTCGCCGCCCTGAGTCCCTCCCGGAAAAGGGCGGCATACAAATAAAATAAATCAAATCAAATCAAAACCCTGGTGCCTAAGTACAGTATTTGGGTGGGTGTAGAACAGCTATTGTTCATTCCTATAAAACAATGCTAGATCCAGAGCCATTTGGGGTAGCTAACATGCAACCGGGCTGTAAGCACAGGTATTTCTATCTCGGTAAGGGGAAGGGAATAAAGGCAGGTGCACCATCACTTTGACATAGACTATAGATGGAGGATGGTGACAAGTTGTTGGAAATCATGCCAGCTGCTTAGGTTTGTTGTCAGTTACAAAAGAGAAAACAGCCTCTTCCCAGTGTTGAAATATGTTTCTGCTGGCCATCTGTTCAAATGTTTGCTGCCTGTCTATTTTATATAGACAATGGGATTAATTGCCTCAGGCAGCACATTGTCATAGGCCAATCCCAGCTGTTGTTACTGATCAGCTGCCTACACCAAAGGAATTATTGGAGAAAGTCTCCTTCCTCTGGGAAATATTCAGCAAAACAGTATTTCTCCCTCCCCTTGGTATTGTTGCTTGAAGAATTCAAAAAGCACATTTAATGCTCAGCTATGAGAGCCGAGGTGGCGCAGTGGTTAGGGTGCAGTACTGCAGGCCACTTCAGCTGACTGTGATCTGCAGTTCAGTGGTTCAAATCTCACCGGCTCAAGGTCGACTCAGCCTTCCATCCTTCCGAGGTGGGTGAAATGAGGACCCAGACTGTGGGGGCAAGTTGCTGACTCAATTTGCTAAAAAATTTGTAAACCGCTTAGAGAGGGCTAAAAGCCCCATTAAGCGGTATAGAAGTCTAATTAATAAATAAACAAAAATAAATTACTCACTGAAGTATCCGCTGCCCTTGCTAGAGCAGATGAAATAGGCAGAAAAGGCAGGAGGTTACAAATGGTCCAGGAAGATAATGGAGAAAATCAAAAGCCTTGGTTTTAAACAGGAGCAACTTTAAAGGGCGTCTGGAATAGAAGCATTGCAAAGCATCACACGCAGAATTTCTACCCTACATCTAAATTCAACTCAGCACTCATGTATCAGGGGAGGAGAGAGTCACATTTAAATATTGAGTTGAAGATATCTGGATGGAACTTGATGGTTAAGAACTCTGTGTGTGATAGAGACCATGTCTTGATGAGCAATAGCAAAAACTTTTGATGCTTATAGTTTCTCAAAGTGTGCTGTGCTGCATCTACTTAATCCGGCTCATGGTTAATTCACTTTTTGGCTTCTCTAGATTGCAGTGATTTTTAAGAGAGGAAAAACTGTGACTTTTATTTTGTCTCACGGTGCTGTAGCATGCAGCTAACACAGTGTTGAGGTCTCCAGAGATAGGTGTGTGAGATCAATGAAGGTTGTATAATAATTGAACTGAAAGTAGGAAAGGGTTAGAAGTGGGCACAGAATGACGGGGGGAGGAGGGGGAAGGATGGCAAGGAATTTTAATAAGCAGTGAAGGGAAAAATGTGACAGTATGGAATCTACTATTGCCAGCTTGCTTGGTGGCTTTGTTTATCCTAACTCTGCAGTTGTTTAAAAGTCTGCTCTATGGTCTGTGAAAATTGCTATTCTCCAGTGAAAGACTTTGAAACTACTGCTGTTCCTAGTCTGTATGACCTCTGATAGTCATGGATGGGTCATTCTAATTCCAATCTACATCTGGCTTGTTCCACAGATGTGCACATGGATGCAAGTTGGGAGCATGCATATATACCATCTCCTGAAATATGAAGAATTTTGTATGTGCTTTATATTTTCTAAACGAGGAGCTTCAGTGCTAGATTTGGGGAAACAATCTAATGAACAGTTGACTCCATTCTTGAAACAATCTAAAATAGATGAGCCAGATCTACCGATTTTTCAGAAGAGGTAGATGTAATTCTGTAAAATCCTGTAACATTCTATTCTCAGTTTGATAACTGGTTTGAAGAAGACAACAATTAAAGAGGAACAAGCAACTACAGTATAATAAATGGGATGGGATGGGATGGGTTGGAATTGAGAGGAACAAAGGAACTACTTTGTATGAAGGTTCCAAAAGCTGTTTCATCCCATCTTGCCATCTGATGCCTTATTAAAAAGCAGTGATGGACATTCTTAGTTCTTTGTATAAGCACATGCCATACACTGATTTGCACATTAACCCCCAAATTAGAGGTGTGGATATCTATATCAAAGCCCTGAATTGGATTAGGATGATGGTGCTTGACTTTCTTACTGGAACATTTTGCCCATCTATAACTTTCCTACCTTGCTCACATGACCTAATTTATTGAAGAAAGTCCTTTATTTTTCCTGCTGTCCAATAAAGATTTTTTTTTTAATTATACACATTTAAGATAGAATCTGGAAATTGCTGGAATTCAGAAAGAGTAGCACATTCTATCTGTTTGCATCAATCCAATTTTGTACTAATTATTAATGCACATCTGGATTCTTCACTATTCCTTGTATTATGGTATATTGTGACTAAGGGAAAATATTGGATGGATGGACAAAATGGTGTCCCTTATTTCTCTGGCCACTTATTCGGAGGTAATTACGAATAGCAAATGGCAAATTTTCAATGCAGGAGAGTGGTAATACTGCATAGAAATATCGTAAATAAATACATTTGGCTCTTGGAACTGCAGATATATTTTCACATTTGGAGTTGGATATCTAAGAAACATAAAAATGGTTATAGTTTATTTAGAAAGAAAGGCAGTTAAGTGGAGACCTGTTAGCAGTGGCCCAGTTCAAGAAGCTCTTGTCCTTAATGGGCACTGCAGCATTAACTTTTTAACAAAAAAAAGCAAAGCCAAAATCAAAATAAGAACAGGTGTAGTCCTGACAAATGGAACTAGTTGAACTGCCTGTCATCCAGAATTCACCTCATAAAGTTCTAGAATATATATTGATTAACTTTGACAGGAAGAAGGCAATATTCATATTTAACCCTGAGGTAAAAATACTAAAGGGAACTTGGTAGTAAAGCTTCTCGGATCCAAAATATTTTCCCTATGAAAATCCTCCATTCCCCAAGTCTTAGCAATAGCAATAGCAGTTAGACTTATATACCGCTTCATAGGGTTTTCAGCCCTCTCTAAGTGGTTTATAGAGTCAGCATATTGCCCCCAACAACAATCCGGCTCCTCATTTTACCCATCTCGGAAGGATGGAAGGCTGAGTCAACCCTGAGCCGGTGAGATTTGAACAGCCGAACTGCAGAACTGCAGTCAGCTGAAGTAGCCTGCAGTGCTGCATTTAACCACTGCGCCACCTCGGCTTGTTCCTTTCCTTTTCCTTTTCTTTCCTCCAATCTACAAAAGGCCAAAAGTTACCATTCCCGGCCTTCTGAGCAGAAGAAAAATACCATCAAAGACAGCTTGAGGTCAAGCCTTTCCAGGACTACAAAATGGCAAATCATACCTTGGTCCAGGCTCATTTACCAACCCCCGTCTCAATTAAGTTGAACATGGCAGCAAAACATTTAACAGCAATAGCAATAGCAGTTAGACTTACATACCACTTCATAGGGCTTTTAGCCCTCTCTAAGTGGTTTACAGAGTCAGCATATCGCCCCCACAGTCTGGGTCCTCTTTTTACCCACCTCGGAAGGATGGAAGGCTGAGTCAACCTTGAGCCGGTGAGATTAGAACCACCGAACTGCAGATAGCAGTCAGCTGAAGTGGCCTGCAGTACTGCACCCTAACCACTGTGCCACCTCGGCTCACAGCAAACGTTCACCAGCTAACAAGAATGGTGGCTTCCATTGTGCAGCAAGATGTCCCTCTCCGAGGGACTGTTAGCTGGCCAGTTATGCCATCCTGCTGGCTTTTCAATGAGATATCATAATCGGGCAGAATTTTGGAAGGCAGGAAAGATGAGGATGCACTTATGTGAAGTGGAGATGGCTTAACTGGGATGAAGTGAAACTTTATGTCCAGAGGCAAAGAAGGTTGGGGGTGAGGGGCTGCCCAGAGCACCTTTGCAGGCATGAAACTGCGACAAAGAACAGTAAGTGGAAGTGATCTGCCTATAGGGCTGAATTAGATGGGTGTGGTAGTTGAAACCTGGCACTATTTGTTAAGCAGGAACTCAAATCTTTTTTGAATAGGTTTCCACTGATATGTTGTCATCAGGACATATTTACAAAAGGTGTACTTGCATTGCTAGAATAGATGCAAAGAGCCAAAGTCTCTTACCACTTCTCCTGTCCACTGAATTCAAGAGGATCTTCTGGGTAAATACTGTACACTTTTCACTACCAGTGTGTATTTTCACACATTGCCAGTAAAAGGCTGTAGCAGGGCAGCTGCACGATTGGACCATAGGCTCACCCTTCTGGTAGGGCATATTTAATATGCCAGCAGTGGTGGGTTTCAAAAATTGTTCGAACCTACTCTGTGGGTGTGGCCTCCTTTATGGGAGTGGCTTGCTGCCCATGTGACCGGATGGCAGTGGCTTGCCACCCATGTGACCGGATGGGAGTGGCTTGCCACCCATGTGACCGGATATGAAGGTGCCGACGACACTTGTCAGAACCACCTTTAATTACCTCACACACAGCACTGGCATGCATAAGAATATGATGTAAACTTGTTTTTTAAAAAGCATCTTTGGTTTGCGTTAAAACAACTTCAACACACGCAATGTTCTGATTGCATCACAAACGCAGTAGTCATCCTTACCTTTCACAGAGGCACTGAGTTTTATAAATATGAGCATGATAGTGTAGAATAATCATATCCAAGGACCAGTGGTGGGTTTCAAAAATTTGTGGAACCTCTTCTGTAGGGGTGGCCTGCTTTCCGGGTCCACGGGTGGAACCTCTTCTAACTGGTTCGGTAGATTTGACGAACTGGTTCTACCGAATAGGTGCGAACTGGTAGGAACCCACCTCTGTATGCCAGTCAGGAGAGCAGGAAATACATTTACCTCTTTAGTGCCTTTGAGCTTAACATTTGTGTCCAGTAAATAGCATTTCCTTCTATTGTGGTCTTTTTAAAATCACAATGATGATTAAATATATCAACTAATTATTCCAAGTTTAATTGTATTACGAGGCTTTGGAGCCTTTCAAATTATTTTCATTATGCATTATGTAATAATAATAAAATGCTTTAAGGAGCACACAGCTAATTCCTTGCATGGTCTGTGTGATTTCTAATTGTTTGAATAAAAGCATGTGATGGAAATGCCACATAGACACACGGTTGCACCCTCTGAGAATAAAGCTTTTCTCCTCTCGCTGTTAGCAAAGACAAACATTTGAACATGGGGAAGAGGTAAGACAATTCAGGGCTCCACTGCAGAAAGTAGACAAACTAAGCCATTTAATTTTTTTTATAAAAAAAAGCTTGAAGAAGCAGCAGGAAAAGTAAAATTTAAAAGAAACACATGACAACCTGAATAAATGTCTGAAAAACCCCTTTGAGCTTCTTGTGAGGTTTTTTTGGCCATCAGGAAAGCAGTGATAAGTCAAGGTGGTATATGTACCTCAGAGGTGGGTTCCTACCAGTTCGCACCAGTTCGGTAGAACCAGTTCGTAGAACCTGCCAATTACCTCCTCGAGACCCATTAGATCTCACAGATTAGGCCTCCTCCGAGTGCCATCTGCCAGCCAATGCCGGCTGGCCACTACGCGGAGGAGAGCCTTTTCTGTAGCAGCTCTGACCCTTTGGAACGATCTCCCCGTGGAGATTCGTACCCTCACCACCCTTCAGACCTTCCGCGCAGCCCTCAAGAACTGGCTATCCCGTCAGGCCTGGGGGTAAAGATTTGATTCGCCCCCACCCGAATGCTGAATGAATGTTGTTTATTCTTTTAATTACGTGTTATGTTATATGTTACTGTATGTATCCCCTTCCCATATAAGTTGTTAGCCGCCGTGAGTCCCCTCAGGGAAAAGGGCGGCCTATAAATAAACTTATTCAATTCAATTCATCAAATCTACCAAACCGGTTAGAAGAGGTTCCACCAGAAAGCAGGCCACACCTACAGAAGAGGTTCCAAACATTTTTGAAACCAACCACTGACATACACAGAGAGAGGGGGGGGAGAGAGAGACATACAGAGAGACTCACACAGACAGAGAAAGAGAAAGAAAGGAAGAAAGAAAAAAAGAAAAAAGAAAGAAAAAGTGAGAGAGATGAAAGAAAAAAAGGAAAAAGAGACAGACAAAAGGAGAGAGAGAGAGAGAGAGAACACATGGTCGGCAAGCCACCCCCACCAGGTCACATGGCCGGCAAGCCACTCGCACAAAGGAGGCCACACCCACAGAGTAGGTTCGAAATTCTTTTGAAACACACCACTGATGTACCTCCTCCCATTTTTCCTCACTGTCTGCAAGGTAAGAAATAAAGGAGTCCCTATGGATTTTATTCCACTAGTCGTTGCTGACTATAGGAGGCAGTGCTCATCTCCATTTCAAGGTGCCAGTGCTGTCCAAAGAGATAGTCATGTGGCTAGTAGGACATCACGGAGCACTGTTACCTTCCCACTGAAATGGTTCCTATTTATCTATTTACATTTGCATGCTTTTGCAACTGCTAGGTTGGCAGGAACTGGAGCGAGGTTGGGAGCTCACCCCATTGCATGGAGCTTGGGTCTCAAACCTGGACTGCTGGCTTTTCAGCTGACAAGCCCAGCATTTTAACCCTGAGCCACCGCACTACCCCAGGACAGACTTGAACCTGGGTTTGTCCCCTAAGTTCAGTTTTTTTAACAATTGCATCTCTCAGTTATTCCCTTGCTGATTTATAATAGTCCAGGAATAAAAACAATGCACTGATAAAACTACCGTATAAAGGTTGCCACAGGTAGAGTGATAAAGTGATCATGTGATCATATTAATTAAAAATTGGGAAGCATTGAAGCATCCTTGGAATGCGGAAAGCCAGCTGTCACTTGCTTCTTTACTTAAGCAACTTGTAAAAATAATTCTTCACCTTGAAGGAAGCTAAATTTTCAGGGTTTGTTTATTTAGATACATTGCCATTGGAGTCAGACCAGGAAGAAAAATAATTCTGTCATTTTTTTTTTTTTCAAAATGCAAAGTGATCAGCTTTGCATTTTGAAAGAGTTCTATTCCAAGGACTCGGATTATGTTGATGAATTTGCGATTTAAAACATCACCTCTCGGCTCTCAAATACTATCCAAGATAGCAATCAGGTTGCATACTATAACTGGTCCCAGTGCAAACGCCTGTCAATCAGAATAGAGCTGATTGGAAGAGACTTCGGAGGTCTTCTAGTCCAACCCCCTGATCAAGCAGCATACCCTATACCCATAATGACGAACCGGTGGCGCGTGTGCCACAGGTGGTACGTGGAGCCATATTAGTGGGCCGTTGTCCTAGCTTGGTTCCAGCATGCACTTGCACGCTGGCCAGCTGATTTTTGGCTGGCCCGCCCATGCTGAAATTCCCTTCCCAAGAGTCTCCACACAATGTCAGGTAAGTACAGGGCTTACACGGACACTCTGGGAGGGCGTTTTCAGCCTCTGGGGGGCCTCTGGCCATTTTCGCTCTTCCCAGACTCCAGGGAAGCCTCTGGAGCCTGAGGAAGGCGAAAAATATACCTACTGGGCCCATCTAAAGTCAGGAAACGGGCGATTTCTGGCCTCCGGAGGGCCAGCGGGAGGGGATTTTCACCCTCCCCAGGCTCCAAAAAAGGCATGTGCAGGGTGGCGGGGCGGTCACGCGTGAATGTGCTGGGGGTGACGGTGATTAAATTACTGGTGGGGGCATGTGTGTCCATGCGATAGCACTCGTGCGTGCTTTGGACACTCGTGGTGAAAAAGATAGGCCACTGTCTTTTCTTTAAAAACTCCAGCGATGAAGTGCCTACAACTTCTGAAGGCAAGTTGATCCATTGGTTATTTGTCCTCAATGTTGGGAAGTTTCTCCTTAATTCTAGGCTGCTTCCCTTCTTGATTAGTTCCCATTGATAGTTTCTTGTCCTGCCTTCTGGTGCTTTGGAAACTAAATTGTCTCCCTCTTTTTTGTGGCAGTGCCTAAAATATTGGAATACTGTTATCATGTCACCCCTAGTCCTTCTTTTCTCTAGACTGGCCATACCAAATTCCTGCAACCATTCTTCGTGTGTTTTTTATCTCCAGGCCTTTAATCATCTTAGTTGATTTCTTTGCACTTTTTCCAACATCTCAACATCTTTTTTGGGGGTCAATGTAGTGACCAAAACTGGATGCAGTATCCCAGGTGTAGCCTTACTAAGACTTTATAAAATGCTACTAATACTTCACATGATTTTGATTCTGTGCCTCTGTTTGTAGGATTGTATTTGCTTTTTTGGCGGTGGCTGCACACTGCTGGCTCATGTTTAAATGATTGTACACTAGGACTCAAAGATCCCTCTCACAGTTACTGTTTTTGAGCCAGGTTTTGCTTACTCTGTACTTACGCCTTTGGTTTTTCCTGCCTAGGTGTAAAACTTTGCTTTTGTCCACATAAAATGTCATGTTGTTGGATAGGGCCCATTGTTCAAGTCTGTTAAGATCTTTTGGGGTCCTGAGCTTCTCTTCTGGGGTGTTGGCTATTCCTGCCACTTTAGTATAATCTGCAAATTTGATGAGTTTCTATTCTCACATCTAAGTCATTCATGAAGATATTGAAGAGTACTGGCCCTAAGATGCAACCTTGTGATGCCCCACTGCTTACATTCCCTCCATGTAACTATGGTACCATTAAGGAATACTCATTGAGTACGGTTTGTCAGCCAGTTACAAATTCATCTGGTGGTGATGCTATCCCACATTTTTCTAGTTTACCAAGAAGTAGGTTGTGATCTACCTTGTCAATTACCCTTCTGAAGTCTAAGCATACTATGTCCACAGCATTTCGCTAGTCTATTAATTTAGTCACTTTGTCAAATAATGAAATAACATTGGGTTGCCATGTTCTGTTTTTAACAAACCTGTAGAGGCTACTATTGGTAGTTATACATTACGTTCACAGATTTGTTTTTTGATTATTTTTTCTAGTATCTTCCCAGGTATTGTTAGGCTGATTGGTCTGTAGTTTCCTGAGTCTTTTTTTCCCCCTTCTTTCTTTTTTGAAGATGGGAACCACATTAGCTGTTTCCAATCCTCTGGTAATTCCCTGGTGCACCAGGATTTTTTTAAAGATAAGCTGCAGTGGTTCTGAGATAACATCTGCCAGCTCCTTAAGAACTTTGGGATGTAATCCATCAGGTCCTGGTGATTTATTTTCATCAAGGTCAGACAGGTGTTCTCTTACTTGCTTATTTTAATTTTTATTTCTAGTCTGTCAAATTGTTTTTGGTACGATGGGCTATATAGTTTCTCAGTGTGAAGATTGATGCAAAGAATGAATTAAGCAGTTCTGCTTTCTCTCTACTGCCTTGTTCTCTTTAGTAGACTGACTCTTTCCTTGTCATTTACATACTGAAAGATTTTTTTTTATTATCTATGACTTTTGTTGCCAGTCTTTGTTAGAATAACAAAGTCTTTGCTTTCCTGACTTCATCTTTGCAGATTCGGGCTATCTGCTGATATTGTGCCTTAGTTATGTGTCCCTCCTTCCATTTTTGTACTTTTTGTCTTTCACTTTATCAGAGAATTTTTTTGTGCAACCATCCTGGTTTCTTCTTGGATTTCTTGTTTTAAATTTTCAGTGATAATGTATTTGCATTGTTATGAAACATACATAAATCCCACTTTGAGTAAGGTATGAGGCTTAGATTTTATTTTATAATTAATCCACTCTGCTCGTGTCTGAAGATCAGTGGGTTCATAAAAGTATCATGTAATCAAACGCACTATCAACCATGCAGATTACATACCAAAATGTATGTAATGAAGCTTATTTTGATCTGTAACTCAAACATCGATATCAATTGGAAATAAATTGAATCAAATAGAGCTAATCAGGTTCCTTGGAAATATGAAATCCTTTGACACATATTTTCAGTTGTCAATAGTGTGCACTGGGCTATATTCTAAAGTGTAGCTATTAGGACTTACATGGCATTTTCTGCTTTACAATATATTGAGAGGAAAGTCAGTTTGTTATCGTGGTTAAAGCATCAGGCTAGAATCTGGAGCCTGTTAGTCCTAATCCTGCCTTAGCACTAAAGTCAGCTGGGTGACTTTCAGCCACACACTGTCTCTCAGTCCTAGTAAGGAGGCAACGGCATGCCAATTCTGAAAAATTCTGCCAGCAAAACATCTGGGATTTGCACAGGCAATCACCCTAACGCAACTTTGACTTGGAAGTGCCAAAACAAAGTGGAAGACCAGTCCTAATAACCCCAGGACAATATACCATTTCTATGGGAATGTTGTATACTTGTGTGACATTAGTGTCTCAAGCACAAATATATAGCTCTAGACCACATGCCTCTAAGATCACTATATATGCCCGCTTTCAGGATTCGTAATGGATAAGAGTATATGCAACAAAAATGTTTACAGTATACAGGAACATGGAGCTGCCATATTGAAAATCATAAATAGGTTCCCATCAGTTCAGTGGTGGGTTACAACCAGTACGGCCCAGAATGGGCGTACCGGTGCCTGCTGGGAGCACCAAGTACCATTCTGGTACGGTGCTCCGTAGGGCCCACCCGCTCACCTGCCCGCACTCCTTACCGGTAGTTGAAGTTTTCGGGCCTTCCGCGCATATGCACGGAGCGTACAATGCCTGTGTGATGCTCGTTTGAGCAGCTGGAGCATCACAGAGGCATCACGGAGTGTCATGGGCAGTAAATACACATGCGCCGCTACGCGTGTTCATGTGGTGGACGCCCGGCCCCATTGCACCATACGGGATTCGGAACCCACCACTACATCAGTTTCACTAGGCTCTAAATCTGTTGGCTTTAATAACCAGCACCTGTCAGCCTCTGCTTTGCTGCTGCTTTGGCTGCCATTGAAATGGAGAGGGGGGGCATGGTATTTAGGAGGGGACTGATTGTTGTGCTGGAGGAAGATTCTAGAGTTTGAACTGTCCACCTTACTGCGCATGTGGAGGAGGAGTGTTTCCCGCCAAGGCCAACGGACCCAGCATTCCATCCTGGTGATGCCTTTCGAAGTTATCTCACACCTGACAATTGGGAGAATTATGATTGGACTGTGCACGGGATGCCAAGGGGAGGGGAATGAATTATACAATATATTATTCGCTTTCGCGCCTAAATAATCAGACTTCGCTTAGCTTCGCTTCTATTCATTTATAATTAGTAAAAGTACACTTGATTTCTATCAATGGAGTCCTGTGGTTTTCTTTCCTGATTTTTGAATGAAGAACGGCTGACAGAACCTTAAAATTAATTCAGCTGGGCATTTGCCAGATGCTGGGAGTTTGCTTTGAAATGCTATGCATAGTAGATCCTGTTCATTTTTCAGTGGCTCTCTAGAGAACCTAAAACCTTATGGTTATCTGAATTTGAAATGGAAATGGGAACTCGGTACACAAGGGTCATTTGGCCTTCTGAAAACCCATTCTTCAGCTGCCCTTTCACAGGCCTCCCTTTCGTTATTTTGCTCCTAAATGCGCAAATAGATATTATTATCCCTGCCTCTTTCTGTTCTTTAATTTGTTACTATTTACACCTGGAAATGAGTTCCATAAATTATATAGGAAATGCAATGCAGTGAAGTTAATACTGCTGCTGATTTAGCATTTCTTGCCTTTTTAAAAAAAATTGCAGCCTTGCAGAGCTTTAAATAATACACACATACAAACACACACAGAGTAATTAGTCTGGATTTTCTCAAAATACATCATCACAAAAAATACATCATCATAATAAAAAAAACCAGAGATGGCCATCCATTAATTTTGTTATATCTTTGCTTCATTATAGCAATTTCAGGTTGCAGAAGTTTTTTTCTCCCCAATGGATACATTTCGTTATGCTTCTCCAAAAGAATAGTGATGACAAAAACTTTGCTTATAAACCAGAACACAGGAATATCATGTTGCAATTGATGCATATTTTTATTGAGGTTAACCATACATAAAATTTAAGTCATAAAGGACATTTGGTAGGTGCTTCCCATTGCAACAAAAGTATCAAAATAAAAGATTTTTTGGCATTTTATCATTCATAAAATCTAGCATTGTGACCAAATTAAATATCCAAATAGATCCTCTATTGTATACATTAGCATATAATTATGATAGAATAATGTGTGTGTCTATTTGTGTATTAGTGTAATATACTGTATATACAAAAACTATGATGTGGGCATAATCCACACAATGATCAGATAATCATTCCTAAATGTGTCCTGAATAAACAAGAAGGTATTGAGTGTTGTGAATGTGATACAAGAAATGTGAGACATGAAATCTAAACTAAGTATATCTTCATGTATATTATGGTTCGTTACACAATTAGTCAGATATTCAGACTGGGTTTAGCATTTTTGTCTAGCTATGAAGACTTTTCCAAAGATCTGGAATAGGAAGATGCGTTATGAAAAGTATTATTATTTCAAATAATTTTATTCTACCTTTCATCAAAATTTGCAACTTTCCAGAAGTCTCTTCACAGCTTTCAAAAAATCCAAACCAAAATTAATTAACAACTCCAATAGCAATAACAAATTCATTGATGTAAAAGAAGGGAATTGAAATGGGGACCTCCAGAGAAAGGGAGATCCAGTCTTGGCACAACCACAGTGATATGCCAAGTATTTGTGCTTTGGTCACAGAACACTAGCCATCCCCAAAGATGTTAGTCAGTATGAAAAATTCTACGAACACAATGAAAAACTAAAATGGAAAAGAAACCCATTTGAGTTCATAAATTTAATGCAAAGCTGCCTAATTTTATTCTTTCAAATCAGTACAGTTATCAGAATTTAGCTTTACAATTTGCATATTGCCAGATTTCACTATGCTGTTCTATACCTAAAATCTAGGCTAAAATGCAGATTTGTGGAAATATGAAACACTAGAATATTTTAAAGGACAGACATGCGCATACAAAAAGGTAATTGAGAAATAAACAAAGTAGAATATGAAATGTCATTCTTATGTTTATAAAAAAAATTTCAGACTGATGAGGGAAACAGAATAAGTCAACTGGAAGAATATAAATGGGAAAAAATAGAGAAACCAACATTGAGAGACTCATGTTTTTTTAAAATTTTATGTAGAGTGAGTAGAGTAGGGATAGAGATAGGGATAGGAATGAGTAGAGTAGAGTAGAACAGAACAGAATAGATTTAGCCATTCTATTTTAGCCCAGATAGTTTTGCGGTTTAAAGATAATCATGAAATCTTCCCATTGTTTCCAAATAAAAGAGAGAACCATTGCATTTGCTATTGATCCAGTATTATTTGAATCTCAAAATAGGGAACATACACATTTTTCCACGGCCACAGTATTCCAAACCCTTGGTTCATATTTCTTTCAATACCTAACCCACAAAGGGAGGGTAATGGCTGGAGGAATTGTGGTGTAGAAAAATAGATGGGAATTTGGAAGATATCCTCCCTTGTACACACTTCTCTCTTGTATGTAAACAAGACAGACACTATGAAACATAATTTTGGCAGGTTGGTCAAAGGACACCATCAAGTTAATCCTTGCAATGATATAAATCAGGCCTCAGCGATGCTCTGAGTATTTTGCTATGTCCCCTCCAACAAAACACATTGCTGAAACATGTGAGATTATTATTTCATTACAAGGCAGAGAGAGGTATGTAAAAACTTTCTGAAATATGGCTTTTCAAGGCCATCCAGTCAAATAACATCTGAGACTTATATTTTTAGAAATTTGCAAACCGTTTCCAAACCGTAAAACAATGTACTTAGTACAATGCAATTGGGTAGATCAGTCATATGAAATTAATAGTAAGTGCTACTTGAAATTGATGTTTTCAAAGCCTAGGGAATAAATAAAGTTTCGTTCAAATAAGCCTCTCTGATGAAAGGTTTTCCTGAGCAAAGTGCTACTACGAAAAAAGGGCCCTGATCATAGCCAATATTGAGTTAGAACCTCCTTCTCTGTACAGTACTGCCTCAGATGAGTATCTGGATGGTAGGGAGTCAAGAAAGGCCTTTTCATGGCAGTTCAGGTAGTCCTCAACTTATGACCACAACTGAGCCCCACATTTCTGTTGCTAAGTGAGAAATTTGTTAAAGTGAATTTTGCCCCATTGTAACAACCTTTCTTGCCACACCTGTTAAGCGAATCACTGCAATTGTTAAATTAAGTTGTTGTTAAGTCAATCTGATTTCTCTACTGACTTTGCTGGTCAGAAGATCACAAAAGGTGAGCAAATGACCCCAGGACACTACAACTGTCATAAATACATTGCCAGTTGTCAAATGTCCAATTTTTGATCACTTGACAACGGGGATGCTGCCACAGTTGTAAGTGTGAAAAACAGTCATAGATAAGTTTTTCCAGTGCCGTTGTAACTTCAAACAGTCACTTAATGAACTGTTATAAGATGAGGACTACCTACTAAAATACTTTCGTTTTAGCTTTCTGTTGTGTTCTTTTCAAGACACTCATCCTCTGGCAAGCCCTCCCTTTCATTTTATTCACATTATAATTGCAAAGTCCTAGCAAAATCTCAGCGCTTCTTCTTAACTTATTATTGGTGTCATTTGTTTTTAAGTGAAAGCACTTCCTTTTACTGTAAAGCAATGCATTTTATTTTATTTTTTTACACGAGTTGTTTTTTTTTCCAGGTGTGTGTGCAACATTGACTGTTCACAAACCAACTTCAATCCTCTCTGTGCTTCCGATGGAAGATCTTATGATAATGCATGTCAGATCAAAGAGGCATCATGTCAGAAACAGGAGAAAATTGAAGTCATGTCTTTGGGCCGATGTCAAGGTAATGCTCCTAGCAAAATTCAATTGGAAAATAGCTCTCCATTTTTACTCTGTTATGTTTAAGAGAACTGGGACAGAGGGAGCTGGCATGAATTATTACGGTATTAGACATTTCTTATGTTTTCCATAGATTTTTTCAAGTTATGAACAGGTGTGACCATAATGTTCTTGTTATTATGGCTCACAGTCAAGAGTACAGTTATTCAGCATCCTTACATTCAATTGAAACAGAAGATAAACAACTGCATTGCTGCTACATCTTTGTACACTAGCCTAGATTTTTGACAGTACTTATGACATACCCAAACGGTGTCAGAAGTAAAGGAATAAGATATACCAGGGCTCTAAAAATAAGTTGAAATCTACATGCTAGATTCTTCATATCTTAAGCTGATTTAAAAATATTCCATGACCACAGAAACACGCACAGGTGGATTTACAAAGCTTTGTAGAAAGAAAGCCCATTTTGACAATACTGAGAGGTAATAAACTCTAGGTCAGCAGGCCCCAACCTTCCTGGCATCAGCAAACGATTGGCGGGGGGGGGGGATTATCTTCCATGGACTACGGAGGGATGGTTTCATGTACAACCGACATCCTGGAACGAGCTCCCCGTGGAGATTCGGACCCTCTCCACCCTTCAGGCCTTCCGGATGGCCGTGAAGACCTGGCTCTCCCAGCAAGCCTGGGGTTGAGTCCCCCCCCCTACTCGAATCTGCTGTGTCTGTTGTGCTTTTAAACTGTTTGTATTGTCTGATTGTCTTTGCCTTACTTTTTGTAATTTCCCCTCCCTTGGCTTTGTTCAGCCGCCCTGAGTCCCTTCGGGGAATAGGGCGGCCTACAAATTGAATAAAATCCAAATCCAATCCCAATCATGCACAGATGAAGCTTCATTTGCTTGCCCACCATTTTGGCAGCCTGGCTCCTAACAGGGCAGGGACCAGTACCAGTTCGTGGCCCAGGGGTTGGAGACCCCTTTTCTAGTGAGATTGGAAATGTACTCTAATAGTGGTGGTGGTTGTTGTAGTTCTCTTCCTATTTCCACTGCCTCGCTTGAAAGTACCAGGGTATCACCGTGAGGTTTCAGTCTGCCTCTCCGATGTTTGCGCTATAACCCCTATCATTGGCCTTGGTGGCTGGAGAGAATAAGAATCGTGAGAGCACCAAATTATGGAAGATGGCTAGAAATTGTGGGAGATGGAATACTTTGATTCCAAGTGAGAATGTAGGGTACCCAACTTTATTTCTGTAAGATTCTAAAAAAAATCCTCTTGTTTTTCTGACAAATTTATACCTCTGAAAATATCTATATAGCTCCGCTTTCCTTCATTCCCCCTTCTGTTATCGCAGAAAAGCTCCATTTGGGTTGTTTGTCATTGTTAAAGAAAAATCTGAAAGGAACATCTGGATCAAGGCCCTAATCCAAGATTCTGTCAGGTAATATCTGTAAAAGCTTCCATTAACATTTGGCAGCAGCTGATCATAACCGAGCCCAGTTCCAAGCAGAGCAACAAGATGAGACCAGGATTTGGGTTCTCTGCCTTAATGTGGAATTGTACTATTAACATATGAAGAACATAAAAGTTGTCTATTCTTGCATATCTCTATATAAGATGCGTTCAAGTCCAAAGTGGATTCTGGCAACCAGACATTAGCTGCACATATGTTCTGGGTACGGCTGTGATCCAGCCATAGATCTGTGAATGGTGTTTTTATTTTGCAAGGAAACATTCAACTGATCCCCAAAAATACTCTCACAGCTTGCCTTTATTATCACAGCTCTGTTCAGGCACAATACCCACCCAAGAAAATTAAAAATATGTAAGGGACATTGGACTATGAGTAATATCTCTTATGTAGGAAGTTCATCTTTCCAGAATGAACTGAGAGATCTGAAAGGGCTTTTGATATGTCTTCTTTACTCCAATGTGAATATAATCATCACTGATAAACTCCACTGTTTTACCTACCAAGACCAGAAACTGGAAGGTTTGGGGTTTTTTTCACAGATAGATAGATAGATAGATAGATAGATAGATAGATAGATAGATAGATAGATAGATAGATAGATAGATAGATGATAGATAGATAGATAGATAGATAGATAGATAGATAGATAGATAGATAGATAGATAGATAGATATAGATGATATAGATCAGTGGTCTCCAACCTTGGCAACTTTAAGACTTGTGGACTTCAACTCCCAGAGTTCCTCAGCCAGCAAAGCTGGCTGAGGAACTCTGGGAGTTGAAGTCCACAAGTCTTAAAGTTGCCAAGGTTGGAGACCACTGATATAGATGATATAGATATAGATATAGATATATAGATATAGAGATGATATATAGATATATAGAGATGATATATAGATATAGATATAGATATATAGATATATAGATGATATATAGATATAGATAGATATAGATATAGATAGATATAGATATAGATAGATATAGATAGATATAGATAGATATAGATATAGATATATAAAGTCACAACCCCTGGTATGCCCAAATGTGGGAGGAAGATCACACTTCCATTCTCTGTCCTTCGGCTCGTCACAAGACTAGCTGATGAGAGCTAAATAGCTTGAAATAGATCTATACTAGTCTCCCTTTATTTATTTATCAGCACAAATATAACATATATGTGTGTGTGTGTGTGTGTTTTATTTGTGCTGATAAATAAATAAAGGGAGACTAAATAAATAAAACACAAATATAACAAAGGCAACAGTAAAAATATTGGGTTTCTGTCGTGATGGACTCTTGTGACGAGCCGATTGACAGATGATGGAAGCAGTTAGCTTCCTCCCATAATTGGGGCTTACCAGGGGTTGTGACACTATACACACACACACACACACACACACACACACACACACACACACATATATATATATACATACATACATACATACATACATACATACATACATATTTGGAATCCAGCTGCATTTTTTGTGATGTCATGAACAAAATGCTATAGTTTTCCTATTAACAGAATGAATTTGTTTGCCATTGCTGCCTTCATAGAAGTGTTTTTTGATAACCTACAATCTTAAGATCTTCTTTCTAAATACAGACTATGCAACTGTGCTGGGCTTTAGAGATGAGGCAAGGCCAGGCATTTCTGTCTTGGTCAGGCACAGATGGTTCATCAACTTGATTTCCTACTCTCCAACAGAACAGAGACCTTATAAGTAAATAATTTGTTCTGACTACTGAATTTCATTTCCCCCCCAGTATGCAATAGAATGATATGTGCAGCAAAACTCCAATAGCAAAAAGATTTACTTTCCAGGATTTCAATATAGCCCATGCATGTCTGTTCAGAAATAAGGCTGACAGTACAGACTAGCAAATAAATGTATCTTTAATCATTTCATACATGACTGCTGTTTCTCATTTTTCCTCCCCGCATAATCTATTTTGGTTGTTGTTTTTTTAATTCTAGAGGGGAAACAGCTGACTCTCTCAAATATAACAAGTTCTCAGAAGCTCTCTTAATTAAATAAAAAGTTCATTTGGGGCTTCTGTGAGATTTTGTTTAGTTGGAAGGTACATTTATTCCCAAGAACTTGATTTGTTTAACTATAGTTTTTTTTTTTTAAAGGAAAGGTATTCATAATTTACACATTGTTTATTCATTTATTTATACTTTTAAATATTCGCTGAATGACTGGGGGAACTCCACAAATATAGCCTAACTGTATAAATGGTTCGTAATAATGCTTTACTTTCACAGTTTTTGCTAGAGGTTTGTGTATTATTAAATGTTTTATATAATTCTTTTGAGCTATTCTTATATAGCCATTATGATTTACAAAATGCCAATAATTTTTTTAAAAAACCGCAGCAATGTAACATGCATACAATGCAAATTGTCATTAAATTGTATCAGAAATGCAAATCTATTCTCTTAACCATTGTTTTTTCTTCTAATAAACATTGAGTCATTTATGTCCATCAAGACTTCCATTCAAATGCAAGTAAAAGCCACATTCCTCACAGCAATTGGTAAACTATCCGTAGTCATGCCTTTGAGCTTCCTCAGATATTCAGTACATCCCCACAGCTTTCACAAAACTGTTCATATATATAGATTGAGAACAAATAAGCCATAAGCTTAAAATGTTCCTGTTCCAACCAAGAGAAATCTGATCCTGAGGCCACTTCAAATTTAAATCCTCTACAATTTATCTACAGGAACATGATGGTTCAGTGGCTAAGACACTGAGCTTGTTGATCAGAAAGATCAGCAGTTCAGCGGTTCGAATCCCTAGCACTGGGTAACGGAATGAGCTCCCGTTACTTGTCCCAACTTCTGCCAACCTAGCAGTTGAAAACCATGTAAAAATGCAAGTAGAAAAATAGGGATCACCTTTGGAGGGAAGGTAACCGTGCGCCTTTGGCATTTAGTCATGTCAGCCATATGACCACAGAGATATCTTCGGACAGCGCTGGCTTTTCGGCTTTGAAACGAAGATGAGCACTGCCCCCTAGTGTCAGGAACAACTAGCACATATGTGCAAGGGGAACCTTTACCTTACAGTTTTATCTGAGGTGGTACAAGATGTGACTATGGTCACTAAATTGATGGCTTTAAAGGGGGGGTTAGATAAATCAATGAAGGACTCATCTATTAAAGATTATTGACCTTGAAAGTTCTGTATGATTTCTGACTTGTATTATTTCCCAGTACAAGAAAATTCTATCTCCTTCTCTTGTATGTCAGCATTTTACTGGGTGGTTATCATGAGAATAATTTACCCTAGCAAGCGATTTGATTTCAGTTTGCAACCAAAGTAAACAAATGCAATGTCTTTCAGATAACACAACTGCCACGACAAAGTCAGAAGATGGACATTACGCAAGAACAGATTATGCGGGTGAGTTGTCCCACCAAAGGTAGACATGTTTTTTTGAAAAGCAGGCGGGGAAATATGTTTGAGGAAAAATTACGTCCTAAATGAAAGTTTTCTTTCATTTCCCATGAAATTGGAAAAATAGGATTATCCCCAATAGGAATTCAAGCTTAAGTCAATGAATTGAAGCAATTACTATAACTACAGGGGGAAAAAAAATCCTTGTCTTCATTTTTCCAATCCCTCCCTCTAAAATTAATTGGTGAGATTGAGAAAGCAGATACTCCTCAAAAAGCCTGAAGATTTTACTTGGGTGCATAATGCACAGATTTCCAAATTTCATCTACTCAGCACCAAATGTTATTAAAATGAATGGGTAATATGGATTGAGAAGAAATGTAAAACTGGGTTTTTGCTCCAGTCTGTATTTAAATCTTGCAAACCAATCTGGGAGTTCATATTCTATCCAGCCCCAGATGTATTACACTTTTGCTCTTTGCTCCAAGAATGACTGAGGATTCCATTTAGAAGATGGAATTCGTTAGCTTTAAATTGACATGTATTTTATTTTATTTTGCTTTCATATACAGAATACCCGGCTCTCATTATGGTCTTCTTCTTAACATTAAATCTGTGGAGGGCTGGTGCTGAGAGAGCTTGGTTGAAAGAGACTCACTTGCTTTTAAACCTCGATCTTTCATGGGCTTTGATTTTTATGAACCATTAGTGTGGTTGTCTGTTATCAATGGACTACCTTCCCTTTTACATGAATGAGAATGGAATGAAAGTACATGCAATATATTTCTTGGGTTAAAATATGTTAGCCTTCAGGATAATTGTACCCTTCCTTCAGATTTCCCCCAGATATGTTTTTCTTAAGCTTATGATATTGAAATCAATATAATGCAGTTCTAATACTTCACGATCAAGGTAGCTCCCCTGCCAGATAAATACAGCATTTTAACAAAAGGCTGAAATAAATGAATCAGTTGATGTTACTGCTTTTAAGGTTGATCCTTCTTTTCATCTAAATGAGTGAAATCTCCCCCACACCCCATTTTTTCTTGCTGCAAGCCTTCACATTAATCATGGTGGCATCCACTGTGTTTAAATTTCAATTAAAAAAAAAATTCAACATGTCACAAAGCTGGAACCAATAATTTCTTACAGCTTATTTCTAGCTCTTCTCTGGTTCTAACTGGGATAAACACTGCACCATACTTACACTTGGATGCAAAGTTAATTAAGTATTATAGAAGGGGTTGTTTTTAAAAAAAAATGATAAATGGCTTTAATTTATTTGAAAACACCAAACAAAATATAACCTCAGCTCTTTGTAATATAGCAGTTTGAAATATAATACATATGTAAATATTATTTAAGGTTTTATCAAACATCGTTTGGTGAGGTAGTCCCTTGAGTTTATTTTTATTTTTTAAATCTGCTTTACTAGGAAGATTAAGTTTTAAGGCGTCTTTAAATGTTTTGTGTACATTTTAACAGCTTGGCTTAAGGGCTGAGAATAGGAGTGCCAGGAATGTAATCATTCTAAAAATAAGTCAAGAAAGGTATTTTCCTTTCCACTTGCAATTTTCTTTGAGATGAGTAAAAAAGAACTTAATGAAGCCACAGTCTTTTGAGTGCTTGGCTTATAGCCTTGTTACACTAAATAAGAAATGGTGAAGCATCTTTTATTCATTAAGATTTTACTATCCTTACTTGACAGCAAAATGTTCCCTGCTTCCCTGCAATGCATAATGTGAATTAAGAATAAGATACACCAGTGCACTCATAGTGGAACTTTTTAAAAACTGTTTTCTCATTTTGAAATACCTTTGCCTTATGAACAGCCCTGATGCTCCATATATTAAGCAACCAAGTTCACGGAGAGCAATTATTGTAGCCTTCCTCTAATCCAGTGGTTCCCAAACTTGGCAACTTTAAGACTTGTGGACTTCAACTCCCAGAATTCTGGGAGTTGAAGTCCACAAGTCTTAAAGTTGCCAAGTTTGGGAACCACTGCTCTAATCTGTTGGTTTCCAAATACGTTAGGACTAAAGGGGATAGCTAAGAATTTTGGGACATAGTCCAAAAATATTGTGGACCATAGGTTATGAAGACTGCATTATAATATAAGTAGACTTGATCCTTTGAAAGAAAAATTATATGGCTTTTATAGGGGCATATTGCTAAAGTGAAACTCTAAAAAATGGTACACTATACTTGCTTATGGGACGTGGTTGCTCAGCAGCTACGATGCTGAGCTTGTCGATCAGAAAGGTCGGCAGTTTGGCGGTTCAAATCCCTAGCACCGAATAACAGAGTGAGCTCCCGTTACTTGTCCAGCTTTTGCCAACCTAGCAGTTCGAAATCATGTAAAAATTCAAATAGAAAAAAAAGAGACTACCTTTGGTGGGAAGGTAACAGTGTTCCATGCGTCTTCGGTGTTTAGTCATGCTGGCCACATGACCATGGAGATGTTTTTGGACAGCACTGGCTCTTCGGCTTTGAAACAGAGATGAGCACCACCCCCTAAAGTCGGGAATGACTAGCACATATGTGCAAGGGGAACCTTTATCTTTACCTTCACCTATATATACTTATCAGTCAGCCACTTTTTTTGACACCTCGCAGCAAATGTAATCCTGTTAAAACTCATGCATGGCCTTGGGGTACCCAAAAGAGATCCTAGTTTGGTTTTGCAAAATGCAGGTATTCCCCAACATATGACCACAGTTAACCCCCAAATTTCTGCTGCTGAGCGAGACAGTAGTTAAGTGAATTTTGCTCCATTTTACAACCTTACCACAGCTGTTAAGCGAGTCACCGTAGTTGTTAAGTTAGTAACACGATTGTTAAGTGACTCTGACTTTGCTTGTGAGAAGATCACAAAAGGTGTTCACATCATTCTATGACACTCCAACTGTCATAAATGTGACTCCATGGCCAAACATCTGAATTTTGATCACATGACCATGGGCATGCTGAATAGTCTCAAGTGTGAAAAACAGTCATAACTCACTTTTTTCTGTGCCATTGTAACTTTAAATGGTAATTAAATGAACTGTTGTAAATCAAGGTATTTGACCTTATTTGGCCAAAATTGTTTTGCAGATATGTGCAAAACATTTTCATGGCACTCCACCAATGCTCAAACATTCCGTTCCAGCTTTAAATGTCCCAATGTTGAAATGGGTGCTTTTGATTTTATCAGACTTTTTGAAGTCAGAACATCCCATTTCCGACATAAGGTCTTCTGATGAGAAGCGTGGTGGCACAGTGGTTAGAATGCAGGACTGCAGGCTACTTCTGCTGACTGCCAGCTGCCAGAAGTTTGGCAGTTCGAAACCCACTTTGACTCAGACTTCCATCCTTCAGAGGTCAGTAAAATAAGGACCCAGATTGCTGGGGGCAATATGCTGACTCTGTAAACCGCTTAGAGAGGGCTGTAAAGTACTGAGAAGCAGTATATAAGTACTATTGCTATTTTTGGTCAGGATCAGAGGTGGGTTCCTACCAGTTCGCACCTATTCGGTAGAACCGGTTCATCAAATCTTCCGAACCGGTTAGAAGAGGTTCCACCAGTGGACCCGGAAAGCAGGCCACACCTACAGAAGAGGTTCCAAAATTTTTTGAAACCCACCACTGGTCCTTGGATATGATTATTCTACACTATCATGCTCATATTTATAAAACTCAGTGCTTCTGTGAAAGGTAAGGATGACAACTGCGTTTGTGGTACAATCAGAACATTGCATGTGTTGAAGTTGTTTTAACGCAAACCAAAGACGCCTTTTAAAAAACAAGTTTACATCATATTCTTATGCCTGCCAGTGCTGTGTGTGAGGTAATTTAAGGTGGTCCTGACAAGTGTTGTCGGCATCTTCATATCCGGTCACATGGGTGGCAAGCCACTCCCACCAGGTCACATGGCCGGCAAGCCACTCCCACAAAGGAGGCCACACCCACAAAGTAGGTTCGAACAATTTTTGAAACCCACCATTGGTCAGGATCCAGGATTTCTGAAACAATTAGGCCTTTGCAGACTTCTGGTTCTCTGCTCATTCGTTTGGAACTGAGTGATGGATGGGGCGGGCGAGAATGGCTTTTCATCTTTATATAGCTTCAGCTGCATCAGCTTCTCCAGGTGAAGGAGAAATGCGTTATGGCTTCAACCCAAGCACATTTTCACCACCTCTCTTCCACTTCACCGCCTGCTCTTTGTTTATAGCCATGGGGGACAAGGGAAAAAAAAGATCCAGATCAAACTCACATCTGGAAAAGGAACCAATATGAGGCGAAACTTCACCTTCTGAGAACAAGCAGCCCCAAAATGACGGGTTGGCAGGGAGAGAGAGGTTGGGAAAGGAAAGCCAAAGTTTTAAAGCAGCCTAGGTTTTTTTTTTCCAAAGGGAAGAGAGAATGAATTACCGCCCTGGTAGACTTGCAATAGCAAGGGGAAATATAAGTCAAGAGGATAACTTGTCAGCAGATCCCTTCTCAGTGCTTTTGCTGGCATCAGCAGAAGACTCTTCCACCAGCAGTGCCCTATATAAAGCTGGGTAAGGCAGAACTGAAAGTGCTCCTAAAAGAATTTATTTCGTTCAACCATTCTGAAAGAGGACTATGCATATGTACATACACACACAAATACCCTTACACCGTAGTTAGAAAACTAAATTTCCCAGGTTTTAGCAATAGGGAAGTTGATCAGATAAGCTGACCAAGTTTTAGAGATTTAGATTTAGATTTAAAGTTTATTTATATGCCGCCCTTTTCCCTGGGGGGACTCAGGGCGGCTTACAACTTAAAAGTGGGGGGGGGAGACAAACTTTTAACATATAAGACAAATACATAATTAAAACACAACATTCATACTATTCGGGCGGGTTGTAGTCTTAACCCCAGGCCTGACGGGATAGCCAGGTTCTGAGGGCTGTGCGGAAGGTCTGGAGGGTGGTGAGGGTACAAATTTCCACAGGGAGATCGTTCCACAGGGTCGGAGCTGCCACCGAGAAGGCTCTCCTCCACGTAGTTGCCAGTCGACATTGACTGGCAGATGGGACTCGGAGGAGGCCTAACCGGTGAGATCTAATAGGTCGTGTGGAGGTAATTGGCAGTAGGCGGTCTCTCAAGTATCCAGATCCACTACCATGGAGGGCTTTATGGGTGGCAAGTAGCACCTTAAAGCGTACCCGGAGATTGACAGGTAGCCAGTGCAGCTCGCGGAGGATAGGTGTTATGTGGGTGAAACGAGGTGTACCCACAATCGCTCGCGCGGCCGCATTCTGGACTAGCTGAAGTCGCCGAATACTCTTCAAGGGCAGCCCCATGTAGAGCACATTGCAGTATTCCAGCCTAGAGGTCACAAAGGCACGAGTGACTGTTGTGAGAGTCTCCCGGTTCAGGTAGGGGCGCAACTGGTGGACCAGGCGAACCTGGGCAAATGCCCCCCTCGTCACAGCTGACAAGTGATGTTCGAAAGTCAGCTGTGGGTCCAGGAGGACTCCCAAGTTGCGGACCCTGTCTGAGGGGCGTAGTGCTTGACCCCCCAGCCTGAGAGATAGAGATATGGCTATCATTGAATTTGTAAAAACTTTCAGGAAAATTAATGTGTGATGACTGTGGGAATGATTTTTTTTTAAAAAAATGTTGTTATTATTGAGTTGTCAAATGTGTTAGGTTTATACCCTACATGGTATCGGACCTGGCTACCTGAGAGACTGCCTCCTGCCAGTTACCTCCCAGAAACCTATTAGATCCCACAGGCTAGGCCTCCTCCGGATTCCATCTGCCGGCCAATGTCGGCTGGCGACCCCCCCCCCCCGGGGGAGGGCCTTCTCTGTGGCTGCTCCGGCCCTATGGAACAATCTCCCCGTTGAGATCCGACCCTTACTACCCTTCCGGCCTTCCGCAAAGCGACCAAGACCTGGCTGTTCCGGCAGGCCTGGGGCTGTTGAATTATCCAGCCGCATCCTAAGTTATGAATGTTGTTGGATTTTTAAATTGTTGTTTTTTATTTTTGATATCCCCCCTTCCCTTTTTATTTGTAAGCTGCCCTGAGTCTTCCGAGAGTGGGTGGCATACAAGCCAAATAAATGGATGGATGGATGGATGGATGGATGGATGGATGGATGGATGGATGGATGGATAGATAGATTAGATAGATTAGATAGATTAGATAGATTAGATAGATAGATAGATAGATAGATAGATAGATAGATAGATAGATAGATAGATAGATAGATAGATAGATTAGGATATTGCAGCAATCCATCCTCTGTTTTCAACCCATTAATCTTCTCAAGAGGGAGGCCTTGGGTCATTTTGGATATTATGCTGTAACT
This sequence comes from Thamnophis sirtalis, assembly GCF_051295495.1. Classification (NCBI taxonomy): domain Eukaryota; kingdom Metazoa; phylum Chordata; class Lepidosauria; order Squamata; family Natricidae; genus Thamnophis; species Thamnophis sirtalis. The sequence goes on from NW_028261381.1 coordinate 12,573,153, forward strand.
GACCTCAGCACTATATGAATCAAAAGAGACTCAACCATTCACACTATCTAAATGAAAAATATAAGTAACAAAATGATTAGTTTAAATCAGTGGTGAAATTCTAATTTTTTTACTATCGGTTCTGTGGCCGTGGCTCGGTGGGCGGAGCAGGGGAAGGATACTACCAAATCTCCATTCCCTCCCCACTCTGGGGCCAGCCAGAGGTGGTATTTACTGGTTCCCTGAATGACTGAAAATTTCCGCTACCATTTCTCCAGAACCTGAATTTCACCCCTGGTTTAAATGCTATTACTTTAAACCATCCAGATTTATGACCTTGGTTTTTAAGCTACTGTATATACTCGAGTATAAGCCTAGTTTTTCAGCCCACTTTTTGGGCTGAAAAAAGCCGCCTCGGCTTATACTCGAGTCAGTGAAAAATTTGCCCGAAATGGAGGAGAAAAAGGGGCGGGGCCATGCCGCTGGGTGACACTCGTGAATGGCCCAGTGCCCCTGTGAGTTTCCCCTCCCTCTGTGTCAGTTTGCCGCGCAGCGCGCACCGCACCATCCCCCCTCCTCACGTTCTAATGTAATGCAGGGCTGTCTTACGATTCCCCTTCCTCCCCCTCCTGCCGCTCTGCAACGATGTCCCACCTCCTCCTTGTTATGGCAAGCAGCCACATAGCGATGTCCCACCTCCTCTGGTACAGTGATCCAATGATAGGAATCACTGTGCCGTGTGTCATAGGAGGCGGGACATCGCTCCCGCGGCTGCACGGGACATCATCATCACAGCGGGACATCAGCATCATGAGGTGAGTGAAGTATTTCATTGAATACACCGCTAGTTTACTGTTTTTCTTTGAAATAAATATTCAAAAACATTATTGGTATCTATTTTTATTTTTGAAATTTACCGGTAGCTGCTGCATTTCCCACCCTAGGCTTATACTCGAGTCAATAACTTTTCCAGTTTTTTGTGGTAAAATTAGGTGCCTCGGCTTATATTCGGGTTGGCCTATACTCGAGTATATACGGTATACAGACTAATAGACCACTGGTTCTAAAAAAAACCATATGTTTCAAATAATATGTGAAATGCATATTATGAAACTTTGGCTAGTTTAGAAACAAAATCAAATTTGTGTAGTCTTCTAGGAGCATAATGTTTCGGTTTGTTTGTGAATCAGCAAATTATAGCATGGTGTTAGATTCTAAACAAACTAATTAAATGAGAATATTATAGTACAGGTAGTCCTCAACTTATGATCACAATTGAACCCAGAACTTACATTGCTAAGTGAAAGATGTGTTAAGTGAGTTTCGTCCCATTTCTTTTCTTGCCATTTGTTAAATGAATCTGGCTTCCCCACTGACTTTGCTTGTCAGGTTGCAAAAGGTGATTACATAACCCAGGGACAATGCAACCGTCATTAAATATGAACCAGTTGTCAAGCATCCAAATGTAAATCACGTGACTATGGGGATGCTGCAAAGGTCATAAGTGTGAAAAAATCCATTGTGACTTCAAACAGTCAATAAATGAACTGTTGTAAGTCAAGGACTAACTGTACAGGTGAAACTCAAAAAATTAGAACTTTTTGAACCGTTTTTCTGGCATTTTTCAGGCCATTTTCAGGCTGTTTTCCAGCACTCCAATGTTCGCAAAGACCAGCTGGCCCGCACACATGTGGACATCCAAACCAGAAGAGCAACTGGAGAAAGCACATGTGCCCACAGAGAGGGCTCTCTGCATGCCACCTCTGGCACGGGTGCCATAGGGTTGCGACACGGCTCTAGTTTCTACAGTAATTACAGAGGTTATTGTTAACTTTGTGCAAATTTTACATAAGAATAACATGGTAATTGCAATAGATTCTCTTTATAAGATATTTCAACTTTTATAAACATCTCCTATAAAGGAAATAAAAACGCATATTCCTATGCTATGGTCAAAGGGATCCAGGAGAAATAATCAGAATGATATATCAGAATTCTATTTGTGTATTGAGAGGGGCCTAGAGGATCAGCTCTTTTATGTATTTTATGCATTCTTTTGTTAAGATTTAATAAAGGTTTGAACTACCCAAATAAGTAGTGGATATACAAGTCTGGTACAAATATTGAGTATTCCTTCTTTGTTTATTTTTCTGTATTCCAAGATTATTATGAATAAATAGTAATCCTGGCGTCTTAGAGAAATCTGGCTGCAGCTTCATTGATCGCTAGGGAGAAGCAATAATCTTCCTAAGATTGAAGTTTGGGTAGATGTTTGGGAAGAGCCAAAATCAGTTGGAAGGCAACAAGATTTCAATTGTATTATCATATAATACAAGGTCTTCCTTGTTCCCCATGCCTAAGCTTTTACTTTTCAAAGTACAGTAATGATTCAATAAAATAGCCAACTACCCAACAGCTGCCACCTGGTTCTAATCCAGAAATCTTTAAGCATTAAAGCTTTAATATATTTGAGATGTTCTGTCATTGCATAACACTTTCCAAAAAGTATTAACATCTCTTGCCTTTTCCAAAGCGCCCATTAGCCATGATTCTGGCAAACAAGTTAAAAAAAAAAAAACTTAAGGGAAAGAAGTCCTTGAAGCACATTAGTACAATTGCATGCACAACTCACCAATAAATCTGAAAAATCGCCCACTCAAGGACTTGCCATTATTTAGAAATTCTAATCTCCAATTCTAACCTCTGCTGTGCTTCTAATTACAAAGCTGTGGAATCTGTGACTCTCTGGATGATACTGACTTCAGCTCCACTGTTTCTCACAATTAGTTCTGTTGGCTGGAGCTGCGAGGAGCTGTAGATAAGCAACATCTGGAGGGTCAGTTGTTGCTTTTTTCTCAACTCTCCTTTACCGAGCTGTCTCCTGAAAGTTGGAGGCATTTCTTTTGAAAGCATCTAGAACTCTTTTTCCCAAACTATCAGTCAGGTAGCAATAAAATTCAAGTTCATTATAAGTTCATCCCTGGATTTTGAAAATATATATGAAACTCTGCATGCTGTTCTGCTTACCTGAAGTGCTGTCTTGACAATATGTAGGTATTATTTTACAGATTCTGTCTGCAGTCTTTGGCTCAGTGGGTTTTAATGGGTCATTCATGTCCTGGTCACCTGCCAGTTGGAGTATTGCAATGTGCTCTACATGGGGATGCCCCTGAAGAGTACTTGGAAACAAAGTCAAATATGTGTGTACCCAGGAATAATGTTGCAGGATCCAATCTGGGTCAGTCACTGCAACCAGAAGCTTTGTCTTCCGAACTTTTCGACTAGTGCTGGAGCCCAAACACTGTGCTAGAAAGAAGTTCCTCGAGGATGGGTTCCAGCACGAGTCTGAAAGCTCAGGAAACTAAACTTCTGGTTCTGATGACCAACCCAGATTACATCCTGCAGTACCTGGAAACTTCAGCTGATGCAAAATGCAAGTTATGTTTGTTTCTGGTTGAGTGCGCATTACATCTATGTTATGCAACCTGCGTTGGTTGCCAGCTTGTTTCAGGGTTCAATTAAAGGAGCTGAAGTTGACCTTTAAAGCTCTACATGGCATGGGACCTAATCATTTGAGAGACCTTTTCTTGATTTCATTGGCCCATCCCAGCAGATCCCACAGATTGGGTATATTATGGGTTTCTTTCTCTAGGAATTATATTTTGCAGGCCCTTAAGTGGCGGGCTTCATCTACTGTGGCTTCTGCATTATGGAGTCTTCTAACATCATACAAGCATCGTAACCATGTTTATTTTAAAAGGGCTTCAAAGGAAAGGGTTTCCATTCAAGCTTTAGTTGAAAAATTCAAAACTTTTATCACAGAATAGAATAGAATAGAATAACAGAATTGGAAGTGACCTTGGAGGTCTTCTAATCCAATCCCCTGCTCAGGCAGGAAATCCTACACCATTGCAAAGAAATGGTTATCCAACATCTTCTTAAAAACCTCCACTGTTGGAGCATTCACAACTTCTGGCAAGCTGTTCCACTGATTAATTGTTCTAACTGTCGGGAAATTTCTCCTGAGTTCTAAGTTGCTTCTCTCCTTGATTAGTTTCCACCAGTTGCTTCTTGTCCTGCCCTCAGGTGCTTTGGAGAATAGCTTGATTCCCTCTTCTTTGTGGCATCCCCTGCAATATTGGAAGACTGCTATCATGTCTCCTCTAGTCCTCTTCTAGACATACCCAATTCCTGCAACCCTTCTTCATATGTTTTACCCTCCAGTCCCCTAATCATCTTTGTTGTTCTTTCCTGCACTCTTCTCAGAGTCTCAACATCTTTTTACATCATGGCGACTAAAACTGAATGCAGTATTCCAAGTGTGGCCTTACCAAGGCATTATTATGTTAGATAGTTCCGAATACGTTGTTAGAAAATTGCAAGAAAGAGCCTACTCTGTTTATAGAATTGCCATCAACTCTGTAAATCCGTAGGAAAAACTTATGGTTTCTTTTAAGTTCAATTATAATTCCTCTATCCATTAATTTAGTCCATGCTTTACATCTATCTAGCTCATTCCACTTATGTACCAACATGATTATGTAGGAATGAGCAATGAAATGAAAGTGCTTGATTTGTTCACCATGACACTGCTGGAAATACTGTTCCTGCAATACATTGATCTCAATGAAAAATAAACAAGGGGAAATGCAGGTTCCAGCTTGTAGCCCTGTTATTGGTATGAGTAGCATAATAAATAAATTGCTGGCTTGAGCTATTACATTGTCGCCAGTCTCCCAGAAAAATGCAAGTCTTAGAAATAAATTAAAATGTCAAACCTGTTCATGGTTTGGGGCAATGAGATGGAGTCAGGGAGAAATTTAGCAATACATGTGTTTCCCTTTTGGGATTTACATTAGGGAAGGTTCATTAAAACAACTTATGACAAACTGTGGCTCAGAGTTTCATACATACATATACACTCTGTACATAGACACACTGTATATACACGCGCACATACAAACACACACATTCCCCTAGTACTAGTCTGCTTTACTTGTTTTCCTAAAATATCACATAGCCAATCATCTGTGACATTATGTTATGTTAGCAGCAGACGGCTGTGAAGAAACACAGAAATTGTATTTGCAGTGCGAATAAAGGTTTTGTAGAGAAAAACCCTGAGCTGGCATGAACCAGTTCGGCACATTTATGCCCCAGTTCATAAATATATCATGCATCATTTATATTTCTTTCTGCTTATTTGAAATTCAGATATCCTTGTCCCAGAGTAAATTAGAGGCTTTTTAATGCTCAGTAATCCCTTTCTTAGTCCCTTTACCAATGCTCAGAATAGTGTCTCTGCCAGACGCAATAGGATAAATTAGCTTAAATAAGATGCCATCTTCATTATAAAATAAATTTGGGGGAAAAGAGAGAGAGAGAGAGAGAGAGAGAGAGAGAGAGAGAGAGCGTGTTTCTATCTTTCACAGGCCACTTAATCCCATAGGGTTTAATTATGTGCAGCGGTGTTTTTCCTACATTTTAAAGCAAGCTTTTCAAAATAAATAAATAATCTTTGTATCATGGGATTGCTGTAGCTAAAGAGAAATACTGTAAAAAGAAATGAATTCTAATTAGAAGTAGATAGATTTTTTTTCACTTTCCATTTCATTCCCCCCCCCCCCACAATAATTTGGTTTTATCTTGCCATACACCTGCTTTCTGATTTTACACAGAGAATTATTTACTTATTTATTTTGGACATAGCATAGGTACCACATGTTCCCCCATATTCCTTCCATTTGTAAAATCCCTTTCTAATCCTCAACATTTAAAAAACACGGCTGGTCCTGATGCTGTCTTTTTTTTTTAATGAGTTGCTACACGGAATGGTATCATGTTTTTTTAGTTGTCAAATAACTGGGCATTGATTTCACTTGTGTAAGAATTGGAGAGAGTTCTGGGGAACAAAATAAGAGAGTTATGTTTCCCCATTTAATATTTGTTCAGCTTGCTGTACATAAGGAGTGGGCAGCTTGGAGTCTTCCAAATGATGCTGAAATACTATTCCCAGAAGCTCCAGCCAGCAAACCAGTGATGAGGAATATTTGGTGTTGCAGTGCAGGCCCCACTGGAGAGCCCACATTCACGAACCGGGCTGTCTATCATCTTCCCTGCTCACATGACATGACACTTGCATAGATTCAGCAGTGCCGAAATGCATGTTTAGTTTAGTTTAGTTTTAATAGATTTGTATGCCGCCCACTCCCTTGGGACTCTGGGCGGCTTACAGGCAGGGTAAAAAGAACATTAAAAAAAACATAAAAAGATACAATTATTAAAATTCCACTTCATGCATTCTGTCTAAGTGGGGCTGGATTAGTCAACAGCCCCAGGCCTGCCGGAACAGCCAGGTCTTGGTGGCTTTACGGAAGGCCAGGAGAGTGGTAAGGGTCCGGATCTCAACGGGTAGATCGTTCCACAGGGCCGGCACAGCTATAGAAAAGGCCCTCCCCCGGGGGGTCGCCAGCCGGCATTGTCCAGCCGACGGACCCGGAGGAGGCCCAACCTGTGTGATCTTGTTGGTCGTTGGGAGGTAAGTGGCAGGAGGCGGTCTCTCAGGTAGCCAGGTCCTAAACCATGTAGGGCTTTAAAAGTAATGACTAGCACCTTGAAGCGTGTCAGGAGACCAATGGGAAGCCAGTGCAGCTCGCAGAGGATAGGTGTAACATGGGTGTATCTAGGTACACCCAATATTGCTCGCGCGGCTGCATTCTGGACCAACTGCAGTCTTCGAACACTCTTCAAGGGCAGCCCCATGTAGAGCGTGTTACAGTAATCCAGTCTTGATGTAATCATGTAATGATACATTGCAATACCTTTGAGAACTTTATGCAGTGTGGGGGGAAAAAACCACAATATTGAAAGGCTGGGAAACAAACAGATGGTTGTGAGGGGAAAAGATACTTCAGTTTCACAGTCTTCTTCAACACCATAGTGTTGTCCCTCCTCATTTTTTTCCTTTAAAAATCCTTGAAATACCAACAGAAAAGGAAAAAAACAATGGTTCTTATTGCATTATTGTCCATGCCCCAAAGTTATTTTGGCAACACAGAACTTTCCCAGAGAGAGAGCAAGATTTAGATACTGCACAGGTCTGAACTATATGGTGGGGAGAGGTTCTGGGTAGCCACACTGAATAATTTCTGAGGATATAGCTACTACAGATTTGGGCATTTTACGACTCCCAGCCCACATCCGGCCATTTCGCTGTCCCAGTCTGGCCTGCGTGAAGTCAATTGGAAATTAGAAATCAAATATAAATAAATGTACACCATGCACACAATTGAGTCCAGCCTATTAATTCGGTCCTCCAGAACAGTCCCAGTTTTGCATGTTCATCACATGGGAAAATTAATTCTCTGCCCCCCCCCCTTTTAACTAATATTAGACATTTGAGTTTGGCAAGATTCTCTCCATTGGATTTAAGATAATAAAGGATCAAACTCAATTGGATCTAGCTGCCTTGTCTGTGGGCTTGGGTCTAATAAATATCACAGCGGCTTTTATTATGCTGGCTATTATCTTTATATAGAAGTTGTAGTTTGGGTCAGATTCTCATGACACAGAGCAGTGCAATTACAGTTTCCATTTTAAGAATACATCTAGATCAGACATCTGAAATTATGTGCCTATTCCCTTCTGGTTATTGTTGGTAATTTACACCATGTTTTTGAAGTCAGGGCATAAATGGAAGGTTGCCATGGCTTGTTCTATATTTTTCTGGTCTTTTTTTTTAATGACATTGTTTGCTTGGGATGTAAACAATGACTGTAGTGTTTATTCTAAAGAAATCATGGCTCTGTAAATTTTTCATTTTTTTTTTATTTTGCATGAAATATACAGATAGTCCTTGACTTATGATAGGTCAGTTAATGACCAGTCAGAGTTGTAATGGATCTCCCTGAGGATACTCATGACCCAGTCCCAAAGTACAGATGGCCATCGCCACCATAGTCACATGTCATCATTTTGGGCATATGTCAACAGGCCCACCTTTATGGCCCTTTGCAGCATCCCTCAGTTCATGTGACCACATTTTACGGCAATTTTCCTGAAAACTTTGCATTTACTTCTGGTGTTTAATCAAAACCAGCTCATAACAAATAATTGGTTTGCTTAATGACTATGACATTGGCTTTATGTTGTTGTTAGTTGCAAAGTCGTGTCCGACTATGGTGTCCACTTAATGACTGTTGCAAAAGACTGCTGTAAAATTGGGTTGGTTGTGTGGGTGACCTATTTTCCAATTGTCAGGATTTACAGCTATAATGGGCAAGTTCCATTATTGTGGCTGGCTATCCAGGTTGTGCATGAATTGTGTGCATCATTAATAGTTACTTGGGTTAGAAAGTACTTCTGTCTCAATTCAGGGTGATGTGGGGTTTTTTGACCCATGGCTCTCTACTCATGTTGACTCTTAAGCCTCTAAAATCTACCAGATGTGACCTGTCGTGTAAGGGATGTGTATTTTCTTTTATGGAGGGAAAGGAGCCTACTTGCCAAAGGAGAATTGTCCATTTAAAGGCGCTACTTGAATGAAAGGGTGTCCGTTCTAAGACTAAAAAAAAACCAATTGAGCTAAGCAAGGATTTGATGTTGCTTAGTAACAGTAAAGATCTGGGCAGCAGTCCTACAGTCCCAGCTGGGCTCAGCTGTACTATGGCATGATGTGCTATAATTACATTACAGTCATGATTTCTGCATAAAAGGCACAGAATTGGTCATCACACTTTAATCCCTGAATCAAAAATGCCTCCTTTTGACCTGGGCAAGCTTAATAACTTGGAAAACTAAGAGTTTTCATCTCTGGTGTAAGAAAACGTACATCTCGGATCATGCAATAGCAGATAGATAGACTTATATACCGCTTCATAGGGCTTTCAGCCCTCTCTAAGCGGTTTACAGAGTCAGCATATTGCCCCCAACAATCCGGGTCCTCATTTTACCCACCTCGGAAGGATGGAAGGCTGAGTCAACCTTGAGTCGGTGAGATTTGAACAGCTGAACTGCAGATCTTCAGTCAGCTGAAGTAGCCTGCAATGCTGCATTTAACCACTGCGCCACCTCGGCTCTATTCAAATCCTTTGTTGACTGGCTTGGGCTCCATGTCCAAGTGTTTAGACCATGAAAGCACCTCTGCAAAAAGACAGGTCGAAAACGTGTTAACGGGTTCTCTGACCTTAAACAGGCTGTAGCCTGAAGATTCCGAGATCAGTGACAGCTTATTTCCCAAAGTTATCAGCCGATTGAATTAGGACGTAGACCTATTGTGACAAAGTTTTATCAGCTCCTGTCAGTATTGCATAAAAGGAAAATATATTTCTGACTTGATAAAAGAGAGAGAAGGAGAAGGAGAAGGAGAAGAAAAAGAAAATCCCGCAGGTCTTTTAATCTTTCTCTTTTACATTATCAGAGATGTAAAGCTACGTGTGTTATTCATCAAAAACGCCACTTCCCAAGAGTATTTCCATTTACTGATCCATTTAATAATAGAAATGTGGCTCTCTTGAGTTGAGATGAGACTAGATTAAATAAGAATCAAGGAAAATAAGCCAAATCTGCATCCAAAAGGCCGGAGATGAAATAGTTTGAAGAAACCACGAAGATCCTTTGCAATATATAAAATTATCATCTTAGTTGCAGTTTAACTGAGGACTGTGGGAAGGTTTCCCAAATCCTCATCCTCCAAAAATCAAGCCCTTCCGTAAGAAAAGTTATTATAGTAATCGTTCCCAGTTTGCATTTTCTCTCCTTACTTTTGATGCCTGACGACAACGTTGGAACTACAGTTTTCAGAATTCCTAATCAAGAATGATTACACTAGCTGGAGATTATGAGAGTTTATGTTCACAACACTTCTGGCAGTTATCTGGAAACACTGTTCATTAATGTTCGTTAACAACTTGCCTCCAGAACTTGTGAATTGCTCCAGCACTGGAGGTTTCTAAGAAGAGATTGGACAACTTTTTGTCTGAAATGGAATAGGGTTTCCTGCCTTAACGGGGTTGGACTAGAAGACCTCCAAGGTCCTTTCCAACTCTGTTATTCTATTCTAATGTCCTAACTACCTTTACTATTCTGAATGCTAAAGTTTCACAATTGGTCTCTCTGCTTCGCTGTGAGAAAATAAGAGATGTATAGTATAGTGTGGTGGCCCATCAGGAGCCATTGGAGCTGCCACCAGACTCCGACAGTGAGGAGCCCTATGAGTCAGCTTTGGAGGATATGGAGGACCCTGGAGAGGGTTCCGACTACGAGCAGGGTGCAGAGAGGCTTGTTGGCCACCAGGAGGTGCCTGAGCCTTGGACCAGTGGGGAGGAGACAAGGGAGTGTGATCCGGATGTCAGCAGTGGGGAGGAGCTAAGGGAGTTGTTCCTAGATGCCCGGCACCAGAGAGCTAATAGGCATAAGGAACAATTATGCAATTACAGGAGGTAATTGCACTCAGCTGGTGGTCATTAGGCTCCTCTCCAGACTATAAAAGGACTGCTTGTGCACACGCCCCTTTTGCAGAAGTCAACGCAGGAACTAATGTTGGAGGACATTATTGTGAGCTTGGCAGGCTGGATTGCTGCCCAAGCTTGTCTTGCCGGTTTGCTGCCAAGGACCTGTCTGTCTGGTAATTAAATGCGTAACTTATCTTTGGCTCGGAGTGTGTTGGTGTGGGATGAGGGCGGTCAGAACAGTATAGTATAGATATATAGTCCTCAGCAACTGATCGCTTAATAACAATTCACAGCCACAATGGCCATGGCAAAAGTTTTTTATGACCTTTACTTTGAACAACTATCAACAACCATTGTACTTGCCACTTTCAATAACCCCCTTTTTTGCCAGTTTCCAGGGGGGAAAAATCCATTGGTAAAGGTAGATTTATTTAATGACCAAGTTATTCACTTAATGACTACAGTGATTTGTTTTATGACCATAGTAAAATGGTTGTAAAATTGGATCTCATCATGTGGAGACTCAACTTGCAAGCACCCTAACAACAGAAATAGTGGCCCCAATTGTGTTTCTAAGTCGAGGATTACCTGTAACGCAAATGTGGATAAAGAAGATACACTGTTGTCTCTTTCGTATCTCCAAATTTTGTACCCTCATCTTCGTTCCTGTGCCAAACAATTGAAATAATAACTACGTATTTGTATTGGTCAACTATTCGGATTCTGCCTAGAATTATTTTCACAATTCCCAGTGTGTTTTTCCTGGTATGTTTTCCAACATCCCTGCTCGTGTGCGGGTGTCGTCATTCGCATTCTTTTGTTTTGTGCATTATTCTAAAACTATTTTCTGTAGATGGGAAGCACAGAGCATAGCAATAAGAGTAATAATGTCTGCTGGCAAATACAAGTCTGGATACGATTCTCAATAGAGGCTCTGTGGTTTGAACAACCACATGACTGTCAGAAATCACTGCAGCATGATGAAATGACAGCCCTACGGGTACAATAAAGGCCAAGAAGTGGTGAATAGTAATAGTGAGGACTGAATTTCCCATATTTGAACAGCCAACCAATCCTTTGGCTACAAGCTTATAATATAAATCTATGCAGGAAGTCATCAATACCGATTTTAAAAAGTAAACCTAGAGTTCATACCTTAATGGCAATGCCACCTAAGCTACGTTAAGATATTCAATGCTCATTGCATTAATAAATATACTGTATATACAAATAGATTTGCTTCACATGGTCTGATTAGCTTGTCCCATTATATCTTTGGCCTTAAATGTGATTTTTTTTAAATGTTTAATTTAATCATTGAATGAATTGAATTGAATTGAATTTATTATATTTCTATGCCACCCTTTTCCCAGAAGGGACTCAGGGTGGCTCACAACCCAAGTCAGGGGGGGGATAGGGGATACAAATAGGGGGAAAAAGACATGGACAAACAATACCACAATTTAAAAACAACTCAACAGGCACACCATTCGAGCGGGGACAGGAACTCATCAGCCCCAGGCCTATCGGAACAGCCAGGTTTTAAGGGCTTTGCAGAAAGCCTGGAGGGTGGTGAGGGTCCGAATCTCCACGGGGAGCTCATTCCAGAGGGCCGGAACAGCCACAGAGAAGGCCCTCCTCCGGGTGGTCGCCAATCGGCATTGGCCAGTGGATGGAATTCGGAGGAGGCCTAATCTGTAGGATCTAATCGGGCTATTGGAAGTAATTGGCAGCAGGCGGTCTCTCAAGTACCCAGGTCCAATACCATGAAGGGCTTTATAAGTGACGACTAGCGCCTTGAAGCGTATCCGAAGACCAATAGGCAGCCAGTGCAGCTCGCGGAGGATAGGTGTAACGTGGGTGTACCGAGGTGCACCCACAATCGCTCGCGCGGCTGCATTCTGGACAAGCTGAAGTCTCCGAATGCTCTTCAAGGAAGGGCTGCCCCATGTAGAGCATGAATCATGAATGTTTTGAATTGTTGTTACAAAAATGACGCATCGGTGATTTTCCAATTCCAAGAATATGACAGAAGTTTTGAAAATGTCCCCACCTTGCTACTTTTCTTTCTTTGCCAGCCTTCCTCACATCAGATAAGACAGTGACTTCAGGAGGGGGTAGTATTTAAAATATGATTCCCCCATCTACTCTATTCATTTCTTGCTCCTGTGGATTGTTTTAACAATTTTAAATATGGCATAACTGAAGTAAGAAATTGGAACTGCAGAAGATTATCTTCTCAGCTCCAGGCATAGACATAAAACATATTGTTTCCCTCCTAATTACTGCTGTTTCCAAGCAGTGCTCACATTGCTAAGAATTTAACCTCTTGAAAAAGAACACCGAACAAATAGGACAATAAAAATGGAATACTCTGAATAATATTGTCAGCTTATCACCTTTTGTAATAGAACGGGGTGCTGAGGGAAGTCTACAGAGCAGAGCAGAGCAATTTTGAAGATGATATTCCTAAACCAAAGACACTAATATTTCAATCAAATAAGTTTCAGATTTGGATTAGAAATCTACAGTTGTAGCCAAATTTAATTCAAAAGTAACTTGTGGGGAGAGGAGTTGAGGTTGAGAAAGGCACTAACGTAGACTGTATAGATCACGGGTGTCAAACTCGATCATATCATGTGAGGTATTGCACCGTTTTTTGCCTTTGTGGAGCCGGAGTGGATGTGGTCTGCACATGATTCATCTGGCCTGCAGGCCACCAGTTTGACATTGTATGGACTTGCCTCTCCTCTCCGCTCAAGAAAGTAGAACTCTTGAAACAATTGGCATTTCAAAAGGAAGCTTGTATTGATGGAAAGTGATAGCAAGACAAAGAAAGCAGGATCTGAAGATTCCTGTGCAATTCTGTTAGGTTAAAAGGTTAGAAACCCCTTCGCGCAGCCTGGTGTTAAATAAGCCAATCTGCAGGTGCAACGTGGTTTTGAGAATCGTACGCAAAGAAGGTGATAAGTTGTTTTCAGGCGTCACTTGCTGGAGGCTCCGGAGCTAAGACAAAACAGATGTCCCTCCCCACCTTACATTCCCAAGAAGGTGAATCAAAGTACAGGATAGATAGGCATCAGGAAAAGGGCTATAAACTAAAGAATACACTCAGAATGGAAGCATCCCTATAGGAATCTATGGGACCTGACAGACACCCCTGTGTAGATTAACACCTTGATTTTTATATGCAGACTGTTGTAGCCCACATGTCCATTCAAACAGCTTTTGAAGCAACATTGCAAAGCGCTACAGAGGGATGCAGCTGTTTTGATGCTTCAAGGAAAGCTTCACTCACTCCCCTTCACTTTTTTTTTTCCGAAGGGCCGCTTTTCATATTCTTTGCGGAGAATATTTTCCCAGAAATGTACAACATGTCATTCATTCTCAACACTACAGTTTTGCCCCAATTTTCTTTGACATTTGAGATAATGTATTTTACCACGTATTCAGATATGGGTTTTTGTCTATAGCTTATAGTTTTTGGTACAATTCTGGAATTATACTGCTTTCCATTGTGCAGAACCCGGGCTGTTGAATAAATTGCTCTTGCTCGGAAGCAAAATTATCCCTCTAGCATTTCTGCATGCAAGTCAGTCAGAATGTTGTATTTTCCCCAAAGTCTTCACTTCGAGTAGAAAACTGATCGATGTGCTGCTTAAAAAGTGGTAAATTTTTGAAATCCCCATGGCCTTCATCTAATATGATGTTCTATCTATTAGGATGTCTACAGTTAGAAACAGTTCAGGTTTGCTTCGTAGGTCTTAATGAGAGCATTACGGAGAATTCCTGTAACCTTCCTTTGTTAGCTTTGGAAACCTGCATTTGTTTGATTGATTGTGTCATTTTGTTAGATGTAGTAGCTCACATTTTCCTAGGCGACATTGCCAGTATCGATCAGCAGTGAGCAGAAAGCATATCTGCTACAAAACCTAGTTGATCTCTGTGTTTACAAAGAAAATGAAATAAGTACCAAAATGGAGCTGTTACTCTTTCCTCCTTAAACCCATACTTTCTTAGAAGTATTATATGAAGAAAGGTTATGAAGAAGGGTTGCAGGAACTGGGTATGTCTACTTTAATGAAAAGAACGACCAGGGGAGACATGATAGCAGTCCCAATATCTCGGGGGATGCCACAAAGAAGAGGGAATCAAGCTATTCTCCAAAGCACCTTGAGGGCAGGACAAGAAGCAATGGGTGGAAATTGGTCAAGGAGAGAAGCAACTTAGAGCTAAGGAGAAATTTCCTGACAGTTAGAACAATTATCAGTGGAACAGCTTGCCTCCAGAAGTTGTGAATGCTCCAACACTGGAAGTTTTTAAGAAGATGTTGGATAACCATTTGTCTGCAATGGTTATCCTGCCTGAGCAGGGAGTTGGACTAGAAGACCTCTATTCTGGGGAGTAGTTATAATATATATGGTGATAGTAAATGAGCATATCATATAGTATTCAAAAGAGTGTGGATAGTCCTCAACTTACAACCACAATTGGGACCAGAATTACCGTTGCTAAGCAGGGCAATTTTTAAGTAAGTCGCACCTGATTTTGCAACCTCTGTGGCTGTGGTTGTTAAGCAAATCACTGCAGTTGTGAAGTGAATCATTCCCTAGTTCAGTGATGGTGAACCTTTTTTGGCTTGCACGCCAAAAGCGGGGGAGCGCATGGGGGGGGGCAGGCGTGGGCGTGCTACACCCATAATGCTATGCGCATGGCCCCGGCACGCATGCACGCATGACCAGTGCTCCCCCAAGTTTTTTGTGTACTTTTTTCACCCTCCCCAGGCTCCAGAAGCTTTATAGGAGCCCGGGGAGGGCGAAAATAGTATCCCCCGCCCCTCCGGAGGCCCTTCGGAGTGCAAAAAAACAACCCTATGAGCAAACCAGAACTTTGGGAATGGACTTCTGGTTTGCTTGTAGCACCGCTTTTAGCCTTCAGGGGCCTTCAGGAGACTTCCCTGAAGGCTCCAGAGGGCAAAAATGACCCTATGAGCACACCGGAAGTGACTTCCGGTTTGTCCGTAGAGCCATTTTTCCTCCTTCGGAGCCTTCAGGAGCCTTCTGGACGCTTCCCTGAAGGCTCTGGAGGGTTAAAACCGGCCCTACGAGCAAACCGGAAGTGTGTTGCCGAACTTCCAGTTTGTCCGTAGGGCCGGTTTTTCGCACTCCAGAGGCTTCAGGGAAGCCTCCGGAGGGCAAAAAATGGCCTCAAAAAAAGGCTGAAGTCAGCTGGCCAGTACGTGCATGCACGCTGGGCAGCTGACAGGGCAACCCTCGCGTGCCCTGACAAATGGCTCCACGCATGCCATAGGTTCACCATCACGGCCCTAGTTAGACTAATCTCACTTTCTCCCTTAACTTTACTTGTCAGAAGCTGGCTGGGTTTAGGTCACAAATGGCAATCACATAACCCAGCATGCTGTAACCATCATAGAGCCATGGTGGTGCAGTGGTTAGAATGCAGTACTGCCTGCTAACTCACTGCTCACTCCAAGGTTCCATCCTTCCAAGGTTGGTAAAATGAGGACCCAGATTATTGGGGGCAATATGCTGTCTCTGTAAACCACTTAGAGAGGGCTGTAAAAGCACTATGAAGCAGTAACTAAGTCTAAGTGCTATTGCTATAAATACCTGTTGGTTGCCAAGTTGCTGAATTTTGATCATGTGACGGTGGGGATGCTGCAACAGTTTTAAGTGTGAAGACTGGTGTCACTTTTTTCCAATGCTGTTGTAACTTTAAAAGGTTTCTAAATAAATGGATGTAAATCAGTGTAATAAAATGGGTCTTAAATGTAAGAAAACATGAGTTATGAAACTGTATATAGCAGATGTGCCCATAGCCTGCTTTTTTTTAAAGCTATAATTTCCACTGCAGAATTGTTTGGGGTAGTAGTAATTTCATCTTTCCCATGCCATTCCACTCCTTCCAAAACATCTCATAAACTGGATTATCAGAACATCTAGTGCCTATGCTGTAGAAGACCCAGCTCTTTCATTACAATTATATATGAAGCATCCATTTGGTGGATATGGATGCTTCCTTATCCATCTAAGAACCGACGACTGAACAATTGCTCACATAAAAACATAATTCTTGAGCTGGATTAATTATGAACTTATGCTGCGGATATATACAAGTATAGAATGAATGGCATGATTTTCACCCACAAATCTCTGCAGTTAAAAGTTTTCTAATCATCCATGCTGAGGACATATTTTGTCATTCACCTGCTTTTCATTGTTTCGTTGTTGTTGTTTTTCATTTGTAATTGTATCTGTTAGCTTTATGTCTCCCTTGAGATGGCTTATATGCTTCCAGTTTTTATCTCCACAACAGCCATCTGTGAGGTAAGGTGGGCTGAAGGAGAGTGCTGAAACAAAGCCAGCTAATGAATGTCCATGATTAAAGTTGGTCTTGAACATCAGCCTTCCCGGTTCTAAACCAGCACAACCACTATACTACACTAGGTCTGAAGCAATGGTGGGTTTCAAAAATTGTTCGAACCTGCTCTGAGGGTGTGGCCTCCTTTGTGGGAGTGGCTTGCCACCCATGTGACCGGATGGGAGTGGCTTGCCGCCCATGTGACCGGATATGAAGATGCCGATGACACTTGTCAGAACCACCTTAAATTACCTCACACACAGCACTGGCATGCATCAGAATATGATGTAAACTTGTTTTTTAAACGGCGTCTTTGGTTTGCCTTAAAACAACTTCAACACACGCAATGTTCTGATTGCACCACAAATGCAGGAGTCATCCTTACCTTTCACAGAGGCACTGAGTTTTATAAATATGAGCATGATAGTGTAGAATAATCATATCCAAAGACCAGTGGTGGGTTTCAAAAAAATTTTGGAACCTCTTCTGTAGGTGTGGCCTGTTTTCTGGGTCCACTGATGGAACCTCTTCTAACCGGTTCGGTAGATTTGACGAACCGGTTCTACCGAATAGGTGCGAACTGGTAGGAACCCACCTCTGGTCTGAAGACACTGAGAATAAAAGAACCTAAAATCTAATGTAAACTCAAAAGATGCTAAAGAAAAATGTAATCATAAACCAATAAATATGCCATAGATTTTTTTAAAAAAAATAATTGAATTCATAAAGACCAGGCAATACCCTCAGCTTTACTGCCAGCATTTGAGCAAAGATCGTTTTCTCCCCTGTTTTATAGGGCCTATTCCTTTTTGTCATCCTCATCTGACTCTATACAGATACAGCCACTGAACCGAGATACACTCATGCAACCTCATCCACAGAAATTTCTCTCCAATCTACGTAGTCATCTAATCCCCACTGTTAGCTGTTCTTCCCTCTCTCAGTCACTGTCTGAACTTTCACTTAATCCATTTTCCGGGGTCAGTCACATGATGGTCTCCGCCAATGATTACTTCACCACACTGACATTTTGTCAGTCTGCCTTGGTGAGCTGAAGCATCTTCAGTCAACTGATTCCTGTGGGAATACATTCATTCCTGATGTTGCCAATCCATCACAGCTGTTCTGATTGAATGCCTGTTGGGATGTAAACATTTACTGTATTTCATTAGTCTTATTGAATTCCTTTTCAGCTTCTTTCAGGATTTTATTCATTTACTATTACATTGATTCTTTGCTTATGGGTCCCAGATGCAGAGGATTGATGTAGCCTTCCACAGCCCAAGAGGATGTGCAATCATAACTTGGCAAATAGGAATAGTATCATAACTCATGGAAGCAAGTTATAATTTATGGAGACAATAAAGTACCACACAGATGTCTGGGTACTCCAACCTGTCCACTATGACAAGCCACAATGCATGAACCTCCCTCTCAAAATGCAGAATAGAATAGAACAGAATAGAACAGAATAATTTTATTGTCACTTTGAATGTACACTCATTGGCATACATTAAAATGAAATAAAATAAAATTTTATTTCATTTTAACACCACCATATTTCCATTTTATGATGTGGAAAACATTTCTCAACATTTTTTTTTCAGGTTAAAATTAGTTCACCCCTAATTCTGTAACCTTTGCTCCTTATCTGCTGCAATAATAACTCAGTTATGCCTTTTATAAATACAGGGTTGACTTTTCTGGTTTTTCCAGAGTTGAAGAGAGAGCACTAATTAGATTCAACCTTCCCTTTGGCCAAAACTCAGTGATAAATCTTTAATAAAGTCTACATTGGCTTGTTCATAATTCTCCAGATGTACCACCTTAAGGACAAAACCTATATTCACTTCAGATGTTGATTCAGGAATGTGCATCCCTAGGAGTAGACGCAGCTTCCATGCTGTATTTTTATAGCCATAAGATTCATCAGCAGAATTTAGCAGTGTGGTTTCTGACACCAACTATGTAACTTTTCACCATTGTCAGATGAGAAATACATAAAAAAAATTGTAATTTGTACAATCCCTGAAATGCAGCAGATCCATACTATTCAGGAAATGAAAAAGAAGCAACACCCATTCTCACCAGAAGAAGCTGAGGAAAGAAATATAAAATCCGAACTCTGCTCATGTATGCAATGTGACTGAGCCCATTTTACATCATCATTCCCTGCAATGCCCTTTTTTCTCCCATGACAGAGAATAACTCTATCCTTTGAACACCAAAAGGTTCATGTAAATTCTATAAAACTGCTTCCCCCTCCCCCTCAGTTCTGTAGTCCCAGATGTGCTAGGACTTTAAATTCAAGAATTCCTAGCCAGTTGGCCAAGCAGAGCAGAGAGTAGTAGTCCCAAAACATTGGGGGGTCATTAGTTTCAGGCAAGCTATCACAGAGTCTTTGAATTGTCAAATACCATGTTTTGAAATTCACCAACTTGGCTTTCAAATTTTCAGTGCACTTTTTGTGACAGTGGTAGAACTATATCATACCAAACAGAATCCTTTTGGTCCTTTGAGCCATGGGTATCTTTTGAACTCCTGTTCTTTTTTACCCCAGTGTGGAAAAAAAAGACCATTTTTCTTTTGAAGGAAGGGCCATTCCCCACCTCACACACACCCCCCACCCTCATCCAAAGCTACTTTGTACCTTCAGGGTGGCAAAAGTTCATCCCTTCTCTTCGCCCTGGGAAAAACAAAGCCAAGAAACATCATTAATCATGCAAACCATCTCCTGCAGTAGTGCCAGCCAAATGATCTTCCATACTCCAGACATCAATATTCTTGACACTTGTCTTAAAGTTAGGTCATGCATATCCATCTGCCATTAAAGAAGTGTCAGCAAGCAAGCATCCCCTTGCTATTTTTAGGGTCATATCTAAAGAGTTCATCAACTTTCTGTCTGCTCAGCCAATTTGTCACAAATGATATTTATCTAGCAGCACTCTTATTGGCCAGCCTATTCTTTTTGTCTTCCCCATTCTTTCTTTGTAAACTAAACTCCCATTTGGAAATAAAATGAAAGGCGTTTGAGAGTGAGTGAGATTGAGACGTTTATCATAGCTTCTTTATGAGTCGCTCAATTCATTTCCCTGATTTCTCTGTTTTGTCTCAATCTGAAAATATAGAAACAGCTGTTTAAATAAAAGTACCTTGGTAGTTTCAGTACATTTCATTGCTTCTTGTTTCCTCACACCAGTTTTAAACCCCTAACTTAATCTGCAGCTCTGTATGTACTTTGATGCACAAAATTGCTATGCACACATATACTGAGTGAGCATTTTGGCAGATTGATGAGATTATGCTTCATTCTCTGATTTCAAAGATGGGGATATTCCATCTTTATTTATGGGCTCATCAATATCTTTTAAGAATTGGAAATAATGGTGGGATTTTCTTACTAATATAATGTAATTGTTAGACTTGGGCAGGGAAGGTCCAAAACTCCCTGTGCATCAGTGGAAGTCATTGGCTGATTTTGGGCCAGCCATACTGTCTCAGCCCAGTCTATCTCATAAAGTTTCCATTGCTGTTGTGGACATTAAATTAGATGGTACCTTCATTAACGTTACTTTGAGCTCTAAACTAAATGGTAGGGCATAAATGCTCTGATATTCTTTTGGTTTTGCAGCTAGAGTTTTTCCTTCCAACAATGACAATCACTGCTTCTCAAGAGCTCACATATATCCTATAAGAGACAGTTTGCATGTCTGAAGGTGATCCTTCAAACCTCCTTAAGAAGGTTAAATAGATGTTGCTGAAATAACCACTTTTTTTTTCTCCTCTTTTCCCATGTATGATTTTGATATGCTCTAATCCCAGTGTTCTATCCAGGGTGGGAATTATGATATAGTATTACGTTCCTGATTAACAAACCAACATCAAACTATACTAGACCTTCAGTTCTATAATTTTCAAGTACCAGCATGACAAACTCAGTGTAGGTAGGGAAAAAATGAAAGGAATCATATGGATCAAGAAGTTAGACAGTATCTAGAAAGTCACAAATATTTTGTCCCAACCAAACTGTATTTGTTTTTTCCACTTACTGTGTTTCAGAAACTTCCAACAAATTGCTTCAACATTGTGCAAGAACATGTGGAAAGAGCAGTATTGTCAGAATATAATATGTATTCTATAAGAAAGAAAACACAAACTGAAAAGTGGCTTTCCAATCAAATTTATCTTGTTGGGGACAAATACCAAGACTTTAATTAAGAGTATGTCTACTCCCACAACCCAGAAAGAAAGAAAAAGTCTGCATCTTATTTAAATGGCTTTCACTCATAACCTTCTAGGTCATCCTGAAAAATTTTATAATGTGCTCCAAACCTGTTTTGTAAATATTTATTTATTTTGCAGATTACCTTTATCCATTTTTTGTGACATCTTCAGGTCAAGTTCTCTCTGAACTGCTTGACATTAAAGCTATGATCATCAATCAGAATGACAGGCTTGAAGCCATCATTGATAGCTGTGGCTTCAGTGAATTAATATTAATTATCATCATCATCAGTACTAGTGTGGTCCCTATTTTATAGCTATTCTTTTCAGGATTTGAACTGAACTCTATGAAAGATTCTTTCATAGACATTCTCTTGGAAACTAGCAAAATAGGGTATGTTTACTTAAAAAGGGGTGGAGGAGGAAGAGGGGGAAAACATCATATGCAAATGTATGGCATTTGAAAATGTCATATAACTGCATCTCCATATAAATAAACAGTGAGGGTTGTTTTTTTTCAAATTCTGCAGCAACCAGTCTGTTTTGATACAGATATTAGATAATGCAGCGTGAGAGGTAAAACCTGTGGGATATTGTTGAGCAGAATTACAGTTGCTGATTTCCTTAAATGAATATCATCTAATTGAGTTAACTGTGACTCCTGTTTGATTATGTAGATAAGGGACACGGACCTTATTGCCTATAGAGTGTTTCATTTATGTCTTTACACATGTTGTGGTGTTGATAGAATGTGATCTTTGAAAATTATCCTTCATTATGTTCGCGCTAAAGCAATCAGAAATTGCAAACATGATGCATGGATCAGTTCTCACATTAACAGTTTCTAGCTAACTCTTGCAAATGCGGCCCACAATGTTTAATTTTTATGCATTACATTTGTATCCTCAGTGGAACCTGACAAAAGTTTCCTCCATATATTTGACCCTTACTAGGCTGGGTAAGAAAAGCAATGGTTCACTACGGATTTGAACTACAGATTTTACAGTCCTTATCTGACAATATCCTTCCGGCTTTCTCTTTTATCTCTATGAACATTACAAAGCTGAAGTTAGATAGGGAGAAAACTATGAATTCTGAGATTGGGGGTGGCCTCTTGTTGTTTTTTCTGGATGCCAGGGAAGAAAGGAAAATTCTGAAGTACTGCATTGTCGATCTGATGTTACAGTATCAGCCTGCAGAAATTCTGGGAAGTACAAAATTCTTGCATCTTTAGAGAAACAGCAAATCATCATCATAGTGGTGTAATGGTTAGGTGCAGGACTAGGAAATGGGAAATTCCAGAGTTTAGTTGGGCCACTAAAAATCTTTTCTTTTGACCTGCCTCGCAATCACGATGTGGATGCGACAGAAACTTCTTTCTTTGAATGGCAGCTTTGTGTTCCAAGGCTAGGATAGTGACATAATAATTTTTTTTAAGTTACAAAAGAAATTGTTCAAATAATGCAGTGATAGAGCTATTACTAAATATAGAGTGATGGTAGGAGGAAAAAGAAGGTGGGAAGAGAGAATGGAAATTACTCTGTGGAAGCCTGAACAAAAGTCCATCTCAAGGGAAGAGATGGTACACTGCAAATTAGATTGCAGTTGCACAATATGTGGAAAAATAGTGTGAAGAGAAGACTCAAAGACATTTTGGGAAAATGAAGATAGTGGCAAAGACGACAGTCATCCACCTTCTCTTCAAAGCACCAGATGGTGCCTACCTTCTAAGCCCTCATAAGGTTATTGCTACAAGACATCAGAGTACCCTTTAAATGGAGGACCTAAACTTTATTATATGAAGTTTCCATTAAATGGAGCTCCACAAACAACAGTGCTTAGTAACTAGTCCGTCGCATATTACCACAATTGGGACCGGAATTTTTGTCGTAAGTTGGTACAGTTGTAAAACGAGTCATTACATGACCGGACCAATTTTTACAACTATTTTTACTGCAGTCATTAAGGAAATCACAGTCATTGTGAATCACACAAGCATTAAGCAACTCTAGTGAGCATGTGATTGTGGAGTGGTGCAACGGTAATAACTTCAAGGATAGGTCATAAGTCGCCTTTTCTAAGGCCATCATAAACTTTGAACCAATATTAAATGAAGAAAATTAATTTAAAACGAAATAAGTCAAGAACTATCTGTAGTCGGTGTAGTTCTGTGACGACAAAAAAAAGGAAAACAGAAGTCATGTTCTTCTCTTAGCTTGTCAC
Source organism: Thamnophis sirtalis (assembly GCF_051295495.1). Lineage (NCBI taxonomy): Eukaryota > Metazoa > Chordata > Lepidosauria > Squamata > Natricidae > Thamnophis > Thamnophis sirtalis. The sequence continues at coordinate 12,596,411 of NW_028261381.1, forward strand.
AGTGGCTCACGAGAATACCACTTTCAAAACCAACATTAATTTCAACAAATTATGTGGCTTGAAACAGAACAAAATATGTTTATTTGCTGTCTGATGTGCTCTGGTTTAAGGCTGTTAAGTGCATTACATAGTCCAGTTTTCTGCATTTTGAATTCTGAATAATAGGAACAATTTGCTCTCCTTGCTGATAAGGAGAAGCCTTTCCTCACAAGAACATGCTTAAAAGTTAGAACGGACTCCTGCTGCCAAGAACATGGAAGCCTCTTCTGACTCTAAAATGCCCATTTACAAATCTGAAAGTGGTAAAAAGATGAAAAATAAATAAATAAAGGGGTGCTTATTGTCCATTCTCACCACTGAAAAATGGACCTGGAGCGGGACAAGAAAATGTAAAAAAAGATTTTTTTAAAAAAAAATTAAAAATATTTTTTTAAACTGTAAAGTAGAAGTATGCAGTATGAATATATATAATCATTATTCATACGGAGAGAAAGGAGCCAGGAGACATTTTTTCAATATGCCTCATAGAGGAAAGAATCTTTCGATACTACAGATGTAACTCTTAAGTTATCAAAGGTAACATATACTCATATAACACAGTACAGTAGGAGCTGATTTTTCTCCGAAGAATCATTGAGGTAAAAGAGAGCTTAGACATAATTCAGAAAAATTCTTACTTCTCGCAGGATCCATAATGCTGGATACAACAATATCCCTGAAAGATATTAGCCCCCTGCCTGTCCTAGAAGTACCTACAACTTATAATAGTCGACTACTTCTTGGAAGACATAACATTTTAAAGACTTTCTGATCCCGCTATATTATACGCATGGAAGATAATGCCCTAATCTTGTTACATCTCCGAATTGGACCTTGAGGGCAGCAGAAAGGAAGGTTAAAGATTCCCTGTGTCCTAAGTCTCCCTGGTCTGCTGCCAGACTCCTACATGCTAAATAAATTTCATCAGGAATTTTTTTCACTAAAAAAGGGGGGAATGATTTTGTCATTGGCAGATTGTTGCCATCAGAGGCATCTCAAAATCATCAGACTGTTTCCAGATGAAATCTTCTAGGTTAAGGTAGAAGGCATAGAGATTGGCTTTGTCATGGTCTCAGCCTCTGAAGAGGAAGAAGCTTCTCCAGCTGAACCTGTGAAATGCCAGTCTCAGGAGACATCAAGTCAAGAATCACATGAGGCTGTTCAAACACATCTAGACAGCTGGAACAGTCAGAGGAGAATGACATAAGTTCTCTCACCTCCCACCACCAGTCAAGTAGAAATCAGAGCAGAGGGTTCTTGACCAAGCAAAGGAGTAAATCTTTTGATTAATGCCAGGTGTGTTTGCAGCTCTGATTTAAAAGCTTTGACCCTTGTTCCTTTACTGGAAACAAGAGTCTGATCTCCTTTTCTGGTGTGTTTTTCCTGTGATTCTGCTTGTGATTCCGGAAACCTGATCTTTGGACTGACTGGCAAACCTGACTTGGCTCTCTGAACTTTAGACTGCATTGGGGCTGTTCTTCTGCATTCCCCTGTTGAAAGTAAAAACATTAAGGCAAGCTTCCACTTTTTTTTCAGAGAATCTCTTTTATTTTACATTCCTTACTGTTATTTCTTCAGCCATGAGTAAATTGCTAATCTCCATAGCAACCATGTTTAAGTATGTAATTGAAAACTGAAGCAGGACATGCTTTGACAGATAGAAGGAAGACCCACAGCAATCAGATAAATGGGACTTAATGGCATTTGTTTCTTAGTCTGGTTTATTTTGTTGGGCTGACAGTTAATGACATACATTGTGTGCTGAAAATAGCCATGGACTGTTAGAGCCTCTAAAATATCAATACTGATGGAATTTGTTTTCTGAACTCTTGATAGTTTTTCTTAATATTAAAAAAATGGCTACCATAAAAATACTGATTTACACAAGATTGTTTTTATATTCAAAGTAACAGAACAGAATAACAGAATTGGAAGGGACCTTGAAGGTCTTCTCATCCAACCCCCTTCTCAAGCAGGAAACCCTATACTATTTCAGACAAATGGGTATCCAATCTCTTTTTTAAAACCCCTAGCGTTGGAGTACCCACAACTCCAAATACTTTCAAATACTTGCTGCTCTTTTATTTAAAAAAGGATTGAGTTGCTGAGAGAAAACTTTTATAAGATGTTTTATAGATGGCATTTAGATCCTAAAAAACTGGCTTCTATGTATCCGAATTTACAACCTAAATGCCGGAGATGTGATTGTCTCGATGCTGCATACTATCATATATGGTGGACTTGTAAAAAGGTAAAAGCATTTTGGATAAAAATATGGTGGATTATGCAAAATGTTCTTTAAAAAAGGAAAAAGTTTACCCCTCAGTTATTCTTGTTAGGTATAATTACTGATTGTACAGTTATAGAGACTAACTTGGTTTTGCATTTAATAACGGCAGCAAGACTGTTGGTGGCGCAATACTGGAAGAAGGAAGATTTGCCTACTATTCAAGAATGGACATTAAAAGTAACAAACCTAACAGAGATGGCTAAAATATCAGCATATCTCAAAGACCACTCAAATGAGAGATATAAACTGGAGTGGATAAGATGGATTGACTATACTCAAAATAAATATGGGACTAAGAAATTCCAGATAGTTTATGACTGAAGAAACAAGGAATGATATAATCTGTTTAGAGCTAGCCTAGCAAAGAGGAGTTAAAGCTCAAATGAAAGATGATACTACCTTTTTTTTAAAGTTTATTTTAAAATATCTTTGTTAAAGATTTTTACCCTGTATTGGTTCTGGGAAGTCAGGGGGGGGGAGGTTGGGGGTGTTGGGTCTGGATGGGGAGGGGAGGGGGAGGGAGATAAATATTTGTAAAAGTTTTGTTTTCAAAATTTTCAATAAAAAAAGGATTGAGTTGCTTTAATTTTATAAATGCTAGCAAGCCTTAACAATCAATCCAAGGGTTAACGTGTACCACTTAATTAACAATAATCAGCTTTGTCTTATTTCAGCTTCTATAAACATTATTTACATATTGCAATCATGAAACTGTACTTTTCTTATAACCATTGATCAAGCAGCTTTGTTTACATCTTTGCTAATGTTCCCTGAAAAAAAAAACTATTTGCAAGTAACATAAAACACAAAAATCTTAACTGTTTTGGTAAAAAGCCTCATTGATCCTCATAAATAAAATCTTGCTAATTTTTTTCAGTCTATCAACTAAAATTGTTGTGAACAACTTGTAGTCTTTATTCAATATCAGACTATAATTTCTTGTTAAAGTCAAACCTCTCCCTCTTTGGATATGTTGGCCTCTTTCCAACTCTTTAGCATCTTTCTTCCCTGTAGAATTGAGTTCATTGTGTTTTGTAAAACTTCATCCTCAAAACATTTATAATAAGAATCTGAAAATCCATCTGGTGCAGGCAGCATTCCTAGTTTAATCTTCTTTATAGCATCAGAAACTTACTTCGTTGTTATAGGTCCATTCATTAATCCCTCTCTGTTCCTCTGTAATCCTTGGTAAATTTTCTTTCTTTAAATATTCATCTAGTTTCTCTAGAGAGATGTCACTTCCTTTAACAAATAGGTACAATAATGACATATTTTTGCATGGCCAGCGTGACCATTAATATTTAGAGCAGCATAGTAAAGAAAAAAACTGCATTGATCATCTTAGCTGCAGAGAAGGCCTTTGACAATTTGAACTGGGTTTCCTTGTTCAAAGTTTGGGAAGATACGATTTTTGGAGATCACTTTATAAAACGGATAAGATCAATTTACAATTCACAGGAAACACAAATAAGTGACACAGTTGTGAGTTGAAAAACCACACGACTATGCCACTTAGTGATAGAGGTTCTGGCGAGTTGCAAATCATGATCATGTGGCTGTGGGGCTGCTGCAGTGACTATAAATATGAGGACTACTACTCATTCAGTACATCTGGAAAGAGCCTTGGTAGCGCAATGATTAGAATGCAGTATTGCGGGCTAATTCTGCCGAATGCCAGCAGTTCAATTCTCACCAGCCGAAGAATAGATTTTGACTGAGGTTGACTCAGCCTTCCATCCTTCCAAGATCAGTAAAATGAGGACCCAGATTGTTGGGGGCAATATGCTGACTCTGTAAACCGCTTAGAGAGGGCTGTAAAGCGCTATGAAGTGGTCTATCAGTCTAAGTGCTATTGCTATCATAGATTCAAACAATCACCAGATGAATATCATTACCAAGAACTACCTGTATTATTTATAATTCAAATTTCTAAGTTCACGCAACTCAGTGGTGGGATTCTACCAGTTCAGGCGTACCGGTAGCTCCGAAGATCTGCTGAGAGTGTACTGGTTCACTCCAACCTTCAGATGGGCCTACCTGCCTTCCCCCAAGTTATACTTAGCTATATTTTGTTGTTTTTTACCCCAGCTGATTGGAGCGGCTGGGGTAGATTGCTGCACCTCAGCTGTTTTCCTGTGAACTGCATACGTGCGTACAGCATGCATCAGTCATGTTAGGCGCATGCTCAGCAAACCGATTGTTAAACCGGTAGGATGCCACCCCTGATACAACTCATCAAAGAGGAATTGATGTTGTATGCATATAAAAGAAGGGAAGAAGAAAAAACAGCAGCAGGGAGGACTTGGTTAGAAGGACACACTGTTGTTTGCAAGGTGAATTTATTGTTCAGGTTTCTCCAAAGAGACTGCAAGCTAATACCTGCTTCTGTGGGAAGAATCCTCATTGACTGCAGTTGCATTTGCATCTGAATAGGAAAATAGAGGATTGCACTGTTCAAATTACAAATCCAGACTTACTATAGAAAACAAGCTGCTTTCTGAAATAATTTCATACTGGCCTTAAAACAATAAGGCGGAAGAACCTGCTATTGTGTTATTGGTCTGGTGAGATTATTGGAGGCTACAAACTCAGCCATATTTTCCTGGGAATAAACCACACAAAATTGAGTGAGACTTGCATCTGAGTAAGCTTATAGGAGGCAACTTTTTCAGCTCTTCTCATTTCTGAGTGCCCAGACTGGGGGGGAAATGCAACTGATGCCTTTAGTTATTTTTAAAATGAAGGGAAGAGAGAATCTATTCATATTAAATTGGAACCTAATAGAAATCGAAAGAGCCCACAATAGCTTTCCCAGAATTGGGGTAGTTTCTCTACCCAACATAAGGAAAATTAAATGGATTTCTATCCCCTCTGAAGATGCTTTCTGTAAGACCGAAGAGGCAAGAGGTTTGTGGGGATGGGCCAGATTGTTCCATGGGAGGCAGATTGATTTAATCCTAAATATGCTGGCAGGATATGCCCATACTTACATGTTAGCTTTAAATTTTAAATTCTTCTTTACTATGAAAAGGGTATATTCAGTTTATACATGGTTTATAGTGACGTTCTTAGCTTATTTGGTGGCAAAGCTGCAGAGCCAGCATTATTAGGCAGAGTGAAAGTGTCATCTTGGGTATGCTGAATGTCTGGTATTCTCCAGTCAGCTTTGGGAGACAAAGGGTATCAACAAATTTGTATGGGCAGGAAAGAAGCCGAGGGTAAAGCTGAAAATAATGCAAGATGCACGCGAGAGAGGAGGCCTGAAACTACCCAACCTAAAACTATATTATGATGCAGTGGTGCTATCTTTAATTAGTGATTGGATTCATTTAACTAATGATAGGATATTGAATATTGAGGGATATGATCTGGTATATGGTTGGCACGCCTACCTGTTATTCAACAAAAAACTGGACAAGAATTTTAAAAGTCATATTTTAAGAAACGCTTTACTGAGGGTCTGGAAAAAATATCAACATAAACTAAACAACAAGATACCCATGTGGGCAATTCCTAGACATGCAATTGAAAATATGAATATAGCACAAAAACAGGATAGAACTACTTATAGACAGCTCCTCATCTTCGAAAGGGGAGGCACTACAATTAAAACCCTTAGAGGTACTGAAAGAGGAGAAGGCAGTTCAAACATGGTTCCAATATGGGCAATTACAGGCCAGGTGGAAAACAGATCAAAACATTGGTTTTATCCAAGTGGAGGATAATCTATTTAAACAAATAAGAGACCAAAGTTTAATGCATATAAAGAGGATATATAATGTATTAATACAGATGGATTCCGAAACAGAACTAGTTAAAGATTGTATGGTAAAATGGGCTCAAAATATTGAAGAACCCATAATGTTGGATACATGGGAGACAAAATGAAGGTTAGAGGCGCCATCTTTTCTTTTTCCCACGCAGCACAGTATTTCAGGCTGACCATACAAACCTCAGTTTTACTTTGGAGTAATACATAAAGAGATCTTCTTTCTGAATTGTATCTGCAGCAGCAACTGGAATGAAAAATTGATACCTATGGCTAATCAAGGAACATACTACTGACAAAAAATGTTATTTCGTATCCTCTACAGAAAGTTTTGTCAAATCTTCCACTTGTTGTTGTGCAAATAGCCTACTCCATCCTGCAGTGCTGACATAAAGTCATAAAACAAAAGCTGTACTTATTTTCCAGGGATATGGAACAGTTTAGGTAACTCTGGTTAAATTGTATTTTTCAGGCAGTTCCTAACTGAGCAGAAGCTGATGCAGCCTCTTTATGATATAAAGATAAGCATGATATTTGTCTCCTGAACTTTACATGCAGTTTTTTATAGATTTGAAATAAGAAAATTGTGAATGTGGTAGGTGCACAATTTTGGGTATCCTTCCAATCACACTTTGTAACACTTTCTTTGGCCGAAATGGCAGCTTCCAAACCTTTCCCGTGACCAGCTAAGAACCTCTGATTTTTTTCCCACTCGTTCAGAAACAGTCAATGCCTGCATGACTGAGATCTGGAGGTAATTCCAAACCCTTCATCTTCCTTTCCACTAAGTACTTCAAGAGTTAATTTGAGGGTATGTTTTGGATTGTTGATATGCTGAAATAATAATCTCTCTTCAGCTGCAATTTCTTCACAATCTGTAGAACATTAGCTTCCAGGATATGTTGATAAATTGAATCCATTCCTCCTCCTAACTGTGTGACATTTCCTATGCCAGTCACTTTCAAAACAAATACCAAAACATAACAGAATATCTCCTGTATTTCACAATTATTATAGAGTCTTTTCCTCAAATCTTCACCTTTTTCTTCCAAATGTATTTAGTGTAGAGACGTCCAAAGCAGCAATCCCCAATCTTTTCGGCTTGGCGGACCAGCCGGGGGGGGGGGATATGTTCCATGTGAGAGATGGGTGTGCATGCTCACACACGCAGCTCTATTTATGCGACCAGTGGATGCACCCCCCTCCCACCGCTCACCCAAATGAATCTTCGCAAACAACTGCATGCGCCTGCCACTCAGACACGTGAAGTTGCATGCACATGTGTGCTCGCCCGCTTGTGTGGCCTGATTCTGAACGGACCATGGCCCAATAATGGGCCACAGCCTGGGGTTGGGAACCCCTGGTCCAAGAGATTTATCATCAGTACAAAACACTTTGTTCCAAAATATTTCAGGTTTATCAATGTTTACTTTTACATTTGTAGACAGGTGTTTCTTAAACTTTTGTTCTCTTAGGATTCCTTTCCATTATTAAATATATATATAGAGGACCCCAAAAGAGCTATTGTTTGTATAGGACATATTTACCAATATTTACTACATTAAAAATTAAAATGGGTACATTTGTTGTCAGTACCACTTCTCACAATTGATAGAATTTTTGTACTTTAGTACTATTATTTGTTAACACAGGTGAGTAAATAGGCTGGTAAATAATTTTGATGTCACAAACTTCTGAGAGGATCATGAGGGACCCCAGAGCTCCTGGGACCACACTATAAGAAAACAGTGCTTTAGAGTATAATGCTTGTAGCTAGGTTGGAGAACAGGTTTGTCATGGTTCACCGACAAATGCACGCACAACAAAAGCATGCCGACAAAACCGCGCCGAGAAAACCACGAATTCGAAATCGCGCCCACAACAGCGCACTGACAACAGCGCGCCGACAAAAGCGTGCCTTCACCAAACAACAAGGTAATAAACCTAACCCTAAACCTAACCCTTACCTTAACCCTAATCGCGCTTTTGTCGGCGCGCTGTTGTGGGCGCGATTTCAAATTCGCGGTTTTCTCGCCACGGTTTTGTCAGCGCGCTTTTGTCGTGCGCGCATTTGTCAGGTCACGATTGTGGACAACTTCTAGAGGCATGTCAGTTAAACTTTCCAGAACATTTGTAGTCATCTGTCCAGTTTGAGGGCAGTTCCAATAGAGATTTTTGCCTTGATTCAGTGGCTCCATGGAATTTCCATTTCTTAATAGTCTTTTTCGCAGTTGAAATTGCTAGTTGAAAGAATTAAGGTGTTTTTTATAAAGTTCCCCTGCCTTGTAAATTATCTTCGTTTCCAGATGCTGAAACTGTTGCTTAGAAAGCTGTTGTTGAAAATAGACAGAATCACAGTCATAAGTTGCAAGGGTCAGAGTTTTTCTTCACCTACGGATTTGTCTTTATCTGATTGACTATAGGCCTAATGAATGAATCAACGTTTGGGGGATGTACTAACAACATTGCAGTAAAATAAAACAAAGTGGCATTGAATCAACTGGAAGAATATCAAGGCTTCTACATTTGACATATTCACTGTAGTCTTATTTTGAATCTGTACACAAGCGCACAAATATAGTAAATATGCCCTCAAAATTGTAGAAAGGTGTTAAATTTATACCATGTAGAAGCGGTATTCTATTTGTGCTCACTTAGAATTTGTTGAAACAAATATTATGATTATAAGTAGTTAAACCTCTGCATACAGCTGTGTTATTACTAGATATTTTTAGTCTTCAGTGAAGAGTCCGATTTGTGAAGTCATATCCCAACTGTTGAACTGTCACTTTGTTATCTCTTTGAAAAGCACTGCTACATAGCCCCCCTGCCCCCTTCATGCTATAACGTTCTCTTGCACCTGTTCATTGCATAAGATTAATAAGTGGAGAGTGATAAAAGGAAGTAACACTTTTTCCTTCAAAATCCCAACATAAGGTAATTGCTTATGTGTCAAAAATGACACAACTTAGATAAACCCGTTTTTTTTTTACAGCAAGAGACATTTTGTCACGAGGCTTTGAGATTTCTCTACATTTGGCTATATAGAGCGAAGGATGGGGGAGAGAAAAAAACTTACCTCAATAAGGCAAAAATAATTCCTTCCTATCTAATAAGTACAGTGAGAGTTTGGTATTTGAAGATGAGCTGTCAAACATAATATAACTGCGAAGTGATTAATGTTGAAATAATCATAATCTAAAGCATTACTCTATGAATAATTACAAAACTGTGCCATAAAGAAATAGCCATGGTCTTTCCTAATGTGATTATCATATGGGAAATCAAGGCCTTGGTCTAATAATTAGAATATATTGCCTGCAGAAGGACCAATTTGTCAAGGTTTTGGGCTGAAATAAAAATGCTGAATCTCTAAAATTGCAATTTGATTACATATGTTAGGGGTCAAAATCCCTTGATTTCAACATGACCTGACAGGTTTCTGGGAAATCCAAGAGTTGGCAATGGCTATGTATCTGAAGGTCCCCAGATTAAAGGAAGTTGATAGAGAAGTAGAGAATACAATTCTGTGTAGCATCCAAGAAGCCCCATTCAATACATTACAGGTTCAGGGTACATTTGAGAAACTTGTGATAAATTATGATAAGGGAAATTCATCTTGGGGTGCATCAACTGAGCCTTTTTTTTCATTCTAACTTAGTTGCACATCGTAAAATGTTTTCTTCAATATTTACAGTAGATGTTAATTCTGAAGAAAAGAGCTTCAGAAATAAATAAGTATTTAATAAATCTTTATTATAGTCCTAGAACAGTGTAATGAGGGTAGGTAGAGACCATTTAAAAACATAGAAGGTACATGAGAGTCTACATTTTTTTTTGAAAAGCTGGAAGATGTATATGTATTAAACTAGAAAGTACAGATTCAAAATCAAGAGGCTGAAAGAATCTTAAAGAAGGGGTAAGAGCATTGGATGGGTTTAGGGGAATATAAAGGTTAGTATGTGGAAGAGTATATCAAATTACAGAGCACTCTAATGTAGCAGACAAGGGGCTCATTAAGTCTAGTTTATGGCAAAGGTCATCATTCTCCAACAAATTTTGAGCAGTGCTGTGCAGGAGCTGGCAACATTTTATGTTGTAGAATAGTTGATATCTGAAATAAGCAGGAAAGTGTAAAAATATCCAATGTGCCCTGGGTATTTATGCAGTGACGGTGAGATGAGGTTAGTACAAATGTATTTACTAGATTTAGAAGCCGTCCATCTCCAGAATTACTCTGGGCAGCTTACCCTGGGAAAAAAACATTTTTAAAAAAACATTTATGTCTGGACAGACTAAATAGCAGCCAATCTCTGACCACCTTACTCCAAACCTAAATGAACCTCTAGGGAGATATAACTCCACAGAGCACAGAGCAGGCATTACAGCAGGGAAGGCATGCTTGCCAGATCTTGATAAGATGGTATTGCTTGGTTTAGGAGACCCAAGTCTCTTTGATTGAATGGGAGAGGCAGAATTCATTGGAACTTAGCAAATCACCTGGCCCTATTCTAGGTTTAAAGGTTTAAAGATAGAAGGTTGCTCTGTGAGTCAACCAGTCAATGATGGTAAGCAGCAGTTGGCTCTCCAGTTAGCAACCTAACCATGTTCAAAAGACTGAGGTGGATTTCATTCCAGTGGCCCTTGATATAGAATTTGGTAAATAGCAATAGCACTTAGACTTATATACCACTTCATAGTGCTTTACACCATTTCTAAGCAGTTTACAGAGTCAGCATATTGCCCCTAACAACCTGGGTCCTCATTTCACCAAACTTGGAAGCAATAGCAATAGCAGTTAGAATTATATACCGCTTCATAGGGCTTTCAGCCCTCTCTAAGCGGTTTACAGAGTCAGCATATCGCCCCCACAGTCTGGGTCCTCATTTCACCCACCTTGGAAGGATGGAAGGCTGAGTCAACCTTGAGCCGGTGAGATTAGAACCGCTGAACTGCAGATAAAGTCAGCTGAAGTGGCCTGCAGTACTGCACCCTAACCACTGCGCCATCTCGGAAGGGTGGAAGGCTGAGTCAACCTTGAGCTGGTGAGAATCGAGCTGCTGGCAGTCCACAAAATTAGCCTGCAATACTGCATTCTAACCACTGCGCCACCACAGCAGATATATGCTGCCATTCTGCTTTCTCAATTTTATCTAAAGTATTTTGAACCCCCTCAAAATGTCCATATCCTCCAGCTTATACGTATGTTAAACTAGCTTTGACTCCATAGTGAGTCAGATAGCATATAAACTTAATAAATAAACAGAATAATCAAATAAATAAATAAATGCAACTAAGTGTTACTGCAAATGCATATTTATTTGTTTATTTTTTTTAATCACATTTACATGGATGCCCATCACACAAAGAGCAACTCTGGGCATTATGCAAGAATCATTGAAAATTTTACAAATATGTAAAAACAATAATTATAACCGTGTTAAAAATAATTACTAAAATAAAAACCACACACACTGCACAGAGTTAATAAATCAGCCAATACCTAGACTTCACCAAAACAACTTTTTTAAAAAGCCACTTGAAGGATTAGAGGTGCATGGGAATAAAGAGTAGAGTTTTAAAATAGAATAGATAAAATTTGAATTGAGATAAAAGCAAATCAAATGAATTAAACCTAGTTAGGAATGAAGACGAATATACATGTCCCATGATAACGTTGCAGGATCCAAGCTGGGTCGGTCACCAGGGCAAGAGGTGTTTTGTCTGCTGAGCTTTTGAACTCGGAATGGAGACCATCTTCAGGGAATTTCTCTCTAGCAGAGTGTTTGCTGTTCTGTGTGTGTGGTATTTATGGGTACCAGTGGTGGGTTTCAAAAATTGTTCGAACCTACTATGTGGGTGTGGCCTCCTTTGTGGGAGTGGCTTGCCACCTATGTGACCAGATGGGAGTGGCTTGCCACCCATGTGACCGGATATGAAGATGCCGACGACACTTGTCAGAACCACCTTAAATTACCTCACACACAGCACTGGCATGCATAAGAATATGATGTAAACTTGTTTTTTAAAAGGCATCTTTGGTTTGCGTTAAAACAACTTCAACACATGCAACGTTCTGATTGCACCACAAACACAGTAGTCATCCTTACCTTTCACAGAGGCACTGAGTTTTATAAATATGAGCATGATAGTGTAGAATAATCATATCCAAGGACCAGTGGTGGGTTTCAAAAAATTTTGGAACCTCTTCTGTAGGTGTGGCCTGCTTTCCGGGTCCACTGGTGGAACCTCTTCTAACCGGTTCGGTAGATTTGACGAACCGGTTCTACCGAATAGGTGCAAACTGGTAGGAACCCACCTCTGATGGGTACCCATAATCATTTGTTACAAGATGCCTGTGCAAGATCCCTGTGGGGAGAGAAAAAGAAACAAGGTATAAGACCAATCACATGGCATACCCTGGGATACATCAAAAACATTTCAGAAGCTATAGAACACAGCTTCTGGCATCTGCAAGTAGGCATCTCACACCACTCAGAGGCTACCATACGAAGGCAAATTATGCATTGTAAAGATCAGTTTGAGGTGGGAGATACTTCCAATGTAATGTAGCAAATCCCCTGCATGGATTGCTCCTGTGATTATGTAGGACAGATAGGGAGAAATCTAACCACCAGATTGCAAGAACACAAGCGAGCGGTCAAATAAGGAGAACCCAAACTTATTGGTAGCATCACGCTGCCCTGAACAAGGACATACATTAAATTTTGCAGCTACTAAGATTGTTGGATGAGCAGGGACCAAAAAGGCCAGGGAGGTGATTGAAGCCTGGGAAACGGACAGTGCTGATTGATCACCAGCTTATCAAGTACTTAGAAGGCGAAGGCTTGGCAGCACAAGCCAACCACTTAATAGCCAGCCATCAACACCCCAATCTTAAAAGTCGCATACAACAGGCACATATAAATACCACACATAGAACAGCGCACACTCTGCTAGAGAGAAGTTCCCTGAAGGTGGGCTCTAGCATGAGTCCAAAAGCTATGAAGACAAAGCCTCTAGTCCCGGTGATAGACCCAGATTGGATCCTAAACCTGGTTATAATGTGTGTGTTGACTCATAGTTTTAAAAATGTGAAAAATTGTACCTCCATTTGAATTTCAGGCAGATAATCTGAAGGAACACAAAAATGGGCCTACAGGTTTGCAACTGTATGTTGCCTATTCTTGGCCTACAGTTCTGGGTGATCTCCTGCAATTTTGCTTGTACTCACGATGAACCTAGAAGGATGATCAGAGACAAGGAATCTGGCTGTCACCTTCAGATTCAGTGAAAACTACCAACCAAATGAGGTGCTTCAGAGGTGTTGAATATGATATGCAGGGGAAAACACAAATAACAAGTGAAACAGCCTTTTGGGGTTGGTCTATACATGTTACCCTTGGATAACAGGTTTATTCCAAAGTAAATTTCTGACCAGACTAAATGTTTCTCTTGGATGAACAACATTTGTCTCAAGTTAGCTAAATACACTTTATTATACTTCAATAATAAATGTGTAGTTAAATGAGAATTGAAATTCATTCTCATTCTCATTCTCTCTCTCTCTCTCTCTCTCTCTCTCTCTCTCTCTCTCTCTCTCTCTCTCTCTCTCTGTGTGTGTGTGTGTGTGTGTGTGTGTGTGTGTGTGTATCTTCTTTACAATTCTACACTGTAAAATAAACCTGTCACCACCTTTTAACCAAGAGGAATGCTTTTGGATTACATTTAAAAAACATAATCATCGATTGTTTGCTTTTCTGAAATTAGATAATTGTTCCAAACCTTCCTTCAAAATTTAAACAAACCCAATCTTATGTATGCATTAATCAAGTGTCTTTTTCTGTCACATTCATACTTTTGAAGCATCCATTTGTTCTTTTTTTTATTTTTGAATTGGTTCCACGTGAACTTCATATACAATTCATCCACCTTGCCATGTGCATGGATTGAACATGAACCTTCATATAGCATATGCTGGTTTTTCTAAAAGAGTAATAGCACTTAGACTTACATACCGCTTCACAATCTTTTACAGCCCTCTCTAAAACGTTTACCTTGCCCCCAACAATCTGAGTCTTCATTTTACCTATCTCTGAAGGATGAAAGGTTGAGTCAACCTGAGTCAAAATCATATTTTTTTCTTTACTTTCGGTTAACATATGCTTTTTTGTATGTAATTTCTATACAGAATTTTGTGTAACGTTTGTAAATTTGTAGTCACTTTTTACATTATCCTGCAAAGCTCTTAAGAACTGTAAAAACCAAAAGATATATTGTATGAGCTCATATATTAGTTTGGACAATGGAAGTTAGCTTATACTAAAATATAAATAAAATGAGCAAAACTGAAAGGCCAAGTTATTTTGTGTGATAAGTCCACTTGTCAATAAGCTTTTTATCATGCATATTTTTTCATTTATAAATCTTGTGCTATTAATGACTTTTTCTGCTTACATTCCCTAATTTAGGGTAAAAGCAGAGGCTTCTTTCAGTGCTAACAATGAGCTAATTTTTAAAAAAGGCCACTTTTCTCAGAGGCCTCTGTGGGCCACAGTTCTGCAAAGTGGTTACGCTAATATTTAATGAATAGGATACATCCCAGCATTTAGAGGAATGACTTGTTAATTATTTGGTTAGTGTCAAAGACTCACACACCTAGATTGAGGTTATTTTAATTGTTATGATTTTTGCTATTGCTGCTTTGCAATGCGAATAAATCACTGAGTTTTGGATGCAGGAGGTGTCCCTAAGCCAGTGTTTCTCAACCTTGGTGACTTTAAGTCCTATGGACTTAAACTTCCAGAATCCCCCAGCCAGCAGAGCTGGCTGGGGAATTCTGGGAGTTGAAGTCCACAGGACTTAAAGTCGCCAAGGTTGAGAAACACTGTCCTAAGCAATCAGTGGGGAGGCAGCGGAATCGGCCATTTCTGTACCATATGTAATAATATGAGAATTTCAATATTGCAAAGAATTGCAAATAAGCTTCTTATCGTCCCTATTTTTTTTTCATTTATAAATCATAGCTTCCCCGTTTAAAGACTACTTTGCATTAAGTGCAAAAGTGTAGTATTGCTGTTGTTATTTCTTCCTCTTCCTCCTCTTCTTCCTTCTCCTCCTCCCCCGCCTCTTCTTCTTCCTCCACCTTTTCCTCCTCCTCCTCCTCCTCCTCCTCCTCCTCCTCCTCCTCCTCCTCCTCCTCCTCCTCCTCCTCCTCCTCTCTTAGTAATGCATTTACATACAGATCTTCTTGTTCACAGAAAATGCAAACAAACTGGAAGAAAGTGCCAGGGGAATCTACATTCCGTGTCCAGAACATTATAATGGTTTCTGCATGCATGGGAAATGTGAGCATTCTGCTAATATGCTGGAGCCATCTTGCAGGTAAGCTTTTCTTCAAACTGATCACCTGAAGAGAACACCTGATAAAAATATCTCTTCAACGTAGGGAAAAAAAAGACAATAGTTGCTGAACCCTCCTCTACTCTAGATCTAAATTATGTACAGAGATACCTAATGTGCGTAGCCAGGTTGCACTGAATTATGCAGCAGCATTAATCTGTTTATAAAAGCATTCCTGAAATGTCTGTCAATACATTCCTAAACTAAAAAGGCATAACAGAGCATAGGCTGGCCCAGTGGGTATTTGTTGTTGATTTTTAGCACATGGCCAACAGCTTTTGTCCCAGGAAATCCCACAGTGAGCAAAAGTCAAGAACTATGTCAACATCAATTTTTCCATGTGGGAAAATGGCTGAAGACAGAAGATTTGCACTGATGAGGGTTGAAATAAGGTTAGTTTCAGAAAGGAGCATTGCATTGCATGTAATGGAGTTTAAGTCAGTCTTGTCTTCTCTTACTTAATAGCAAAGTTTGAAGGCAAGCAGGAAGGTGGATTGTTGGATTTCCAGCCCCCTAAGACATAGGACTTTGGAGCCCCTCAGAGGAACTCCAAGGTATGGGGGGGGGGAATCGATGAGAAATATAGGAAGTGCCTTTTGGGCAAGGAATATCCAAGGAAAACTAGATTAACTAGAAAACAGGCAGCATGTGAACAGTCCTTCAGACAACTCCAACAAAGGAGATCCTGCTTGGACATCTTTTCAGGAAATGCTCCTGTTAGACATCATAGGCATAGAAATATTGAAAGGTTGCTATAGATAGGAAGTAACTGCTATTGCTGTCTGTGATGCCTCTCTGATGGATGTGGATACCATGGGTAGCAGCTACTCTCTGCTGCTTCTTTGCTTCACTGGAGTATTCAGAAAGATATCAGTTGTGTATTAGTTCCTTCTTCTGGCATGCCACCCCAGGTCTCCCCAGCATTTCCCATCTGAAAGCTGCTGTGGGTTCCAAATAAATTAATGTAACTGCTTCCATGCCTGGCTTGTTGGCTTCTCCAAGGCTTCTTGTAGGCCAGTTGTAGAACAGAAACCTTTAACTTGATGACTCTGATTCTATTACTGATTCAACAGAATTCCAAGTTGCCTTTTTCACTCTCATCCAGCATATGAAGCAATGAAGTATCATCCTCTTTTTAAAATGTTAGAAAGCTAGATCAAGAGCCAAAATGGATGCACTATGATGGTATTAGTTCTAATTTGTGTAAAACAGATTTGCCTCAGATATTTATTTATTCATTTATTTATTTTCTTTCCATTTATAGAATGCTGTAATTCAAATATAATTCCCAAGAATTAACATAACTTAGACTTAACATTTAAAATTTTCTCAGTCAATTATGAATAAAACATCCACAGCAAACACAGCAAACTCAACAAAGGAAGCAATGATAATGAGCTAATCAATGGCATATAAACACCTTCTGTTAATCACACGCAACCAATTCAATGCATGCAATATGTTGAAGGCTGAGCAGGAGTCCAGATTTATAAGCAAAAGATGTGTATGGCTCTGGGTGGAAGAACTCTCATTCTTTTAAAATAACTCCTCAGGTCGATTATTTTCACTTTGAACCAGCATCGGAGCTCAGCTAAGAGAAAAGGGATGTGGAGAGATTATGGTTAAGTATAGTACATTGCGGGAAAGGAAGAAATCTGTTCTGGTCTCACAAGGATCTCTTCCAGGGACGACTTCTACCTATGTATAATAGAAGTAGATCCACATTTAAGCCCAGGACTCTTCTATGGTCACATTCAGTCTATGCTAATGCTAGAGGGAATGGCCAAACTGTTGACTCTTTGTAAATCACAGAGTCCCATTGATGCTACTACTCACAGCTATTCAACAAGCTATTCAAAGGTTTAAGACAGCTTTCCAGGTCCTTCCAAGGTCTCTGGGATATGCCTGGTTCCAGTGGAGATAGTTTCTGGGTATGACCATGCATTCCAGAATGTGTAAATTAGAAAGAGCTAGAAGTCATAATGATGTGTTGAACAGCAGGCCTTATTTTACCCCTGGCTAGAGATGGCTTCATCCAGAACAGATTAACACTGTGGTTGGGTCAATATTCTCCTTTCCTTTAAGATGCCAATGCAGTATCAACTTTGTCCTGGATTATTTGATTTAAATAGAAGTATGAATCCCTGCAATAAATAAAGTAATTTAATAACAAGTAATAACAATTTACTGACCAACTTCCTTCAAATACAGACTTTTCTGATGTGGTAGACTTCTAAAATTCTTAACCATTGTGGCCTTTAACTAAGAATTGAAACCCAGCACATATGAAAGCCAACATGGGGAAGGGTGACCTAAAACCAACTAATCTCTTCAAGAAGACATTTCTTTTAATGTTTGTTAGCCTATATTGAGATAGGCAGTTAAACTACAAAAATCAATTTCTTCTGTTGAAAGCTATAACTGGATATTTACTTATTTATTACTTATTTATTAATTTTTCATGTCATCCATCTTCCGTACAAGGTGATTCTGGGGGTACTTATAAGTTATTAGAAAGGCCTCAGAAAGCTATTACACCCAGCATGCCCAACAACTGTCTCTTGATTCGGTTATCAAACTTCTCTCTTTCGCCTTCTCTTCCGTTTGAAGCTGAATTAATCTCTGCAGACAAAGGAATGAAGGAATCTCTGCTTTCTCATTGTAGGTGTGATGCGGGCTACACTGGACAACACTGTGAAAAGAAAGACTACAGCGTTTTGTATGTGGTTCCAGGCCCAGTTCGATTTCAGTATGTCTTAATAGCAGCAGTGATTGGAACAATCCAGATTGCAATCATCTGTGTTGTCGTTCTCTGTATTACAAGGTTAGTCACAGTATCATCTTTTTATGACATTCTTCCAGAATGTAACATCTCAGTGTAGAAAGGCCAACATGCAGGTATCATGTATTCCCTCCTTTGGTTTAATCCAGTGTTTCTCAACCTTGGCAAATTTAAGATGGGTGGACTTCAATTCTCAGAATTCCCCAGACAGACATGCTGGCAGAGGAATTCTGGGAATTGAAGTCCATCCTTCTTAAAATTGCCAAGGTTGAGAAACAGTAGTCTAATCAATAACTAGATAGAAGCTAAGAAGCAATACTAATTGCAGATAATCTTTTCCTATTTTCAATGTTTTGGATTGGCCCATGTACAGTATTACTCCTGAATTACTTAGAACAAAGTAAGAACACCAAGAAGGTTTTTTTCCCTCAGATGTTCAGCTTAGGACAAGGCGCAAGAGGCAATCAGATACAACTGTGAAAATTAAATGTCCATATATATCTTAGTCTGAATTATAAACTAACCTTCTCAGAGCCCTATTTTAAAAATACATTAACCTTTGAAAAATGAGTTGATTTTCATTTAGATCAGTGATTTTTTTTTCTAAGTCATGCTCCAGGGAATCCTTGATTTCTTTGGAAATGTTCATGGCTGTAGCAAGCTTCCCTGAAAGTCTCCTAGTCTATTAATGTACCAATCTTTCAATACAATGTTCATTTGCCCTAGGCATCCTGGCTAGCTCTAGGCAGTCTTTCTCACTTTTTGCAACTATGGACCACTCAGAAAATGCAAGAAGGCCCAATTAAACATCTCCCTCTAAGTTTTCATCTTTAGATGAAATCCTTTTATAAACATCCTTTTTGGCGAATAATAAGGAATATTGTTTTCTGCCCCGTAAAGACTGAGATTCTGTAGCAGAATCTTCTCCACCAACTATGGTCTGATCATGAATTTTAATGTGATCCAGAGGGCTCCATTTGTTCATGCTTTACCACAACTGACATGGCTGAGATGCTCCAGGCGCCATCCATCAAAAAAATGTCATCTTGTGAGACCTAGGAGTCATGCCTTCTCTATTTTAGAACTTGCCATATGGACAGCATCTCCCCAGAAATCATGCTGTCCTTGATCTTTCTGGCCTTCACAAGATTTTGAAGACTTGGATGTTCCCTCACACTTGGGTTGAGAAGCTGACATAGCCCTGCTAGTGGACTAGTTTGTTCTGATTGGGATTTGGACATAGATTGAAAATGGAATATTTTAGACTTCCACATATGTTATCTTTATTGACTATCATTATTATAAATTTATGTTCTATTTTGGTGTTCTTAATTATCCATGTGCTGCCCTGTGTGCTCATTTTTGTGACATTAGCAGCTAGCTAGCTAGCTAGCTAGCTAGCTAGCCAGGTTGGTTGGTTGGTTGGTTGGTTGGTTGGTTGGTTGGTTGGTTGGTTGGTTGGTTGGTTGGTTGGTTGGTTGGTTGGTTGGTTAGTTAGTTAGTTAGTTAGTTAGTTATAGGGGCTACAAAAAAGGAAAGGGGGCATGTTCGGGAGGGGGTTCTAACAATCACATAACATATATGGGGACTGGGAATATGGAGCTGCTTTAGACAATTCAGAAACATTCTGTGTGGAGAGACGAGGATTATAATGCATAAAGATGATTTTCAAATACTAGAATGGAATTTATCATTGAAATGGTTCCTCCAAATGCATTCTTCTAAATTCAAAATCTTTGAAACACGGTTGCTCTATTCATCAATAGTTAATTTTCAGTACCAAATTTCATTAAAAAAGTCAGTTGGTTAAAATTACAAGAGCCTCAGTGGCACAGTGGTTAGAGTGCAGTACTGCAGGCTACTTCTGCTGACTGCCGGCTGCCTGCAATTTGGCAGTTCAAATGTTACCAGGTTCAAGGTTGATTCAGCCTTCCATCCTTCCGAGGTGGGTAAAATGAGGACCCGGATTGTTGGGGCAATATGCTGGCTCTGTAAACCGCTTAGAGAGGGCTATAAATGCACTATGAAGCAATATATAAGTCTAAGTGCTAGTGCTATATCAGACTAGAAGCTAGGAGATGGTGAGTCCCATCTTAGGCATAAAGCCAGCTGGACCAGTTCCTCCCAGCCCTGGAAGCAGGCAGTGGCAAACCACTTCCAAACAAATCCCTGCCAAGAAAACTGCAGGAATTTGTCCGGGCAGTCTCCAGAATTCAAACACGCACACCTCAAAAAATGTGTACAACCACTTAGAGAAGAAGAGTTTCTGTTTCTTCCAGCTTCACAATTTCTTCAGGCTTTTTTCCCAACATCAGAAAGTGATTCAAGTTTCCTGCAACTACTCCTATAAATCATATGCCTTTAAAATAAAAAAAACCTTTTCCAACAAATGAGAAAAAGAAAAAAAACAACACATACATAGAAAGTGAAAAAGAAGCTCCACTATATCTTAAGCATCTACAGCTCACATTCAGATCAAGAAAAGATACAAAACAATTCATAAATCCTTTCCCAACCTAAAGGCATAATAGAAAAATGTATGCTGAATCTTGGAATGGTTGTCGACCGAGCTATGCCCATCAATTCTTCCTTTAAGAGTAGACCCTCACCTACCGAAAAAAGGCAATGTATTATATTAAAGTGGGCTTCAGGAAACACAAAAATAACAGCCAAAAATACAGCGTACATAAAAGGATGGAGATGGGGAAGGAACTGCTAAACTGAAAAATGACACTGCCTCGTGTTCTTTAAGTAGTCTTCCTTCCAGCTTACAAACTCTGCCAGCGGTAGGCCATAGAGCAAGCTAACAGTTTGCTTAAAAGATTAAAATATATATACATATATTAGATGAACACATTTTGGGGGGTATTTTTAGATTACACGTTCATTAAAAACTTGCATGTGGCTTTTCAAAATCACATCTACCCAAACGTATTGCTGATAGCCATTTATGCATTAAAATCAAACGTCAGTCCCCAAATCACAAAAATGTGCAAATGGAAACTATTGGTATTCAAGATAGTGTATGCTAAGATGCCAACAGGATATAAGAACAGGATATTTCTTTTTCAAGGGATCGATCTGTTTGAGCAACAACTTCCAGAAACATTATGCTCACGAATAATGTTTGTCTGGCTTGGCCATTGGAACGACCATGTTAGAAGGCGCCATTTCTTATCAGAGCCAGTTGCCATTCAGGAAATTGCTACAGAATTTCTTGCCCTGTAAATCTTACATAATGTATATTATATCATCTTGGCACTGGCGTGTATTTTACTTTTCTCCTAGGAAAGAAGGAGGTGGGAGGAAGAATCAGGACATAAAGCTAAATAAATATTAAGATATAATGTTGTGTTGTCTTATAATGTTCTAAGTGGGAGCCATTTGTATCTCCCAAACATGGCCATTGGAGTTCAACTGACTATGCCTCTGAAAAGTTGCAGTGTGCATTCCCATCCTTTTGAGCTGGGAAATGCATGGAAACTGTAAAAAAATAAATCCCTAAAACAGGATTTTCACTGGGTTTTTTTTAAATGAACCTGACAAAACCAGATGAACTCTAGCACAAATGCAGCTGCCTAGAGGATTGTGAAATTAAAAATGTCCACAGATGATCTCTAGTTGAGCTGCAAGAACTCATGTATTGTCTATTGATGTGTCCATATATTTCAGGTTTTCTTCTTGAATATACTTTCTACCTGGCCCTTAAATAGGATCCATGTATACAAAGTGATATATTTTCATGGGCTTCCGGCTTTTCTGACTCAGCACTTTGTTTTTATATGGCTACCTCATTCCTCTCCTTCTAAACCAACTATTAAATAACACAGGATATCTGGAGATTTCTTTTTCTAGATCCTGTAAAGGGGAAGGAGACCCAAATCAATGGAATTAATTAATTAATTAAAAAAATTTTAAAACACGGAAAGAGGTGAGAAGAAATTCAGAGCTATGTTTACTGCTTGATTCAAGGCTTTGTTACTAGCAGAGAAGGTGGGAGACAAAGCTTTGGGGAGGAAGGCAAATGGTAGGAGGGTTATATAAGGAGCAGTGCCACAGTGCTCATTTCAACATCTTGATGGAACAGTTCTTCTGTCAACATCTCTGATGGAAGACATATTCTTGTGTCTTTAAAGCCCTACATGGCTCAGGACCAGCGTATCTGCGAGACCGCCTACTGCCACACACCTCCCAATGGCCGATAAGATCCCACAGGGTGGGTCTCCTTCGGATGCCGTCAGCCGGACAGTGTCGGCTGGGGGGCCCCCGGAGGAGAGCCTTCTCTGTGGCTGCTCCGACCCTGTGGAACCAGCTACCCCCAGAGGTCTGGACCTTACCCACTCTCATGGCCTTCAGAAAAGCTGTTAAAATCTGGCTCTTCCGGCAGGCCTGGGGCTGTTGACCTTATTGTAAAGGTCCAGCCCCGATTAGAAATGTATGCATGTTGGGAATTTTTAAATTATTCTTTTATTTTGCTTTTCTTTTTTTCTTTCTTTGTAAGCCACCCGGAGTCCTCCAGGATTGGGCAGCCTAGAAATGTAACAAACAAACAAACAAACAAATAAATAAATAAATAAATAAATAAATCTTCTTGTTCTCCCCTTCTTTCCCTCCCCTCCTGGTGCCTGGATATAAATGTACACACAAGTTAAGCCATTAGCTACAACAGCCCCAAGGTTGATATACCGCATGCAAGATCTCTTGAGGAAACAAGAGGACTTGGGATTGTGTGGGTCCATGGTTTCTTTCCACCTGCTACCTTTGCACGTCTTATAAAGCCACCTGACACAACACGGAGTCCGGGTCTTGTATAGAATAAAAACACCTACAAAGCCTAAAAACAAACAATGAGTAAAGATAACAATAACCATGATAGGAGAGAAGGCATACTCTGTACATCAGATGAGCCACCCTGATCTGGTCCAGAGCTTGGAGAGGTGGTGATGGGGAACTGGTTTTCAGAGATTGTCAACAGAAAAAGGACCTACACTTCCTAGGTACCATCAGATTAGACTACTTAGGGCAGTGGTTCCCAAACATGGCAACTTTAAGACTTGTGGACTTCAACTCCCAGAGTTCTCCAGCCAGAAGAGCTAGCTGGAGAATTCTGGGAGTTGAAGTCCACAAGTCTTAAAGTTGCCAAGTTTGAGAACCACTGACTTAGTGGATGGGACATGAAGTACCCACTTCTCTAGTGGATCTTATGGGCTAGGCAGAAATGATGGGAAAGAGCCAGTGCATGAGACAAATAGACCCAATAGCAGATGACTCTATGCAGATGTAATGAATGGAAAACAATGACTGCCATGTCCACTCTCATCATCACAATGTAATCCCTTTTATATGGTCTCAGATGTCCTTGTCTTTCTCCAATCATGCTTTATGCATCTCTTTCGTTATTTCATCTCCTGAAGCTCCTCGGCAAACCAGGGAATCCGATAGGAGTAAAGAAAGGGGGAATATTTACCCAGGAATGTTCCAATGTTCCCAGCAGAAGATACCTAAGGCCTCCATCAAACTGTCTACCAGACTTACAGGACAAAGCCTAAGCACCCTCTGAAACCCATATAGAACTAATAATTGTCCATGGGTGATTTCTCTGGCAGCCAAAGCAGAAAATAATGAGAACAAAGGTTTTTGTCATCACAAGACAACTTTTTTCCCTCCTCCAAAGTAGGCTAAATGAAGTTCAGCGGTACTTCCAGATAAATATGCCAATGGTTACAAATTTAGCTCTGTTTATTTAGACTTTAAGTCCCATTGGTCACGATGTAACTGATGAGCTGCATAGATTCAACTATAAGCATCAGCAACTTCCCCAAGCCTATTTAGACTATAATATAAATATTCATAAACTGAGTACTGAAGTTATAGTAGAGGTTCAGATAATTAAAGAACATAAAGTTCGTTTTTCTGTTGACAAAAATCAAAACAAAAACTAAAAATGCAGCATTCAGACTAAAAAACAATGAACATTGAAGCAAGAAGAGGGAGGGAGGGAGGGAGGGAGGGAGGGAGAGAGAGAGAGAGAGAGAGAGAGAGAGAGAGAGAGAGAGAGAGAGAAGCCCATGAATATAAAGGGCTGTTCAAATAATTCAACTTTGCAAAGGTCACTATATAGCCGCATTGCACAAGCAAAACATCCCTCCAAATCCACTTCTCCAAGCATCACAAAGGCACATCATCACAATTTAATGACTGCTCATATACAAAGGAGACAATTCTATCTGGATAGCACAAACCTTCTATTATGTATCGCAAAACGTGTGTGACATTAAAGAAAAATATCCATATTCAATATTTCATTCAAAGTAGCAATTGTTTGGAAACGGAATAATCTGGTAGGAAAAGCATTGTTAAAAACATCGCTAGGAAAATAAAAAGAGCAAACTTGAAACAAATGCATTTCAAAGCTTTTTGCTCTTGTTCCAGAGTATCAACCCAACTATCATTGATCTGCTTAAAAATGTATTTTAGTTTTTCAATGGTTTATGATAATGAATGTAGCTACCAATATCGAATTGAATCCATTGCTTATGATGCATCAATTTATATGCCTTAAGAAATACAGACAATAAACCAAGGCATAACAGTGTTCATTGTGAATAGGTGATTTTTCTCAGCAACTCCAAATCTCTCAACTACAAAGTATACATTACCACCAAAGGTGATAATATATGCTAACCCTTAATATAACCTACAAAGGTTACAATTTATGTAGTGTAATTTTAACAGGGTGCTGCATATTCTTATTACGTATTCTTTTCAGGATCAATTCCTGATGACTTCTTAAAATCAATTTAAAATTTAAATCAATTTAAAAGGACTTACATGGTATACAGATTTTTTAATTACATTCATTGAGTTCAAACTCCAAATCATTCTCTAAGAAGACTGTCTATTTGAGAACGTGTGAGGCTTAATACAAGCACATGTTTTTGTAAAGAGAGATTCACGGAGTTTAAATAAAGTAGATATATACCAGGAACTAAGCCACAATCTATATTTGAAGATAAATAGATGATCCACAATGCATCTATGTGAGCATGGGCTACCTTGTTGGGACTTTCTTGAACTATATTCATCTTGGGATTGCATAGCACAGCCATCTGAACCTTAGAAAGGGCACTATTTCTTGAAGAACATGCCCACAGGTGTTCTCTGAGATACTGAACTGTATCTTTTCCCCATTAATGTCTATGGAGGTTCCCGGATCATCCAGATTATGGTTGTCCCAAAGATGCATATCAAAAAGCAACTCAAGGGCGGGGTTTATTTTTTTTAAGAAGTAAAACGTTTTCGGGGGGGGGGGGAGCTAAGAAAGTCCAATTGCTTTTGAAAAGCACCTTTTGGTTTTCCCCTTTAAGTCCCAATCACTGCATAATCTCACCTAGTTCATATTTAAAATGTTGCTAAAGGTTATGAGTAGATGTTTTAGAGATGCATTGGACTGAAAGTGGGCAAGGAATAAGAGAAGGAAAGAAAGATCAGGGACCAGCATTTGTTTCTGTTCTTTTTCAGATTTCTGAAGTAAGAAGTGAGTATCTGAGATAATAAGTACTAATTTCTTTATATTAAGGAAAAATTGTTTTACAGTACCTAAGAATCCAATGTTATCTTGATTTATATCAGTGGTGGGATTCAGCCAGTTCGTACCCCTTCGGGAGAACCGGTTGTTAACTTTCTGAGTAGTTTGGTGAACTGGTTGTTGGAAGAAATCATTAGGGCAGAGAACCGGTTGTTAAATTATTTGAACCCCACCACTGATTTATACCCAATCTTACTTGAATTCCTTATCATGAGTTAATTTAAAATTCATAATTATATTAATTGAATTCATAATTAATAATTGAATAACATTTTAGATTCAGTATGCTTCAGCCTCCATCATGCTTTTACTTATATTTAGTGATTTGACCAATCATTTTTTTTAAAAAAAAAAATTAGCACATTTTTATTTATTTATTTTACGACAACAACTTATTTTATTGACACAAACATCCCATTCCAACAACTCAGGACTCCTATGAAGGGAAAATTCTTTGGAATATATAAAATGAAGTAGCAAAGGAAGAAACTGCCAGTGTTTGAAACAAAAATAGATTTTAGGGAGATAGATTTTGGGGATTTCATGGATTCTCCCAATTCCATGATGATGGAAAACGATGCCATGACTTTTGCCATTTCAATCCTTCACAGAAGAAGACTGTAATTATGTTTCTTGGATGGTGGGATTTGATGGTTGGTCCTGATGGCATTTCAAAAGACTAGGGTCTGTGATGCATTGATAACATCTAGCTCTTCTCAGAAGCTGAAAATAACAAATGCCATACAATATTGCCTTGTAAACCTAGAATACAAGAGCTTCTTTTGACACCTATAATTCTTAACCTCTAAAGTTGCTGTTTTACTCCTCCAGCAGATGATCTGATGATTAAAAGTCCGTACAGTTTACATTGCACTGCTTGGGCATTGTTACAGTTTTTATCAATTGCAAATGGGAGAACAACCTGCTGGTTTATTATTGGCATTGACAAATTAAAGCTAATGTGAGGATGATCTTTATTCCTCTTTCATATTCCCCAAGCTGGCTAAAAACGAAGACAAGTGTGTTCTCCGTGGTTTTCCCTACATCCCTTTTTCAGCGTTTACAAAGCCCGATATTGCTTAAGGAAGAGATATAAACTAGGACTGAGAAACCAGACCTTTCTTACATGCAATCCAGCTCCTAGGAGGAATGGTTTGGCATTTCCAAGCTCCAAAATTAAAGCTGGGTCCCCAGGGTAAGCAGGAGGTTGCCTTTCTCTGTTGCTGTGCAGTCAAGAGAAGATGAGCTAGAGTGACAGGTAGAATCTCCAGTTGCCCTTAAATAGCTGCAATTCTCAGCTGTCATTTAGCAAAGCAAATTTCATGCCTTTTTCCCTCTCTTTTTTTTTTCTTCTCCTCCTCCTCCTCTTCCCCGGCTGCTTTCAGGAAATGTCCCAGGAGCAACAGAATTCACAGGCAAAAGCAAAACACGGGGCACTACAGTTCAGACAACACAACGAGAGCATCGACCAGGTTAATTTAAAAAAAAAAAAAAAGAGCGCATGTTTCCACAATGGCAAAAGTAAACTGCAGACAGCTTGGACTTACAAAATACAGTATTATAGACAAAAGTTCTACACATGTTGCCTTGCATTTGTGGTAATCGACACCAATGAAAACAGAACGAAACATGTACTACAGCTATATTTGATTATGTATGGATATATTTGAAATAGTATACATTGTCTTGATGTTTTTCTGTAATGTAAATAAACTATTTATATCACACAATATAGTTTTTCTTTTTCATGTATTTGTTATATATAATAAATACTCAGTGATGAGAAAAAAAAACCCTACTTTTTTTTTTGGCTTTCTTAAATTTGCTGTATCCTAACCACTGCATTCTCTTTTCAAGCTGCTTCTATTTCACAGGTACACATCTAGCTCATAAATAATATGCACACATATGCTCACCCTTTGATGGACTTGTTGGTAGGCTCCCCTTGTTAACGATTTCAAAGGTTTTTGGCGTAGAGCTCCTTTTCTGATTTTTTTTTAGGAAGTCTCACGTTTCCCCGGCCAAATGTCCATTAAATCTGTCTCCCATTTTATGTTTGTGAAAAGATACCCATCTGGTCTCCATCCCCCAGATTTCCAACAATCTGCCACTAATCTTTCCATCATCCAGCCCTGCTGCGTTCTTCCCACCATTCAGCCCAGTCTTCCTACAGCACACTGTCAAACTTTATAATGCTTCCATCCCCTCCCGTCAAAATGCCCACCCCCTCAGCCTTCCCAGTTCATCAGATTTTCATTTGAAAATGATTTTTGTACATCAATCATCTTTTTAGCATCTTCTCACACCCCCTGGATTTCCCTTATGACCCTTACTTGAAAACCTTAAGGCTTTTTTTTTTAATCCTTTCCAATCTGATGGAATATTGGAAGTAATTTATGTGCATGAGCTCAGGACTTCCAACTCTCTGTCCATCAACAGGGCAACATTCCAAAAATGAAACAGAACATGGGAGAAAACAACAAAAGAAAAATCAAGTCTGAAAACAGCTTGGATTTGGCCACAGGCTGTAGAGAAAATGTGCTATAAATGTGCTCCCCGTCCCTTGCATCCTTTTGAGAGAAATAAATGGGGAATGTCTCAGAATATTGGTGTCTCCTCTATTCTAACCACCCACAATGCCTTCCTTCTTGATCATGTGAACTTTTCAAACTCTATGACTTTCCCCAAATAGAAATCCTCCATTTCTTAATCAGAATCGGAGGGAAGGGGACAGCAATTTAGTTAGTCATAGGAATGCTCCATTCAACTTGAGTACTTTGATGCTGGTGCCCTCTGCAGTAGTCTAATTCAACGTTGTTTAATTATTCTGTGTCAAAATTACTCTGCTTAAGTTTTGGGCAGAAATAAAAGTGTTTGCCTTCACTTCTCCATCCTTCACACCCTGGTTTTTCATGTTTTGATTCAAAGTTCTTGCTGCCCATTTCTTCACTGGGCCACTGCTGTTTAGTTACTACCAGTGGTGGGATTCAGAACATTTTACTACTGTTCTGTGGGTGTGGATTTTTGGGCGTGGTAGGGGAAGGATACTGTAAAATCTCCATTCCCTCCACTACCCCAGGGGAAGGTTACTGCAAAATCTCCATTCCCTCTTGATCGGCTGGGACTCGGGAGGCAGAGAATAGATGGGGGCAGGGCCAGTCAGAGGTGGTATTTACTGGTTCTCTGAACTACTCGAAATTTCCGCTACCGGTTCTCCAGA
This sequence comes from Thamnophis sirtalis, assembly GCF_051295495.1. Classification (NCBI taxonomy): domain Eukaryota; kingdom Metazoa; phylum Chordata; class Lepidosauria; order Squamata; family Natricidae; genus Thamnophis; species Thamnophis sirtalis. The sequence goes on from NW_028261381.1 coordinate 12,625,501, forward strand.
ACTGGTCAGAACCTGTTGAATACCACCTCTGGTTACTACCTGTTCTTTATTCATTAGATGCAAATCCTGCCTTGCTGGAGACAAAGCACATGGTGCTCTCCATTCCCCACCCCCCACCCAATAACCGTGACCCGTCAAAACCGTGGTCCACTAAAGCGCGCCCAATTAAAGCGCGTACTTGACGTCATCAGCAGCGCGACAAATACGACCGCGGAGAAAAAAGGGCGCTTTAAAAAGCGCTTTTAAAGCAAGCCGATTCACGTAAAGGTAAGGGTTAGGGTTAGGTTAAGGGTTAGGGTTAGGTTTAGGGTTATGTTAAGCGTTAGGGTTAGGTTTAGGGTTAGTGTTAGGTTTAGCGTTAGGTTAAGGGTTAGGTTTAGGGTTAGGTTAAGGGTTAGGTATAGGGTTAGGTTTAAGGTTAGGTTTGGGGGGGGGCTAGGGTAAGGTTTTCGCGTTAATTTTAAGTTTACCGCTCTCAGCGTGCTGTTTTCGTCGCGCTGTGATGACGTCACGTACGCGCTTTCGTTGAGCGCGCTTTAGTCTACCGCGGTTTTGTGGTGGAACCCCAATAACACTTGAGGGGGAAGGGTTGCAGAGAAATAATAAAATGGCTCAAAGTCACCCAGGAAGCTCCCATTGTGGAGCATGGAACTGACCTCCAGAAGCAAAGAAACATACATAGAACGGATAGCAAATGGCAGGATTTACCTGTTCACGAAATCACTGCTATCAAATACCTATTTTTCCAAAGCTGAAATATCTCCCTACTACCATCCCATCAAGTACCCCAGGATGCTTTTTGCTAAAAAAAAAAAATGTTACCTTTTCATTCTGGGAAGGTGTTCATACTTCCAAACAGATGCCATCCACCATTTTGTTTGCAAATAAAGCCAACATGAGGACTGTATTGGGAAGGGGGTGGGCTATGCATGCCGATTTCTCATTTGTGTACTTATTTATATTTCAGTTTATTTTGAAATCACGTCTGAAAATAGCTTGGATTTGGCCACAGGCTATCAGGGGCTTTAAAAAGAAGGGCAACTTTGTGTTGACTCGCGCTCCCCTCTTTTTGGCTGAGGGGGTGAGCATGCCGATGGGAGAGAAGGAAGCCCTACAAAGTTTGACAGTGTGTTGTAGAACAGTGTTTCTCAACCTTGGCAACTTGAAGATGTCCGGACTTCAACTCCCAGAATTCCCCAGCCAGCATTCGCTGGCTGGGGAATTCTGGGAGTTGAAGTCCGGACATCTTCAAGTTGCCAAGGTTGAGAAACACTGTTGTAGAAAGATGGGGGTGAATGGTGAGAAGAACAGGGCGGGGCTAGATGATGATGAGATTAGTGGCTTCATGGATGCTTCCTTGAGGTTCTCTTGGCAACATTGAAAGATTGCTGCTGCTTTCCGGGTTCTTCTCATTGCAATCTACATTGTTCTATACACAGAGAGAACAAAAAGAGTAGAACTGATTTGGTCTCCTATACTGAGCTCCTGTTATCTTAATGTTCATTTTTACAGCCTCAGCCAACAAAAGATGCATTTACTGTCAAGAGTCAAAGCAAGGCATTTAGTAGCCTTGCTGATGTATGATAAGAGAAGATACAACCTTTAATCATTTTGTTTTCAAAGGAGCTTTTGAGGTCCTTTGAAGACAAACCTTTTTTTCCTGAGATCTATTTGATTTAATAAAAAAAAACAGGTAAGGAGATTTCTCCAAGTCTCCTTTTATCCTGTGTTTCTATGTTAAACTCAGCAGAAACCTACAGGTAAAAACTGAACTGCGTGGAGGCTGTTGCTAGATTGAAAACAATCAGAACTGGTGATTTGGCACACCGTCAAAAATAGCACATCACTTTTGTGGCATTCAGATAAGATGTTCCCACTGCAGTCCAGAGAAGATACGGCTGGTCTATCCAATTCACAGTATCTTGGGTTATGCTTGGCATGCAGTGCAACAGTGGCCCCTAGCTTTCACTGAGCTGAGAATTTGATGTCAAGAGGCACCTTTGGAGGGTGTGTATAGGACAGAAATGAAAATAGTCCCCATCATTGCAAAAGACACGATGAGATTTTGACTTTCATTCATTCATTCATTCATTCATTTCATTTACTTTATTTGTATGCCGCCCTTTTCCCTGAGGGGACTCAGGGCGGCTCACAATTCAGGGGGAGGGAAGGACAAACAAGTTACAAACATGAAGACAATACATCATTAAAAAAGCACAACAGTCATACTATTCGAGTGGGGTTGGAGTCTTTAGCCCCAGGCCTGTCGGGACAGCCAGGATTTAAGGGCTATGCGGAAGGCCTGGAGGGTGGTGAGGGTACGAATCTCCACGGGGAGTTCGTTCCAGAGGGTCGGAGCAGCCACCGAGAAGGCTCTCCTCCGGGTAGTTGCCAGTCGACATTGGCCGGCTGATGGAATTCGGAGGAGGCCTAATCTATGGGATCTTATTGGCCTAGTGGAGGTAATTGGCAGTAGGCGGTCTCTCAAGTACCCAGACTTAAATAATAGAGGATTCAAGCTAGTTTCATTTTGGGATTGGATAAGAACATTCAGAGCTGATTTCAGAGTGGTTTCCTTCACTTGGCTCTTAGCAACACTAAAAAAAAATGAAAGAAAGTGAAACTAAGTTGAAGTTATTGAACATGGTCAATTTAGATCAGTAATAATTTGAGTTGCTCCTTTTGGTGGGGGGAGTGCACATTTTTCTCTAAAGTGACAAAAAGCAGTTGAATTTCGCTTTTTTGTCTTATATAATGTCAGGTTTAATAAAAGTGTCTACAACCAAAAAAAAACCACCTTAAATTGTCAAGTTTTATCCATTCTAGTTTCAGTTTTCGCCACTAATGGAATATTGCAACTAAAAAAAAATCAATAGTATTTCAGTTCCCTGCTGATATATGAATATATAAAGTCACAATTAGCTCTTGATTGCAATATGTGCAGGTGGGCCATAGATGAATGTACATTGGATAAAACATAATGGCACCTATTTGGAAGGCAAGATATTTCTATAGAAATATTATTTTTATAGAAATATCTTGTCCATGGGAAAGTGAATGTGTGCATTATAGCAGCATAGTGATAGAGGTAACATTCTTCATAATAGTTGAATCTATTACTGACGCTCTCCATATAATATGTATGTGTATACATATATACATATACATACATGACAGAGAGGAGAGGGAGAGAGAAAATAGTTCCTGGAGACTTGTTTGTTTATCAAATTTATTGACTGCCCATCTTACCACAAGGTAACTCTGGACGGATTACAATATTAAAAATATTACAAAACCTATACACTACGTAATATAAAAGATAGATACTCAACTCTAATCCTCATATAAGATACAATATGCTAGTGAGAAAATGCACTCTGGACTTTTTGGCCCAAGCCAATTAATTTGGCAAGTTAATTGCTCAATTAGAACTCGAAAGAAATGCTTTGCAGCAATTTTTGGGGAGGCACAGGGCAAGGAACTCCCATTTCATGTTTCCTCCAATCTGGGATTTCTCTAAAATGTTGGCATGCTCCAAGCCATCCAACTCTCCTGGCCTTTCCTGCCAAACGGGAGCTTTCCCTTCATTGCTTTCCCTTCAAAATAAACAATTTTCTTTTTCTTTTCATCCTTCTCTTTGGCTGGCTGGAGGAGCATCAGTGAGCCTAAGGGGACAAAGGAGAGGATAGCTGTAGGGCAGTTATTAAAAATTGGGAGATAATAACTACCTCAACAGCAGCAACCAGAACAACAATATAGCCAAACATGCCCAGTTGAGAATTAATTAGATTAGCAAGTTCTATTTTCTGGTGGGCAGCATTGCCAGACATGACTTCTCCTTGCTTTCTTCCAAGGGCTGAGAGAACATGAGTGGGTGCCAGCCAAAAGCAAGGCAAGAACTCCGGTTTCCCCACTCCTCATCCAGCACCTGTAACCACCAAACTTAACTGGTTCTTGTAACTATAAAAAAAGGATAGATGATAGGTAGGTAGGTAGGTAGGTAGGTAGGTAGGTAGGTAGGTAGGTAGGTAGGTAGGTAGGTAGGTGCGTGCGTGGGTGGGTGGGTGGGTGGGTGGGTGGGTGGATGGATGATAGGTAGATAGATAGATGATAGATAGATAGATAGATAGATAGATAGATAGATAGATAGATAGATAGATAGATAGATAGATAGATGATAAATGATAGATGATAGATAGATAGATAGATAGATAGATAGATAGATAGATAGATAGATAGATAGATAGATGGATGGATGGATGGATGGATGGATGGATGGATGGATGGATGGATGGATGGATGGATGGATGGATAGATAGATAGATAGATAGATAGATAGATGATGGATGGATGGATAGATAGATAGATAGATAGATAGATAGATAGATAGATAGACACACACATACGCACACACACATTCATAAGATGATGATAATCAAGGAACAAATAGGTTCATTGCTTAAGAAAGCTAAGAAGTCAGATTTGTGAGATACATCCATCAGTCTACCCTAAACCATCAAACAATTTAATAAAATCATACATTTGTTATCTAATATAAACTTACTTCAGAAAAAAAAACAGGGAAATTAAGTTCATTATTTTTTTCTTTCACCAGTTTGCTTGTAGCTAAAGTTTCTATAAGCTACACGTAAAAGCTATTGCTGGGCCATTGTCAAGTCTTAATCATTTGTAAAGGAGTGAACACTCCAAATATATTTTATTAGATATTAACGTATTTTTAAAATATATTTTATTATATTCATTCCATGTCTCTCTAACATGAACTCAGGAAACTGGGAAAAGTTTAGAACTCAAATGCTCATTTTGAAGCCAGGAGAGTGGTGGGGTAGAGAAATACGGGAAAAGAGAGTCCTTTCCAACAGCCCTGTCCCGATGAAATTAGAAATGCAAAGGGGCCTTTTACTAAATAAATATAGTTGGTTCCCAACTCTTTGTCATTAGATCATGCAAATATTTTGCCTCACTTTATCTGTCTTATACATGCTGAAGCAGCCTGCCAAAATCACAAGGCCTTCTGCCCTTTTCTGTGTGCTACAATAACAGCAGTGTCACCACCTGATGCTTGCCAGAATCCTTGTAGACTGTGCCAGGAACAAGGCCATCCTCATACAGATTCTCCCCATCTGAGGGAATGGCTATCAGCACCAGAAGCACCAGAAGTAAAGGGGTCTTCTTCTAGAGAACTGAAGACTGAAGTGGGATACCATTTCTGTCTCTTCACTTCACACTTTTCCATTTCTGTCTCAATTTTGGTCATTACTTGGCGTGGTACATGTGATCTGCATGGAAAATAAAGATGGTCCCGAAAGCAATACATGCAAAATGCAACGCAATCCCATGTGACATCCAGGGAGGAGGTAGCCCATCACCAAGGAATGAAGTCTTTTTGCAAAAGATTAGAGGAAAAAAGGAAATACTTCTTGCTAAGTTCTCCTTTCTTTCCACCAACGTCTTTTGAATCCTGGGCTTTATAACCTGGGCCCTGCTCAGAGAAATTATGTTGTTGTCCAGAATGTGTGGGTTTCTTAAAACATTGCAATCGAAAGCTTTTTTAATCACCTGAAAACTATAAGAGCCGAGGTGGCACAGTGGTTAAATGCAGCACTGCAGACTACTTCAGCTGACTGCAGTTCTGCAGTTCGGCGGTTCAAATCTCACCGGCTCAGGGTTGACTCAGCCTTCCATCCTTCCGAGGTGGGTAAAATGAGGACCCGGATTATTGTTGGGGGCAATGTGCTGACTCTGTAAACCGCTTAGAGAGGGCTGAAAGCCCTATGAAGCGGTATATTGCTATTGCTATTGCTATAAGGAAGAACTACTACTAAAGGATGTCTGTGATATGCTAAAACAGACACATGTATAACTACATGTGGCTCATTGCTTGTTTGTTGAGTGAGTTTGGTATTATTGAGCTATAAAGAAACTTTTTTAAAAATGCTGCAGTCTTGTACAATCATAGAAAGGGGAAAGGAAAGGGAAGAGAAGGGAGGGACCCCTGTTTAATTTTATAATACTTAGTAGGTGGCATTAACTGGGCTTATAAAAACCGTGCTGTAGAGTTTGAATGAGGAAGCCTCTATTCAGATGATCAAAACCTGGATAAGGCCTTAGTGCTGACCTTTGCTTGCTATAATTTTTCTCCCAGTATAGCTTATCTGTGACCTTTACTGGTGGTAGGTGAAGTCATTAAGAGCTTATGCAAATGCAAGAAGAGAAACAGTGGCAGAAGGAGGAGTGTGAGCAAACAGCACTTCCAATAGTGCCCCAAAACAAATAAAAGAAATCCATCAAGTGCAGAAAACACCAGATTCTCCCATGATTAATTTTGTCGGTTTAGGCATCTCAACTTCATTTATTTTCCAGGCAGCTATGAAACAAACAACCCATTGTTCAGGGTTGAAGCTCTGGTCCTTACAGCGTGTTTTGAATGGCCCCGTTCATGTCTGATCCGTCATAAAAGATGTATAGTTGGGCTGTATCCGTTCCGTTTGAAATGCAAATAAACGTAATAGGAAATAGATGCTCAGGGTGGCCAGGACAGCAAATTGTTACAGCAAATGGAGGTGGTGAGTTGGGAATGTTTGATGTGTGTCCTGAACCGGAAGTTCCTGATCCTGCATGTTTTACATTTTTCGAATTATAAGATTATGGCATTCATTGATTTATAAAAAAATGATGTGGGTTCGAAGGGTTATGCTAGCCACAGAGTAAACAAGATGGATGGGTCTACAGAATCAATGTTGTTGCTCAAAGAAATGCTTCTTATTGTGCTTTTGCCTGTTTTCTTTCTTGTGTAACCAGCAGCTGGTTTTCACAATGCAAATGGAAGGTGGTGATTGGATAAAATGAAACCTATCAGTTTACTTTGACTATTTCTAGGCTGGATGAATACATTATCAAATGAAAGATAGCAAGTTATATGAATTCTGAAGAAAGGGCTGTGAACATATCACAAGCTTAATGAGCGCCTCCAGAAAGAGCAGATGTTAATAGGCGTAGCCCAAAGAAGGACCATTTAATTTTATTGATTTCTTTCATTGACTCAGAGAATCCCTCTAAATATTAAACTATGACATAATATAGAGGTTCTCCTAGGCAAATTGGATTATATTCAATATAGGGACCCTGATTCACTGGGAGCAGGGGTGGGCTGCTGGGGGTTCGCAGAGGTTCGGGAGAACCTCCACCTAAGATTCTGTGCAGTTCAGAGAATCCCCAAATTCTGACTGGCCACGCCCACTCCTCCCCTCCCAGGAGTCCCCACCTGGCTCATTTTGGATGTAGGTAAGTGCAGAGCAAATGCAGAGGCTTGGTGAGGGTGAAAAATGGGCCTACCAGAAGTTTGGGAAGTTCTACTGTTTCCAGCCTCCAAGGGGACTCTGGAGCCTGGGGAAGCCGTTTTCACCCACCCGGAGGCTCAAGAAAAGCCTCCGGAGCTCAGGGAGGGCAAAAACGCCCCCACCTCCAGGTGGCGCAGAAGGCTGACTAGGCCACACCCACCATGGCCATGCCCACCCAGCAACTGGGCAGAGAACCCCTTGCTAAAAATTTTGAAGTCTACCCCTGACTGGGAGCATCACAAAATCACAGGTGCCTATTGGATCAGCTCACTTATATTGACTTATTTATTATTCTTGTATACATGAAACATTAAAATACAAACTAACCAGCTACTTTCAAGCATGTGTCTAATTTAATATGTTGTACAAAGCTATGAGGAAGTCTTTTACAAGTTACCTTAGGTAAATCTCCAATCCTAGTAGGAGGGTGGATCTTTTTTGAAATTTTTGACTTATGGTTTACCTGTGGCTATTGATTCAAATTAGAAATAGGAACATAAAAACTAAGATAGAGGGGTTTATAATAGCAAATAGTTTAATACACACACACTTATTTTGAATATACTGTATATACTCGAGTATAAGCCTAGTTTTTCAGCCCACTTTTTGGGCTGAAAAAAGCCGCCTCGGCTTATACTCGAGTCAATGAAAAATTTGCCCGAAATGGAGGAGAAAAAGGGGCAGGGCCATGCCACTGGGTGACATTCGTGAATGGCCCAGTGCCCCTGTGAGTTTCCCCTCCCTCTGTGTCAGTTTGCCGCGCAGCGCGCACCGCACCATCCCCCCTCCTCACGTTCTAATGTAATGCAGGGCTGTCTTATGATTCCCCTTCCTCCCCCTCCTGCCGCTCTGCAACGATGTCCCACCTCCTCCTTGTTATGGCAAGCAGCCACATAGCGATGTCCCACCTCCTCTGGTACAGTGATCCAATGATAGGAATCACTGTGCCGTGTGTCATAGGAGGCGGGACATCGCTTCCGCGGCTGCACGGGACATCATCATCACAGCGGGACATCAGCATCATGAGGTGAGTGAAGTATTTCATTGAATACACCGCTAGTTTACTGTTTTTCTTTGAAATAAATATTCAAAAACATTATTGGTATCTATTTTTATTTTTGAAATTTACCGGTAGCTGCTGCATTTCCCACCCTAGGCTTATACTCGAGTCAATAACTTTTCCAGTTTTTTGTGGTAAAATTAGGTGCCTCGGCTTATATTCGGGTCGGCCTATACTCGAGTATATACGGTATGTAAATTTGTGACGTGGGGAAGCATAATTCAAATTCTACATCAAAATGTGAATTTTGAGATGAATTATTCAAAGCAAACATGTTTTTAAATTAACTATGCAATCTTATGATATGGATGATTCATAATTTCCTAGTTACAGGGAGAAAAACAATAAACTAGCAAGATTAGCACTGAAATCCATTGCTGGGGAAAAAAAATTCAAACACTATTTTGATTCCTAGTTCCCACAGCTTCTTCTTACATAACTTCTCAGTCCAAAGTGCTAAAAGTTTGCTTTTTTAAAAGAATAAGGTTCACAGTGAAGTATTTGGCATAATACATTTTAACTGGAATGAAATGGACATATTTAGCAACCTTGAGTGCAATCAAATGTACTACAAGCTCTAATTTCTCTCCAGCTAAACCTATAGTTTAAGGAGAAAGAGAATGCAGAGAATGTAATCATTTGGAAGCTGTCAAGGGATTCAGAGATGCTACCTTTAATGAGAGCCCTTCTGCTCACCTTCATGTTATCTCTAGGCTCCAAACTCTAGATAGATGCACTGACACAACTAGCCATTGTTTCAGTTTCCTACATGCCCCTGGGGCTCTAAGGCATTGTGAGAAAGAGAAGACAACTGAATTTAATTTACCGAAGTGGCAAAGAAGTCAAACCCAACATCCAGTAGACATGTCACACATATGCACGCACACATCTACAGTATTTCAGGTTCTTGCAAAGCTGAAAGTACCCCAACCACAAAGGGATATATTCCTGCTCTCCCAAATTAACAGTTGCAATAGAGGAAGGGGAGGGGGGGATCATCCTGTGATGCCTGAAATCTAGAACTACCGCTGGATTGGATTGATTTCCAACTTGAAACAATAAGTCATTGGTGTAAATGGAAAAAAGAATGATTGCCTTGATTGTAATTTCTCCATTTAGTTTATTAAATGCTATTTGTGGTACTTGAGGTTCTTTGACATTCAGTACTATCAAATATCAGTGATAACTATTGCACTTCCATGTTATTCATCCAATATCTAGATGACTGTTCTTCGCTCATCCATTATGAAATCAACATCAAGTTATTACGATATAAGATTTTGCTGTTGCCTTAAGTAATGAATGAATGAATGAATGAATGAATGAATGAAGGAAGGAAGGAAGGAAGGAAGGAAGGAAGGAAGGAAGGAAGGAAGGAAGGAAGGAAGGAAGGAAAGATGGACTGAAAATTCAGTGAAATGTATAAAATATTTCACATTTATACAATAAAGATTTAATTAAGACAAGTGTAATGAATCATTGTCTGGAACAGTGCAGCTCACTAAAATATTAATCTTTAAACTTCCTTCTAATAAATTAGAGACAAGAATAGGTTATTCAAAATTATATGGCTATATTAAGGAATATTTTGTTCCTTTTTAGTACATTCATTTTTATAAAGGATTTTGATTATAGTGAAAAATAATATAAATTAACTTAAAGAAAGAAATAAGAAGAAAAAATTAAAATGCAAGAAAAAAAGAGAAAAGGAAAATATGATAAAAAAAGAAAAGAAATATATAAAAACGGGCCTTCCATCCTTGATCACAAGTTTGGACAAATTTAGTAATTGTTCACATACTATAATATTACAAATAGATATCTCTTCATCTCATATCTCATCCCTTATATAACTAAATCTATGAAACAACAATATTTCAATTCTAGTATCAGCAAAAAGATTGCCGGACTTTTGCTAATAAATATCTTATTTTAATCTTAATCATATTAACTTTATATTCCTTCCTTTCACTTCTAACAGTCTTAAGCTTTAGTTCATTCAACTATTGTCATAAGATTTTATTTCTTCTCACTTCTTTATCCCATCTCAAAGATTCTTCAAGGGATTAACAAGCCTTTCACAAGATCCAGTAAAAAAAAAAAATTCTAGATCATTTACTTCATTTGTCATTTGTGTTTCCTCTTTGGTTTTTAAAACTTCAACCAGTTTCTTTTGTATATTCAAAATAGCTGATAACCCGGCATTTCTCGGGTATTTATTTATAGGGGGGAAATGTCTGGACCAAACATAATTTCTAGTATTGGATTTTCCCCCTTCCCAGAGGGAGCCCCCTTGTGGAGTACTGTGAACCATGGCAACTCCACTGCGCTGTATAGTAGAAGCCATTTTATGGCAGTACAGAAGAAGCCATTTTAAGACACAACAGACTGTATCTTAAGAGAAAACACACACACCGAGGGGTTTTAGGGGTGTCAGTATTTTTTTCCAAAGTAAGTCATCTGTGTACCAAGTTTGGTTGAAATTGCTGGAGGCGTTCCAGAGTTATGCTGGAACATGCACAAACCCACACACAGCCATTTTTATATATTCAATAAAGCATCCTTTACCCAGTCATTATCGTGGCATGTTATTTGTAGTTCTATTCTCAGTACTTTATCTATACCGTCAGAAAAATTTGCTCCACATCTATTATTCCCTCACTGACATGTTTTGGACGTAATCTATCCACAGAATCTGATTTCATAAGGAGCAGACATCCAAAGCACACATTTGCAATCTTCCTTCCTCTTTTTATCCAGAGAGATTACAAGGAACTGATCTACTCACTGGTTCTTTGGTCTTTGCCATGAGTCTCAGCTTTGCTTTTGCAAAACTGCCTTCAAGTTGCCATTCCTCCCGAAGAAGCCCAGAAATGCTTTAATCTTAAAAACAAAAGCAGTCCTGCAGGATATGGCTAATGATCCATTTAAGACAAATTTCTGTGTTCTACAATTGATAATCAGATGGCATTCAGCAAGCTCATAAAGGTATATAAATGTCAGCATTCCAAATAGCATCCATAATTAAATCAGCGTCCAAGGTGGTTCCACCATAAAACCGCGCTCGACTAAACCGCGTCCGACTAAACCACGTCGCTGACGTCATCAAAAGGGCGACAACAGTGCGGAGACAGAAGCACGCTGTAAACCCTAAACCTAAAATTAACCCCTAAACCTAACCCCCCTAAACCTAATCCTAAACCTAACCCTAAACCTAATCCTTAACCTAACCCTAAACCTAACCCTAAACCTAATCCTAACCCTAAACCTAAACCTAAACCTAAACCTAAACCTAACCCTTAACCTAACCCTAAACCTAACCCTAACCCTTAACCTAACCCTAAACCTAACCCTAAACCTAACCCTAAACCTAACCCTTACCTTAAGTTGAATCGACTTGCTTTCAAAGCGCTATTTAAAGCGCCCTTCTTTCTCCGTGCTGGCTGCTGTCGCCCTGTTGATGATGTCAGCGACACGGTTTAATCGGGCGCGGTTTAGTCGAGCGCGGTTTTGACGGGTCACGGTCCAAGGCAAAGTATTGCTCAACGTTCCAAATTATTAAGAGAGCCATGTTGGCACATCTGGGGGAAACTCGAATCTGAGCTTATTGGGTTTTCCCCACTCGGTTGAGAGTTCATGATCTTGCTCCCACACTCACAAATCCATCATATGGTCCATTCTTCCATTGCCATTCAGTTCCGGTCAGGTGCAGAGGTGTAGAGGCAAAGGATGACCTTGGATTCTAGAAAGGAATTTTATTTTGGTGACATAGCATTTTACTCCATACCATCCCCGCTACCATTTTCCCACAATAGAAACAGCATGGTAGAATAATAGAAAGGCCAAAGATCAAAAAAGGAATATTGCTGCAGGCCTGACAATAAGATCTCTTGCTTGTGATCAAACATATGAAAAAAATAAATGCCAAGATAGTTCTTGAAGCACAGTGAAGTCTCTACTGGAATCTATGGAAATGCATTCCATTTCAATCCAAGATGTAATCCTGTGTTCACTCACTTGAAAATGAATGCAGTAAATATCTAAGAATAGAAATAAGTGTAAAACCCAAACACCAGAACCTCTATTTCCTCCGTCTCCCACTTCTAACAGCAAAATCAAAGTCTTCTGTGCCAGCCAGGTATCTGCTGAATGGCTGGATAAAAATCTATTCCCATGATACATTTAATTAGCTCAACGGGGGGTTGAAAATGTGATGGAAATAACAAAGGAGTTAATAGCATAGGGCTTGATTTCCTTTCAGTTCTTTCTTCCAGTGGATTTCAATTTGGACCAAAAATGGAGCAATGTTCTTTAGCAGGTGATAAACCAAAACAAACTCAGGGCTTTGACTTCGTATAGTCATTAGTGTCATGGAACATTTAAATTCATCTTGCTAATCTAATCCTTCAAAAACAAACTATTTGGAAAGAAAAAATGATCAAAGCAGTTTTGGGTACAATTCTGAAAACCTCCCCAGTGCTGAGACATGGATAGCCACTTTGATCACCTTTATTTATTCTGGTTCTTAAAGTTTTGAGCAGACACACAAAACAAGATGAAAACATTTCTGGAAGAAAAATTAAGAAATAAATTTGTAAACAAAGAACATTTGTTGAGTTTAATTTTCAATTAATTTTGAACATTAAACTCAACAAATTTTGGACAACTGCCTCTGAGAGGTAGATGTATTAATGGAGAAACTAAGAAAAATTGGTGCACTGGCTGAAGTTAAAATTAATAAGGTTGGCAAAAATATGAAGATGGAAGAGCAAAAAGAACTGTAAAAACAGATTTCAGATTGAGGAAAAAAGTAAAATATTTGAAATCATTACTGTAACTAACATAAATTCCCAATTTATTAAGATGTAAAAAGATACAATTGTCAATGATGCGAAGAATTTGTGTGAAAAAATGTATATGTGCTTTTCTTATTTCAAATTACTTATTTTAAAAACTGATGCACCATTTAAACAGACATTTATATGACAGAGGAAGAAATGAAGGATTAAATGTAACATTCTCCAATATGCAAAAGGAAAGAGGAGGATTGGGATTAACTGATTTTAAATTGTATTTTTCACCCCACCACTTGGTTTGAATGCAGGAATGGCTATTGTTAAAAAACAAGAAATTTTCAGAATTAAGTGATCCTAGTCTAAGGTTTGGGTGGCATGGTTATGTATTGTAAGATGAAATAAACATAGATTTTAAAAATTGTCATATCAGGAATGCCATTTTATGAAAATAGAATAGACACAAACTCAAGTGACGCCTGAAAACATTTTTGTTAGCCTCAGCCCAAGAAGTATTTTACAGAAAAAAATGCTTATCATATGAACATTTGCTTGTATAACAAAAAGAAGAGCTTAAGATGAAATCAACAGAACAATTGACTGAAGAGGGATTTAGTTTTCAACAACTCATGACCTCTTGGGTCAACTTTTCAGAGATTTTTTTTTTAACCTGATTCCTCAATGCCTTCAACAAGAGCAGGATTTCTAATCTACTGAAAACTTTATAAAAATTTGAGGAAATATTCACAAATGCTTTGAAAGTAGTCTATGTTTGATTGTTGTTTTATCATCGAGTTAATCAAAGGAGTTAATCAAAGGAAATGTTTAGACACTTTTTATTATATCATAAAATGCTACATTAAAGTGTTTTTATATATGCCAATTTTCAACTCCACAGCAGTCACGGGTCCTGGATTTTGGAGGCATCCTGTAAGCTAGTCCATACGACGTACTTTGGTTGAAAAAGTTTTGCCCTGTGATGCACATTTCATCCAGTTAAAATTATAGACCCAAGAGTTTTAGTAGAATATAGATAGTTTCCATATGCACAAGTAAAGGAAAGATTTAATATGGATTTAAAAAGTACCAAGAATAGCATATCATAAAATGGAATTTGAAAACAAATTATGTACAAATGATGAACATATGATTGCTGAAATGTATAAACTTTTACTGAGATTTGAAACAGAAGAAAGTTAAAGAATGTATAGTAAAAGGGTCAAAAACTTTGGTTATAATATTTAAATAGATCAGCCGGACAAAATTTGAAAAGGTTCCAAATGTCCATCATCTTACAATTTAAAAGAGAACTTTTATAAAATGATGTATCATTGCTATATAACACCAGAGGAATTGCTTCAGGTGTACCATTCCTTATTTGTAAAATGAAAATTAAATGCACACATATAGGATGAGGGAATAGCCAGTTTGGTAATGAGAATTATGGGGGGGGGAGTCTTGGATTAGTGTTGATTATTAAACTAAATATGAACCAGTAATGTGATGCAGCTGCAAGAAAAGAAAATGTAGGTTTATCCTGTAGGAATAGTTGTATAATTTCTAAATAACATAATTCCTACTTATTCTGCTTTGATCAGTCCTTAGATCAAGAATTGTGACTAGTGCTGCTTGCACATTTTAAGAAGAATTCAAAAAAATTGCAATGAAGAAGGGAAATATGGTGATGAGGGGACTAGAGATTATAAAAAGAGAATGAAGAAACTGTGTATGTTTGGCCTTGGCTAAAAACAGTTTTTCAATAGCAGTCTTCAAATACTTGAAAAGATGTCATACAGATACATTCTTATTGCAGAGTTCAGGACCTAGAATAATGGATTTAAGCTATAGAAAAGCAGATTTTGATTAAACGTTTCAAAAACTTCTCAAGGCAAAAGCAATTTGACAATAGAACCAACCAGAGAAGTGGTGGACCTTCCTTTGTTGCACAAGTTCAGGGAGTGGCCATGCAAACATCTTTAGGTTTCTATTCTGACGGGCGAAGAGAGAAGTCGTTTAGACAGCCTATAGACTCTTCCATCTTTAGAGTTCTGTAATTCATCCACAATACCTCTCCGGCCACTTCTAAGGACAATAAGAGCCAAGGTGGTGCAGTGGTTAGGGTGCAGTACTGCAGGCCACTTCAGCTGTCTGTTATCTGCAGTTCAGCGGTTCTAATCTCACCGGCTCAAGGTTGACTCAGCCTTCCATCCTTCCGAGGTGGGTGAAATGAGGACCCAGACTGTGGGGGCGATATGCTGACTCTGTAAAACCACTTAGAGAGGGCTGAAAGCCCTATGAAGTGGTATGTAAGTCTAAAAAAATGAACAATTGATATCCAAATTTATAAAGTTCTAGAAGATGGCAGGAGGAAGACACAGAATATCAGACCACTCATCTATCTAAACATAAGCAGAATAATCCATTCATTTCTATGAAATTGATGTCCTTTCTGGACTATAAACCATCTTCAATGAAATGCAAAAGAGACTGAACAACACAGGGGTACATATAAACAGGGGGGAGGAAGTGCTGATGTAGGAACATTAGAAAAGAGATCCCAGTAGGATCTAGCCTGGGACCCCAAGAGGCAGCAGCCCATGGGGACAGGCATGATGATGGTTCCACTTGGAATCCACAGCAGATAAATAAAGAATGGCCAGACAGAAAGAGGACTTGCAACACAACAGCATGAGCATGTGGGGAGGAGTTAGTCCCTACTAATGCCCACAACATATTCCTATGTTACCCTCTGGATCACCAGAAGGACAGTCTACCCATATGATGCCTAGAAACCATGCTCACCATCAGTTAGGCAACCAATTGTCTTAGAGAATCTGAGTCCGAGAATATTGGGGAAGAAGTACTGGGATACAAAAGGGGCAGGATAGGATGAGTAGCAGGTTGATGGGAAGCATTGAAAGAGAAAGAATGAATGAAGAAAGAGAATGGTATCTGTGTTTAGAATATTGCCATTCTTGGATGGTATTTTTCTTCCTTCTCCTCTTCCCCCTATTTTCCCCTTCTCTTTTTGTTCTTCCCCAGCAACCACTGCCTGAGAGACCAAGAGGCAAGATATGATTAATCTTTGCTAGTAATTTCTGGTGCAAGTATTTATGCAATATCAAAAACTTCCTACCTCTAAATAACTTTCCTTACCAGTTGTGAGGGCACCATACAATCTAATGAGGAAACCTCACGTAACATGATGGTGTGGAAAAAAGATGAAATTATGTGGTTAGTGACTAGAGGGGAAAGTCATGCCATAGCAACAAGGGAATGTTCATACCAATCTGTACCCACATGGAACTAGTAATTTGTAAAGATGCGTTCATCGGAGCCAAAGGCTTTTGTTATATAAAACAGTTCAACATGCATAATAATTTATCATTTGAAAATACAGTTATTTCACCTTTGGATGCACCCCAACCATCACAGTTGTTAGACAATGTAGATGCAAATCAGGATGAATCATAACACCACTATTAAAAGTAATTGCATAGGCAGCTGAAACACAGAATCTTATACCTCCTGCCTATATCCTCCCATTTAAGATTCTATGCTATTGGGGCAAAAAAGAACTCACCATGAAGTGCCAAACAGCTAGAGAGGGTCCAACATTCATTATTGATCTAAAGTTAACAGGTTATGGTACATGCATGCCAAAATAACTAGACACAATGATAGTTTCTTCCCCCAAGCCATCATTCTGCTAAACACCTAAATCCCACAGCACTGTCTTATGCCTAAAGATATTTGCCTATCTAATAGGTTGTATTGCTATTATCCTTGTCATCTTCATATCTTTCTCATCTTCTCATCTTTCTCACCTGTCATCTTTCCTATTGCTGGTACATTCTCCTATTGGTATAATGATTTATCAATTGTTGTTTATATCTTATGACTTATAATCTATGACTTATCACTATTTTGTTTGTACACTGGGAGTTTATGCACTGGAGACAAATTCCTTGTGTGTCCAATCACATTTGGTCAATAAAGAATTCTAGTCTAGTTTATTCTAGTCTATTCTAGTCTTGTCTTGTCTTGTCTGAACTCAGGCAAGAAAAAGCACCTGCACCAGATTATATAGCTTTTCTATAGCATATGACAATGGAGCTTGTATACACACTGGCAGAAAATCCCAAAGACATAAATAATTACGTTACAAATTGATAAGGAAATAAGATAATCACAACAGTGGCCTGGTATATTCCATAGTGAGTCTAAAACATTACAGACACATTCTTTGAAAGGAAACATAGCAGCTTTGCTGTAAACTTAAGCTCTAATTATTATTCTAATGAGCCATCTCTGTGCTTTACTGTAGAAGGGAGTAAGATAAGGAAATGGCTTGAATTTACAGCCCACTTTCCAGGCAAGAACTCTGAAGTCAATTAGCAAATGCAGATTAGCACAATAATAACAATTCTGCTCTTACATGAAAGGTACAGTGAAGAACATTTATATTGCATATTATAGTCACATAAAATGCTATATCAATGTAAGTAAACGTAAGCAAGATTCTACAACTGATTCAATCTGAGTTCTTCTTTCGACCTACACCAACACCTGATACTGAAAGTGGGTTCTAAACAGGGACAAAGCCTTTCTTCAGGAAGGATGCCTGCATCTTTCAAATTGTTGTGACTCCTAGTCAGGCCCAACTGGAGACATTTTAATCTAGCTCAGGGGTCCCCAAACTTGGCAACTTTAAGACTTGTGAACTTCAACTCCCAGAATTCTCCAGCCAGCTATGCTATGCTGGCTGGATAATTTTGGAAGTTGAAGTCCACAAGTCTTAAAGTTGTCAAGTTTGAAGACCTCTGATCTAGATGAGCAGATAGAACCTATTTTATCTCATGTCTGAGTGGAGCTATGCCTTAAATCTTTCTGTTCTCATTCGGCTATAGAGAACTGAAATGAAGTCACGGCCATTCAGACCTCAGGAATGCTGTTGGGACTGATAGAAGGTCAAAAGATTGCAAGGTGGGGAAAAAATGACAGAAGGGAAGGGAAAGAATCTGCCTGAAGATATGGCTTTGCAGATTCTGTCTGGATGCTTCAATCTCAGATGCCTTGGAAGATCTCAACTACTTCTGTAACGGTCTTTACATTAACAGCTTGTTCTATGGCTCCTTCTTGCATTCCTTGAACTGGATCTCTTGAACCAAGCTAATTTATTTGGTTTGCTTCTTTCCCCTCCCTTCTCCCATTTTTGACTCTTAGTTTAACAAAAGCACTTAGACTTATATACCACTATACAGTGCTTTACCTTTCTAAGTGGTTTACAGAGTCAGCTTATTGCCCTCAACAGTTTAGATCCTCATTTTACCCACCTAGGAAGGATAGAAGGCTGAGTCAACCTTGAGTCTGGTGAGATTTCAACTGCCAAATAGCCGGCAGCCAGCAGTCAGCAGAAGTAGCCTGCAGTATTACATTCTAACTACTTTGCCACTGTGGCTCATAGTTTCCCCTCAGAACTCAAAGGCTGCTTAGCCTTTACAACTGGGACTTGGTTTGTGATTTGATGTTGTTGCAATGTAGTGGTGGGTTCCGGATCCTGGTGCAACCGGTACGGTGCAACGGGACCATGTGCAGCATGCGCATGCATACTTACCGCCTGCAATGGCTCCATGATGCTCTAGCTGCTTGGCGGAGCTTTGTGAAGGCGCCGTATGCACTGTGTGTGTGCGTGTAAGCCCCGATCGGCTAAAATACAGGTAAGGAGGGCAGACAGGTGGTCCCTCCGGAGCACTGTACCAGAACAGTACCTGATGGTCCCAGCAGGCACTGATACGCCCATACAGGGGCGTACCGGTTGTATCCCACCACTGATGCAATGATAAGTATTTACCACAAGATTTCAGCAGAACCATTTGGGTTTGAAGTTAGGGATACCAGATCTCAGCTTCAAAACATTGAATGGTCATTAGATTGTAGCAAATATACACTGAAAACTCTGAAATTTTTGCTGCTATCTAGAGCTAATTTGGATTTCTGCAGTCCAATCTCGCAGTTTTGTATGAAATAGGAGACATAAAATGAGATCTGGGGCCGCATTCAAAGTCCAAAACCCACTGCTTGCCCATCCATGTTCTAGATTATTATTTTCATGATGGAGAAGAATTGAAACAAATATTTTAAAATACTCTATTTCAGAATAATGTAATCTTTTGCTAGTACACTTTTATCCCAAATTGGTGTCCTCTAGATGTACTTGAACTACAATTTCCAACAGTTCTCAACAGAGGGGGGGATACAACATTATCTACAGTATTTCCAGTCTACAATACAGTCTTTTCAACAGTTCCAAGAAGACTCCATGCCCATTTGCACCACTCAGGTGATCCTGATGACACTAGCAATAGCAATAGCGGTTAGACTTATATACCGCTTCATAGGGCTTTCAGCCCTCTCTAAGCGGTTTACAGAGTCAGCATATCGCCCCCACAGTCTGGGTCCTCATTTCACCCACCTCGGAAGGATGGAAGGCTGAGTCAACCTTGAGCCGGTGAGATTAGAACCGCTGAACTGCAGATAACAGTCAGCTGAAGTGGCCTGCAGTACTGCACCCTAACCACTGCGCCACCTCGGCTCTTGTACACTGATAAACCTCCAAGTGGCCTTAAGAACGCACTAAAAGGATGCAAATGGCCAGCTGTCTGGAAGGAATATAAATCTTCCCATTCCCCCACCATTCAATTACAGCCGAAGAAGCTTCTTTTGACGAGAAGCAAAATAACCTCAAAGAAAAAACAAGAAAGTCCAGTTGCCTCTTGAAAAAAAGTACCTTTAGTACAGTTCCAACTGTTTCTTGGTAACATGGTTCTGCTAGTGAAAATCCAGATTTATCACATCTGTAGGAATACCTCATGGAGGAAAACCAGGCTGAGAAATATTCAGGCAATGCCAGTGAGATATATTTTATTTAAAAAAGATGCCACAAATACAGTCAGTTCCTTGGCAAACGTGACGTTCTGCATGCACACCTGTGGTGAACTACATTGAACAAGCTGGGAGCATCCATGCATACCATGACTGTTCCATAGATCTCATTGCTGCAACTGGAGTCCGCCAGGACCTGATGTATTTCTGTAAGAAGACTGTCCCCAGCATAATGGTACGGTAATGAATATGCCAGTTTTGTTTTCTCCTACTTGTTTTCTCTTGAAAAACTCAGGTTCTTGTCACTATATTTACGATGACATATGGAAATTTAGGCCAATTCTTACCCCAAAACAATCTAAATTTTGACTTATTCTTGGCTGTGGACCACCTTCTGAGAACACGTCTTAAAAGTTAGCGGGAGATTGGGTTCATTAGGAATGGCCTGATTTAGCAAAAGCCATTGAAATAAGGCAGTTTATCTGATCGTGATATCAGGGGAGTTCTTGGTTGGCAAGTGGGATTCCTGGAGCGAAAGGACAACCTGAGATCTTTAGCAAAGAGTGTCTTCTTATGTGCTGTCCCAACAGTATATAGTTAATTTAAAAATTAGAAGCTGTCTTCTTTAAGCAACTATCTCATGGGAAATGCAACTACCTTGTGGGAAATGTAGTCCCATAACATGTGACCACATCTGTGCTCCCTGATTGGGCAGTGGGGTATTTTGCCTGGGAAATTGTTTTATTACTGCGCACTCACTGAATCCCTGTCAGCACTATCAGAAGCAGCTTTGTACCAGCAGCATGGGTTAGAGGAATTAATGTCTTTTTACACTATGTGAAGGGACAGATCAGGGAAAGTCAGAAGAACCTCATTACTGAACTGTAAGTTTGGTTATTAAGGATTCCTGACAATAAACGTGATCTGAAAAATATTCCCAAGCGTGGAGTTAACTGGCTGCCCGAGCAGAACCTCATTGCCCGGGGCAGAACATCTTACCTGTAGAACAGGTAGAAGATATATTTCAATGACTTCAATGGCAAAGCCAATCCAATACAGTTTCCCATCTACGGCAAAGGCTGAGACTGTATTCTTTCTGCAATTCCATGAGGAGAAGATGACTGGTCTTTCAGTGGAGTGTTTTATATCAACAGTGATTAACAGGATATGATTGTACACTGCACCTGAGAAAGAGCATACGATATACAGAGATGTTTTCTCAAATTCCAGAAGAAGAAAAGCATCTCAGGTCTTGGGGAAAAATGGGTTTATCATTGTCTCTCACCTATCCAAATATGCATGGATGTAGCACAGCAGGGTAGGCTGACCCCATTGAGAGAGCCTTCCATCTAGCATTGGAATGTAGCAGTGGTGGGTTTCAAAAATTGTTCGAACCTACTCTGTGGGTGTGGCTTCCTTTGTGGGAGTGGCTTGCTGCCCATGTGACCCTATGGGAATGGCTTGCCGTCCATGTGACCGGATATGAAGATGCCGCCGACACTTGTCAGAACCACCTTAAATTATCTCACACACAGCACTGGCATGCATAAGAATAGGATGTAAACTTGTTTTTTAAAAGGCATCTTTGGTTTGCGTTAAAACAACTTCAACACACACAATGTTCTGATTGCACCACAAATGCAGTAGTCATCCTTACCTTTCACAGAGGCACTGAATTTTATAAATATGAGCATGATAATGTAGAATAATCATATCCAAGGACCAGTGATGGGTTTCAAAAAATTTTGGGACCTCTTCTGTAGGTGTGGTCTGCTTTCCGGGTCCACTGGTGGAACCTCTTCTAACCGGTTCGGTAGATTTGACAAATCGGTTCTACCAAATAGGTGCGAACTGGTAGGGACCCACCTCTGGAATGTAGCCAATTTGGCCTGCCCCACAACCAAAATTTGTGGTTACAGAGGAACTGTTACATCCTGACAATCAAAACCCCACAACTAAGAGGGACTTATGGTAATATCATTGTAGCTCTGTTCTGCTATTCTTCATTGTTTCAGTGCCTATTTATGACCCATAATAATCATAAGGGAACTTGTCTGATCTTATCCAGATGCTACAGTGATTTTATAATGGATTCCCAAAGTAATTTGTCTCCCGTGTGCTATTTTTAAATGCCACTAGACACTATATCACTATGATTAAATTATCTTGGTTTGTCTTTTATTTTTGAACCAGCTCCCCTTCTTTATTTTGCTGTGCTGTTTAATAAAACTTACTTTCCTATTTCAAATTCTCCTTATGTTACATTAACACTGTCAACTTTGACAGCATCAAAATATACAGATAACTGAAAAAGATTTGATGACAGGTTTTCTCTTTGTTACTGATATTATAGTGCAAGGAAAGTGGTGGCTTCAGTTTGTCAGATGTAACAGTGAAGATACTGAGCTTATGTTTATGTTAGTAGCAAAAGATAGAGAAACAAATACTTAGGAAATGTGTCATGGCAATTTCCTTCCTTATGACTATAACAGATCCTTATTTCTTCCCTGCTCAAATTCATACCAATGCATTTATAAGTATACACTTATTATCAGACCTGGAATCCTGTAGACTTAAAATAGCCTCTCGTCTTGTTAAAAACTAAAACAAGAAGAGTAGAAATTTCACATGGGGTAAAGAAGGAAGAATGATTCAATGTTGTACACTCGTTCAAATTTTCCTACTCTTTTCTGACTTTGTTAGCCGTAGATATTATGCGTACTGAGTACGTTTGTGCACAGGTCAAACACAATTGCACATTTTTCAGGAGCAGCCACCACAAGAGAAGAAATGATCACTCAGTGCCAGACTGCCATTCCTCTGGACCATTGCCCAAGGACAGGGTATGCTTGTTATTGAGTATAATCTCCCACTTTGCCCCTTGTTCCTTCTCCATGTCTGTGACCTATAATTTTTGAATAGTTTAGTGGTTTTTCAGAAGAGTACTAGAACCTGCTCAAGTATAGCCTGATAGGTTATAGACATGGAGCATCTCTGAATCTACAACCAGTTAATCATATAATCTGATAGGTAGTTCAATACTGTACACACTTCTACACATACTTGTCCAACCTGCGCAATTCCACATTTAGATGAGTAAATGGTAGTGGTTTTTCCTCAGGTGCAGGCAATGCTTGAAGTGAAGGGAAATGAAGTCAGGGAATCCAGTCATTATACGCATTAAATCAAAAAGGATAGGACCATTTGCCAGTCTTGTACGTACGTACGTACGTACGTACGTACATACATACATACATACATACATACATACATACATACCAGAGGTGGGTTCCTACCAATTCGCACCTATTTGGTAGAACCGGTTCGTCAAATCTACCGAACCGGTTAGAAGAGGTTCCACCAGTGGATCCAGAAAGCAGGCCACACCTACAGAAACCCCCCCACTGGTCCTTGGATATGATTATTCTACACTATCATGCTCATATTTATAAAACTCAGTGCCTCTGTGAAAGGTAAGGATGACTACTGCGTTTGTGGTGCAATCAGAACATTGCGTGTGTTGAAGTTGTTTTAACGCAAACCAAAGATGCTCTTTAAAAAACAAGTTTACATCCTATTCTTATGCATGCCAGTGCTGTGTGTGAGGTAATTTAAGGTGGTTCTGACAAGTGTCGTTGGCATCTTCATATCCGGTCACATGGGCGGCAAGCTGCTCCCATCCGGTCACATGGGCAGCAAGCCACTCCCACAAAGGAGGCCATACCCACAGAGTAGGTTCGAACAATTTTTGAAGCCCACCACTGATACATACATACATACATACATACATACATACACACACACACACACACACACACACACACACACACACACACACGTATGATGGAAGAGAAAAGTTTTTGATCAGTGTGCGCTACCTGCTGTAACATATAACAGTGAAACATGGACACTAACCTCACAATCGATACAAAAGTTATGTGTGGCACAAAGCCATGGAGAGATATATGCTCGGCTTTGCAAAACAAAATAAAAAGACCTGCATACGGATTAGAGAACAAATGAAAGTATATGATATCATCAAGAGAGTAAAATAATTGAAATGGAAATGGGCCAGTCACATAGCAAGAAGAGTTGGTGGCAGATGGATAAAAGCAATCAGAATGGATCCCATTTGATAAAAAGTGTCCACGGAAGAGGCCTAAAATAAGATGGGTCAACAACATCAGCAAGTATTATGGGCCCAATTGGCAAAAGAAAACTCAGGACCATATTAGTTGGAAACATGTGGAAGACACCTTCATCCTACAGATGATGATGAGGATAAACATTACAATTATATATACATATATTTATATATAAATTGTAAATACATATATTACTCCACATTCCTAGGACTGTAACCATTTTCTTTCAGATTTTTCTGGAAATAGAATACCACCAAAACCAGCTTCCCGTATGAAGGAAGAATAGGGAAATATTTTTGTTTTTTTTCCCCAATTTCTTATTTTTCTAAATATGTAACATTTCTGAAATACGTCACAATACATATTTCACAAATTGTTCAGAATGTATAAAGGCATTCAATATTTCTGTTGAAATGTGCACAAGAAGAAAAATTTCATCATGTCTGGTGGGCATGTCAAAAAAAGTAGAAAATTCCGGATTCAAATACCCCCACTGATTCATTGAAGATTAACGTACAAATCGAAATAAAAGATTTTTCACTTGGAATTGATTAACAGTTGGGGAAAAAGTCAAGGAACTCTGTCTTGGTATATGCTAATTGCAATGAGATTGTTCTATGAACAAAGGTGGAAAGATTTAGCACTACCCATTATGGAGGAGAGCAAAAGAAACAAGGGAAGAAAAAAGAAAGAAAAGAACTGCAGAAAGAGAAGTGAGAAAGAAATATTTAAAAGTTTCCTTTTTCTTCTGGAGAAAATATATTTACAATATTAACTCTTACCCTAGGATTACAAAAAAAAAGAACTTACTCTTTATTATCCAGTTTTTTTAATCATCAAAACCACAAACCATGTGTATTTTTTCTATTTCATACAAATAATCTATAAGGGGATTGCAGTCAACTGTAAATATCTTTTTTTTTCTCTAATCAAAGAAATTAATTCAGCCCTTTCTGCAAGTTCCATCATCTTCACCAGCCATTCCACTGTTGTGGGTAATGTTGAACCATTCTATTTCTGAAAATATAAGAGGTTCTCTGTGGTTACCACACATAAAAAGTTCCATGGCTTTTTTTCTAGTTGCCTGTACATTAATCTCAAAAGAAAAGTCTCTGAAACCAGAGTCTCTTAGTTCCAATTAATTTTAAACCTTTAAAATGTTCTGATCTGACATGTGTGCTTTTTTTAAAAAAAAAAAAGCTTTTTTGCATGTCTATCAAACATGGTAAAATGTCCCTTTATGTTGTTTGCATTTACAACACAGATCCAAAATACCTTTATACTTCCTGTATATCCTAGACAGTATCTCCGATGAGAAATACTGATACATCTTTTTATAAAAAATATCTTTAAAGCTAGAACATAAAATAAATTTCAATCCTTTCAACCACATGCTTTCCCATTGATCTATTTGTATATTGTAGCAGAACCTTTAGCCCATTTTATATATTCTTTCAAGTCGTCTTCTGTTTGATATTTTAACAAAAGTTTATACATTTTAGCTATTATATGATCATTATTAGTACATAATTCTATTTCAAAGTCAGTCTTATTTTGTTTATAACCATAATGTTATTTCTCTGCTTCAAACCTTTCTGATAATTGTACATAACAAAACCATTGTCATGAATATCCTTCTGTTATCAGATCTTTCTCTTGATTTCAGTTTACAATCCCCTTCAAAAAATCTGTTTTATTCATCAATTTTATTTTATCTTGTATCTGCATGGTTTTGTTAACATCTTTGCCTTCTGTTTATTCATCTTAAACCTTTCTAAGGCTCCAAATTCTTTTAATTTACTCATTAGGAATTCACTTTTCTTCAAGGGATTTACCATCAAATCATCTGCAAAAACTCTTAACTTATATGACTGATTTTTAATCTTTATATCTATGATTCTCTCATCTTGTCTTATATCCCAGTTCAGCATTTCAAGTACACACATACACACACACACACATACACACAAACAAAATAAGCAAAAAAGGAGACAATGAGGCAGCAATCTTGTCTTGTTTCTTTCTGAATCATTGATTTTTATTATATGTTATTTTCTTCTTTGAAAGTATTCTCTCTCTCTCTCTCTCTCTCTCTCTCTCTCTCTCTCTCTCTCTCTCTCTCTCTCTCTCTCTCTGTGTGTGTGTGTGTGTGTGTGTGTACACATACACACACATAATAAGATGGGACTCATCTAACCTGACCCAACAATGTTGAATGAGTAAAATCTTTTTTAAATACATACATACTTACATCACCCAGAAATTAATATTAAGGTTCCAACTTTTATCCTGATAAAGTGTTGGACTTAATACTCAGAACACTATTTATTCATTTTACTTGAGGGCACATCTGGAGGGCAGCAGGTTGGAAAAAAGCTACAATGTATACTTAGGAATTAATGCCACTGCAATCAATAGGATTTATTTCTGAAAGCACGCCTTGCCTAAGAAAGATTGTACTATATCAATGTTACTGATAAAAGTGAATGGCATGTTGCTTCTGGTATGATTATCTTAAATAATTTGCCCGGATAGCTGTAGTGTTCTCATGGACTTCAGCATTATATTTTTTATCATGGCTAATGAGAGCAGCCAGGATACACAACACAACCTTCAGGCATTAAAACACTACCCATTTGGTTTTACAGAACCATCCAAGCCATCTCTTTTTAAAAATGTTCTTTCAGTAGGATTTGCTTTTAGCAGCCACCCGTTGGAGCCAGAATAGGAGTAGAAGGCACTGCCAAACCTTGGAGGCTGTTCTTGAGCAAATGAAGGACAACTTCCAGCTGAAATGCAAGATAGCTGCACTTTAAATTTCATTAAGAAGTTCAGTATTGTTTGCCATAAAATAATCAACCCATCGATGCAAGAATGTCCTTGTTGTGCCTAAGGACTCTTTTACAAAAGGCCACCATCAAAGCATCATTATCTATACCTTCTGTATCTAATTTTCCCTAACCTCACTGCTTCCCCAATGCCCATATATCAGAATAATATTCCATGCATCTAATGAAGTGGATAGTCTAGATGGTGATGAGAATGAATGACTTTTGTAGCTATTTCTTTTTCTCTTGGCCCTCTCTTTCCTTTTTTTTTAATTAATTCATTTGTTCGTTCGTGCATTTCCATTTCAAAAGGCAATAATCAGTTTACTAGGAGAAAAACTGATGAGTTGAAGGAAAAGGATAACATTGCTGCCTCTATAATTAATATAGACAGTTATTTTGTGATGATTTCAGAAGATGAGTTCTAAAATACGA
The DNA here is from genome assembly GCF_051295495.1 of Thamnophis sirtalis. NCBI lineage: Eukaryota > Metazoa > Chordata > Lepidosauria > Squamata > Natricidae > Thamnophis > Thamnophis sirtalis. The sequence goes on from NW_028261381.1 coordinate 12,653,008, forward strand.
AAGGGAGCATGGGGTGTGGGAGCGAAGTGGTCCATTAAGAAGTACACTTGAGTTGTCTCAGAATATGAAGAACGGTTAGAGGAACTGGGCATGGCTAGTCTAGTGAAGAGAAGGACCAGGGGAGACATGATAGCAGTGTTCCAATACTTGAGGGTCTGCTCCAGAAAGGAGGGAGTCAAGCTATTTTCCAAAGCGCCTGAAGGCCAGATGAGGAATAATGGATGAAAACTGACCAAGGAAAGATTCAACCTAGAAACAAGGAGGAACTTTCTGACAGTGAGAACAATCAACCAATGGGACAGAAGTTGCCTTCAGAAGTTGTGGGAGCTTCATCACTTGAGACTTTCAGGAAGAGATTGGACTGCCATTTGTGAGCAATGGTGCAGTGGGTTGGACTAAATAACCCACAAGGTCCCTTCCAACTCTGTTAATCTGTTAATATGGCTTCATGTGCCTGTAGTTCTTCTGTGATTCATTTAACCAGGGTCTAAAAGAGGATTCCTTGCACATACACCTAACTCTTTTTCACAATCTCATTTTGGTTGGGCCAAAATCAAAATGGACAATCTTTTCTTCTTTTAAAACCTGCATTCCATCCCATGAAATGTGTACTTCCAAGCATGATGATATGGAAAGAAGGAACAAGCAGTCAAGGCCACCTATTCTTTCTTATTTGTGCAATAATCTACTGACACGTGTCTATAGATAGATAGATAGATAGATAGATAGATAGATAGATAGGTAGGTAGGTAGGTAGGTAGGTAGGTAGGTAGGTAGGTAGGTAGGTAGGTAGATAGATAGATAGATAGATAGATAGATAGATAGATAGATAGATAGATAGATAGATAGATAGATGATAGATAGATAGATAGATAGATAGATAGATAGATAGATAGATAGATAGATAGATAGATAGATAGTTTATTTATATGCCGCCCTTTTCCCTGGGGGGACTCAGGGCGGCTCACAATCAAAAGGGAAGTGGGGACAGACTTTTACATATAAGACAGTACATGATTAAAAACGCAACATTCATACCATTTGGGCGGGTAACAATCTTTAGCCCCAGGCCTGACGGGATAGAATCTATGAAGATTCTCAGTCATCCAGGGCATGGTTGTCCCGAAGGTGCCTTTTTTTAAAGAGGCAACTGGACTTTCTGTTTTTTCTTTGAAGATGTTTTGCTTCTCATCCAAGAAGCTTTTTCAGCTCTGACTGAGGGGTGTCGGGAATGGAAGGATTTATACTGCTTGCAGACAACTGGTCATTTGTACTTTTTTTAGCGGGTCATTAAGGTCACTTGGAGGTTTATCTGTGTCCTCAGGGTCACCTGAGTGGTGCAAATGGGTGTGGAGCCTTCTTGGAACTGTTGAAAGGACCATGTTGTAGACTGGAGATAGATGATGTCATATCCTGACATCATCTATCTACTGACACCCTATCTTTCCTATGCAACAGTTTGCCTGGAATGGAACCTATTCTTCTCATCAGAGGTCTAATGTGATACCTTGCAAAATGAGATCAAGGATTGCATGTTGCTCTTATTACAGGCTGCCTGCCCATTTTAAATTTTTGTTTGTTTGTTTGTTTGTTTGTTTGGTTGGTTGGTTGGTTGGTTGGTTGGTTGGTTAGTTGGTTAGTTGGTTAGTTGGTTAGTTGGTTAGTTGGTTAGTTGGTTAGTTGGTTAGTTGGTTAGTTGGTTAGTTGGTTAGTTGGTTAGTTGGTTAGTTGGTTAGTTAGTTCGTTCAGCAGTTCTCTGGAGGTGGGATCAACCTGCGTTGGATGATCTGCAACTATCCGCATTAAATACTTGGGTGCCCTACATATTGTTAAGTCTAATTTGAAACAGACCAATTCCTATGATCTAAGCAGAGGTGGGTTCCTACCAGTTCGCATCTATTCGGTAGAACCGGTTCGTCAAATCTACCGAACTGGTTAGAAGAGGTTCCACCAGTGGACCCGGAAAGCAGGCCACACCTACAGAAGAGGTTCCAAAATTTTTTGAAACCCATCACTGGTCCTTGGATATGATTATTCTACACTATCATGCTCATATTTATAAAACTCAGTGCCTCTGTGAAAGGTAAGGATGACTACTGTGTTTGTGGTGCAATCAGAACATTGCATGTGTTGAAGTTGTTTTAACGCAAACCAAAAATGCCTTTTAAAAAACAAGTTTACATCATATTCTTATGCATGCCAGTGCTGTGTGTGAGGTAATTTAAGGTGGTTCTGACAAGTGTCATCGACATCTTCATATCCAGTCACATGGGCGGCAAGCCACTCCCACAAAGGAGGCCACACCCACAGAGTAGGTTCGAACAATTTTTGAAACCCACCACTGGATCTAAGGATGAATCGTTCTGCACTGGTTTGACAAATGAGAGATAAAGAGGGAAAGCCTAAGAGCAAAGCAAACTCAAAATGCAGCAGCATTTACCTTTATCTGAAGGGACAACATGTCTTAAGAAGATGTGAAAAATACTCAGGAATCAGCCTGATTGGGCAGAAACTGCACAACACAGAGACGCACCCTTATAGAAAACCTAATCCATTTTTTATTGTTAAATTTGTAGTGCAATCGCTGTAAGTATTCTGTTGGGAGTGTGAGAGGAGGGGGAGAGAGAGAGAATTGAAGCAGTACAGTTCAATTTATTAATTTATTCAGAGCTGCTACTTTAGTTGCACAGATATTTTAACTTTTAATACAAGTTAATTTGGAGGGTTTTAAAGTATTCCCCGATAAACAATGCTTGAATGATGCTTCACAGAAGCCTTTAAAAGTTTATTGACCCTAAATAATTCAAATCCATGCATTTGCAAATTAATCTCAAGCAAAAAGTGAAGATTACACTTCATAAATGTACCTTTAAGAGCTTAGAACTGGATATAACAATCTCTTCCCCCTGCTCCAGCCCAGTTTCCTAGCAACACCCACTCGCTTAAAGGGAGTTTGGCCAAAACAGGAAAGCTTGATTGCTGATGAATATATTCACTTCATGTATTCCGTCTGTAAGTTGCCTTTAATTAATGGCTCCAAATTTTACCATCCTTTGATGGAAGCTTAACCATTTTGTCTTTCAACTTGGATTTGATTTCCAGCAACAACAGAAGGAACAATGCCCACTTTGGTTGCCGATGGCAAACTGAATATTCTGTGGCATCCCACAGAATGAATCCACAAATTGAGACAAGTGGGATTTCCATTGTTTTCACAGTTGACATAGAAGATTGTGTTTTTGGAAGTATACATTTACACCCATACACACACTACACAAAGACAAACTTTGATTAGAAAGAGAGAAGATGACAACTACATAAGGGATAGCCAAGGACTTTTGGGGGGGCTGGGTTTTGTTTTTTTACCTTTTTAAGCCCAAGGTAGACCCCATGGCCAAAAACCGGTTGACTTCCATTTAATTTCCTATTACTAGATTGCACTACAAATGGCTTTGTAGTGGCAGCGAAGTAACAATTTGCTGCCATCTGGTGCTTGATTTCTAATCCAGGTCTGATCACCTTATAAAATGGTGTCCTTGCTCCCTTCACCCAACCCTCACCCAGTGTGATAGGATGATATTTGAGCTTGGCTTTACCTCCTCACTCTTGCCACCTGTCACCAGCCAGCTTCTTTCTGCATCTAACAAAAATGGCAAGCCAATATGCCAACCAAATGTATTAGCCCTTATTTTGACAGACAGCTCTGAGTGGAGGCCTAAGGCAGTTGGGTTCATTATGCCACAGCTGAAAGCGCCGTTAATTCACAAAAGGAGGATGACAAGTGTGTGCAATCAGGAAAAATTAGACCCTCTGCCAACGGTGGAGGAGGCTGAGCATGCAAGATGACTGCCAGCAAACCTTGATTCAGATTCTGGCATTGATGGTTGGCTTGGCAAATACAATGGCAATGTGTGAAACTGGAACACTGGGCAACAAGGCTGCTCTCTGAAGCAATTATTGTCCACAGCTACAAGAAGCAAGATGAAAAGGCTTTGGGGAACGCAATGTGGTAAGTGATCTTTGCGTACGTTTAGCATTCCTGCAAAATGTATTCATTGCCCTGGACTTAGCTCTGCTGCTACTAGGAGTAGCAGAAAGGAGAAGGAAGTAAACTATCTGACAACATGATCAACGCCATGTGAAATTGGAGTCTGACGGTTTTGAAATTCTAGTTATAATTAAGCACTAGCAATATTCAGTCCTATATTTATACACGTACCAATTGTGTGTGTGAGAGAGAAGTGGGGGAGAGAGGGAAGGGTGGGAGATGGGATGGATGTGTATTGGTTGGAAACCTGTGGAAGAGGCCTTCATTCTGCAGTGGATAGACAATGGCTAAAATGAGGATGTATGTGTATATGTTTGTGCACATGTGTTCAAATCAGAGGTGGGTTCCTACCAGTTCACACCTATTCGGTAGAACCGGTTCGTCAAATCTACCGAACTGGTTAGAAGAGGTTCCACCAGTGGACCCGGAAAGCAGGCCACACCTACAGAAGAGGTTCCAAAATTTTTTGAAACTCACCACTGGTCCTTGGATATGATTATTCTACACTATCATGCTCATATTTATAAAACTCAGTGCCTCTGTGAAAGGTAAGGATGACTACTGCGTTTGTGGTGCAATCAGAACATTGCGTGTGTTGAAGTTGTTTTAACGCAAACCAAAGATGCCTTTTAAAAAACAAGTTTACATCATATTCTTATGCATGCCAGTGCTGTCTGTGAGGTAATTTAAGGTGGTTCTGACAAGTGTCGTCGGCATCTTCATATCCAGTCACATGGGTGGCAAGCCATTCCCACAAAGGAGGCCACACCCACAGAGTAGGTTCGAACAATTTTTGAAACCCACCACTGGTTCAAATATAGTTGGTGCTCTGCAGTGCCCTGCACTGCTGATTTGCTCAGGGGTGGAACGAAAATGCTCTGCACATGCGCAGAAGCCAAAAACAAGATGGCAGCACCATAGGGAGAACCAGTTGGGGGGCATGGCATGCCTGAGTCGCTGCCAGTTGCACAGCCAAGTTACTACCAGTTTGACTGGTAGGAACCCACCACTGGTGCTCTAGAACATTTAAAAAAATCTTTAATAACCACATCTTTAAAATGATTCATTTCAAAATGTTGAAGGAAACTGCCATTTAAAACAGAGATTCCGAACCCCCAGTCCATGGCCCATTGGGAACTGGGCCACATAGGCAGCGGGCAAATGCAAGAGTGCCAAGTTGCATTTGTGCAAGCAGCCGGTGTGTCTCCGTGCGTGCGTGCATAAAACCATCCCTCTCCATCACCATCACTGCCCCCAGTCCACAAAGCCAAAAAGGTTGGGAACCACCTATTTAAAATATTTAATCAGGTTTATATTTTCATCACATCAAATTGGAGCTGCCTTTAAAGAGAGAAGAGTTTCTCCTCCATCAAATCTGGAAGAAGTGAAGGCTGGCAGGTTACTTGCGGAACAAGATTCTTGCAAAATGGAGCAGGTACAGCTGAATTCTCCAGCTGTGGGGGCTCTCTATCCAAATTGCAGTAATTGGAGCAATCAGAACCTAAGAGTTAACAGAAGAATGGATTATCGTTCATTGTTTCTAATGACTATCCGGTATAACCTGGCTGGTCTAGTCAGCATCATTTTTTTCTCACTTCAATAATGGAGGTAGACAATACAACATGGTTTCCAAAATATTGTTCAGTTGTCACAGATGTGGTACTGTCACTTTACCTATGTTTATTATGAGCCCAATGATATTGGTGTTTTGAAATCAATGGACTGTTATCCATTTTCAATAGGCGCATCTCTGTCCCAATCACTTATCCATCAGTGTGCATATCCTAAATTTGAATGAATATTAAATCAACCTTGGATACCGCATCTGATTCTTTTTTCTCCCTTCTTCACATCCCCATTCTGAATATTTGATCTTTCTCACAGAGCCAGTTTTCAGGTAACAGGGAATAATGTCCCCACATGGAAATAAGCATGAACATCATCACACCATCATTTGATAAGAAGACAAGACAGGGATCACCTGCAAAGCATAACTTCTGGAACTCCTTTCAACTTCTTAAAAATAGCTTGCTCTAGTCTAGAGTAAATGATAAGGAAAGAAGGGGAGGGGATTTAGAATGGAGGAGTCTGCAATCTTCTGAGCCCTGGCCAGGTACCTTTTCCATAAGATGCATTGGGAGAATTTTTTCTAGTATTGCTTTTTCTGAAGGCCCTTGTTGGATCCGACCTATTTCAACTCAGACTTTCTTTGACCAGCTTTTTGCATATCTCAAATATGATCCCATCCAGATTAGCTGTCATGTGATCAGACTGACTCCTTCCTCCTTTTTTACATTGTGAAATTGAATTGTATTTCAAAGTGCTCTTTGAGTTGGAAAGGAACAAAGGGCATGAAGGAGATTTTGGTTTCTCCTAAAATTCTCCTCTTATTGGAAATTTCTCCTTAGATTGTAATAGTTCGTGGAAGTGACATGTTAGGAATGTGCTGTTTTTATTTTTAACCAATCAACAAGATAAACCTATTTTTGTAGTAGGCATAAAGAAGAAAGTTGTTCAGCTCATGTTTTTATATAACCTTTCAAAAATTTGCATTTCCCAAACTTAGAAATAAGCTAGAAACTTGTAGTACTGTTTGCAGATTTAAAAAATGCATACAAAACCAGATGTATTACAGGAAAGAGTGCATAAGTTGGAGAAATCACATGCAAAAATGTGCATATTAGAAAATATGTAAAAAAAATCATAGATAAGGGGAAATACATGCAAAATATAATGTTATGAAAATGTACTGTAATATGCATACACAACTTCTTGCTGAATGATGCAGAAATGCTATGGCATGGAGAGTATGAAGCAAATACAGAATTGGAATGGAAAAATAAATAACTAAGCAGAATCAACATTGATAGATTTGCCCATCTCTATTTTTGTCGTCAAGTAGATATGAACAAATTGCTGGAGCTATTGATTCTTCAACTGTCTGCTTCTGTGTGCTGTCCTACCAATGTACAGTGGTTTATCAATATGCAGAAATCCATGTGCACATCAATAAACTTTAGAATCTGGATACAGTCACACACTCTATGTCATGAAAACTGTTTTTGTGCAACACTCAATCAATGTATTTGGTCTTTTGATAATGAGGTGAAACCTGTAGCAGAGGGGCACATTAATTTTAAAAATCCTCCTAACTGAATCAGAATTCAGGATAAATGAAAGATGGGGCATAGTAAACCATGAACAATTAAAGAAAGGAGCAAATATATATCTTAATTTCACTATGGACAATTTAGAAGATTCCTCCTCCTCCTCCTCCTCCTCCTCCTCCTCCTCCTCCTCCTCCTCCTCCTCCTCCTCCTCCTCCTCCTCCTCCTTCTGTATGGTTGTCTGTCTTTGTTCTTCCTTTTGTATTGTTCCCTTCCCTTCCAGTTTTGTTAGCTGCCCTGAGTCCCTTCGGGAATAGGGCGGCATACAAGTTGAATAAAACCTCAAACCTCAAACCTTCTTCTTCTTCTGCATCTAGAGCAAACTTTAAACTGTCAGAATAGAGCCACTTTCTTGACGTTGTTGTTGGCCAAATGAGGTGATTCCTCATAAAGGTAGTCTTTGACTTATGACCTCAACTGAGCCCAAAATTTCTGCTGCTAAGTGAGACTGTTGTTTAGTGAGTTTTATCCCATTTTACGACCTTTCTTGCCAAAGCTGTTAAGTGAATCACTGCAGTTGTTAAGTTAGTAACACGATTATTAAGTGAATCTGGTTTCCCCATTGACTTTGCTTTTCAGACGGTTAGAAAAATAGTCACATGACCCAGGGACATTTCAACCATCATAAAAATGAGTCTGTTGCCAAGCATTTGAATTTTGATCACATGACCATGGGGATGCTGTAATGGTCGTAAGTGTGAAAAATAAGTAACTTTTTCCAGTGCCATTGTAACTTTGAACGGTCTTTAAATAAATGGTTATAAATCAAGAACTATCTGTAGCTGATTGGAATGGAAAAAGGACAGAAAAGGTATATAGTGAAACTAATAATTCTGAATAGTTCGGTTTCTTACCATCTCAATAACTCACTTGATAAGCAATCCACTACACTTTTGCTTTAAATACTTCCCAATACTTTTAAGAATAACACTCAGAAAGCAGCATAAGTTGACATATATCCTCCAGAATATTTCAAATCTGAAATCAAACAGGATCCTAGCTAATGCTGTTGTTTCTGTTGACCAGTTAAAGCAGAAGGCAGGCATCTTCTTCTGAGCTATCCCATCATAGCTCCAGGTCCTTTGTGTGACTTCATGGGAGTTAGAAGGTGAGCCTTCTCATCAGAGGTGGTATTCAGCAGGTTTTGATCAGCTCTGAAGAACTGGTAGAGGAAATTTTGAGTACCGGTAAATACCATCTCTGACTGGCCCTGCTCCCATCTATTCTCTGCCTCCCCAGTCCCAGCTGATCGGGAGGGAATGGGGATTTTGCAGTAAGCTTTCCCTGCCACATCCACCAAGCCACACCCACCAAGCCATGCCATGCCTACAGAAATGGTAGTAAAAAAAATTGAATCCCGCCATGCTTCTCATGTATGACCCTTGCCCTATGGAACAGCTTCACAAGGCTCCAAACCACTTTAGGAAGATTCTTCCTCAAGTCAGGATGTTAATGGAGCCCAGTTTTACCGCCACTGATTGGAGACTTGAGTATTTTACATGGCCCCTGTTAGTGTCTTTTATATGTATATTTCTGCTTTATGCTTTGTCAGTCACCAAGAGTTATTTCATTAAAATAGGCAGCCATATAATTTCAATCAAAGCATTAGTCTTTGGGGTAAGAAAGGTGATAAATAAATACAGTTAAGTTATACTGTTATAACCAAATGAAAGGAAATGTCTATAAAAGTACCTTTGCTCCTTTAAACTAATGCATACTTCCAGCTTCCCAAATTTAAATATATGGTAAGATCAGAAACCCCTGGAACAAGATGTTCAATAAGAGGGAGAAAAGCAATGAAAAAGCTCTATAAAAAGTTTTAATGTGTCTTCCAACTTGGAATGACATTTTAATGTGATGTCTTAAATGATTTTTTTTTCTTTTCAGCATTCAGAAAGACTATTAATCTGAAGAGATTCTTCTCTCTCTGCTGGAATAATAACATTTCAAAGCAGAATTATTTCTGGTGGGCAGAATCCAGAATGTAGCTCGTGTTTTAGGAGCTAATAGTGTGTGTGGTGTGTGTGTGTGTGTGTGTGTGTGTGCGCGTGTGTGTACGTACGTACGTACTTGCCATCTTCAGGCTGGGTTTTGGGCTGGTGAGCAGGAAGCTTTCCTTCCCGTAGAGGTAAGATATTTGTTTTCGTAGATTTTCACGGGTGTAGGTATGCTGATCTTGTTGTATTCGGGTCTTTTCCCATGTAAGATTGAAATTGTCTTGGCAACGTTTCAGCGAGGTCTCACTTGCCATCTTCAGGCTAAATACAACAAGAGCAGCATACCTACACCCGTGAAAATCTACGTAAACAAATATCTTATATCTACGGGTAAGAAACCTTCCTCCTTACCAGCCCAAAACCCAGCCTGAAGATGGCGAGTGAGACCTCGCTGAAATGTTGCCAAGAGAATCTCAATCTTACCTGGGAAAAGACCCGAATACAACAATACCAGCATACCTACACCCATGAAAATCTATGTGTATATGTGTGTGTGTATACACACATATATACACATACATACATACCCACAAACCAACACTATACACACACACACGTGTGTGTGTGTGTGTGGTTTTTTTTTATTTGTGCTGATAAATAAAGGGAGACTAGTATAGATCCATTTCAAGCTATTTAGCTCTCATCAGCTAGCCATACCCTTACTGGGATTCGAACCTGTGCTGTATTGCATCTTAGGCAAACGTCTTAGCCATTAAGCCACAGGTCTCCTCCTTATCAGCTGAAGCCAGGGAAGAAGGTATATATTTAGAGTCACAACCCCTGGTATGGCTAGCTGATGAGAGCTAAATAGCTTGAAATAGATCTATACTAGTCTCCCTTTATTTATTTATCAGCACAAATTTAAAAAAAAACACACACACACACATATATAACAAAGGCAACAGTAAAAATATTGGGTTTCTGTCATGATGGACTCTTGTGACGAGCCGATTGACAGATGATGGAAGCAGTTAGCTTCCTCCCATAATTGGGGCTTACCAGGGGTTGTGACTCTAAATATATGTATGTATGTATGGTGTGTGTGTGTGTGTGTATGTGTGTGTGTGTGTGTGTGTGTATATATATATATATATATATATATATATATATATATATATATATATATATATATATATATATATATATATATACACCATATATACCATATATACCATATATATATATATATATATATATATATATATATATATATATATATATATATATATATATATATATATATATATACCATATATATATATATATACCATATATAGATAGATATATACCATATAGATAGATAGATAGATAGATAGATAGATAGATAGATAGATAGATAGATAGATAGATAGATAGATAGATAGATATACCATGTGTATGTATGTATGGTGTGTGTGTGTGTGTGTATATATATATATATATATACACACACACACACCATACATACATACCCACAAACCAACACACCATACACACACAAACACACACACACACACATACACACACAGACAAACACATGTGTGTGTGTGTGTGTGTGTGTGTGTGTGTGTGTGTGTGTGTGTGTGTATGGTGTGTTGGTTTGTGGATATGTATGTATGGTATTGTTTCAATTGGCTGGAAGAAACATGAGGCGGAGAACCTACTGAAACTGGGATCCGATAGGATTTCAATAGGATTTACTTTAATATAGAAACGGGAAGAGTTCTGCTTTTAACAAATATGGGGAGGGCCTTTCTGTAATGCAGGTTGAAAATAGCTCACATCTTAAAAGCAGGGATGGGATTCTACTGGTTCGTACTAGTTCGGGCAAACCGGTAGCTCTGATTATCAGCTGGGAATGAATTGCTTCACTCCAGAGGTGGGTTCCTACCAGTTCGCACCTATTCGGTAGAACTGGTTCGTCAAATCTACCGAACCGGTTAAAAGAGGTTCTACCAGTGGACTCGGAAAGCAGGCCACACCTACAGAAGAGGTTCCAAAATTTTTTGAAACCCACCACTGGTCCTTGGATATGATTATTGTACACTATCATGCTCATATTTATAAAACTCAGTGCCTCTGTGAAAGGTAAGGATGACTACTGCGTTTGTGGTGCAATCAGAACATTGCGTGTGTTGAAGTTGTTTTAATGCAAACCAAAGATGCCTTTTAAAAAACAAGTTTACATCCTATTCTTATGCATGCCAGTGCTGTGTGTGAGGTAATTTAAGGTGGTTCTGACAAGTGTCGTCGGCATCTTCATATCCGGTCACATGGGTGGCAAGCCACTCCCATCTGGTCACATGGGTGGCAAGCCATTCCCACAAAGGAGGCCACACCCACAGAGTAGGTTCGAACAATTTTTGAAACCCACCAATGGTTCACTCCACTTTGAAGTGGGCCCGCCTGCCCCTGCACTATACTCACCTATATTTCCTTTTCGGAAGCCCAGCTGATTGGCGCATCAGAGTGGATTGACACGCCTCAGCTGTTTTCCTCCTCAGCAGTAATGCAGAAGTTGAGTTTTCTGTAAACTGTGCACGCACGCACTCAGCGAACTGGTTTTTAAACTGGTAGGATCCCACCCTTGCTTAAAAGCCTACATCTAACTCCCCTAAAGTAGACCACCTGCTTTGTACTGTATACAAAACGTTCAGTGTCACAATACCTATTCAAAAAGCAATCTGATTCACCTCTTGTCTCCTCAAACCTTTAAACTTATAGAACCGGATAGAACCGCATCTTCTATTCATCGAGCTTTTCAAGACCCACACATCCAAGGAAGAAAAAGGCTGCATCAGCCAGCAGTAAAGCACATGTAGCAACCTATTTGTTACTTTCACACACACCGCATAGGAATGGCCTTGAAACATCCACATGTAAGGAGGGTTTTAAAGCATTTCGTCTGAAGAGCTGAGGCTGCACCAAAAGAAATCAATAGGAACTCAGCCCATTGACTTCAAAGGAAGCTGACAGCTGTTGAAAGGGAACTGTCTGCAAGGAGAAAATAAAGAGGCTACGGGATGCACAAGGATACTGCCAAAATCGGAGAAGCAATGTGAAATACACATGTGGGGGGAGAGTACAGGCACGTACAGCTTATATTTTTGTTCTACTAACTTCGTTGGTATTTGATAAGCTGAAAAAACTGATGCTTTCTATGCATGCTGAGGCACTGTCAGAGCCTCTCAATGTATGTTTAAAACATCCATGGCCCATTGTTCCCCTTTCAAAGTTCCTGGAACAGGCATTTTTATTTTTGCTGATGCGGATGTAGAAACTTCTGACTAAAATTCCAAAAGAAACCCAGGGAAATAGATAAGCAGACTTAATCCACCAACGTATCAAACCCTTTGCTCGTATGAGCTGCAGTTCAGGGCCTTATACAGCAGCCTAGATCAGCAGTTTTGACAGCTTTTATCTCAGTAGCGTCAGCTATGGCTGCTCCGGGGATGGAGCAAAACACAGAAATGTTCCCTATTTTCCAAAAAGAAGAAATAATTTTACCCTAGAGGCTGACACCACAGGAAAAAGTCTTACTGTTTCTGCATCTTCTTTGATTTTCAATAAAGGCTTTCTGAATTCTTCTGGAAAAGAAAAGAAAGCATGCAAAGATTCAAGGTTACACAAACACACAGAGACGTCACATCACTTATGGCTTTTGCCATTGTAGTTTTCTGTGCGGTTAGTGATGCCTTTCATCCAGGAACAACTAAGAAAATGGCAATGTTACCTAATAAGGGCAAACCATTTGCAATGCATTCACACAATGTGGGTAAAATGGACCAGTGAGAGCTACCGTGGGGACTCCAGTTTTGTTAAAAGCAAATTTGAAAGAGGATGGAGAGGAACAACTGTAGAAGCATTGAGTTTGCTATTGAAAGGACCCGGTCTCACTTCTATGAGCATAGGAATGCTATCAGCTTGTTGGAAGGGGGGAAAAAAACCCACAGATGTTTGGGTTATTGCAGGTGTTTGCTAAATGCTTAGAAAGAGGGACGAGAGAAGTTAAGTTATAAGCGACAGTGAGAAATTGCATGGCAGTTGAGAAAGGAAACTAAGGAAAAGCAAATATGAATAATCAAGAGGTATCAGGCAAGTCTGTTGACAGCTCAACTCATAAACAGCAACCCAGGTGGCAAGCAATCTGTGAAGAAGCATTTCACATCATTCCAAGAAACTCCACCTTAATGAACCTGTGATAAAGGAGGGTGAAAATCCCTCTTAAAATCCCCAGGCTACTCTAGGCTACTATTAAAGGGACTACTGAAATTTCTGTAGGTACGTTCAGCACCTTGAGTTATTTGTAAGAATAAATGTGGGAAGTAAGTAAGAAAGTAAATACATACATAGGGAAAGGGAAAGGTTCCCCTGCATGTGTGTGCTAATCAATCCCTACTCTAGGGGGCTCATCTCCGTTTCTAAGCCAAAAATCTAGCGCTGTCCGAAGATGTTCTCCGTGGTCATGTGGCTGGCATGACTAAATGCCGAAGGGGCACGGGGCACTGTTATCTTCCCACCAAAGGTGGTTCCTATTTTTCTACTTGCATTTTTACATGCTTTCGAACTGCTAGGTTGGCAGAAGCTGGGACAAGTAACGGGAGCTCACTCCATTAGGCAGAGCTAAGGATTCAAACTGCCGAACTGCCGACCTTTCTGATCGACAAGCTCAGCTTCTTACCCACTGAGTCACCGCATCCCCTAATACATACATACATACATACATACATACATACATACATACATACATACATACATACATACATACATATTTTTCACTGCAACAGCTATCATTATTGTGCCAATAGCCACAGATTTCATTATGTTAAACGATTACTTGTGGCTTGCTATATTATTTGACCAAAATCACACTTCTGATTAGGAGGTTGCTAAGAATTTTCATGAGGTGAGGAGCAGATTGTAACAGGAAGGCAACACAGTAAAAAGGGGTAGAGTTATAAAAAAAAAGTGGGGGGAGGCATTCTCAATCAATGGAGTCACGATGAGTGGGATTCCATTGAGGTCGAGGAGTCCCAGGTCAAAGTGCTTTTTAACTGGGGTATTAAGTGGCATCTGGAAAAAGTTAACTGTTGGCTTTCAGAAGTGCCCTGAACTAGGCAGTCAGCCAACATTTAGGCAGTTCCCTAAATTAGAGTGAGTAGCCTAGGAGTTTAGTAGTTGGGAACAGGCTGGGAAAGGAATATGAAAAGGTTATATTACCACACAGCCTTGACTTGATCATTGAAAGCCATTTGATTCCACTTCCTGCTCCCACCCCAAATGTGCTAGCTCTAGATCCTAGATTCCAAATTTCTGGAAACCCTAAGCTCGTGTTACTTGATGGCAGATTAATGTGCAATAAGACTCTTCTTCTACATATTCTACAGATGGAATGAGCAGCTATGTCATATACAATTAGTGAACATAGAGAGATAACCTTGAAAGAGAGATGCTGCATAGTTTTAGTGGGGTTTCATCAGCCAACATCAAAATCAAGGGGGAAAGGGGCCAATGATTGAGGATATCTGCTTTATGGGTAGATAGGTATACATGTTGTTGTTTTTATAAATGCAATCTAGAAACGGGCTGGGAATACTGCTGCTAATCCATCCATTCTACCACCAACTAGAACCTTGCCTGAGCTTCTAGATCTCATCACTCCCCATTTTTAAGAACTAGAAGACTTCAATCTCACAGTAGCACAAGCTTCTTGCAGGTGACATTTGATGTGATTTATATTGATGATGACATGTTAGGACTAATTTTTTCTCTTGAAGAGTTTATTCATAATATGAAGCTGGAAGCCACAATGATTAGTCCTATATAAAGTCAGATCACTTTTGCAATATATTTTGTAAATTTGTGGAATGCAATTCAGAAGCAAATCTATATAAAATTGGATGCATAAAACACATGTACGTTTGTAACAATGAAGACCTTCTTTTTTAAAACTTTGGAAACATTTAACTTTGGAAGCAAAGAGAAAAATATATTCTTCCTTTCTTTTTTCTTCCTGGAATTTTTTCTGCAGGTTCGGGGTCCACTTTTTCAAATCAATTAAATGATGGTTGGTTGTTCGACCAGCTTGTTATCCAAGCCTGACAACTGTGGGTGTGAGAGAATGACAGGGCCAAAGTCACCCAGCCAGCTTTCATGCCTAAGGCATAACCAGAACTCACAGTCTGCTGGTTTCTAGCCTGAAGCCTTAACCACTACACCAAACTCGCTCTTGTATAAAGAAATGTATATTTGTAATGATGTATGAATTTTTTTTACTTTGGAGACAAGCCTATTTTTAGCTAGCAAAGTTAAGAACATTTTTCTTTCCTATAGAGTACTAAAAGCAAGTAACAACTTGAAGATTTTTCTATCTGCTATTATCAAAATACATATGCAATAATGGAAAGGCTTTTTGTCCCTCACTCATAATAAACGGGAAGTCATTTGTTCTTCTTCCTGTTAGACATAATATTCTCCTGTCTCTTAAAATGCCTTCAAGGTAACTTTAGAATGCCACAAAATGTAACTATGTTTTGTCTGCACAGTGAATACTGTCCTGTTTATAATTCTGAGTAATCAAAGCATTACTTTCTGTGCTGTCTTAGCTGCAAAGATTTGAACTGCTTTCTGTAGATCCACCATTTGGATCACTTCATGAACTAATGAGATGGTGGCATGGCTGACCAGCTTTTTCTTTGTCCTGAGGGAGCACAGTTGTGCTTTTTAACTGCCACTTGAAAAAGCTGCATTCCTGATTCAGACTTAGGGTTAGAGGTAGATGAAGAGGAACTAAAGCATTTGGCAAGATAGTCCATCCGCTTTGTTCTCCTACAACATTTGGAGTTGATTCTGCTAAAATGTACCAGAGTTTCGTTTGATTGCCCAAATCCCTGACATCAATTTCACACATGTCTCAATGCTTTTTCTAGTGCCTTGCATTGTTGGCAAAAGTCTTCTTCTGATAAAAAGAGAGATTGAAGTTATTATAACCTAAATATACAGTATAATATTATTGTGTTCTTTGAGTTTCAACAAATATTATTCAACAGGTTTTACCACAGGGTAGCCCCTGTTAAAGAATTCCACTGTGAAAGCTTTGGAATCCCTTATGGGATTACTCTGTGCCTTATAATCAAAAAATGTCTTCTTTGGTGATGTTTGTATTCTTAAGCCATTAGTATGGCATTCCTCTGCCAATTTCTCTGCATACTTCAGAACAATTTCAAATCCCTTTGACTGTATGATATATAATTTTCCTCAGTTGTTTAAGAAATATATCAATAACCTGAAATCTCTTGCTTACATCATCTATTTTAAAGAATTTATCATGCCATAATACTAAGCCACCTAGAAAACCAAAGTTGTGTATATTTTTAATGATTCCTTCTACTGTTCTTCTACAACAGGGCTGTCAAACTCGTGGCCCACGAGCCAGATGCATCACGCGCTGGCCACACCCACGCTCAGTTTAGTGAAGCGGGGGGAAAATCCTGATACGCCACGTGATGCTGCCATGATGGCACAAGTTTGAAACCCTTGTTCTACAGAGAATTCCTGTCAAAGCATAGGCAGCAGCTATTGAATCAGCCCTGCTCCCAATCTGACATTTGTTAATGTCAAGGTACTGAGGATTTAATAGCTGCCAGCTGATGAAAGGTTGTAAGCTGTAATCAGTAAACTGATGCAATGAGGCTGATTTATTGCATCTATGGTATCGCCTCTTTAGAACTCTGATGGGAGATTAAGGTGACCAGACGTCCCGCTTTTGGCGGGACACACCCGCCTTCCAACGCATTTTCCCGCGTCCCGCCCGCCTTTTTAAAAGGCACGCTTTTTTTGGCGCTCGCAGCTCCCGCCCATCAGCTGCTAGCTTGCTGGGCTGGCTCATCGTTCTGTTCTCTATCCTACCAGATGAGCCAACCCAGCAAGCTAGCAGCTGATGGGCGGGAGCTGCGAGCGCCAAAAAAAGCGTGCTTTTAGCCTTTTACCTACTAACTACCTACAAATTTAAGCCAGCCCAGCCTCCCGCTCACTGATTGGATTGGCCTGGACTCCAGCCAATCAGTGAGCTGGCTGGGATGGGAAATTTTCAGCACGCTTGCGCGAGTTTCCATTTCCTTTCTACAAAAGACGAAAGAGGTTGCAGCTGCGCTGACTGGTGAGTAATCTAATTCTAATCGAATTTTCCGCTCGCCGCGGCAGGAGGAGAGGGTGGGGGCAGCTGCAGCCGCCCGCGGCAGAGAAGTTCCATGCGGTGCAGGGGCTCCCGCCGCCTGGCAGAAGCCCCTGAACCGCGTGCGGGCGGCTGCCCCCTCCTCCTCCCTGTCCTCCTGTGGCCGCGAGGAGTAGTCCGTTCGTGCAGAAATTGCCCGCCCTGGCTGAGTGAATTGGGATCACCTGTGGCCGCGAGGAATACTCCGTTTGTGCAGGAGTCCTCGCGGCCGCAGGCGATCCCAATTGAATTCACTCTGTGCGGGCGGCTCGGCTGCCCCCCCCTCCTCCCTCTCCTGCGGCCGCGAGGAGTAGTCCGTTCGTGCAGAAATTGCCCGCCCCGGCTGAGTGAATTGGGATCGCCTGCGGCCGCGAGGAATACTCCGTTCGTGCAGGAGTCGGGCGGCTCAGCTGCCCCCTCCTCCTCCCTCTCCTGCGGCCGCGAGGAGTAGTCCGTTCGTGCAGAGATTGCCCGCCCTGGCTGAATGAATTGGGATCGCCTGCGGCCGCGAGGAATACTCCGTTCGTGCAGGAGTCCTCGCGGCCGCAGGCGATCCCAATTGAATTCACTCTGTGCGGGCGGCTCGGCTGCCCCCCCTCCTCCCTCTCCTGCGGCCGCGAGGAGTAGTCCGTTCGTGCAGAAATTGCCCGCCCGGCTGAGTGAATTGGGATCGCCTGCGGCCGCGAGGAATACTCCGTTCGTGCAGGAGTCGGGCGGCTCAGCTGCCCCCTCCTCCTCCCTCTCCTGCGGCCGCGAGGAGTAGTCCGTTCGTGCAGAGATTGCCCGCCCTGGCTGAGTGAATTGGGATCGCCTGCGGCCGCGAGGAATACTCCGTTCGTGCAGGAGTCCTCGCGGCCGCAGGCGATCCCAATTGAATTCACTCTGTGCGGGCGGCTCGGCTGCCCCCTCTCCTCCCTCTCCTGCGGCCGCGAGGAGTAGTCCGTTCGTGCAGAGATTGCCCCGGCTGAGTGAATTGGGATCACATGCGGCCGCGAGGAATACTCCGTTCGTGCAGGAGTCGGGCGGCTCAGCTGCCCCCTCCTCCTCCCTCTCCTGCGGCCGCGAGGAGTAGTCCGTTCGTGCAGAGATTGCCCGCCCTGGCTGAGTGAATTGGGATCGCCTGCGGCCGCGAGGAATACTCCATTCGTGCAGGAGTCCTCGCGGCCGCAGGCGATCCCAATTGAATTCACTCTGTGCGGGCGGCTCGGCTGCCCCCTCCGCCTCCGCCTCCCTCTCCTGCGGCCGCGAGGAGTAGTCCATTCGTGCAGAAATTGCCCGCCCCGGCTGAGTGAATTGGGATCGCCTGCAGCCGTGAGGAATCCATTTGTGCAGGGGTCCTCGCGGCCGCAGGCGATCCCAATTAAATTCACTCTGTGCGGGCGGCAGGAGCTGCGCCCACGAGGAGCTGCCTCTTCGTGGAGAAAAAAGGAAAGGGCGACGGCTCCAGGACACAGCCACCCGTGGGAGGAAGGAGCTGCAGCCGAAGGGAGAGACGCTCGCCCCCGTGTTCAGCAAAGCAAGCCCGCTGGCGGCGCCTGTGCTGTGGTGGGAAGCGAACTGCGGGTCCCCCCCCTGCCGCCGCCGCCTTCTTTACCTCTGCCTCTTCCAGAGCCCGGGGTGGCTGTCAGGGCGCTGACGGTGGAGCGGACGCGGCCAGTTTGTTACTGCTTCCAGGATCGAGACGGATGAGGGAAGCGGCAGTGGCTGGCCCCAACAACAACACGGTGCGGTGGGAAGCGAGTCTGCAAGGCTTGGTTGCTTCCCATCCAGAGGTGGCGGCAAGAGCAGCACGTTGTTGTTGTTGGGGCTAGCTAGCTTCTCGTCCATGGCTGGACCTTCCGTTCTTCCTCCGCACCTCGTTACAGTCGCTGCTGACGTCCGCCGCCACCGCTTCCCTCGTCCGTCTCGATTGCTGGAAGCAGTAACAAACGGCGCGTCTGCTCCGCTGTCAGCCACCCCGGGCTCTGGAAGAGGCAGAGGTAAAGAAGGCGGCGGCGGCAGGGGGGGACCCGCAGTTCGCTTCCCACCACAGCACAGGCGCCGCCAGCGGGCTTGCTTTGCTGAACACGGGGGGGAGCGTCTCTCCCTTCGGCTGCAGCTCCTTCCTTTCAGCGCCCTGACAGCCACCCCGGGCTCTGGAAGAGGCAGAGGTAAAGAAGGCGGCGGCGGCAGGGGGGGACCCGCAGTTCGCTTCCCACCACAGCACAGGCGCCGCCAGCGGGCTTGCTTTGCTGAACACGGGGGGGAGCGTCTCTCCCTTCGGCTGCAGCTCCTTCCTTTCAGCGCCCTGACAGCCACCCCGGGCTCTGGAAGAGGCAGAGGTAAAGAAGGCGGCGGCGGCAGGGGGGGACCCGCAGTTCGCTTCCCACCACAGCACAGGCGCCGCCAGCGGGCTTGCTTTGCTGAACACGGGGGGGAGCGTCTCTCCCTTCGGCTGCAGCTCCTTCCTTTCAGCGCCTTGACAGCCACCCCAACCGGCGGCTACCGGGCCTCGCTGGAGTCAATTGCAAAACTGCGTTCAGCACTTTGAGGACCTGAGGCATCTTGGGAAATGTAGTTCCCTATCAGAAAGAATGGAGTAGCTGCGAATTTATAACAACATAATATAACTTGGTGCTTCGCAGGTTACGAAAATCTCGTTTGATTTGCACACTGTTTTTTAAAAGTTAGATAAAGAAATTATGCTGTGAAAGCGACTAGATAGCCCCCCTCCCCTTCCTGTGTGTGAGAAAGGGAAGGAGAGGAAGGAAGGAGGGAGGGGGGGAGAAGATGGAAGGAGAAAAGATGGATGGAAGGAGAAAGAATGGAAGGAGAAGGAGGAAGATGGAAGAAGAAAGGAAGAAAAAGAAGAAGGGAGGGAGAAGGAAGGAGGTAGGAAGAAAAGGGGAAGAGAGGGAAAGAGCAGAAAGACAAAGAGGATGAAGTTGATAGGCAAGAGGAAGGGGGAAGGAAGGGAAAAAAGAGGGAGAGAGGAAAGAAGAAAGGATGGAACTAGAAATGAAAGAAGGGAAGGAGGGAGGAAAGGGGAAGACAGGGAAAGAGCAGAAAGACAGAGAAGGTGAAGGTAGATAGGCAGAAGGAAGGAAGAAGCAAGAAATAGGAAAGGAGGGAAGGAGAAAGGAACAAAAGCAAAGAGGAAGGGAGAAATGGAAGGAGCAGAAAGACAGAGAAGGTAGATAGGCAAAAGAAATGAAGCTGAAAGAATGGAAGGAGGAAGGAAGAGAAAAAAGGAAGAAGGGAGTGAGTGAGGAAAGGAGATGATGGAAGGAGAAAGGAAGGAAGAGAGGGAAAGAGCAGAAGATGGATATGTTGGCATGAAAGGGATCCGGGCACAATCTCACCTGTTCCAAGTAAAGTTGCCTTTTGCAATTGGCTACCGGTAATCCTCGACTTACGACCAGGATTGATCCCCCAATTTCTGTTGCTAAGGGAGACGTTTGTTAAATGATTTTTGCCTCATTTTGCGACCTTTTATTGCCACGTTAAGTGAATCATGGTGGTTGTTAAGTCAGGAACATGGCTGTTTAGTGACCAAAATTACAATGGCATTGAAAAAAGTGACTGATGACAATTTTTCACACTTAGTGACCATTTTCACACTTAGCGACCGTTGTGGCATCCTCATGGTTACGCGATCAAAATGTTGATGTTTGGCAACAGATTCGTATTTCTGATGATAGTTTGAAATGGTGACAGTATAAATTATTGCTGGTGTAATACTTAACAATGGTTTTTAAGGATTTCTTTTATTTATAGAATACCTTTTTTATTATTTTGGGGGGATTTTTACTTTTAAATTGTTTATAAAATGTATTTACTACAAGAAATGTTCCTTTTTGCAAATGTGATCTTTGCAAATCTTTGTGATGCAATATGTTCAGACCAGGTTTATGTGTCTCAAAGTGGCTGCTATTCTATGGGCAGGCCAGGTTGGTGCAAGGCAGCTTTGCCAGATTTGGTGTGTTTCACCCTCATTGAATTTTATATCGTATAAAGAATGGAAGGAGGAAGGAAGAGAAAAAAGGAGGAAGGGAGTGAGTGAGGAAAGAAGAGGATGGAAGGAGGGAGGAAGGAAGGAAGAGAGGGAAAGAGCAGAAGACAGATAAGGTGAAGGTAGATAAGCAAGAGGAATGAAGGAAGAAGTGAGGAGTCTCGAGGAGGGGGAAAACATTTAGTGACCAAAGTTACAATGGCATTGAAAAAAGTGACTGATGACCATTTTTCACACTTAGCGACCGTTGCAGCATCCTCATGGTCACGTGATCAAAATTTTGTTTGGCAACAGATTCGTATTTATTCTGGTTTCAGTGTCCTGGGGTGACCTTTTGACAAAAAAAGTTTTTTTAATCAAGCCCCCCCCCCCCCCCCCGGTCAAGGGTGTCCCTCTTTTCCAATCTGAAAATCTGGTCACCTTATGGGAGATCCACACAAGTCTATATATAGGTGGCTATTAGAGGGCATTTCTCTCTCTCATTGTGTATCTCATTTTCTCTCCTTGTGTTCATAGCTGGTAAGGGATTTATCTCTGTATATACAAAGGCAACAGTAAAAATAATGGCTTTCTGTTGTGATGGTCTCTTGTGACGAGCCGATAGACAGAGAAAGGAAGCAGTATGCTTCCTCCCATATTTGGGCATACCAGGGGTTGTGACACAATACATACCCATTTCCCTGGCCTAGCTTATAAAGGAAGAGATCGTGTGGCTTAGTGGCTAATATAACTGCCTGATATGTAATACAGCCCAGGTTCGATTTCCAGCAAGGGTATGGCTAGCTGATGAGAGCTAAATAGCTTGAAATAGATCTATACTAGTCTCCCTTTATTTATTTATCAGCACAAATGATTATATATATATATATATATATATATATATATATATATATATATATATATATATATATATATATATATATATATATAGTTATATAGTTATATAGTTATATAGTTATATAGTTATATAGTTATATAGTTATATAGTTATATAGTTATATAGTTATATAGTTATATAGTTATATAGTTATATAGTTATATAGTTATATAGTTATATAGTTATATAGTTATATAGTTATATAGTTATATAGTTATATAGTTATATAGTTATATAGTTATATAGTTATATAGTTATATAGTTATATAGTTATATAGTTATATAGTTATATAGTTATATAGTTATATAGTTATATAGTTATATATATATAGTTATATATATATATATATAGTTATATATATATATATATAGTTATATATATAGTGTCACAACCCCTGGTAAGCCCCAATTATGGGAGGAAGCTAACTGCTTTCCATCATCTGTCAATCGGCTCGTCACAAGAGTCCATCACGACAGAAACCCAATATTTTTACTGTTGCCTTTGTTATATTTGTGTTTTTTTATTTGTGCTGATAAATAAATAAAGGGAGACTAGTATAGATCTATTTCAAGCTATTTAGCTCTCATCAGCTAGCCATACCCTTATTGGGATTCGACCCTGCGCTGTATTGCATCCTAGGCAAACGTCTTAGCCATTATGCCACAGGTCTCCTCTATATCAGCTGAAGCCAGGGAAGAAGGTATATATTTAGTGTCACAACCCCTGGTAAGCCCCAATTATGGGAGGAAGCTAACTGCTTCCATCATCTGTCAATCGGCTCGTCACAAGAGTCCATCACGAAAGAAACCCAATATCTTTACTGTTGCCTTTGTTATATTTGTGTTTTTTTATTTGTGCTGATAAATAAATAAAGGGAGACTAGTCTCCCTTTATTTATTTATCAGCACAAATAAAAAAACACAAATATATATATACATACATACATACATACATACACACACACACACACACACACACGTGTGTGTGTGTTTTATATATAAAACGTCTGTATATATTTTGTATATAAACCACTATTAATTGTATTAAGGCTCTGTGTGCTGTGTTATGCTCCTGGGGTTTATCTCATAATACTAGTCGCGCTGCCAAAACTCTGACAGTTAAGATTTATCACCTTAACTGCAACTGTTTTAGTGTCTTGGAGGATGTTCCCAGAAATTCCTTCAAAATTTTCCCTTAGTTGGTTCAGGAAAAAAACACATAGATATTTTGAATTATGTTTTTAAAATTAAGCCTACCTTGCAGTGGTTGCAGAACCATTGATCACCAAGTTCATTGAATAAGAATAAGTGTATCCGTATTTCCATTCTTCTGTCCTTGCATTTCATATTGGATCTGTTATTGCACTCCTGGCCACTGTTAACAGCTATTGCAGTTTCTTGTATCTTCCAGCTTCTTTAAGAAGCACATCTGTCATACCAATTTCTGTAGTATTATCAGTATTCATAAATTCTAGGAAATACTCTCTGACAGTCAACATCAGAAGACATTTTATTACATTCTCTTGTTACAAAATGAACCTTTAAAGCGATGTGTTCATACGCTTGATGTCCACAGTAAAAGAGTAGTAATATTTTGCTTACTTCAGATATGTCACAATCCTCAGTTTGAGTTTGGTTCTAGTAGCTGTATGGGCTCATTTTGAGTCATTTTTTTCCCAAGGACTTTGTAGATTTCTTGGTTATGGAACAAAAGAAGGATGCAACAGTGTGGATTTCTGAGCACATAAGCTATGTCCTCCCCCCGCCCCCCGTGCCATTTTTGATGATTTCACACTTGTAATGCGTTCAACGAGAGCTTCAATTTTCTTTATCTTTGGAGAACATGAAGCTTTTTTATGTATTGTGACGAGGAACTCATTCAGACTGCTGCTGAAGTGGATCCACAGTCCTCAATCATATAGTTTTAGCAGTAAATTGCACTTTTACCACATTTTTTTTCTGATTTATCCTTTTCTTCAGGAATGTGCAAGACTCTTCTACTTGAGATGGAGATAGGGATGCTGCCATAGCTATCAGGTCACCTGGCTGGTAACTAATTGGAAAATCAAGTATCTCCTTCTCACAACTTCTTTAAGCTATAAATCTCAGTGTCTGTGTCTCTCAGTAGAGCTCCTTCCTTCTTAGGTACAAAGTTTCCTTTTTCTAAATGCTGCTCTAGAGGACTGTCTTCTAATGATCACCATTTTATATCAGCTACGGTGGCTCTCAACATCCAGATGATGAGTACAAACAAGCCGATTGATTGAAGAGCTTGAATGAGGGATGATACCTGTGGCTTGTGGACTAGGGCTCTTACTAATATCATCTGTCTCTTCAACTGTTCAAGCACAGCAGCCTCTTCAACTCAGTTTAAAGAAGCAGCAGGAAATAAGAAGCTTCTGGAGAAGATAATGTTAATCAGCCCATGGTCTTAGAGCAGTGTTTTTCAACTACTGTGCCGCGGCACACTAGTGTGCCATGACATAGTGTAAGGTGTGCCGTGGGAAAAACACCCGCCGGGTGTTTTTGCCTCGGGACATCTCTGTGTCCCGAAAGTTGCTTCTATTAAGTCCCTGCGGCCCCGCGTTTACTTTAAAAACGCGGGGACCGCCGGGAGGTAGCGCACGCAGGGACGTCACTGACGTCCCATGCGTGCGCCCATAGCAACAATCACGGAGGACCGGAGCAGCGAGGAGAACGCACTGAGTAAGTAAACAGAAATATGAACAATTATAAAATAATTTCTTTTTGTTTATTTGATTCCTATTCAAGAGAATTACTTTATATATAGTCAATATAGGCACAGAGTTAAAAATTTTTAACATTTTCTAATGGTGGTGTGCCTCATGATTTTTTTCATGAAAAAAGTGTGCCTTTGCACAAAAAAGGTTGAAAAACACTGTCTTAGAGAGGTACAGTAAAGCTGCCTTCTCTTCTTTTATTCCATCTCCTGCCTTCTGTTCTGTCCTTTGCACCTTCCTTCCTCTAGCATTTCACCCCATCATCCCTGTGCATGTAGACAAAGTATATAATACCAGAGGGCATCCAATCTTCTACATTCTGGGTCTAAGTAGGGTCCTCCCCCATCCCCCCCCCCATTCAAAAATGGACACCTGAGGCTGCCATCTCAATTTGCCTCCTAGTAAGACCCATTCCTGCTAGTGTCCTTCACTGACACTGTTCCCAGCCCCCCCCCCAAAAAAAACAGGTCTTTAAGGAACTGAATTCCAAGAACAGTACCACCAAGGCTGCAATAAACCCAGTTAAACAAGCCAGTGCTTATGATTTCAGTGACTATGTGGCTCTATTTCTAAATATGGTTAACTAGATTAATGGCAGGGGAAGGTGGGAAGGACACGGAAGTGAGGAGGAGGGATGGAAATGCCAAAGAAGATTTCAATTTAGCTGAAATAGATCTTGTTATATGCAAAGTCAATTGGCCTTAATGGATCGCAATGGCCAGCCCAACCAATTGTTGTGTCCATGAGCCAGCCCTGGAGGCTGGGGAAGGCTTGGATGAGGGCTCTGCATCAGAGGCAGCGATGTGGCCAAGGCTGTCCGGTAGTTCTCATCTGCCTTCAGAGCTAGATAGCAGTGAGGCAGAGGAACAACTGGAGCCTGTTCCCAGTGTGTGCATGTGCAGAACTGCCAGAAGAAAAGAACATCTCAGAAATCAGGGTCAACTTGGGAATAAACCCACAGGTGGACGGTGAATGGCCCCTCCCATAGGAAATAAAAGAGGAGTGAAAGGGGAGTGGGCTTTTGCAGGAAACCGTTCATTCATTTCAGAAGTGTGAAGATCTGTCCCTGAATCTCAGAGCCTCTGTGCCAAGTCTTTCCTTGCACATCACTGCATTTGGAAAATATTCGCATGGCAGCTTTCCAAGCTAGATAAGGTCGGTGGTCATAAATTCGCATATGTGAATGGGAGGAATTCACATTCATTTAATAAAAGGGGTTTTGTTGGGACCAGGAATCTGCTTCATGCTTTTTGAGGAAGCCTAGGTCAGAACACCAATCTTCAATGGGCTAATAATGTCATCACTCTCCTAGCACAAGAGCTCATGAGATGTCAAGTACTTCTTAGGGAAACTATTTCCAAAATGGTGGATGATGACCCAGTTAATGTGAGTAGGTACTGCCTGAACCATCAGTAAAAGTTTTGACTGGTTTAAGAGCTGATAGAAGTATATTGTGTTAACGGGGCTTATGTGTTTTGCATATGATCTGGAAAGCAAAACCATCAGTAAAAGTTTTGACTGGTTTCCTCATTTCACCCACCTCGGAAGGAGGGAAGGCTGAGTCAACCTTGAGACGGTGAGATTTGAACCACCGAACTGCAGCTAGCAGTCAGCTGAAGTGGCCTGCAGTACTGCACTCTAACCACTGCGCCACCTCGGCTCTAGATTGTGAACATAACATTATGTTTCTTAAAGGACATGAGGAATTCAGCCATGGAATGTCCCTCCATATTTGTGAAATCATCACAGAATCTAAACAAGGCCAATAAAAATGTTAGCCAATTGCTCACTTAGGAGCACAATTGATGTCTTAATGTCCCTGAGAAAATCTTTATAAAAGGGACTTTCCCAGTTATTTAATTATAAGATCTGCATTCATGGTGGAAGTTTAACCCAAAGGTGCTTTTCAGGAGGCAACTGGACTTTCTTGTTTTTTCTTTGAAGACATTTTGCTTCTCATCCATGAAGCTTCTTCAGCTCTGACATGATAGTGGGGAACAGCTTTGACAGGATAGTAGGGAATCCTGTCAGAGCTGAAGAAGCTTCTAGTCCAGTTGCGTCCTGAAAAAGTATCTTTGGGACAACTATAACCCGTTTGACTGAGAATCTCTACAGTGGATGTTTAACTTACATGGGCGTAGACCAGTAGCATCCACAGGAGAAGTCTACAAGATAGCAATAGCAATAGCAGTTAGACTAATATACCGCTTCACAGGGCTTTCAGCCCTCTCTAAGCGGTTTACAGAGTCAGCATATCGCCCCCAACAATCCGGGTCCTCATTTCACCCACCTCGGAAGGAGGGAAGGCTGAGTCAACCTTGAGCCGGTGAGATTTGAACCGCCGAACTGCAGCTAGCAGTCAGCTGAAGTGGCCTGCAGTACTGCACTCTAACCACTGCGCCACCTCGGCTCTAGATTGTGAACATAACATTAGGATCTAAGCAATATTAGATATCTATAATACTTATTATAATGCTACACATCTACAAAAGAACCAGGGCTTGGACCTTGATGTTTCACCCACCATCTTGCAAGTGTTGCCACATCTACATGGATGCCTATAATAGAGACTGAAATTAAATAAAAAACAAAGTCAGGATAGGACATATAAGATCAAAGTGGGCCTTTAAGCCCCAGAGGTATACTATATTAGCATTCCAGAGTATTATAATGAAACTGAGATCCAGACAGAGTAAAATATTCTGTCACCGTGAATGCAGCTGATCCCTGATGAATAAATGAGGATTAATGGAGTACAAAATTTCTAAAAAAGGAAAAGTTGCATTTTGTTCTCAGCTAGCAGCTCTGTTTCACCACTGAGCCCCAATCGGACAATATCAACTCTGCAAATGAATTTCAGCTCAATATCTTGTTTTTATTTGTACTCGCTGCATAATAACACCGATAGCTCACTGTTTATATGCAATGAGTTGTTTTGTGGATAAGAAGGGATTCATCTGTTAGCGGTGTCTGCATACACAATACAGAAATTGCACAGCTTTCTTCACAGTTACAATAATGTTGAGTCCATAGCTTGTCTTCAATCAACTCTCAAGATTAATATTCAGAAATATGCAGTAGGTTCCCAAGGCCATTCCTAAACTTTGCTCCACCTCCATCCAGTGGTGAGATTCATTTTTTTTTTTACTACCGGTTCTGTGGGTGTGGCTTGGTGGGCATGGTGTGATGTGGCTTGGTGGGCATAGCAGGGGAAGGCTACTGCAAAATCTCCATTCTCACCCAACTCCAAGGAAAGGAGACTGCAAAATCTCCATTCCCACCCCACTCTGGGGTCAGCCAGAGGTGGCTTTTGCCAGTTCTCCAAACTACTCAAAATTTCTGCTACCGGTTCTCCAAACCTGTCCGAACCTGCTGGATTTCACCCCTGCCTCTATCCCATATTCAAATCATTGCAGACGTGTTTTGATGTCCCTGATTATGGCCCTTGCCCTGTCCTTATATATATTTTTTCGAAACAAACAGAACACATAAAATCTTCCTTCCTTTACATACTGTAGAAAGTGTATCAGTTGGTTACAAAAGGTTTTTGTGCATCTCTTCCACAGTCATCAAACAACCCTTGCCCTGTCCCTATCTTAGATACTGCCAAGTGTACTTAAAACCTTGGCTGTGCTGTGAAACATGAGCTGGAAAGTACAGCCTGCTGACAAAAGAGGCTTCCAAACAGTGGTGGGTTTCAAAAATTGTTCGAACCTACTCTGTGGGTGTGGCCTCCTTTGTGGGAGTGGCTTGCCGCCCATGTGACCGGATGGGAGTGGCTTGCCGCCCTTGTGACCGGATATGAAGATGCCAATGAAACTTGTCAGAACCACCTTAAATTACCTCACACACAGCACTGGCATGCATAAGAATAGGATGTAAACTTGCTTTTTAAAAGGCATTTTGGTTTGCGTTAAAACAACTTCAACACACGCAATGTTTTGATTGCACCACAAACGCAGTAGTCATCCTTACCTTTCACAGAGGCACTGAGTTTTATAAATATGAGCATGATAGTGTAGAATAATCATATCCAAGAACCAGTGGTGGGTTTCAAAAAATTTTGGAACCTCTTCTGTAGGTGTGGCCTGCTTTCCAGGTCCACTGGTGGAGCCTCTTCTAACCGGTTCGGTAGATTTGACAAACCGGTTCTACCGAATAGGTGCGAACTGGGAGGAACCCACCTCTGCTTCCAAACATGGAAGTGTGACTTGAAAGGGGTGCTCTGTCTAGATCACCTGAAGTAAAGAGCAAAAAGGCTGCTGACTTAGCAATAGCCGCACACCTACCTTTAGGGGTGTTTCAAATTCAATCCATCAAGCATTGCTTTGCAGCCCTTATTCTGTGATTAGCAAGTGTGTGTCTAGCAGCAGACACAAATCCTTAAGTCATAGGATTCCAAACAGGCAGAGGCTAATCTTGTTGGAGTTGCACAGCCACAGAATACTTCATGCAACAAAAGAACAGGAAACCTCCAGTTCTTGTTGTTTTATGATATTCAGCGTAAGTCAAAGTGGCTTGATAATTAGTAACCCACAAGAAATCACAGTTTGTTCCAATTTTACTGCAGAACACGGATGGTACTAGACCATCAGTGACATGGGTAACAAACCACAGTGAGATCATATATGTGTCATTCTTTGCCTTCCCTTTGCCATATGGACAATACTGTTAAATAATCTGTGGTGTACATTTGGATTTAAATATCTCAGCTCTGCAGCATGCAATTATAAATCAAATCCTTAATTTCTCCTCAATTGAATTCTGCTGTTTTGGCAATCAAGATTAGATTCATGCTTCAATCATGGGCGTAAAGCAACAATTGATGGCTTAATTTAAACATCAGAAAATTGTACACAAGGTGGCTGTAACACCACATCCCATTTGCTTTCAATCTATGTCTTTGGAAACAAAGGACAAACAAAGAATCCTGTTTTGTAGAAAGAATTAGGATGATAAAACATTGCCACTTGGACACAATGTTAGTTTAAAATAAGACTGGACTTTATTTCATTTGGCATAACTTCCCCTATTTAATATTAAAATATACAACAAATTTGAGATCTGCAGGAACAGGAGAGATGCCTAACACTGAGTCAGACTATTGATCTAGCTAATAAAATATTGTCAGTAGTAACTAACAGAATTTCAAACATGATTTTTTTGGTAGCTCTATTGATTAGAATACCATATACGTGCTGCGAAAAGCTAGGCAATCATTAGATGAAAGCAAAAAGATACAGAAACTCCTAACATTTTGCTGCAATCTTGTAGTCCAAATTTTTGCAGCTAAAATACATTAGTCCTACTATGCTATGGGACTTGAGACTTTTGGCATGCTCTGCCACTGAGCTGGTGCCCTTGTCTGTGGTGGGAATTTGTAGTTACAGGTGCTTAATGTATTTATCCCAAACTCCCAGAATACCTGATCTCCAGATTAACACAACCCATATCATTCAACACAATTCCTTTCCCTCTTCTCCTCCCATCCCTCCATGCACAGATACACAAGAGATTTACATTTGCAGCCAGCATGCACTGATGCTGCAGGGACCTGTCTTCTCTGTGGGAACATTAGCTGCCAATTGCTTTGCTTGTACTGATTCGGTGCACAAGTTCCACCATAAAAAGGAGCAGAGAATCTCTAATCCTCCATGGCACACCTGCAGCCCTTCTTAGCTACTCTTGCTGATATTGTTCCAAGTGAGAATTAGTCTCTGAATTTGAAATGGATGACAGTGGTTGAGTATGGAGTATGGAGTATGGAGTAGTTTATTTATATGCCGCCCTTTTCCCTGGGGGGACTCAGGGCGGCTTACAATTCGAAAGGAGGGGAAAACAAACAGATTAACACATAAGACAGTACATCATTAAAAGCACAACATTCATACAATTCGGGTGGGTTACAGTCTTTAGCCCCAGGCCTGACGGGATAGCCAGGTTTTAAGGGCTGTGCGGAAGGTCTGGAGGGTGGTGAGGGTACGAATCTCCACCGGGAGCTCGTTCCATAGGGTCGGAGATGCCACCGAGAAGGCTCTCCTCTGCGTGGTTGCCAGTCGACATTGACCGGCAGATGGAACTCGGAGGAGGCCTAATCTATGGGATCTAATTGGTCGAGTGGAGGTAATTGGCAGTAGGCGGTCTCTCAAGTACCCAGGAGCAGGAGAAATAGGGCACTGTTAAACTCCTGGTAGGATTCCTGCATCCACCACAATGATTTACTCAATGCAATATCTACTCAATATTTTTTTTTATTGTGTCCTCTTGTTTCTTTCTTTTCCCTCTGTTTATTTGAATATTTAAATTTTAATGGTAAGAATCAAAGAATATTTTATTTTTGTAACCGGGTTTTCCCCCACAGTAACCTTTAAAATGTCTCCCTTTGGTTGCTAGAAATATGCAGAACTGTTCGGATTGTATTATGATAATTTCGTATAACATAATACTCAGATATTTCCTAACTGGGATGCAAAAAAAAAAAAATCACAGGGATCAGCAAATGAAAGCAAAGAGTTTGAGTTTTCTGGTTGATTTTTGGCGCTCAAGTACGATGTGTCTCATAAGGCTCATGGATGATTAAATGACTCGGTGTTTCTGGTAGATACTGAATGCAGTACACCATAGAATGGAATGGAATGGAATAGAATAGAATTTTTATTGACCAAGTGTGATTGGACACACAAATTTGTCTTTAAATGCAAAGCTAGGGTATTGCTTTGAGTATTTTCCTGCTCCATTTTCCAAGTTTGGGCAGTCCTCGACTTACGACCACAGTTGAGCCCAAAAATTTCCGTTGTTAAGCAAGACATTTGTTAAATGAATTCAGCCCCATTTTACACCTTTTCTTGCCACGGTTGTGACGTGAATCACTGCAGCTGTTAAATTAGTAACACAGTTGTTAAGCGAGTCTGACTTCTCCATGAACTTTGCTTGCCAGAAGGTCGGAAAAGGTAGCCAGTCACGTAACCCTGGGACACTAAATATGAATCAGTTGCCAAGCATCAGAGTTTTGATCATGAGGGTGCTGCAACGGTCATAAGTATGAAAAATGGTCACAGGTCACTTTACTCAGTGCAGTTGTTGCAACTTCGAACGG
The DNA here is from genome assembly GCF_051295495.1 of Thamnophis sirtalis. NCBI lineage: Eukaryota > Metazoa > Chordata > Lepidosauria > Squamata > Natricidae > Thamnophis > Thamnophis sirtalis. Next base: position 12,685,116 of record NW_028261381.1, read on the forward strand.
CCACTAAACAAACTGTTGTAAGTCAAGGACTACCTGTACCTGTCATCAACCAAGGTTCATATCTCTTTGGTTCCCAAATTCCTATTTCTGTAGCTATGATTTTCCTCCTCCAATTCTCGCCATTTCACCCTTGGGCCTGACCAGTGGTGGGTTGCTCATCCCGTTCCAACAGGTACGGTTGGAACGGGGCCGGCGGCGTCCTCGTGCACACGTGGAGTTCACGCATGCATCTTAGCGCCTGCACGATGCTCCAGCTGCTCACGGAGAATCGCGCAGGCACTGTATGTGCCATGCGCTGGGTGGAAGCGCAGAAGCCTTCAAAGACGGGTAAGGAGCATGGGTGTGTGGGTGGCCCTTGGGCGTTCCCGGAAGTTACTTACTTCTGGGTTCACCGACCAACCGGTCCGTGCGGACCGCCGCGGACCAGTTGAAACCCACCCCTGGGCCTGACCATTGTCATCAGCGGTTGAACGTCCATTGCCACACAGCTTTCTAAATTCAGTATTGCCCCTCATCTAACAAGGTTTGGTTTCCTCCACGTGTCTTCATCTTCATCCTATGTGAGGACATTTAAAGGTAGTTTACTGGTTTATGCACAGCTGGCATTCTATCCAAGTTATTTTTCTCTTTCCTGTGATTTTTTTTTGGGGGGGGGATAAGTAAAAGCCTTTACCCTGCACTGAAATGCTGAGGTAATCATCCCCATTTTGAAAAAGCGATTGCCTACTTTTTTCTTTTTCTTTTTTTCTTTTTTTGAAATACTGCATAAAAAGCCACTGGGTGCGTGCCACATCCTGGGAAATTTCCATTTTGGCATTTGTCGCTGAACCAGTATATGAGAGTTCATATAGGCTTTCAATAAGAGGTGCATTTTGTGAGATGAGGTGGCAACAGACTTGCATTCTTAACTTCCAGCAAAGAGAAGCCTACGGCTGGCCTTGAGAAGCTGTAATTCAGAGCTGATGCGAACTGTTGTGGCAGGAAGACAAGTGCTGAGACCAATTGTGAATTGCTTGAGGAGGAAACTAGCATTTGGGGGAAAGGAAACAATGGTTCTCTATCTCTCTGCATCTCTCTCTTTGTCTCTCTCCCACACACACACACATACACACACACTGCTGAATAGAATAATCCATGCTATCTGAAAAAAGCTAATCGTTAGAATTTGAACAGTTTCATCCCTGCTCAGTAGTCCAATACTACATCATCAACACCTCCCACTTAATTGGTGGTACATTAACTGTGCCTCATTTGCTAAATCAAATAGAAGCTCGGAGAAGAGAAACAGCAGCAAGTTAATAATGTACAAAATGACCAGTTATATACATAGCTACCAGATCCAGGTTTCAAATTCTGGTAAACAACTAAATGGGGAGAGAGTGGCTTGTCAATATACCACCGCTGACATTTAATAGTCGCGGGTCCAGATCTGGTAGACCTATAACATCTATAGTTCAGTTAACATTACAAAGATGACTTAATTTATTTCAGGAGTTGTGAAAACGAACAACCTGGTGTGAGCCATTCAGAAATCAGTGTGATCTGACCCGGAACAAAATGGAACTTTGTCCTTTCATACTCCAGAATGACAAAAGAGCACACGAACAGGTGTAGCTTTGTTTTTAAAGGGGCAGAAAAACTAGAAAGTTGCCAAATTTCACAGAAATCTATGAAGGCATTTTTCAGTAGCTATTCTCCTTTTAAAGGAGTTTGGTTACAAAGAACGCCCATACATTTTATTGTTTTGGATGAGAATGTGATCACATTTGTAGGAGTGATAGCTTCTATATAGGGAACGCTTATAAATGCTCGTGTAGAGCTGTTGGGTGGCTTTGTGCAAAGGGAGAAGATTTTTAGAAAATCAATGGTGCCATTTTTTGAGTGGAAAAAATATATCACATACCACAGACTATTGTATAAGAGATTAACTCATTGGTACTTTTCCATAAAATCAATTCATCATTACAACCAGTGGTGGGATTCAAATAATTTAACAGCCGGTTCTCTGTCCTAATGACCAGCTGGCTCGGTGGTCATGTGATCATGTGGGCTTGGCCAACTCAACATCACTCACGTCGATGGGCGCTTCGCCTTAGCTGTTACAATGTAATAAGGGTTAACCGGAAAGGCAGGAAACTGGTCATAAACTACCTTTTTCATTGTAACTTCAAATGATCATTAAATTAACAGGCACGGGTGGACATGGCCATAGTCGTCCCACCCTCTGTCAGGGGTGGGCTTCAAAAATGTTAGCAAGAGGTTCTCTGCCCATTTTCTGGGTGGTCATGGCCAAGGTGGGCATAGCCTAGTCTCACCCTGTCTGGGGGGGGGGCACTATTTTGCCCTTTGTGGGCTCTCCTTGAGCCTCTGGGAGGGCAAAAATGGCCTCCCCAGGCTCCAGAAGCCCTCTGGGGATCTTCCCAAACTTCCAATAGGCCTGTTTTTTGTTTTCCCTGAGCCTCCACATGTGCCCTGCACTTAGCTTCATCCAAAACGGACCACATGAGCAGGGCCGGATTTAGATGAAAAGAGGCCCTAGGCTATTCCACTTATGAGGCCCTTTCACCTCCCATTTTTAAGTTTGTAAATTACATGAGAGACAATAAAATACATCATTACTGTGATATATATCAATATATATCAATATATATAGCTGGCCTCCCGACGGAGGGCGGCTCTGCTCTGTGGCAAAGGCAGCGAGGCCAGCCGCCTGCCCTGCTGCGCTCAGCTACCCGGCTCGGCCCCCTCGCCCTCACCTGCCTGGCCGCTGGTGGGCTCCGCGTCGACGGGGTGGCTACTGGGAGCGGCCGCGCCTCTCGCCCGACCGCCGGTGCCAGGAATGTGGGCGGGCTCCCCAACTGCCGCAGCGCTGGAACGATCTTAACCAATACATTTTTATGTTTGTTTATTAGTCATATGCGTAGAATTTCTCCTTATTTTCGGTTCAGTGTTTTAGTGTTCACTGTTTTTAGAATAGTGTAATTTTAATTTTGCTAACGATTTGAATGTAGGCCCCTCTTGATCTTGAGGCCCTAGGCGGAAGCCTAGTTAGCCTATAGGAAAATCCGGCCCTGCACATGAGAACTCCTGAAGGGGTTAGAATCTTAGCTAGAGGTTCGAACCCCTGAGAATCCCCAGCAGCCTGGACTCCATAATAGAAAGGACTTGTGAGTCTTTCTTTGGATTGTGTCACAGCATACACAGAGCAGCCAGGAAGAAAGAGAGAGTTGGGGCTTACGAAGGTTTTCTTCAGGCACATTTTCTTCAGACGGCTCTCCTGATGAAGATGCTTTTCTTGAAATATTCTAGTTGCCTTTTCTTTCTTTCACATTGATGAAAGAAATGTCCTTCTGGGTTCAGCTCCAAGTGGGGAAAAAGACACTGGAGACATGGAGGCTGCTTGGAAAGATGGTTTATTATTGGACAGGCCCACATGGCTTGAGCCCTGAGCAGAAAAGGTGATCACATGCTTCAATGTTGGTGGAGAAGAAGAGAAGGGCTGAGGGAGGGGCTTGCTAGGCTTTACTACTTAATTTTGGCAGCAAAATGAACCCCTTTACTCTGATAGATTATTTTTTTTAGAATTGTTCATTATCAATGCATAGAAGTCTTTCACTTAAAAAGAGGGGAGGTCAGCTTTTGGCCCATAGGTAGATAACATATGTAATAAATTCTCTTAAAGCCAGAGTTATTTTTATTAGGCATACTAACAGGGAAATATAATAAAAGAACTCAATATTTAATGCTACATGTAATAACAGTGGTTAGAATTATGTATGCACAAAATTGGAAAAATGGAAATATACCCACAGAGGAAATGGTAATAAAGAAAATATTAGATTGCTCCGAGATGGATAGGCTGACAATGGAAATTAAAGACAAAGGAGAAACAGAATACTATTTAATTTGGGATGTATGGTATAATTGATTAGATAACAGATGCAAAGATTAGAAAATTAATGATGAAATATTATTAATGAATTAGAAATAAATACAAGTATAATGATAGAATATTTACCGTATTTTCACCCATATAACCCGCGGGTTATATGCGTTTTTTCCATGCACAGCACCCCCCTGCGGGTTATATGCGTGGGCGGGGTATGCGGAAAATATTTTACACGATCGGAGGCTTGCGCAGGCTTCTTTCTCCGTTTCTTCCCCCACCCCGATCTCAGCTGTTTCCTTCTCCTCCGTTCCTTTCCTCTTCCCCAGCTTGCGCAGGCTTCTTTCTCCGTTTCTTCCCCCACCCCGATCTCAGCTGTTTCCTTCTCCTCCATTCCTTTCCTCTTCCCCAGCTTGCGCAGGCTTCTTTCTCCGTTTCTTCCCCCCCCCATCTCAGCTGTTTCCTTCTCTCTTACGGTACTCGTCGCGGGTTATATGCGTGTGCGGGGTATACGGAAAATATTTTACACGATCCGGAAAACCCGCGGGTTATTCGCGTGGGCGGGTTATTTGCGTGGGCGGGTTATATGGGTGAAAATACGGTACTGTAAGCAATAGTATGGTAAGATGGTATAAAAGTGTAAAATAAAATATTTAGAGTGATAAATATATAGAGATTTGTGTTAGAAATATGGAAGCAATAGATATGAACATGATACTGTATGAACAAGACCTAAATGGTTGCAACTAGGAAGTATAATAATATGTATATTGTAAAAATTGTGGGTACAACCAGTATATTGCCTTTGTAAAGTTGAAACTGTGATGCAAAACGAAGAAAACTGTACAATAAAAATGCTTTTAAAAAAAGATAGATAAGGTGTTATTATCTACCACCATCCCACTGTCAGAATCCCAAGATCCTGCTCTCAAAATGTGGTAGGAAAATAGTCACATAGTTTTTGTAGAATTTATTCTTTTTAATTAACCTTGAAACAGAGAGAGAGAGAAGCCTCCAATACCTTTTTCCCCCCTCGCTTTATTTCTTCTCCAAATTTCCCCCCAAAGACTCTAAATCAAAGATCTCCAGAAGGCGAAGAAGGTGAATTGCAGTCAATGACCTCTGAAACATTTGCCAACCCCTGACCTAGAACCAGAGAGATATCACACTCCTGTGGCCAATTTGAAATCAATGGCAAAAGGTTCCGTGCGTCGGACAATGATCTAATATGGCATGGCCATGTCCCCGAGTGGGCATTTCACTTTTCCTCTGCTTTTAGAGGGAGCTTTTCTTTTTTTTTTTTACAAAAGCATTAGCGGAGGACCTACACAACAGTTTTCCTATCTTGCCTATCTTTAAGAATGAAAGTTTTTAAGAATTAAATTAAAGAATTAAAAAAATTGGAGTAGCTTTAAGAGAACTCCACTTCACACAGTTTATTAGACCCACAGTTTATTATCTTATCGTTTTAAATTTAAATTTTAAACTGATACAAACCATAAAAATATAGTATGCATTAAAAAAAAACCAATGACATGTAAAGCTAGTAAGTTTTATTTGTACTAGAACTAAGGGGAAATTTCCTAACAGGGAGGACAATTAACCTTGCCTTCAGAAGTTGTGGGTACTTCTTCAGTGGAGGCTTTTAAGAAAAGACTGGGAAGTCACTTGTCTGGCATAACATAGATTCTCCTCCTTTAGCAGGGGGTTGGACTGGAAGGCCTCCAGGGTCCCTTCCAACTCTCTTATTCTGTAACTTTATAATCAACACTAAATAAGCAAAATTCTGGAAATCAAAAGGAAAGGAAAGGGAAAAGGGCGGCTCAGCTAATGATTCAAGCTGCAATCTAAAACGCATCCAGTCATGTATAGATGATAAGAAGAAAATAACAAATTAAACATGAGTGAATTTGGACATCAGTGTTAAGAATGCCCATGTACATGGCTTAGGTGGCTTACATGCCCCCATAAGCCACCCCAGGAATGTACTCAACCCAGTGGCCTCAGGTGTTTGTTGCAGAAATCACATCCAGAAAGCACACACAGCAGTGGTGGGTTTCAAAAAATTTTCGAACCTACTCTGTGGGTGTGGCCTCCTTTGTGGGAGTGGCTTGCTGGCCATGTGACCTGGTGGGAGTGGCTTGCCGGCCATGTGTTTTCTCTCTCTCTCTTTCTCTCTCTCTCTCTCTCTCTGTTTCTCTCTCTCTCTCTCCTTCCTTTCGTCTCTTTGTCCCTTTTTCCTTTTTTCCTTTTATTTCTCTCTCACTTTTTCTTTCTTTTTTCTTTTTTCTTTTTTTCTTTATTCCTTTCTTTCTCTTTCTCTTTCTCTTTCTCTTTCTCTTTCTCTTTCTCTCTCTCTCTCTCTCTCTCTCTGTGTGTGTGTGTGTGTATGTGTGTGTGTGTGAGTGGTGGGTTTCAAAAAAAATTGGAACCTCTTCTGTAGGTGTGGCCTGCTTTCTGGTGGAACCTCTTCTAACCGGTTCAGGAGATTTGACGAACCGGTTCTACCAAACTGGTGCGAACTGGTAGGAACCCACCTCTGACACACAGATAACTGATTCAGCAGGATTCATTAACTTCTTTATATACATAACAACACATGAGTAAATGTCATAGTGGATTCCAAGATGGTACTAGTTACAGGCAAAACACAGGCAGAGGAGAGATTGGATTCCAGTTAAAGAGTTCAGAGCTTAATACAGCTAAGCCACACCCAGACTTCTAAAGTTTCTGTATCCAAATAAACCTCATTGGCTGACCTGTTACCATGCTTCTTCATTGGCTGATCTTGTTGCCATGTCTCTGCCGGTTCATGAATATTCTGACATCAGGCACTAGTAAGAACTGGATATCTGCTCATTTCTTTTCACACCACATCTTCTCCCATCAATGGCAAAGAGCAACTCGGGTAGGGATTGTTCTTACCAGAAAAGCGTTATCCCAGAATAATCCTAAATACCATCTTTTAAGGGAGAACCAATCAACTAAAAGCAGGCAGTGCCTGGAGCATGCTATGTCCCATTGATAATGCTTCCATTTCCTTTACCTTGGGTTATGTCCTCTAATATCTTCCTGGCATTTCACAGCAGCACCTCACCATGACAGATGCCATGAAACTGAAGAGAAGTCACTGCCTCTCTCCAGTAACCACTAGATCACTTCTAGTATAAAGGGCAATAACAAAGAGGAAACATTAAGAAGCCTGCTGCTGAAAGTAGAGGCTGAGGCATGCTGAACTCACAGCAGCTTATCAAGAAACACATTATGTTTAAAGGCTATTCCTTAGTTTCATTTTTGTTTAGGTTAAATCCTCCCTTTCTGTTCATTTCTGCAAGAAGCCTGACATTATAGCTGTTGATAGCAATGACAGCTTAAAAAAATGTCTTGAACCAAGACAGATTCTTCGCTTTGTTTGTTACAAAGCCCCAGGCCTCCAAATAAACACACAATTTGGAAGAATACAGATTATTTCACTACACATTTGATATGTTTCAGGAGCTATTGTGCGATAGAATGCAGCTTATCATGCAGCAATGATGTTTATGGTTAAATATTTATTTACAGCCAACTTCATCACTCCACAGAAATGGTTCCCAAGCTCACCCAGGAATAATGATACAAGGCAGAATCCCTGCCGAGAGGCTTGCAGTGCAAAAGATGGGACTCCAAAATAGCAATAGCAATAGCAGTTAGACTTATATATCGCTTTACGGTGCTTTTACAGCCCTTTCTAAGCGGTTTACAGAGTCAGCCTATTGCCCCCAACAATCTGGGTCCTAATTTTACCCACCTCGGAAGGATGGAAGGCTGAGTCAGCCTTGAGCCTGGTGAGATTTGAACTGCCAAATTGCAGGCAGCCGGCAGTCAGCAGAAGTAGCCTGCATTACTACACTCTAACCACTGTGCCATCACAGCTCAAAAAGGAAATGAGGTGAACAGGGAAAAGGGGGAGGAATAAGCAACAGTCTTAATGTTCTGTATCTTTTTTTCTACAATGACCATCTGGACTGATATTTATATTTTCATTTATATACACATACATTATAAAAAATTACATACTACTTCTTTACAACTACTTTTTTAAAATTTAAGGCAGCTTACAATAATACCAACAAAAAAAATAACATATAAACAATCCGTCAAGAACTAATTAAAGGCACCTTTATTGCTATCAAAGTCTAAATGCCCTGCAGAATATTAAACAAGAATCTTCCTCGGGGCCAATAATAAAGATACTGTACTGCATATTTCAGGAGGCAAAATGTTCCAGAGTGCGGGAACAGCTATGGAAAAAGCATGTTGTGGTCTCTCATTCCCTTCCCTTCAGATTGGTGGTGGGTTTCAAATTTTTTTAGAACCTCTTGTGTAGGTGTGGCCTGCTTTGTAGGAGTGGCTTGCCGGCCATGTGACTGGGTGGGTGTGGCTTGCTGGCCATGTGACTGAGTAGGCATGGCCAACTTGTAAAATGTGGTGAAACTCACTTAACAATGCTCTTGCTTAGCAACCAAAATGTTGGCTCAGAAACTCTGGCATTTGAAGCACACAAGTCTTAAAGCTGTCAGGTTACAAGACCCTTGCACCCCTAACCCTTTAAAAAAACCAGAGGTGTTCAAACTTGACAGCTTTAAGACTTGTGGACTTCAACTCCCAGAATTCCTCCTCCAGTCATGTTGGCTCAGGACTTGTGGACTTCAACTCCCAGAATTCCTCCTCCAGTCATGTTGGCTCAGGAACTCTGGCATTGAAGCTAGTCTTAAAGCTGTCAAGTTACAAGACCATTGCACCCCTAATCCTTTATTTAAAAAAAACCCAGGGGTGTTCAAAAGCTTTAAGACTTGTGGACTTCAACTCCCAGAATTCCTTGTCTCACTCTTCATCTTGATGATGTGCGGGTGGGCGGGGGGAGGGAGCTGGAACGATTCTAAACGGCGCTGTAGATTTGTGGAACCTGTTCTATAGAAGAGGTTAAAGCTGGCAGGAACCCACCCCTGCTTCAGATAGAGTGGTCAGCATTCCCATATTGTAGCCTAATATAATATCTTCTGTCTTATGACAGCTGGCCATGATTGCCCCAGGTGTCTCAAATCAAATCTGGGTCAGTCAACTATCCTAGGACATGTATATTCACCTTCATTCGTGAGATATGAAGAGATATAAGAGCTGAGGTGGTACAGTAGTTAGAGTGCAGGACTGCAGGCTACTTCAGCTGACTTCTAGCTGCAGTTCGGCAGTTCAAATCTCACCGGCTCAAGGTTGACTCAGCCTTCCATCCTTCCAAGGTGGGTAAAATGAGGACCCGGATTCTTGGGGAAAATATGTTTACTGTGTAAAACTGCTTAGAGAGGACTGTAAAAGCACTGTGAAGTGATATATGTCTGAATCCTACTGCTATATCTCAAATGTTTATCTCCCTATTTATTAGGGAGGGGTCATTATTCTGATATCTATCCTTTGGAAATCACTGGGAATCATTGTCTCAATCTGGTATTTGGAGAATAGCAGACTTTGCGAAGAAAGAGAAAGTGTCCTTCAGATCAAGCTCAGCTCCTGGTGACCTCCTCAATATATCCTTGTAACTTTCCTGGCAACAGTGCAGAAATGGACTGCCACCCTTTTCTCCAAGTTGTTTTCCTTCTGTCAACCAACAGCACTGGAATTTCCCAGTACCCTCCCATCCAAGTACCAGTCAGGACAAACCTTGCTTAGCTTCCAAGCATAGACAATACCAGGTAGTTACTGCCATCTGCTGGAACAACATTTGTCAGCTCAATTCAAAGTGACCTAGATGATCCCAGCCTTGCATCAAAACTTGATCCAGGAGAGAAGGAAGAACTGTTCTCTTTTCAAATAAGCCAGACAACGTGTTCTTTTTCTTTGCAATTTCCTTCTAAATCTTCTGCACCAGCAGTTCTGATATGCTGATCTTAATTCTGGCATTAGAGCTAGGCTTGTTACATGGGGCGCTATATCAGTCCATTTGGGCTCAACAAATACCAGCAACAACTACTTTCAATTATGAAACATTTTACCAAAAATGCAAGGTTACGTCTCATACTATTAACATTCGAATTTTTATGATACAAAGAAGCCTGCGTCTCTCCCCGCTTCTACAAAAATTTAACTTTGCCTCCAAAATGAAAAAAAAAAGACCCACAGATTTTTAACATTGAATGCCCTTCAAATACATGAGAAATGCCCCAATAATAACCAAGGTATGGGTGCTTTTTTTTTTCAAAGTTAGTTTTCTTTTGCTTTTTAATTTATCTCCCATTCTCCCTTGAATTATTGTTATAAAGCAGGAAGCAAAAGGGAACAACTCTCCTGCAGACTGTGTGATTTAGTCTGGCTGATAAAGTGGAATTGCACTGCTCCTCTGCATATTCACTTCTAGATGGCAGACTTACCATAGAATAAAACTATAGCTTCCTGTCCTTTAAATATCATATATTTCATGTCATACAAGGCCTATCTCTTTTGTTTTAAAGTTTTCAATTTCCCCTCAGTGGGGAACCTTGCAGTATTAGTTGTGTTTGTTCTGCTTTCAAGAGATATCTTTTGCATATTGCAAGATGAAGGTGCTCTGCTTTCAGAATCTATACTTGTAGTTCAGAACTGTTTCCAGAGGCCATCACATCCACACAAGATCTGTTCACATATTAATGTTGTTTCCCCCATCCTTAATCCTTTTTCTTTTGTACTCTTGCCTATCAGAGAGTAACCCTGCAGGCAGGAACTGTGCTTTTTAATCTTTGTGCAGGGTCTTAAAAAAAAATTAAATGCAATCAATCCTTCTGATAATGGATTCAGTGCCAGCAGAAACAGAAACAAACGAGGCAGCTTAGAGCAATGCTTAGAGCAACCCCAGAAGAAAGGCAGTAACAAGGGGGGGGGAGGAGGAAGGGAGGGCGAGAGGGAGAGGGGGGGAGGGAGGGAGAGGGAGAGGGAGAGGGGGGAGGGAGGGAGAGGGAGAGGGAGAGGGAGAGGGAGGGAGGGAGGGAGGGTGGGAGAGAGAGAGAGAGCACCCTATTGAGACCTGCAGAATCATGCAGGCTTTAAATTTTCAGATTGTTCACCCTTCCTATTATTTATTTATTTATTTATTTATTTATTTATTTATTTATTATTATTTATTTATTTATTTATTTATTTATTTATTTATTTATTTATTTATTTATTTGACTTATATACCGCTTCATAGGGCTTTCAGCCCTCTCTAAGCGGTTTACAGATTTTTAGCAAATTGAATCAGCAAATTGCCCCCACAGTCTGGGTCCTCGTTTTCACCCACCTCGGAAGGATGGAAGGCTGAGTCAACCTTGAGCCGGTGAGATTTGAACCGTTGAACTGCAGATAGCAGTCAGCTGTAGTGGCCTGCAGTACTGCACCCTAACCACTGCGCCACCTCGGCTCCTAGACCCAGCTGGTGCTTCGTTTCAATCCCAAAGATGCTCCTTCTTCTCTAGGAGCACAACCTTCAATTCTGGATTAATACTTCTGCACCATTTCACTGTTTGTTCCTCAGCAGGGCCATCTCTGCGGCCTTACATTGGATCACAAGCTATTAAACCGGATCAGAACCAAGAACAGTTGCAGTTCTGTAGATATAAAAGAGACTGGAGACTTTACACCAGAGGTGGGTTCCTACCAGTTCACACCTATTCGGTAGAATCGGTTCGTCAAATCTACCAAACCGGTTAGAAGAGGTTCCACCAGTGGACCCGGAAAGCAGGCCACACCTACAGAAGAGGTTCCAAAAAATTTTGAAACCCACCACTGGTCCTTGGATATGATTATTCTACACTATCATGCTCATATTTATAAAACTCCGTGCCTCTGTGAAAGGTAAGGATGACTACTGCGTTTGTGGTGCCATCAGAACATTGCATGTGTTGAAGTTGTTTTAACGCAAACCAAAGATGCCTTTTAAAAAAACAAGTTTACATCATATTCTTATGCATGCCAGTGCTGTGTGTGAGGTAATTTAAGGTGGTTCTGACAAGTGTCGTCGGCATCTTCATATCCGGTCACATGGGCGGCAAGCCATTCCCATCCGGTCACATGGGCGGCAAGCCACTCCCACAAAGGAGGCCACACCCACAGAGTAGGTTCGAACAATTTTTGAAACCCACCACTGCTTTACACCTTTCAAACAAACCCCAATCTAGGATTCCAGGCAAAACAGAAGCTTCAGGCTCAATACTTTTATCCCCTTGACACTCATACCCAGATAATTATCACCTCCTCCTCCTCTGGAGCTATCATAACATAAGGTCCAAGTTCAAATCCACTTTATCCGGCCAACCTGATTGATTTATTTGCTAGAGTTACACTCTTTTACCTCCCAGGAGCAAAAAAGCCTCTGGCAAACATAACTACCATTCCTGGCTATTTGGGAACCGGTGTGAGACTCTGAATAAGCAGACAATTTAAAATGCAGTGAATGTTTTATGGTTCTCCAAAGAGCTTGCGCATTGCATCCCCTCCAATGAAACTTCCGTTGCAAAGTCAGTTCACTTTGTATTTGCATTGCTGAGGTAATGGAACATGATACCAATGGTAACATTTATCTTTTAATAGTTCGGGTGAACAATGACTCTTTCTCTTCATTTCTGTCTCTGTATGTGGCATTGTTGTGGAGAACTTAAAAAAAACAAAACAATCTTTACAAGAATAATAACATCTTTTGGAATGAGCCTTTCTTCAAAAAAACCAGTCATTAGGAACTGTGAATGGGGAAACTTTATTATTTACTTAGACTTTATATAACCTCAAGAATTCACCTAAAGGTAATAATCAGGCAATCCAAGACTGACAAACCAAACTTAACAACTTCCATGAATGCACACAAAAAAAAACATTTCAGAAACGTAACACTCGAATGTTCCATGCTCTTAATCAAAATGAATTTTGAAGCACAGAAGGAAAACTTTCAAGTTTATGGATATTGTAAACAAAAGGTTCTTAACGCAACCAGGATCGGATGCCTGTATGCTGACTTTCTATACGACCCCATTATTCCTCCCATCTCTGTCACTCTGGGGGCAGCCACCGCTTCCTTCCCCCGCAGCTGCTCTGACAAAGGTGAGAAAATAAATTAACTTGGGAAATCCTCAAAAACTGCCATAATTATTTGCCTCACCCAATTATTTCCTTTTAATTGTCAAGTGTCTAAAGCTGCACTTTAAGCATCCAATGAGTGAATAGGTCTCCGTGTTCTACTAACACAACCCATTTGGGAGTTTACTTTTCAAACCAATTATTTTTTTTCCCCCAGTCCATGCAAGAAGGAATGAGGTTAGGTTGGCCTTAACCCCTACTGGCCTTTCAGAAGGTTGTTTAAGAGGCCCATCAGACCTGGGCATCCAGTGGTGATATGCAGGTTGCCTGTTGGTTATGCTTTTAAATAATTTATGGATTGTATTCTCCTGCAAATTAGGTTTTAAACTGTTTCAATTGGCTTTTCTAATGGTTTCTGTTTATAACTTTTCATTTTTTGTAAGTGAGCCATTCACACATACATGGCAGATGGACAGTTGAATTAATAAATTGAATGAATGATCTGTGCACACTGACAAAGCCAAGATTATCACCCAATCCGCATGGAATTAAGTGCATTTTCTGTGCAAAATCCAGGGGTTATACTATGTCAGTTTCCCATGTTGAAGCAGCAGTAAAACACTTTTCTCTGGGCACAATATTGGGCATGTTCTGGTGTGTTTCCTTAATGGTGAGGCAGATAATATAGTCAATAGTTGGGTTCTGCCCAGCTCCTATTGGGCATCTTTTACATAAATATATCCCCTTGTACCTAATTATCAATAGCTGCCAACCACAGCCATTTTGGCATGGTTTATAGGAGAGACCAGACACTTTGCTTCCACTCAGACATCTATATGTATATAGATATCTATATGTATATAGATATCTATATGTATATATGTTGTATTTGTGCTGATAAATAAATAAAGGGAGACTAGGATAGATAGATAGATAGATAGATAGATAGATAGATAGATAGATAGATAGATAGATAGATAGATAGATAGATATAGATATAGATATAGATATAGATATAGATATAGATATAGATATAGATATAGATATAGATATAGATATAGATATAGATATAGATATAGATATAGATATAGATATAGATATAGATATAGATATAGATAGATATAGATATAGATCTAAAAAGCTGTGGTGGTGCAGTGGTTAGAGTGCAGTACTGCAGGCTACTTCTGCCGACTGCCGGCTGACTGCAATTTTGCAGTTCGCATTTCACCAGACTCAAGGTTGACTCAGCCTTCCATCCTTCTGAGGTGGCTAAAATGAGGAGCCAGATTGTTGGGGGCAAGAGGCTGACTCTGTAAACTGCTTAGAGAGGGCTGTAAAAGTACTGTGAAGTTTAAGTGCTGTTGCTATTGCTAAATATAGTAGATAAATTCAAGGAGGGCTGGATTTAAATCACGTGTGTGTGTGAAGGGACTCAAGACTGATGATGTGTTTGACCCCTCCCATGGGTTCAGCCTGACCATCCCCAAAGCCTCAAAAAGAAGACTGGCACAGCTAGCAGCTGCCTTGTGAAAGGCCAGGTAGGGCAAACGTCATCAGATGCCGTTGGAAGAAGATAGCAAAGATGAACTGGGGTGGCAGAGAGCAGGGCAACAAGACCATCAGAGGTAGTGGAATGCAAGGTGGCCAAAAGGACAGGGATGGGGGTGGGTGAAAAGCAGTAATGTGCGTTGAGCTTTATGGCTGGTGAGGCAGCAATTTTTTTAGACTTGTGGACTTCAACTCCCAGAATTTCACAGCCAGGTATGCTCAGTTCCGATTTAAAGCGACAACATTTGTTTTTCTCCTTTGCTAAATAAGTTTCCTTCTTTCTTTTTCTTTTTCTTCTTCCTTCCCCTCCTTCCTTCCTCTCTCCCTCCCTCCCCCCTCTCTCAAACAGACACACGGCTTGAAAGCAGCTCCTCTGCCATACCCCCCACTTCCCCTACCGCCTTCCGATCCGAGCCTTTGATTGCAGGTGGAGCCATGTTGCCTTTTCAAATTTGTAATCAGTGAAGCTGGGCTTATATACTTTAACCAGCTGTGTGTGTGTGTGTGTGTGTGTGTGTGTGTGTGTGTGTGTGTGTGTGTTTGAAAAGGCAACCTGGCTCTGCATGCAATCAAACTTTTTGAATTCCTCCCCCCTCCCCACATACATGCACCTTTTCCAGCTGTTTCCAAGAGGATTTCAACTCTGCTCTTGCCTGCCCTCATGAAAAGAAAAAAAATGTGAAAGGAGAAAGGCAAGAGCTCTGAGGTCAGACTGAGCCTCTAAAAATGCCCTCTACAGGAGGCGAGAGATCCACGTGCCTCCTTTGCATAAGGAATTTTTCGCCTTTTAACCCTTTAACCCTCTGCTCAAGTGATCATAAAGATAGAGTAAAGGAGGCACGTGGTTCTCTCACCTCCTCCTGCAGTTAAGCACTAAGCAGAGTCATCCACTGTGACTCTGTCAGCAACTACCTTAGCCTTTTTCCTTTTACCTTTCTTTTTCTTTTCATGATGACAGTGGTGAGGCCCTGCCTCCCCTGCCTCCCCTGACTGCACGTCCCTGGTGAAAAGCAGGTGGAGGGAAATGGAGCTTTTCCCCAAGCACCTGAATTTTGAATTTTGATCATGTGATCGCGGGGCTGCTGCAATGGCTGTAACTTTGAAGACCAGGCATAACTACTGTTTGTTCAGCCACCCATTTCAAATGGTTGCTGAATGAATGTCAAAGACTACTTGTACACTGTATGTGTGTGGTGTATACGTATGTGTGCCATGTATGTTTGTGTGTATGTGTCGAACAATTTGTGTCTTGAGCAATTTGCAGCCCTTTGCTGCACATAAAGGTCACCTCAATAAATTGGTTGCACACCCAGTACACGCTGATGATTCTGTCACTATTGCAATTTTCTACTCTTTTATCCATCCAAGGCCTTTGATGGACATACTCATTACTTCGGTGGGCAGATGGATTGCCTACTCTCTGGTGAACCTTTGGGCAGGGTCAGCCATGTCCACTTGCTGTCAGCACTGCTGTTCCCTGCAGCATTAGTTGAGGAAAGGTCTCACTTGTAATTAGTCATCTCCACCTGCTTCACCCTGTGTCTTTCTCTGTGATGTCAACCAGGCTGTTTCTGGAGGTAGGTTTACTGCTACCTCAGGAGGAAGAAGTAACTCAAAAATAGTTCAACATTTGCCCAAGAAATTATAGGCATGGAGCACTTCCATGTGTCAGCGTTCCAAATATCATACAGAATTAAATCAGAGTCAAAGGCAAAACTATGCTTAAAGTTCCAATTTAATAAGGCCGGCATGTTGGCATCGTGCTGTGGGATTCCGATTCTGAAAGTTACATCAGAAATCCCAATTAAAAGTTCATGATCTTGTCCCCACAGCCACATTCCATCACATGGTCCAATCTTCTTCTTCCACGCTAGCACCTACGCCCAACTGTTTCCGGTAAGGTGCAAAGGTTTGGGAGACAAAAGATGGCCTTGAGCGTCTAGGAAGGAATTTTTTTATTTTGAAAACAACACATTCTACCCCTTGCTAAATCCCCCCCCCCTTAATGAGAGTGTGGCAGGCCAAGGATTGTTAAAGGAACCGCTGCAGGCCTAACACCATGGCTATGGCCAGTTAGGCAACTACTGCTTCTATTCACCCAGGCCCGCCCCACTACCCATTAAGGAGAGTGATTGGTGGGTTCTTATCCACCTGGAAAGCGACACTTGAGAAATGAAGCCAGGAAAATCCAATCATTTTCCACAATTTATCCTGCATTCAAACAGTAAGGACAGCACCAGTTGGCTAGCTTCACCGCTGAGGCAGAATAGGGATCGGTAATGAGGGCAGCACAATTTATGCTGGTGAACTTTTCTGCCAGCT
The DNA here is from genome assembly GCF_051295495.1 of Thamnophis sirtalis. Taxonomy (NCBI): domain Eukaryota; kingdom Metazoa; phylum Chordata; class Lepidosauria; order Squamata; family Natricidae; genus Thamnophis; species Thamnophis sirtalis. Next base: position 12,701,929 of record NW_028261381.1, read on the forward strand.
CACAGACTGGAGGAAAGTGTTTTAACGTGACTGTCTGGCTGTGCTCTACAATCTAATTCCCCAAACAAGCTGCTCTTTTTATTATTCAGGAAAGATAATCATAAATCTCCCACATTGTAGGTAGTTCAGCCTTAAGAAGGAGAGAAGAAAGGCATCCTTTCCTCATTCAGACTTTCTCCAGAACAGGACAACTAAACTGGGTGCTGGCAACCACCACCACAGTGGTGGGTTTCAAAAATTGTTCGAACCTACTCTGTGGGTGTGGCCTCCTTTGTGGGAGTGGCTTGTCACCCATGTGACCGGATGGGGGTGGCTTGCCGCCCATGTGACCGGATATGAAGATGCCGACGACACTTGTCAGAACCACCTTAAATTACCTCACACACAGCACTGGCATGCATAAGAATAGGATGTAAACTTGTTTTTTAAAAGGCATCTTTGGTTTGCGTTAAAACAACTTCAACACACGCGATGTTCTGATTGCACCACAAACGCAGTAGTCATCCTTACCTTTCACAGAGGCACTGAGTTTTATAAATATGAGCATGATAGTGTAGAATAATCATATCCAAGGACCAGTGGTGGGTTTCAAAAAAATTTGGAACCTCTTCTGTAGGTGTGGCCTGCTTTCCGGGTCCACTGGTGGAACCTCTTCTAACCGGTTCGGTAGATTTGACAAACCGGTTCTACCGAATAGGTGCGAACTGGTAGGAACCCACCTCTGCACCACCACCACAACCACCACCACCACCAAACAGCAGTGTATCTACTGGCTGGCTGTGTTTCATAAAAATCCAGAATGGTCTGGTGCAGTTGGAGATATGTTGATTTCTAGTAGTAGCGTGAGTGCTATTTACAAAGAAATGGAGATCAAAACGCTTCCAGCCTTGCAAAGGATTTGAGAGGAAATCTAGGTGTTCTAATACTGGAAGTAGGTTAACTCTAAAGCCCAAAGGCAAACATCCTCTTAGAACCTCTGCCAAAAGTTTGTGCCAATTTTGAGCTGTTTTGTTTTGACAGAACTGATGTGGATCAAGCTAACAGTCCCATTCTAATGCAGAACTCAAAGCTACTAATTTGTACCAGGAATGTTGTTACGGTTCATCCTGTTGCTAAAAGCAAGAATGGAAACGTGATGGATTCAAACTCATTTAAAAGAAGCATGAAACCCAAAGCAAAGATGACAGACCTTCTACTTATTGTTGTCTTCTCTTTAATTCCTCCCACTAAGGAAGAAAGGCAAGGCAAGCTGACATCATAAAGGATCCTTTATTAAACAAGGCCTCCCAGCCAATAGGATGAGTGGTCTTTACCAGGGCTATGAAGTTAATGTACGTAGCTTTATCTAATCGTGTTTTCACTTCCATTATAGCTGCAGCTAACCCAGATTAATAAATGTCTCACTAGTACTGATGGTGTCAGGCAAAAGCCTTAGTTACTTCTCTGCTCTTTATGCCTGAAGTCAAATTCATTGACCTAAGGAGAGAAACTGTCTTCTCACTGCTTTTATCTACTACATTTCTGTCAGTATTCATGGTTCATTCAACAGCCTTTATGGAATACACCAGAAATGGGTTCCTACCAGTTCGCACCTATTCGGTAGAACCGGTTCGTCAAATCTACCGAACCGGTTAGAAGAGGTTCCACCAGTGGACCCGGAAAAGCAGGCCACACCTACAGAAGAGGTTCCAAAAATTTTTGAAACCCACCACTGCCACACACATACACAGACAGACAGACTGATACAGAGAGAGAGAGAAAGAGAAAGAAAGGAAGAAAGAAAGAAAGAAAGAAAGAAAGAAAGAAAGAAAGAGAAAGAAAGAAAAAGAAAGAAAGAAAAAGAAAAAGAGTGAGAGATGAAAGAAAAAAGAAAAAAGGGACAGAGAGGCAAAAGGAAGGAGAGGGAGAGAGAGAGAGAGAGAGAGAGAGAGAGAGAGAGAGAGAGAGAGAGAGAGAGAGAGAGAGAGAGAGAGAGAGAGAGTGTACACATGGCTGGCAAGCCACTCCCACAAAGGAGGCGACACCCACAGAGTAGGTTCCAAACTTTTTTGAAACCCACCACTGGAATGCACCCAGTTTCTGGCATGCCATGGACTAGTGCTGTGCCATGGACCAGGGGTGGGGGACTCCAGAGTACACTACTACAAGTCCTGGGTTTAAACACTCCATCAGGAAATTTTCCAGTAAATTTTGAATGCTTACTTTCTCTCACAATAGAAATTGACTTTAATTGAAGCCTAAAGGTAAAGGTTCCCCTCATACGTATGTTCTAGTTGTTCCCAACTCTAGGGGGTGGTGCTCATCTCTATTTCAAAGCTGAAGAGCCAGGGCTGTCCAAAAACGTTCTCCATACTCATTTGGCCGGCATGACTAAATGCCGAAGACGAACACAGAAATTAAACTAAACTCGGAGAGTCACTGGATAGCTCCTGTTAGGCCGAAGGCTGAGGTTAATCTGGGGAGTCACCAGGAGGAACAGAGGGAGTGTCCTCAGATTTACCTCAGCCTCCAGGCAATTGGGCCGTGAGAATACCCATACAGTGACTCCTCCCACACCCCACCTTGGAAACACTGTTACTTTCCCACCAAAGGTGGTTCCTATTTTTCTACTTGCATTTTTACATGCTTTCAAACTGCTAGGTTGGCAGAAGCTGGGACAAGTAATGGGAGCTCACTCCGTTACGCGGCACTTTCTGAACCACCGAACTGCCAATCGTTCTGATTGACAAGCTCAGCATCCCTCAGTTGAAGCCTAGCTGCTGCCAAAATATATTCTGCAATCCAAGAAGAAATGACAAAAAGCTTTTGCTTCAGTTCAGGTCACCACAGAGATGAGGTGTAGTCAGGGGTGGGTTTCAACCGGTTCGTGGTGGTCCCTGCGAACCGGTTGGTCGGTGAACCCGGAAGTAACTTCCGGGAACGGTGAAGGGCCCGCCCGCCCGCCCGCGGTCCTTACCCGGTTTTGATGAGTTCTGCGCTTCCACGCATGCGCAGGATGCATACAGCGCCTGCGCGATCCTCCAGGAGCAGCTGGAGTGTCGCGCAGACGCTAGTATGCATGCATGCACCGCGCGCGTGCACGAGGACGCCGCCAGCCCCGTTCCAACAGAACCGGTTGGAACGGGGCTAGAAACCCACCCCTGGGTGTAGTCCTCATGTCTATTAAAGCTTCCCCAACATGGAGCCCTCAAACATGATAATTTTGGATAATTTTAATTGTTTAAAACATGGCCTTCAAAATTTAGAGTCCTGCTGTAACTAGAGAACTCCCAAAGTTGTAATGTTTACAAAAGACAAAATAGGGAATTGTTAAATACATGACCACAGGATGATCAAATCGAATATATTTCATTTATATTTAATGTTCATTATATTTAGATTTACTGCAAATAAAATTTAACTTTTGCCCTAGCTATACCCAACATAGTTTTCCAAGGCAGCCCTTGGCTACGTAAAAGCTGTATACTTATAATTAGCAAGATTCCTGATCACTGCCTTAAAATCCTGATTAAGGAGATTTTAGCCTTAAAAGGGCTATTCAAAATGAGTTTTCAGAAATAAATGAACGGATGGATGTTTGGGAAATTATTTTTGATACCATTTCCAACCCTTATGATTCCCATTTATAACTCTTCAAACTCACGTCTCGTCGTTCTAATGCCCTGTTCACTTTCTAATATATTATCAGTAATGCTCTCACATAAAACATTTATTAATCTAAGTATCACATGATAAGGAGCAGCTGCAGAGTTTGGTCAATATAAATCTATAGCAAATTGATGTCTCAGGGAAATAGCCCTAGCTTATTGTCCAAGAGCTTGATTAGATAAATGCACTGAAAGCATACTTCCTAGACAGGCCTCCTCAGAAGTAAAACTCACTTCCCTCAGGTGCAACAGTAGAGGATTATAGCCTTACAGCTTTCCCACCCCCCCCCCTCCTCTTTCTTATAGGAAAAAGAAGACACCGTTCTCTTGGTTGTGACATAAAGTTGAGTTTATGTCACTGTGTAACCTGAGCTAGCATCAATGTGCAATTGTCAAGATCCAAGTGCCTTTTGAAGCAGAAGTTCATCCTGATTGTGGCTTCCTCACCCAGCGACTAAGTTGCCCTAGGGAATAACCAAACTATCCCTTTGCAGCTATGTATATCTGTGTAGAGCAGTGGTGGGTTCCGGGTCTCGTTCCAACTGGTACGGTTGGAACGGGCCTGGCGGTGTCCACATGGATGCACGCAGCATGTGTGCATGCGTCTTAGCTCCGGGCAGGCTCCGGTACGCCCGTACCGGGGCGTACCACCTGCAAACCACTACTGGAGAAGAGGGACGCGGTGGCTCAGTCGCTTAAGTGCTGAGCTTGTCGATCAAAAGGTCGGCAGTTCAGTAGTTCGAATCCCTAATACCACATAACGGAGTGAGCTCCCGTTACTTGTCCTAGCTTCTGCCAACCTAGCAGTTCGAAAGCATGTAAAAAATGCAAGTAGAAAAAATAGGAACCATCTTTGGTGGGAAGGTAACAGTGTTCCGTGTGCCTTGGGTGTTTAGTCATCATGCCAACCACATGAACATGGAGACGTCTTCGGACAGCACTGGCTCTTCGGTTTTGAAACTGAGATGGGCACTGCCCCTAGATTCGGAAACAACTAGCACACCTGTACGGGGGAACCTTTATCTTTGTATCTGAGAAGAATTAACTAATTTTCTTCTTGCTGACAATTTTCATGAGCTACCATCAGGATTGCAAGCCTTCTTTTGCAACAGCATCTATTGGTCTGTTTCAAGAAACAAATTTTTTTGAAGCCGCTGTTACCTGCTTGCCAGAAGGGGAACTATACAACAGGAGGTACAGGAATGCTTTGTTTGAGCTTTCCTTTCTCTCCCTGCTGACATGACCTGTGCACTAAGCATTATTTTTTCCTAAGTCACAACAGCATGAGCAGCTTCTTTATGTGGTCAAATGGAGCTCCATCTACTTCACCCACATAGAAAACTGGCTTTAATATAGCAGCTGCAAAATTCTATATGACCACTAGATAGCAATGAATAGATACTAAAAATTCTAATTCTTTGATGACATCTACTGGATCACCATTTTTACAGCCAAGTTGTGATTATCTTAGGTTTAGGTTTATTAGATTTATATGCCGCCCTTCTCCCAAGGACTCAGGGCGGCGTACAACATTAAAAGAAACACATAATACAAAAGTTAAAAAAAACTAAATAGAATATCCCAAACCCAATTAAAATTGACTGACATTTTTTAAAAAGAATTCAAATTAAAATTAACAGTGATCAATAATTTGTTTTGTTTTGTTCAGGCCAGGCTCGGATCTTATACTTGATCTGAATATTCTGCCCATCTTGTCTTATCTTCAACTGCTCAGAGATATTTACTTCAGCTGCTCTCGATGCTGCTTTCCAACTAGAGATGCCAAAGATCAGATTCGTGGGTTCCTGCCTGCAGAAGGCATACTGATATATGGCTCTTCAATCCACCTGCCTATTTCCCCCCCAGAAAATACACTCGGGCAATACAATTAATTAATCCTCCTGATTTTGGCAGGAAAACCAAGTACATGCTGACATCAATTGGATTTGGGAATGCATAACTTTGGCAGGATTTTACCCACTAATTTGCAAGAAAATGTGAACCAAGGACATCTTGGATAGAACAAGACTCATTCATTAGCCTTCGGCTGCATGATTAAGGGTTAAAGAAGTTACATTACAGCATGGCACAATAAGGGAGATAGTTTTGAAGCAACAGCTGACAGAATGAGGAAACTATGAGCACCAAAGCACTTGAAGATGAAATGGCAGAGTGAAAGTCAGGCTGCCTAAAGAGACAGAGTTCCCAATCAGGCTGTCTGGAAAGCAGTCAGTCAACAGCGACCATAAACTTCATTTTTGCTCCTTTTGTGTCAAATAGGAACATAAAGGCAAGAAAGGTAGAATACACGATGCATGAAAAGCAAGACAGGAAGAAAACCAACTCGTTTGAGCTGTGGTGCTGGAGAAGGCTCCTGCGTATTCCTTGGACAATTAAGGTCACTGACAAGCAAGGACTGGAGCGCATAAACAGCAGACATGTCACTGGAAGGCAAAATCACAAAACTGCTTCTCACTTGTTTTGGCCATATCATGCGGGGGAATTCCCTGAAGAAAGCAGTTACATTTGGAAGAGTTAAAAAGAAACCAGGCCATCAAAGAACACAGTAGCTGGATACCATAAAAGCTGACACCAGTTAGAGTGCAGAAAAATTCAAAGAAACAGTGCAAGATGGGAAGATGTGGAAAGACCTGGCCCATAGAATCGCCAAGAATCAGACTCAATGGATAACGTCATCATCAACTCTGCATGACTTCAACTGTAGTAGTTCTGCCTTTGAAGGCAGGGTTGATTGCCACTTCCCCATTCTGGGAAATAGGACCAGTGAGAATCTCAACTTTAATCTTGAATTTCTTGCTGGGTCAGTCCGTCCGTCCCCCCCCCACACACACACAAACACCACTTATCTATTGCAAAGTATAGGCGCAAAACACACATGCACGCACATTCACACACATACACGTTTAGTCTGGGAGGGGATTTTTACTTTCTGTTTGATTCTGAAAGTGTAGGGTCATATACCTTTTTCCCTTATCTATCAGGGGAAGGCATTGCTGACACTTGCATGCTGTCTTTTTGTATTTTCTTTTTAAATGCTTTGAATTAGTCTTCTGGTTTTTTTTTTAACCAATGGCATAGGAGAAGTAAGGGATAATTTTCAGGAAACAGAAAACTGGTTTGCATCTTGTACGCATCTTTGTATTTTTACGTCTGAAAATTAGTACTTACAAATCAACATTTCATCACACATTCCATGCATTATTATATTATTTGCGTAAGAAAGGGCTGTATATTAAATGAGCCATTTAATATATTGAAAACCAACTTTATTTTCTGTTGGTTCATCCTCTCAAAGGGGACTGATCAGATTTCTTTAGCAAGTTCAAATCGGCTAACCTCCATATAGATTGTTTTGGCAGCGGTACAGAGTCTACCAGTTTTGAGGGGGATCAGCCATGGTCAGATAGGTGTTACCATCCATAGTATTGATACAGCAAATGGTTCCAGTTCTTGGATCATCATATAAAAACAAATGGTTAAATATAGTTTACAGCCAGCCAATATACTGGCTGTTGTTATAAATGTTATATACATGCAACTCAATAAATAATAGGTTTGTTTCTTTATATACTCCAATTGCTAATCTACATCAACTGGTAATTTATTCATAACTTGCTAATATCACTGCAGACTATTGGATAGTAAGGGGGAAAGTATAAAGCATATAAAGTAATTCATAGTATGGAAAATGTGGATAGAGGGAATTTGATCCTTTTCCTATAGAGAGTCATCCATTGAACTTGAATACAAGTAGTCCTCAATTTACTATATATATTATATAGTTATTATATAACACTTTTAATTAAGTGGGTAGATTGAATAAATATAACTTTGACTTTCAAATAACACTTTCAAATAAACAACATGGCTCTACATGGGGCTGCCCCTGAAGAGTGTTCGGAGACTACAGTTGGTCCAGAATGCAGTCGCGCGAGTGATATCGGGTGTACCTAGATACACCCTTGTTACACCTATCCTCCGTGAGCTGCACTGGCTTCCTATCGGTCTCCGGACGCGCTTCAAGGTGCTGGTTATTACCTTTAAAGCCCTACAAGGCCTAGGACCTGGCTATCTGCGGGACCGCCTCCTGCCACATACCTCCCAACGGCCGATAAGATCTTATAGGCTGGGCTTCCTCCGGGTACCATCGACTGGGCAATGCCTCCGGGTACCGTCGATCCCCCAGGGGAGGGCCTTCTCTGTAGCTGCTCCGGCCCTGTGGAACGATCTACCCACAGAGTTCCGGACCCTTCCCACTCTCTCGGCCTTCCGAAAAGCCACTAAAATCTGGCTGTTCCAGAAGGCCTGGGGCTGTTGACCTCATAAATGAGGTCCAGCCCCATCGAGGTTTGAGTGCATTGTGTGTTGCTTTTAAATCTGTTTTTCTTTCTCCTTCCCTATATTTTAGTTTTTTATTTTATTCTTGTATTTGTAAGCCGCCCGGAGTCCTACGGGATTGGGTGGCATATACATTTATTAAATTACAATTACATTACACTGATTTTGTTGTTGTCTTGGGTGACATCTGTGAAAAAAATTCAGGTGCCCAGGCATGAAAATGTGCCGCTCAAACACTATACTTTTCCGCGCACACTGGGGAAAAAAATTAGAGGGAACATTGCTGCTGACTTCCTTGTTTTGCCTTCATTTCCACCACTACCCCCCCCCCCACAACACACTTTCTTTTTGCACTCCTGATAAAGGGTCAGCCAAGTTATCCCCTTCCCTCCATGGTCCTACTTGCCTCAAGAGCAGACATCAGCTTTTGCTCACTCTTTAATCTATGCAAGGGCATGTTCACTTTGACCTCTCTAACATATATCTGAACAACAGGTTACACAGGGGAATTCTTTACAAGTCTTAAGATTTGGAATTGCCACAAGCAAAGTAGGATAAGCGAGAGAGAAGATATTCCAAAAAGTAGACTGCCAAGAGAAGAATTTATGAATACCCTCCTGTACTCAAAAAGGGAAAGATAAGGAATGTTCGCTATGTAAAATATGAATGTTTTAGGTCCATTAACTTGAAGTTTCGGAACATTCTTTAACTGGGCCAAGAAGAGAACTGGAATTATTTGGGCTTCCTCCCCTTTTCTTTAAAAAAAAATGCCCATGGGTTTTGTTCTGAAAATCTCAGCATATTTTCCGTAAGTTTATAAAGTTTGGCAGACTCGGAGAATTCCTACCTTGACAAACAGTTTCCTAACCTCTTTTTATTGGGTTGCTGTATCTGAAAATTGTACTTCAAGAATGCTCTAAGACAGAAATAGTTGTGTGTTTGTTTGTACCACTGAGCCTGTATATACATTAGTGTATTGGTATATTTTTACTTAACAATGGAGGCAGTTACCTGAAAAAAGAATTAAGTTTTTTAAAGGCAAGGTACTTCCATTTAAATTTTTATAATATATTTTTATCCTATTGGTCTATAATAGCATATCTTATCAGCTGCAGCTAGAATTTTAGTCTTAGTCTTATTTTAGAACAGTGTTAAACGCTGAGATGTTGGAATGGATTAACTACAATGAAGTTAATTCATTGGGCCAGCATCAAGTAGTTATCTATAATGGATAACAGCAAGTAAAAAATTTCCAAGCTGTATCTTTAAAATACAGTTATTTATTCAGTTATAGATGAACAGCTAACTCAGCTTAGAGGGGGGGAAAAACTAGTTCATCTCGTTACTATTTTTTCTCCTCTAGTTACACCACAAAAATAAGGCACAGTTTCCTTTTTTGAAGGTCTGTAGAATTCATTTAAAACAATCTATGATGCCGTATTAATTTTCATGACATGAGCAACTAATCAGAGCACCAGATATTCTAACCCAGAACAGAGAGTCATTCCAATATTGTTTTAATATTTCCCTGAACCTCTCTAGATTAGGCAGGGGACTTCACAGTGGAAAGTTTAACACAGATCCATACTCATAAATAATTTTCCCCGGGCATCAACAAGAAGATATGATGCTCTGTGAATCATACTTTCCTAAAACAGCAGAAAGAGAGGTCCAGAGCTGGTTTGCAATTTCTAGCTGGATTCAGTGGTATCTCCTGCCATCTACTGAAAAATGCAAGAGCAAGCATATAAGCTACTTTTTTTAAAAAAAACATTTTTTAAATCAGGCCAAGCAAGCAGAAAGCCATTTTTCTGCTATAAATAAGCTAGTTTTACATTATACATATTATATTGATTCATATGGATATTATGTTCATATCCTAGTAGTTCAGATGTTCTTAAGAACGGCAAACATCATGTTTTAACATTCAGAAGACTTAGTGCAAAAGCCAGTCCTAAAATCTCTTTGTGTGGAATAAGTAGAGGTGAGGAGAAGAAGAAGAAGAAGAAGAAGAAGAAGAAGAAGAAGAAGAAGAAGAAGAAGAAGAAGAAGAGGAGGAGGAGGAGGAGGAGGAGGAGGAGGAGGAGGAGGAGGAGGAGGAGGAGGAGGAGGAGGAGGAGGAAGAGGAAGAGGAAGAGGAAGAGGAAGAGGAAGAGGAGGAAAAGACGGCAATTCTGTACTTTGCATCTGTTCCTCTTACTAAGAAGCTAATAAAACGTTCCAATCTAAATTGGACATTAGGAGTTCAGTTAAAAATGAACAGCCCCAACATGTTGCAAATGACTGTGGAGTTCTTGGTTTCCAGTCAGAGGTTCTTTAAATACAGTTGAAAAATTGTACTGACCTGGCTGATTTACACATTATGCTTAGCCAGCAAGATGGCAGCCGCATGTAATTGCCATATTAACCATGGTTTCATTTTAGCTATGTTTTTTTTAAATTGAGATAAAATTTGGGCAAATTCATTTTTGGCCAGGCCTCACTCACAGCCCCTTCATGCCATTTCAAGGTCAACGGCAAAGAACCCAGGAAAGTAGTGTATCACTAAAACTTATTTAACAACTCACAATGATTTGTTAAGTTCACCCAATATGCTATGATAAAAAAAATATAAGACATGACTATTTATCCTTTGGAATGATCTTTTATTTTTAACCCAGCTATTATGTTTATCATAACATGTTAGTCAGATTAAAAAAAAATCTTTTTATGCTGAAGAAATGTCATTGGAGATCATAGTGTATAAGACACACTGCCTATTCCTTCACTCAGTGGGAATGATTGCAATGTCTCTATGCTCATACATGCAGTGGTGGGTTTCAAAAATTGTTCGAACCTACTCTGTGGGTGTGGCCTCCTTTGTGGGAGTGGCTTGCCACCCATGTGACCGGATGGGAGTGGCTTGCCGCCCATGTGACCGGATATAAAGATCCGAGGTGGCACAGTGGTTAGGGTGCAGTACTGCAGGCCACTTCAGCTGACTGTTATCTGCAGTTCAGCGGTTCTAATCTCACCGGCTCAAGGTTAACTCAGCCTTCCATCCTTCCGAGGTGGGTGAAATGAGGACCCAGACTGTGGGGGTGATATGCTGACTCTGTAAACCGCTTAGAGAGGGCTGAAAGCCCTATGAAGCGGTATGTAAGTCTAACTGCTATTGCTATTGCTAAGATGCCGACGACACTTGTCAGAACCACCTTAAATTACCTCACACACAACACTGGCATGCATAAGAATATGATGTAAACTTGTTTTTTTAAAAGCATATTTGGTTTGCGTTAAAACAACTTCAACACATGCAATGTTCTGATTGCACCACAAACGCAATAGTCATCCTTACCGTTCACAGAGGCACTGAGTTTTATAAATATGAGCATGATAGTGTAGAATAATCATATCTAAGGACCAGTGGTGGGTTTCAAAAAATTTTGGAACCTCTTCTGTAGGTGTGGTCTGCTTTCCGGGTCCACTGGTGGAACCTCTTCTAACCGGTTCGGTAGATTTGATGAATTGGTTCCACCGAATAGGTGCGAACTGGTAGAAACCCACCTCTGCATACATGCATGTATGCACCAAAATGGTATCCACAACAAAAACAGTCTACTTGTAAAAGACTTTAGCTGAACTCTACTAAAAGTGCCTTCATTTGGATTCCTTGTTCAGAAAAAGGGAGTGGCAATTCTGAATAACTTGAACCTACATACAGTAGTATTCATCATTGTTTAGTTTTGGTTTTGTTTGGTTTGTGGCTTGGTCCAGGTGCTTTAATTTATTTTTGTTTTTGTTTTGCTACTGGCTTCTTTTAATGTTATCCCCTTTACCTACTTCCATTTCGAAAAGATGCTTCCCAAATCCCAATTATGATCCCATATCATAAATGACAAAAGGGCTCATGGAAAGCATTGTGAATACCACATTTTGATGGGAGTTGGAATAGTGACTTATCCAAAGCTGCAACTATAACTTCACTAAGAACAGCATTTAGGTTTACCGTGAAGGGCTATTTTGTAAAATGGAGACAAAATATATGAAAGTGGGACTCTGCTTCCCACCTGCTCTGAAGATAGGCTCAGAATATTGCAGACTGGGAAAAGAGCTCAGAGAAGAAACTACTGGGAAAAAGGCAGGTATATATAGGAGAAGGAAAGGACAAATGACTGGAGATATTGATGAGTCCCAAGATGCTCACCCCTCCATTTCTGATGCTTCTCTTGTTTTCACGGTATAAAAGGACCTTCACGGTAACTCAAGTTGTGCCGTTTTCTTCCAGCAGAGGCAAGACATCTGAAATGAGGAGATATCAGCACTGTCCCTAAAGGCATGATCTTGTATCAGAGAGGACTTTAGTGCTTCTGGAAATAATATTCTGTAGCTGTCTCTTCATAAAGGACATTTTGGCTCAGGCATAAGGGTTTAGCTTGTAATGTCTAACAAATGAGGACATGTGGCAGCCCTACAAAAGTCTTGTCAGGGAGAGTTATTGTCAAAGGCAGCCAAGGTGGGTATGCTTTTAATGTAGTTGTCCACAGTTCCCTGTGGATGGGCTTATTTTGTGTCTTCTAGGCTGCTGTGATGTGTGCCTTAATCCATCTGGAAATCATATCAGCGAGGTCTTGTGAACATGGTTAAATTGCAAAATAATAATAATAATAATAAGCACTGGAATTACATTTAAAACAGTTAAAAATTGACAAAATCACCATCAGTCAAATGCAAAAAGCTGCACTGCTTGGATCTGCACGTATATTACGAAAATACGTTACGACTTCCTAGGCCCCTGGGTGGGGCCCGACTAGTAACCAATGCCAAATCCAGCGAAACAACTGGCCGCTGTGATACAATTGTATAATAATAATAATAATGCCAAATCCGGCAAAACAACTGGCCGCTGTGATACAATTGTATAATAATAATAATATTATTGGCTACCAAACAGCCAAAGAAGCTGAAAAAATTTCACATTTACTATATATGGATGATTTGAAACTCTATGGAAAGTCAGAAATAGAAATCCAATCATTGACAAACACAGTCCGAGTATTCAGCACCGATATTTCAATGCAGTTTGGCATGGAAAAATGCGCCACTGTATCCATAAAAAGGGGCAAAATCACTGCATGTGAGGGAATTGAAATGCCCAATGGCCAATTAATTAAATGCAAAGAAAATGAAGCCTACAAATACTTAGGCATTCTGCAGTTGGATAACATCAAGCATGGAGAAGTAAAAACTATTGTCAGGCTAGAGTACACCAACAGAGTTAGGAAAATTTTGAAATCTAAATTGAATGGTGGAAATACAATCAAGGCCATAAATACCTGGGCAATACCAGTTATAAGATACACAGCTGGTATAGTTAACTGGACACAAGCTGATTTGGACCTTTTGGACCAAAAAACCAGGAAACTAATGACAATGCACTACAGTTTACATCCACGTGGTGATACTAATAGACTGTACCTGCCCCGAAAATCAGGTGGCAGAGGATTATTACAAGTGAAGCAAACAGTTGAAGAAGAAAAACATGCACTGGCTGATTATTTAAAAGAAAGTCAAGAACATCTATTAATCGAAGTAAAGAACAAAAATCTACTGAAGGCCCAACAGACGAAACAAGAATACAGAAAAGATGTGATAAAATCAAGAATGGAGAGTTGGCAGAACAAAGCACTGCATGGCCAATTTCTGGAAAAAATAAAAGATAAAGTGGACAGTGAACAAACTTGGTTATGGTTAACAACAGGTACATTAAAGAAAGAAACAGAGTCACTAATCCTGGCTGCGCAAGAACAAGCTATCCGCACAAATGCCATTAAGGCCAAAATCGAAAAATCCTCTGATGATGCCAAATGCAGACTTTGCAAAGAAGCTGATGAAACTGTTGATCACATACTCAGCTGCTGTAAAAAAATCGCGCAGACTGATTATAAATTGCGGCACAATTCAGTAGCACAAATGATCCATTGGAATTTGTGCAAAAATTATAATATTAAAACAGCAACAAACTGGTGGGAACATCAGCCTGAAAAAGTCACAGAAAATCAGATGGTCAAGATCTTGTGGGATTTCCGTATACAAACCGACAAAATACTGGCGCATAATACACCAGACATCACACTGGTTGAGAAAAATAAGGTCACAATCATAGACATCGCAATACCAGGTGATAGCAGGGTCGCCGAGAAGGAACATGAAAAAATTGCAAGATATCAGGACTTAAAAATCGAAATTCAACGACTATGGCACAAACCAGCAGTGGTAATTCCAGTGGTAATTGGCACACTGGGTGCTATTCCAAAAGCACTGGAATTACATTTAAAACAGTTAAAAATTGACAAAATCACCATCAGTCAAATGCAAAAAGCCGCACTGCTTGGATCTGCACGCATATTACGAAAATACGTTACGACGTCCTAGGCCCCTGGGTGGGGCCCGACTAGTAACCAATGCCAAATCCGGCGAAACAACTGGCCGCTGTGATACAATTGTATAATAATAATAATAATAATAATAATAATAATAATAATAATAATAATAATAATAATAATAATAATAATAATATATCCTCCGACATTACGTTAACAGTTTCTAGGTCCTTGGTTAGGACTCAAGCTGTTGAGCTACCAACCAGCCCCAAAGGCAGTGAATCTCACCAAAGATTAACCACGCAATAATAATATGAACCAGCTTGATGTCATCTGTTCTACTCAGATAGACTATGATGGATGACATCTAATCCATGCTATTCTTTTTCTAGTTGATTTTAGATCTTGGGCAGAAAGAAAGAAGGAAGTTTCACCTCCTGGCCAAAATGGAAAATTAGTTGGATGATAAAAAACTCTTTCCTGGCAAAGAATATTATTTTTGACATTTGCCTGGCCAATACTTAGAATTTTAGGAATGTTACTTTCCATGTAGGGTGTTCCACAGATGAGTCATGCAAGAACTCACACAGGAAATTAGATTAAGGATTTGGGCAGGAGCAGAATATGTCCCACAATTGATACTGGTATATGGCAGACAGTCTCATTAGAGAAACCCACTCAGTAATCTGTTAATGTGAGAGGATCAATGTTCACTAATGTTAGGAGTGATGATAGGGCAGATGCTGGTCTTCAGCAGGTACTTAGTTGCAATCTATTGACTAGGTCAACCCGTAGAAAAGCAGGAATTGAGGGCTTCAGAAATTCCTTTCTTTTTACTACACAAAATTCATTTATGGACACTCTGCAAAAAGCTAAGACAAAGTATATGGATTTGTTGTCCTATCCTGAGTAGCAGACTGATCCTGTTCAAAAGCCAGGTGTGGAGTTGTTAGCAGCTGAGGTAAGGATTGCTGAATCCCCTTGGTACTGATGTCTGGTAAAGATAGGAAGCTCCATGATCAGCCTGCTTCCCAGTCCTGCACTAGCTGCCGGAGCTTGGAGATCACTAGAAATGGATAGGAAGGCTTATAGTAGTGCTTTAGTCCCAAAGGTGCTTCTACAGGAGGCAACTAGACTTTCTGGTTTTTTTCTTTGAAGTTGTTTCGCTTCTCATCCAAGAAGCTTCTTCAGCTCTGACAGGATAGTGGGGAATGGAAGGATTTATATTCCTTGCAGACAGCTGGTCATTTGCATTCTTTTAGAGTGTCTTTGAAGCACTTGGAGGTTTATCTGTTTCCTCAAGGTCACCTGAACAGTGCTCTTGGTTTCTGTGGTCTGTCCCCCCCCCCCAAATCCATTCCTACTCCCACACCATTCAAAGGGTATACATCCCAAATTATATAGCTAAAAGTCTGTAGAGATTCTCAGCCATCCAGGTCGTGGTCAATTCTCAGTCATCCAGATTTTAAAAATGCAGACTACAGGAAACATTTGCACTACTCAGGTGACCCTGAGGACACAGATGAACCTCCAAGTGCTTCAACAACCTTTTAAAAGAATGCAGATTTCCAGGTGTACGCAAAGAATATAAATCCTTCCATTCCCCACTATCCTGTCAGAGCTGAAGAAGCTTCTTGGATGAGAAGCAAAATGTCTTCAAAGAAAAAACAAGAAAGTCCAATTGCATCCAGAAAAATCACCTTTGGGACAACCATGACCTGGATGACTGAGAACCTCTACAGATTTTTAGTAGTGCTTTAGGTGAGTTGGTGCTGAAAGCATTCCTTGTCTCTTTCCTTTTTGCTGGGACTTACGAGATAAAGCATCCTGCTTGGCAAAAAGGTCTATTACCAGCTCTTTTTTCTCTCTAAAAAGGCGGGGGGGGGGGTTTTATCATCAGGTTATTGGGTTGGTTTGAACTTAATTCAAAACAGTCAATTTTTTTTTATCAGGTCAATCTGTACAATCCTGAATTTGACCAATGAAAATTCTCAGAACAATAATGGCCTTTCCGCACTTGATCCCTTTTGGAAACAGCCTCTCCCTGGCAATAACATGTAGCATTGTTATTCTAAGCGCGTGCATACACACATACACACACACACACACACACAAAGTTTCCTCCTTCAATCATTTCCAATCCCGTGGGCTGTGCATGCTTAGGAAGAGGCAACTTCAGAGCACGATATTGGCACAATAGCAATTAAGAGACATGGACTTAAAGTTGGGGGGGGGGGGGTGAAGGAAAGATGGGTAGGATCAATGTGTCAGGCAAGGCTTCTAATGACAGGCCCAGAGATAAACACCTACCCTGGAGGGATGGGTTTGGGGATTAGCCACTGCTCTTTAGGGCCTGTAAGGACCTGTAAGTGCTTGTGGTTACAGAGCAAAATGACCTTCAAGGCATTTGTAAGATACAGAGACATTCTTCGGTGTCAAAGGAGCTAACCAAGCCAAAGAAGATGGATAAGGCAGGCCTGTGAAACAGGTGAGATCAACCTGAAATCCCAGGGTCTCATCTGCCGCCCTCAAAGTTTTCAATGTGGTCACAGAAGGCTCCAAAAGTTACATGTTAATGCTTAGTGCAACAGGTAGAAATTACTAAATACATGGGGAATTTATCACTGCACTTTAGAGCCAAGGTGGCGCAGTGGTTAAATGCAGCACTGCAGGCTACTGCTAGATCAGCAGGTCAGCGGTTCAAATCTCACCGGCTCAGGGTTGACTCAGCCTTCCATCCTTCCGAGGTGGGTAAAATGAGGACCCAGATTGTTGGGGGCAATATGCTGACTCTCTGTAAACCGCTTAGAGAGGCCTGAAAGGCCTATGAAGCGGTATATAAGTCTACTGCTAAGTCTAAGTCTTTACTTTATTAAAAATCGTTACATTTAAATTAATTGGAGCCATTGCCGTAACCCTACTGCTTTTTGCCATGTGGCTGTCAGCATGAAAGAAAAGGCTGCATTCTCCATTCCCTAGGGAATGAAAAGCCAGGATATAGTGAGAAAAAGCAAGTTTCACCTGCTTTGGAATCACAGTGCCTGCACGATGGCTGCCATGAGCATTTGTTTGATTTCAGTTTGGCACATCAACGCTTATTTTCTGCCAAGAAAGAAACAAGTGTAATCAAAACCTGTTGAGGACACACATTCCAATAGAGAGTGTAGCTATAAACACCAGTGGGTGGGGCGGATGGTCAAAAAAATGGGCGGAGTCTCAGGTTCGACTCTTATGATTGGTTCACTAGATCAGTGTTTCCCAACCTTGGCAACTTGAAGATGTCCGGACTTCAACTCCCAGAATTCCCCAGCCAGCGAATGCTGGCTGGGGAATTCTGGGAGTTGAAGTCCGGACATCTTCAAGTTGCCAAGGTTGGGAAACACTGCACTAGATGACCAAAAGGAAGTTTGCAATTAGGTATTTCCCTTCCCTAACAGTTGTAAAGTTCCCTCCAACAGCTTTATATATAAGGAAAGAAGATCAAACATGATGGAGTTGCCACTTCCAATGCAGCTATGGAGTTCTGGGAGATGTAATCACTACAAACCCAGAAGATGTCATGTTGGGCAGGATTGAAGTATACCGGAAGCCTTGCTAGCTGTTTTATTTTCTTAAAATTCATGGAAGAGATAAGAGTGGGCTCAGATTAGCCCAGCAACATTTGGCAGCTGACCTGCTTATAAATTTCCCTGCTGTGATGAAATGATGAGGTCACTTCAGCTGATCCCATCATTTCAAAGGATTTCTCCACTAATTACTCCACTGGGATGAAATTCCTACAATTCTAGTTAATAGCAATAGCAATAGCAGTTAGACTTATATACCGCTTCATAGGGCTTTCAGCCCTCTCTAAGCGGTTTACAGAGTCAGCATATTGCCCTCAACAATCCGGCTCCTCATTTTACCCACCTCGGAAGGATGGAAGGCTGAATCAACCTTGAGCCGGTGAGATTTGAACCGCCGAACTGTAACTAACAGTCAGCTGAAGTAGCCTGCAAGTGCTGCCCTCTAACCACTGTTATAGCTAGTTAAGCTATAACAAATCTATATCCAGGGGTGTCAAACTGACGGCTCGCAGCCTGGATGCGTCAAATGCAGGCCACGCCCACCACAGCTCCATGAATGGGGGAAAAAAATCACAAAATGTTACATAACAGCAATGCGGAGTTTGACACCTGTGCAAATCTATACAGTATAAATGTGCTGTACGTAGAAATGATCGTGCATGGATTTTACGCAAAAAAAAATTCCCTTTTATCATTTCTGGGGGATGAAGTTCCTTTCTTTTGTTAATGTGCAACTTGCCATCCTTGATGCCACTATGTTGATGGAGAAAGTTGAAAGCCAAAGGAATGTCTCCAGCAGTGGTGGGATTCAAAATATTTTATTATTGGTTCTGTGGGCATGGCTTGATGGGTGTGACATGGGTTGGTGGGTGTGGGTTGGTGGGCGTGGCAGCCGAAGGGTACTGTAAAATATCCATTCCCTCCCCACTCCAGGATAAGGTTACTACAAAATCCCCATTCCCTCCTGATCAACTGGGACTCAGGAGGCAGAGAATAGATGGGGGCGAGGCCAGCCAGAGGTGGCATTTACCGGTTCTCTGAACTACTAAAAATTTCCGCTACTGGTTCTCCAGAACTGCAGAACCTGCTGAATTTCACCTCTGGTCTCCAGGTTTATTCCTTTGTCTGCTCATTCCTGTCTTCTCATTACTCTGACCTAATACTACCCTATACTTCCTTTGTTTAGCTGAATTCACTGCATGCTTACCTCTGTATTAAATGAAGCTTACACTAAAATACGCAACTTTGTAACCTCTCCCCCAAAACGCCTGCAACTGTATAAATAAGAGTAATATTTAAATAACAATTTAAAGACTGAAAATATTCAATTCCAGCAAGAATCTCATGTGAAGCTGTCACTACCCTATCTGAAACTTCCCAGAACCTTGGAGTCTGACCACCAATATCCTGTGAGATTTGCTAGCTTCCCATGCAAAATTGGAGGGGAGCTCAAGAAAACACAGTGGCGACCTGAACTGATAAAGGTTATCGACCTATTCTTGCTAATGACTCTACAACAGCAGCTAAATCATGTAGAAATCATCCCCGTTACCAATATCGTCTGGATAATAAGGGATGTTGTTGTCTTTTAAAACACCAGCTTGATTGCTGGGATCATGTCAGGAACAAGGCAGCAAGTAAAGCATACCTATCTCTGTTGCAAAGGACAAAAACATCCCTTCCACGAACCACTGTTTAGAAAGCAGAGGAAGTTACAGCAAATTCCATCACAATGCATACTTTCCAGGGCTGGTCTTCAAGAAGGCCTAACGCCCTTTCTAGGTTGGACGAAGCCCAAACAAATTAATTCCCATTACGCAGGATCTTGATTTTGCGATACCATTCTTTTAAGCAAAACACTCATCCTGAAAAAGAGTTCAGGAAAAAGAAATGTATTCCCCCTGAGAGGAGAACACTCTCAAAGAGGTATGCAGGAACAATGAGGGAAGAGTTCAAGGAGAAGGTTCAGATTCTAGGAATTTATCAGGAATCTAGGGTATGCAAGTAGAAAAATAGGGGCCACCTTTGGTGGGAAGGTAACAGCATTCCATGCACCTTTTGAATGTAGTCATTGAATTGAATTGAATTTATTAGGTTTCTATGCCGCCCAATCCCAAAGGACTCCGGGCGGCTTACAGAATAAAAAGAAATTAAAAGAACTTAAAAACAATAGGACACACAAAGTTAAAAAAGAACCCAACAAACACCAATCAGAAGGCCTGCTGGAAAAGAGCCGAGGTGGCGCAGTGGTTAAATGCAGCACTGCAGGCTACTGCTAGATCAGCAGTTCAGCGGTTCAAATCTCACCGGCTCAGGGTTGACTCAGCCTTCCATCCTTCCGAAGTGGGTAAAATGAGGACCCGGATTGTTGTTGGGGGCAATATGCTGACTCTCTGTAAACCGCTTAGAGAGGGCTGAAAGCCCTATGAAGCGGTATATAAGTCTACTGCTATTGCTATTGCTAAAAGCCAGGTTTTAATGGCTTCGCGAAAGGCCATGAGAGTGGGGATGGCCCGGATCTCTGGGGGGAGCTCATTCCATAGGGCCGCAGCGGCAACAGAGAAGGCCCTACTCCTAGGCGCCGCCAGCCGGCATTGTCCTGCTGAAGGCACCCGGAGAAGGCCCATCCTGTGTGATCTTATTGGTCTAAGGGAGGTATGTGGCAGGAGACGGTCCCGTAGGTACCCAGGTCCTAGGCCATGTAGGGCTTTAAAGGTAATAACCAGCACCTTGAATCGTGTTCGGAGACCAATGGGCAGCCAGTGCAGCTCGCGGAGGATAGGTATGACGTGGGTGTACCTTGGCACACCCAGTATCGCTCGCGCGGCTGCATTCTGGACTAGTTGCAGTCTCCAAACACTTTTCAGGGTCAGCCCCAAGTAGAGCGCGTCACTCCGGCCACATGACCACAGAGACATCTTCGGACAGTGCTGGCTTTTGAAATGGAGATGAGCACCGCCCCCTAGAGTTGGGAACGACTAGCACATATGTGCAAGGGCAACCTTTACCTTTTAGGAGTGTGTTGTGCAACAGTTGGAAGGTGAATGAATCCCCAATTCATTTTTGGCATCCATGATTGTTGAGGTAAGGGATGCAGTTGGGATTCGATGTACCTAGAATACAAACCAGTTCTACATAACAAACTAAGCTGCACGCACAGAGCAAGTTGAAAGAAGCCATTGTAAATTTAACCAGTACACAACTAATCTGGAGAACAGAACCGATGTTGCTTGGAGACCAATCCATCTGCAGTCTTATAAAGTGACTCCAGTGTGTTCCTTTGAAGGTAATTTCTCTTCTCCCTTTGTTGCCTCACTTACAATGAAGACTGTCATGTCTTCGGAGCAAACCCAACCAAATTTGGGTGGTTTTTTTCCCCCCCCAGGTCCTTTAGAAAAGAGCCATGTATACTAATCGCATGGTGTGAATCAACAAATTCTTAACACTAAGTATAAACAACAAGGAAAGTACTGGCATTTGTGGACAAGAGTGAGGTTGTCAGACACGTGCGAGAAAGGCTTCCCTGCAACGGGGGAAGAAGGGGCAAGAAACATGAACTACTGTGGAGATCCAACTATCCTCCTCTTCCTCGCATGGTGGTGGTGATGATGGCGATTCTGTTGCTTCAGGACCTTGTTCCTACAAGATTAATGACCTGCAGTCCTGAGCTTCTCTCCACTTTCTCAGGTCATGAAGGGAAATGGCAGAAGACCAACAGGAGTTCTGCCAAGGACGGCAGGACTTGGCCTGCGCTATGGAATCTTCCAAGGCAACATTTTCTGACCTCCTCTTCTCCCTCCCTGGACTAGCATGCGCTACACTCAGATCGGATGGTGGTATTGTTTCTGGGCTTGAAACAAATCCAATATTTGACCTTCATTTCCCAACAGCTCAGGAAACATTCTGTTCTCACACTCTAATGGCTTTCCTCTAATGAGCACATAAAAACAACAAGAGGGCTACGATCTTAAAACAATTCGAGGAGAGGGGATTTGTGCAGACAGGATGATTAAAAATGAAGGCCTCTATTCTCTGATTCCGCTTTTAAAAACTGTGGGGATTTTATTGTTGTTTTATTGTTGTTCTTATTTTATTTTTAAAAAGGGCTCACCTTCTAAAAGGGCAACTGCTGCCGTCTGGTTCGGCAGGATAGTGATTTGCTTTTAATTAGGATCCTTGTGGCACAGCTCACAGAATACGGGAGATGTACAGACCTGCTCTGGGAGGCAGATGTAGAGAAAGTGACAAGGGGCATGTGGAGCATCTCTCTGTTCCCAAAGAACGCTTCTGCTAAAATCTAGCTGCAGCTGGGGCTACTGCCCTTTTAAATTCACCTTTGCTTCTTCTTTCAACAGCAGCTAGTGATCTGTTTCCTCTTTGCTAGATGAGCTTTCCCAGCTGATTTCTGGAGATGCAGCTAGAGTTAAAAACAGCCATCTTCTTTTGTTTCATTTCACAATCCATTGGCAACGGTGGTTAACTGCTTGTGTCAACCCCAAGTCTTCTTGTTGCAGCCTGACTGCCTTGAGATGAAGCCAATCTGTGAAGGCCCACAAAACAGAAGACAACAAGGAAAAGCCAAATCAGGATTCCAACACAGCCAGTATCATTACTGTGGGATCCTTAGGCAAACGGCCTCCAGATCTTGAGAGGACCCAAAATTACAACTAAGCTCTTTCTCTGGTCTATCAAGAATGTAAGTAAGAATGTAAGTAAAGTTCTGGTTCCACCACAAAACCGCGTTCGACTAAACCGCGCTCGATGAAACCGCGTAGCTGACGTCAACAGGGCGACAACAGCGCGGAGACAGAAGCACGCTGTAAACGCTAAACCTAAAATTAACCCCTGAACCTAAACCTAACCCCGCTAAACCTAATCCTAAACCTAACCCTAAACCTAACCCTTAACCTAACCCTAAACCTAACCCTAAACCTAACCCTTAACCTAACCCTAAACCTAATCCTAACCCTTAACCTAACCCTAAACCTAACCCTAACCCTTAACCTAACCCTAACCCTAACTCTTAACCTAACCCTAAAGCTAACCCTAAAGCTAACCCTAAACCTAACCCTTACCTTAAGTTGAATCGGCTTGCTTTCAAAGCGCTATTTAAAGCGCCCTTCTTTCTCCGCGCTCGCTGTTGTCGCCCTGTTGATGACATCAGCGACGCGGTTTAATCGGGCGCGGCTTAGTCGAGCACGGTTTTGTTGTGCCACGAAAGTTCTAAGTGTCTCACCAAAGGGAACATTCTGTCCCCATTGTTCCTAACCAGAACCCCAAGAGAAGTCTACTATCAGGACATGAGAAGAAATAGTGGTTTCTCCTCCATGTTACTATACATTGGGTGGGGAAAACTCAACCAGAGCTGCGTTTACTTTGTCTGTTCTGGAATAACCAGACATGTATCTGTTGCCTATAGGATAAATCACAGGAGTTCTAGCAGGAGTTCTCAATCAACAGGTCATTAATGTCCCTGTGGGTCATGATTAACGGTGGATCCTCCAAATTACTCAGGATGCACAAAAAAGTTTTTCTCTTTGTGTCAATCTGCTGATAAATTGTTGTTACGGATCCCAGTAGCTCTTCCAGGTTCCAAATCATGAATATTATACAGAGAGCACAGCGGGAATAATCCATGAAGGATTATTCTAGGATTGCCAGTTTAATATTTCAAACGCAGAAGGATATCATGACTCGAATTAAATGATCTCCCTACTGGATGACCTGGTAAGGTTCTTAAACTAAGTGCATCTCATTAATTAGCAACCTGTGGCCACTGGGTTACAGAATTCTAGAAAAATCTGTGTGCTCAAGGAGATAAAGATTTTAATATAACCAAAATACAAATAAATATAAGGTCAGCTGGCTAACATCCTTGATTAACCTTCATATGTTACACTGGAAAAATATGGAAGTTTTCATTTCCCTTCCTAGAACGATGCAATAAACATGCCAAACTGAATGGCCAAGTGCCAAATTTCCAGTGTTTCATAATTAAATAAGCTTTCATGTCAGGTATTTCATGTCAGAATCATATTTTTTTATAGTCAAAGATCTAACCTATAACACATTTTGAGGGTTATAAAGTATGGCCCTTAACTTAGCATGCTCGAGATTGAGTCAGTGTATACCAAGATTCAATGAAAGACTGAAGTTCCTTTAAGATTGGCTTTTACATCGGTTCAAACTCTTAATAGGTTAATTGTACAGATTCAGAACAGGATATTTACACAATTGAAAATTGTTGGGAGCATATGAGTTTAATAGATGATGATGATGATGATGATGATGATGATGATGATGATGATGATGATGATGATGATGATGATGATGATTTGGAAAAAAACTTTATAGCAATAGCAATAGCAGTAGACTTATATACCGCTTCATAGGGCTTTCAGCCCTCTCTAAGCGGTTTACAGAGAGTCAGCATATTGCCCCCAACAATCCGGGTCCTCATTTTACCCACCTCAGAAGGATGGAAGGCTGAGTCAACCCTGAGCCGGTGAGATTTGAACCGCTGAACTGCTGATCTAGCAGTAGCCTGCAGTGCTGCATTTAACCACTGCGCCACCTCGGCTCCTCCACTTTGATAAAGAGAGGAAGTGTATATTTTTTTTAGACTGGGAAAAATACTTCCTTTGGGGGAAGACAGTCTGTAATGTCCAAAAGTTACAGAAAAATGTATTCATTAAACATTTGGACAAATATGATTTCACAAGAGAAACAGTAACCTAAAGTATTGATAGCAATCTCTTCTTGAAAATTTAAGCAGACGATAAACATACTTGTGTAGAAATACTGCAGGTCTAAATTTCTTGCGCAGAGCATGAACTTTTTTTAGATGGTTTACAAGGCCCTCTCCTCTCTGATAAAGGCTATCAGCTAATCCAGTGGTAGGTTTCAAAACTTTTTAGAACCTCTTCTGTAGGTACGGCCTGCTTTTGGGGAGTGGCTTGCCGGCCCTGTGACCGGGTGGGAGTGGCTTGCCAGCCATGTGACTGGGTGGGCATGGCCAACTTGTAAAATGTGGGGAAACTCACTTAACAATGCTTTTGCTTAGCAACCAAAATGTTGGCTCAGAAACTCTGGCATTGAGGTGTGCAAGTCTTAAAGCTGTCAAGTTACAAGACCCTTGCACCCCTAACCCTTTAGAAAAAGAAAACCAGGGGTGTTCAAACTTGATAGCTTGAAGACTTGTGGACTTCAACTCCCAGAATTCTTCCTCCAGTCATGTTGGCTCAGGAACTCTGGCATTGAAGTGTGCAAGTCTTAAAGCTGTCAAGTTACAAGACCCTTGCACCCCTAACCCTTTAGAAAAAAAAACCAGGGGCGTTCAAACTTGACAGCTTTAAGAGTTGTGAACTTCAACTCCCAGAATTCCTCCTCTCGCTCTTCATCTTGATGATGTGGGACGGGTGGGGGGAGGGAGGGATCTGGAACCGGTTCTAAACGGCACTGTAGATTTGTGGAACCTCTTCTATAGAAGAGGTTAGAACTGGCAGGAACCCACCGCTGAGCTAATCCCATGGCTATCAGCCTTTAAGAGCACTAAATGCAAGGTATTAGGGTTCTAAAAGCCTTCATAGCTATGTAAAAGAGGGAGTTTCCTACCATTTCCAGAGATGAGAACTAATGTGTGCTAAAATCCATTCTAGATAGAGAGAGGTTCTACTATAAGCAATAGAAACTGGAGATTCAGTGGTACGAGCAGTAGCAACGACTTGCTGAGCTATGTGTTTTCCTAATAGATAGAGACAGCCAAGCAGATTCCAAAAGTGGAGCCCTTGGTGAGCCCTCTGAACTCATTTGTTTGCAGACCTTTTATTACCCAAATAATAACACAATCTGTGTAACTAGGTAACATGACTATCAGATGACATCGCCAGATTCCAAAACCACAGCCCCAATAAGTTCCTGGTTAACTAATCTTACAGCTTCCCCTTGTGCTATTGCTGCTGTTGTTCACAGATGTAGCAGCGTCTGTACGAAAGACTAAAGAAGTCGACATGGTAGCTACAACCATGTGAACCAGGGGTGGGTTTCTTGCCCCGTTCCAACCGGTTCGGTTGGAACGAGGCCGGCGGCGCACGCATGCGTACTAGCGTCTGTGCGATGCTCCAGCTGCTCCTGGAGGATCGCGCAGGCGCTGTATGCGTCCTGCGCATGCGTGGAAGCGCAGAATTATCAAAACCGGGTAAGGAGTGGGTGCGGGCGCGTGGGCGCGCGCGGGCGCAGGGGGGGGGGCTTCACCATTCCCGGAAGTTACTTACTTCCGGGTTCGGCGACCAACCGGATCGCAGGGACCACCGCGAACCGGTTGAAACCCACCCCTGATGTGAACCAAAGTCCTCCTTATTTACATGTGTCACCTATGATCATTGCTGTTCTCGTGATCTTTTTGACAACCCTCTCTGTGGATGCAAGGGATGGCTCAATGAATCTAGAATTCATGGCAAATAACCTTTCTGAGTTGCAACAGCATACCAGAGTCTTGTGTACAGATATGGGCTCAGCAATATTATTTCTAACTGTGTTTCCAACAATCCTAAACCTGGGATTTATTTTTGCCACACTAAAGGATCATCCATACATCCCCTAGGTATATCTGAAAGGTGCCTTGCTAGCTTTTCTTCAAGGCATGATCCAATGGTGGGATTCAAATTTTTTTTACTACCAGTTCTGTGGGCGTGGTGGATTGGTGGGCGTGGCAGGGGAAGGACACTGCAAAATCCCCATTCCCTCCTGATCAGCTCGGACTCTGGAGGCAGAGAATAGATGGAGCAGGCTCCCCTGAGGTCTGCTAGGCCAAAAACGGGGGGTGGGAAGGTCAAAAATGGGGGGGAGGGTGTGCTGAGAAAGAATTGACATTGACAGAGAGAGAAAGAAAGAAGGGAGAAAGAAAGAAAAAGAAAGAAAGGGTGGGAGGAAGGGTGGGAAAAAGGAGAGGAAGGAAGGACTGCAAACCTGGCACTAGACGCAGCTTCAGAGGATAATCCAGGACTGGACGGGACCTGGAGGTCATCTAGTCCAACCCTGCTCCAGCAGGACATTGTTAAAGTGAGTTTCGGTCTTTTGATCCCCCAGTTACATGGCTACATAGCCAAATGACCCCACCAAGCCACGCCCACAGAACCAATAGTAAAAATAATTTCGATTTCACCACTGCCCTAGTACATATGTACTAGTCATTCCCAACTCTAGGGGGACAGTGCTCATCTCCGTTTCAAAGCTGAAGAGCCAGCGCTGTCCGTGGTCACGTGGCCGCCATGACTAAATGCGGAAGGCGCACGGAAGGCGCACGGAACGCTGTTACGAAAGGTGGTTCCTATTTTTCTACTTGCATTTTTTACATGCTTTCGAATTGCTAGGTTGGCAGAAACTGGGACAAGTAACGGGAGCTCACTCCATTACGCGGCGCTAGGGATTCAAACCACCAAACTGCCGACCTTTCTGATAACAATCTCAGCATCTTAGCCGCTGAGCCACCGCATATTGTTCTGTTCATTCTGTCTTTATTGTTATTTGGACTGATTTCCTAGCTTGCCTTGGGTAGTTTTTTTTTTTTTTAAACAGGCAAAGTAAAAATGTTTTAATAAATATAAATAGCCCTAAGCTCGTCTGTATTTTCAGCAAATAAACAGAAGAATAAAAACAATAAAGCCATAAAGCCTACAATGTATTGCAATGTACATGTCTTTTCCACCTCACCCCACCCCAAACTGGTGATACACTGATTAAGTAAGAGAAATGGATTAAGATATCTAAAAAGATATCATGACTCTGTGAGATGAACTAGCCACTCCTAAGTTGGAACTCAAATGGAATCAGAAACATGTATGATTTCCATTCAAGATGTTCTTCCTTTAAACAGATCATCCCTTTTTTTTTTCAGAATGTTTAGGAAGATTTTAAATGTTACGTCCATGATTAATAATGTATCAAATTTTTGGCATGTTTATTCTTCAGTCTAATTAGGGCAGGAATGAATAGAATAACCTTTATTGCCTGTTGAGAAATGTAAACATCCCCTTGTTCCACATTCCATGAGTTAAAACCTAGGGATTTACAGTTCGGTCTATAACTTATCCGTTTTAAATTTTTACATGATTTGTCATAAACTTTATACAGCATTATGCATTGTTTTAGGGAAAAAAACCCTACAAATATTGTATCTACTTTAAGAGACATCTTGTCAATTTGTCAATTTTAATAGATTTGTATGCCGCCCAATCCCGGAGGACTCCGGGCGGCTTACATAAAAGACAGTTTAAAAAAGAAGATATTAAAATTTTTAAATATAAGACAAAACAAATTAAAACAGGACACAACATGCGCTCGATCTTAATGGGGCTGAATGTCAATCAAGATTAGCAGCCCCAGGCCTGCCGGAACAGCCAGGTCTTAACAGACTTTCGGAAGGCCGAGAGAGTGGGGAGGGTCCGGATTTCAGGGGGCAGTTCATTCCAGAGGGCCGGGGTGGCTACAGAGAAGGCCCTCTTCCAAGGAGCCACCAGACGACATTGTGCAGTCGATGGTACCCGGAGAAGGCCCACCCTGTGCGATCTTATTGGGCGCTGGGAAGTATGTTGCAGGAGGCGGTCACAGAGATATCCAGGTCCTAGGCCATGTAGGGCTTTAAAGGTAATCTTCTCTGACATGCTCTCTATACATTTTTTTTCCTAATGCAAGCATTTAAAAATGAATGTCCTAACATATACTGTACTTTTTGGACTATAAGAAGCACTCCCTCCTCCTCCTAAAAGTGGGTGAAAATTGTGGTGCGTCTTATACACTGAATGTTGCCGAAGCTCCAACAATTTGCCAGCCCCCCCCCTCCTCCCCTTCGGCCGTTTTTTACCTCTGCACGTCACATTTTCGGCCTCCGCACACCCCATTTTTGGCCTCCACACATCACATTTTCAGACAGTTCCAGGCGGCGTGGTTCGGCAGTGGCGAATGAGCCATGCTGAATGGGCCGCGGCAGTGAACAAGCTATGACAAATGGGTGGCAAAGGATGGATTGCGCCGAACAGGCCGCGGCGGCAGCAAATGAGCTGCAGCGAATTGATAGCGGTGGCAAATGGGCAGCTACAGTGCTGAATGAGGGCAGATGGATGCTGGGAGGCAAAGGCAGATTTTTTTTCTTGTTTTCCTCCCAAAAAATGGTAGGTGCGTTTTATAGTTTGGAGCGTCTTATACTCTGAAAAATATGGTACTTTTTAAGACAGTTTTTTTAACCAGAAACTGCTTCACAAAAGTTGGAACTTCAAAGAACAACTGTGACCCAATCTGTACATTAGCCCAGGAAGTTCAAACTAAGTCAGTCTATTTTTAAACCCGGGCAAATAAAATCCCCCGTGATCCTTAAACAAAACTCACATATTATTTCTTTTGTGCTGATGATGGAACTGATTTATTATCTTAGGTCTTTCTAGGAAGCTGAAGCTTTCTGGAATGCAAGTTTTCTGACGTACATTTACTCAAGAGGAAGTTACTTTAGTTTGTACGTAGATATTTTCAACAAGAATTATTATATATATATCAGTGTCACTTTGAATCAGTTTGACATTTTTACCTCCTTGAATCCATTTCAGCTTGTTTCCACATCAGAAAAAAAAATATCCATGTGAAAACTTGTGCAATGTGTTGAAAAGCTTCCCATAATGTGTGGCCTAAAGTGTATTTTTTTTCTTAGTGTACATATTTTGCAAGCAATTTTCCTTCCTTTTCTGCACTTCCCTTAATATACACCTGTATGTGTCAGAGGTGGTATTCAGCCAGTTCTGACAGGCTCTGGAGAACCAGTAGTGGAAATTTTGAGTAGTTCGGAGAACCGGTAAATAGGCTGGCCCTGGTCCCGCTGCTTCCCAGCTTCCCAGCTGATCTTCTTTTGTTGCCCTGAATAGGAGAACGGAGCTGGAAAGCAGATTAGTGGGGTGGGGAGGAAATGTGGTTTTCAGTATTCTTCCCAGAGGTGGGTTCCTACCAGTTCACACCTATTCGGTAGAACCGGTTCGTCAAATCTACCGAACCGGTTAGAAGAGGTTCCACCAGTGGACCCGGAAAGCAGGCTATACCTACAGAAGAGGTATGAAACCCACCACTGGTCCTTGGATATGATTATTCTACACTATCATGCTCATATTTATAAAACTCAGTGCCTCTGTGAAAGGTAAGGATGACTACTGCGTTTGTGGTGCAATCAGAACATTGCGTGTGTTGAAGTCGCTTTAACGCAAACCAAAGATGCCTTTTAAAAAACAAGTTTACATCATATTTGTTAGTGCCTCAGTCCGTCCCTGGAGAAAACGGCTCCAGGGCGGCACCTGGGCACAACAATATCACGTGGGGTCACCCCTTGTTAGTGCCCCAGTCCGTCCCCGGAGAAAACGGCTCCAGGGCGGCATCTGGGCACAACAATATCACGTGGGGTCACCCACGAAGCTAATCCTAGAAAGAACTTGAGGGCACGATCTCTCTGGGTGAATGACAACTTTATTATGTAGCGAAGCTGAATATATAAACTTTCATACGCAAATTAGGTTTTCAAACATTGCAAATGTCATTGGTTACAAATTATGCATCTGGACCAATAATAGAATTGATAACTGCGCGCTTCCTAAGTTTCACGTGTACGCCCTAGTTTAGCTGTTTTCAAGCAAGTACAAAACAAGCAAATTCTACAGGTATCAAGAACAATTTGTGGTCGGCTACATCCGTCCTGTGTAAACCATTTCCTATAGAAGGAGGCATGCGAACAAATATTGCTGAAAGAATAATTATTACAGTGCTTACTCTTATCAGACTATGGTGATTCTTAGAAATAAATGCCACTAAATTAAATGGATGACCAAGTAAATGTTATTAGTATTTGGGCCACTTACTAATCTTTTCCAAAGAAATGCATTCTCAGAGAAATAGGATAGCAACATCTCCTCCTTTTCTTTTTATTATCTTTTTGTCAAAGAGACTCTTCCTCTTCATCTACCAGGGCTAATCACAGCATTCTACACATAAACCAATAAAAAGTCACATCATGGCAAAGGGGGAATAGACAGTTACAGCATAGCATAGGGGGGGAGAAGGGCATGTGTGGGAGTTGCTGGCTCACATACTTCATGTTACATGAGGCTGCATAATGAGTCCTGGCCGTTTAGGCCGGAAGGATGTTTCTGGTGCGATGTTTTTGCATCCCTGTGTATGTGTGTTTCAGACAGCAGAAACTGCCCTGCACACACACCCCCGGAATGTTTTTGTTTTTTTAAAAGGCAGCGTCTCCCTCTTCATTGCTGGGCATGTGGAAGGGATCTTTCCCCATGAAGGGGTTGACTGTTCATGTAACTCCATGTGGTTGACAATGTGAATCTGTGGAACCAAGCTAGAGTATATTCTTACACATAGTGAATAAAGAGGGTACACATTGAATACAGCAACACAACAGTATCAGCAAAGCAACAAGGGTTATAACGGTCTTGGAAACATTTCCCAACCAGCTAAAATTTAGTAACTAAGAGGTCATCCAATCCTACCAGAAGTCCAAGGCTTTGTATGTTTGTCCAACTGTTTGAACGGTATCCACACTGGTTTCAATTTGTCCGGACTGGTTCAAATAATGACAACAGGTAGCATTCAACCAAACACATAGTAGGGGGATCTGCGGTGAAAGACAGGGCAGCCGGTCGGGGGAGTGGAGGGTGCTCTGCTCTGTGTTCCAGGTCAGAGACAGAGACAGCCTCAAGCTGTGGTTCCTGTTGGTTGGTCATGGTCAGGCTGCTTCTGTGTTTGTGTAGGTGGTTGTATAGGTGGTTTTGGCAAATATGGTCTTACGTGCTGTCCTGGAATCCAAAGAACTTTGTATTTGAGTTGGATTACAGCGTAGTTCCTTTCCCAGGTCAGCAGGTCAGCAGGTCAGCAGGTCAGCAGGTCCTCACCACGTCAAGTCAGGCAAGCAGCGATAGTAGACAGGTGGACGGGAGGTGTCTGCAGTAGGTGGAGCTGCAAAATGACGAGTCGCTGACGAGGATGGTGGGCTGCCGGTGTGTTGCACTGCTGGGAGGCCAGGGGGCATTTTCCCCTATTGCCAATATATCTGTCCAGGGCATGTTTTAATGTCTGGTTGGCGCGCTCAGCCAACGCCTGACCCTGGCTGTTATAAGGAATGCCAAATTTCTCTTTTGGGTGTCCCAGCGATGCAAAGGTCCGAATACAATGATTAATAACATGTTTGGTGGCTTCACCCCTTTGGGGGGATGCCATAATGTAGCCTGAACATGTATAACATGCATTTGCCAAATTTGGCAACACTCTGTCCCTCAGGGATTAACTCCCATAGGGAGAGGGTTTGCCTGCTGGCTACAGGTGGGGCATAGTTGAATAATTGCTGATGCCTCATTTGCAGTAATGCCAAATGGTTTTATGAGCGCTTTTTTATTCTGGTGAAAGTAAGAGTGGCTATCCCAAGGTGTGATAGCAGAACAAACATTGACATGGGGTGGGGGGGCTGATGCCGCAGCGTCAGCAACATCATTGCCCTCCTGGAGAGGCCCAGGGAAGGGCTGATGACTTCAGATATGGGAGACATGGAAAAAATAACAGCGAGAGGAGACAAGACCTTGTAAAGTGAGAAACAGAGACAAAAGTTGTGAATCAACAGAAGAAGAGAGATAAGACTCACACAAAGAAGTTATAATCTGAGTCACATAAAGACTAGCAAGAATTTAAAAAGCTGTTGAAGGAGGCTTCCACTGGAGTGGAAGGGCTTTTGTAATTAGGGCTGCAAAAAGGGTGGGTATCTGAGAAATAGTGGACAAGTGTCATGAGATTTTTCAGCACTCTAAAAGGGAGGGCTTCATAGATGGGAGCAGCGCCCGTTATGTCAACGGGAAAAGCAGAAAGAAGTTCCAGATCATCTGGGCTAAGAGAAGGGTCGGCTCGGGCAGAAGCCAAACCACGAGCCACAGCACTGCCAGCCATAGTAAGGAGAGAGAGAGAGGAAGCAAAATAAACGCTGGCAGGATCAGAAGAAGGGGGGGGAGGTGATGTGAGCGAAATGTCAGAAACAGAAGGAGAGGGAGGGGGGGAAACAGAGGGAGAGGAGACAGACGGAACAAAACTTGAAGGGCGATCTAAATAAGGAGGTGGGGGAGTAAGATCAGGGGGTTCTATGGGAAAAACAGGAGAAGGGTCAGAATGATGGAGTCTAAGAGCAGCAAGTATAACCTTCCAAGTCAGGAGCATCGAAGTAGGAGCACGAGGTTCCTGATGGAGATAGGTGCCTATTTTCACCCATGGTCCAGGTTTAAGGGAACCATGGTGAGGATAGGAGGGGCAGTTTTGCCAAATGTGTATTAACAGTTGGCGTAATTCAGATTTGGTAGGAAAGACAAATTTCTTTTTTAATTGACTTTTAGAAGCTCTGAGAATCTGGCCAAGTTCTTTAACATGACCCACCTGGTCCTTGGACAGATCCGTCCCCATACTTACGAAAGATCAGTCGTTTCCACGAACGACGACGAGCGCGCGGGTAAGCGATGGGGTCTCAGGCACACAGCGGCGAGGCTGCGTCGGTCCGGCGGAAAAAATCACGTCGGGGTCACCACTTGTTAGTGCCTCAGTCCGTCCCTGGAGAAAACGGCTCCAGGGCGGCACCTGGGCACAACAATATCACGTGGGGTCACCCCTTGTTAGTGCCCCAGTCCGTCCCCGGAGAAAACGGCTCCAGGGCGGCATCTGGGCACAACAATATCACGTGGGGTCACCCACGAAGCTAATCCTAGAAAGAACTTGAGGGCACGATCTCTCTGGGTGAATGACAACTTTATTATGTAGCGAAGCTGAATATATAAACTTTCATACGCAAATTAGGTTTTCAAACATTGCAAATGTCATTGGTTACAAATTATGCATCTGGACCAATAATAGAATTGATAACTGCGCGCTTCCTAAGTTTCACGTGTACGCCCTAGTTTAGCTGTTTTCAAGCAAGTACAAAACAAGCAAATTCTACAGGTATCAAGAACAATTTGTGGTCGGCTACATCCGTCCTGTGTAAACCATTTCCTATAGAAGGAGGCATGCGAACAAATATTGCTGAAAGAATAATTATTACAGTGCTTACTCTTATCAGACTATGGTGATTCTTAGAAATAAATGCCACTAAATTAAATGGATGACCAAGTAAATGTTATTAGTATTTGGGCCACTTACTAATCTTTTCCAAAGAAATGCATTCTCAGAGAAATAGGATAGCAACAATATTCTTATGCATGCCAGTGCTGTGTGTGAGGTAATTTAAGGTAGTTCTGACAAGTGTCGTCGGCATCTTCATATCCGGTCACATGGGCGGCAAGCCACTCCCATCCGGTCACATGAGCGGCAAGCCACTCCCACAAAGGAGGCCACACCCACAGAGTAGGTTCGAACAATTTTTGAAACCCACCACTGATTCTTCCCCTGCCACACCCACAAAGCCACGCCCACAAAGCCATGCCCACAGAACCGATAGTAAAAAAAAATGAATCCCACCACTGGATGTGTGCATTTTACATACAGTAGGGCGGAGACTGAGTGAACTAGCTATGTATCACTTTTTGATAAGGTGTTCCTGGGAAGGATGGGTATGAACTGCATTTTTCAAGTGACTGAATAGCATCTCAGGAGATCAAGACTGGTTCTGCCCTTCAAAGAAGAACCAGGAACAGTGGTTTTTAATTATAGGAAAACAGATTTCCGATTCCATTTTGAGCACCTCGGAAATGTAGATGGCTTAATCTCTTTCTCTGAGTGAGCAAAATAAAAGGCTGCACAGCACCCTGTTAAGGAATTTTAGCTGGGGAGAGGGTTGGACCTAACAGCTAATTAGTGTCTTCCAACCGCATGATTCATTTTTAAAAAAAAATCATTCTCAGCATGATTTTTTAATATCTTTTAAGACTCAAATTAATTGTTCTCTAATTGAAATAAGGGTTCTCGGGGCAAGGCCCAAAGGAGTGAACCTTCACAAATGAATCTTCACCCACCCAGGTGTCACCATGATGCCTTCCAAGCTAAACTTTGTTCAAAATGTCTATCACGATTGCAAAGAAGAAGAAGGAGAAGGAGAAGGAGAAGGAGGAAAAGGAGAAGGAGAAGGAGAAGAAGAAGAAGAAGAAGAAGAAGAAGAAGAAGAAGAAGAAGAAGAAGAAGAAGAAGAAGAAGAAGAAGAAGAACAACAACAACAACAACAACAACAACAACAACAACAACAACTTAAAATAGTTTAAGCATAATTTTATAGTCACTGAAGGGAACTAACGAAGATTCTTTTCCTGCTGCAGATATATACTTGAGAAAATATTCAGGAAGAAGAACACTTTTTCATTAAGTTTCCATTTTAAAAAAGTTCCCTGGAGGAATTGCCAGGACAACTCGGAGGCCCCAAACACCAAACAAAACAACAAACAAAGCTAGACCTACATTCCTTTGTAGAAATCTGCAAAAACAAGCAGAACAGCTTTGACACGAAGAATGTCATCAACTTACTGCCTCATGCAAAGGAGCATTTGATGTTATAAAGATATACATTACCATCTTCAAAAATGTTTTGGAGATCAGTCAAGGGAAACTAATATTAAGTTTTTTTTTCAACTGTTTAAAAGGCACTCTTTAAGAAACACTTTTAATAATGTGCTTCTAAAAATAAGGAGGCAGATGCCAGATTTATCTCCATTAGCACCAATAGTAATAGTCACAAAAGATGCAATCGTTTTGTAAAAGCTGTAGAAAAATACTATCAGTCAAAATTCCTAAAATATTCACACCATGCAAAAATCAAGCATTTCGAATCTCTTTATCAACTAGTGTATTGACTAGATATAGTTCAACTACATGCACATTTCTGAAAGAAAGAAAAACTCAGTATCTACAATTGCCAGAAGACAAAAGGGCTACATTCCTGCTTTGTGAATCATTTTAAAGGGCTTTCTACCCTATAAAGCAGCTCAAAATAATTTAAATGCACACCTTTTTTTAACCTAAGAGACCAGAGGGAATCTAGGTTATCTTCAAGAAGTAGTACAAGTTGTGCATAGGAAAACATAAAACACCTGCATGATTTCCCATGCACAAGACATACAGTATGGGGTTGTTATCAGAGGAAATACTAGCTAAGTATATTTATTTATTACAGTACTATCTGCCCTTCAACAGGTTCCCAGCAAGATAACGTATAAAAAGCTAAGCTAACTACAGGTAGTTCTTGATTTACAACTGGTTACTTAGTGGCCCTTCAAACATAACACCCCCCCCCCAAAAAAAGGTACTTATAAACCAGATTCAAAGTTCTGATGGCCAGGGGGCATATGATCATATTTTGGATGCCTAGCAACTGTCCTGCATTTACTGAAAAACAATATTTTTTGCCTCAAAAACCTTTGGTTTGTGGTTTGTGGTTTTGGTTTATTTGTATGCCGCCCTTCTCCAGGAGGGACTCAGGGCGGCGAACAACTCAAAGGGGAAAGGGAACATAAACAACAGTACACATAATTAAAATACATGAAAATCACACAGCCATACCAGTCGAGAGGGGAGGGGAACTCATCAACCCCAGGCCTGCCGGCACAGCCAGGCTTTGACGGCTTTCCGGAAGGCCTGGAGAGAGGTGAGGGTCCGGATCTCCACGGGGAGTTCATTCCAAAGGGCCGGAGCTGCTACAGAGAAGGCCCTCCCCCGGGTAGTAGCCAGATGGCATTGGCTGGTGGACGGAACCCGGAGGAGGCCGACCCTGTGAGATCTGATGGGTCTTTGGGAGGTAATTGGCAGCAGGCGGTCTCTCAAGTACCCAGGTCCAATACCATGAAGGGCTTTGACCGTTACTTGCAACCACCATGACCTATAACCCTAATTCCAGCCTCAACTTCAGTTGTAAACTGAAGTCTACCTCTATCGCTTGTAATCTACAGGACAATTCCCTCACCAAATAAGTTCAGTAGCAAAATAGTTGTACCAAATGCAACATATCTATCTGCAAAATGTCAACTGATCACCATGTGACGGCATAGAGTAGGAATTTTCTATCTAAAGTGCCATAAAGTGGTGATTTGGACTTCTGAATCCCCAATTTGGTAACATTTATAGCTCTGTTGTTTCCTTCAAAGAAAATAAGCTTTCTAATAGGAATCCTGGAGATGCTGCAGTACATTCCTTTGAGTATCTACTTCCACCCATAACTTGCCAGTTACTCTGTTCGTTTATAAGAACTCAAGTAACTCTCAGTTAATTCCAACAAGCCTTTTCAAAGTATCTATTCTTTTCCAATTTGCCAACTGATTTATTCCAGAACACGAATCTACAGAAATTTGGAATAGGGATACTTCATGGTGCAGTCTACTTTCATTCAACTGATCAGGTAAAGACACCACACACTGAGTGTACCAGGAATTTATTGGACCCGATGAAATAGAGAAGGTAGCAGATGCAATTCTACTCTATTTAGTGAGTGCCCTTGATGAAAGAAATGTCCTTCTGGGTTCAGCTCCAAGTGGGGGGAAAAGACACTGGAGACATGGAGGATGCTTGGAAAGATGGTTTATTGTTGGACAGGGCCACGTGGCTTGAGCCCTGAACAGAAAAGGTGATCACATGCTTCACTGTTGGTGGGGAAGAAGAGAAGGGCTGAAGGAGGGGCTTGCTAGACTTTTTATAACCCATTCAGTCCCACCTCTCTGTTTCCTGTTCCTGTGTAAGAAATGTATTCTGATTGGTTGTCAGACTCCCATGGGGCCCTACAGGGGCTACTCTCTAGGCTGTGTTTTGAATCCAGATATGGATGAGTTCTCAGATGCCATGTGATCAGTTGAGTAAAGTTCCTTAATCCCTTCCCACTGCAGCTGCAGTGGAGAAGTCTTTATTATGTAAAAGTGGACTAGCTTGGCCTCAATGGCCCATTAACAGTGGGGATGGGCAGGAAGCTACAGGCAACTATTCTGGCTTTTAAAACATGCTCCTTCCTTTTCCCATCCAGAGAAATATTCTGCCTTTTCAATATTTCCTAGGATATTTCATTTTTCTGGGAGAGGGCTGGGTGATAACTTCCCACACCCTCTTGTGAGTCCTCCAGTAGGCTAAACTGCATGAACTACAAAATCGTGAACTAAACTGCATGAACTACAAAACCACTAAAATTGTGGCGGAAGATTAAGAATATGCAGTATCTCTTTACTGCAAGTTATCTGCACTGTTTCTATCCAGATCAACTTTAAACAGAAATCCCACTGACTCCTTGAATTCTTCAGGATTCTCAAACTTCGCTGTATCCCTATCACATTTAAACACCTGCCTGTAACAAAGGCAATACTCCTGATTAAGTATGGTGGAGACTTCTAATAGGATGCTTGGATTAGCCAGGTGCAAAAGCAGGCCTCAGTCCTTTTTATGTTTGGGATGGTTTTTGCTTAACTACTGCATTTGACAAGTGGGGTGGGTGGGTGCACTTGTCCAAATTGAAACGCCAGGTGTTGGTATTCCACTCCAAGGTTTTTTCTTTTCCCCTTTTGGTTTGTTGATGTTTGATGTTTAATGAATTTATAGGCTGCCCAATCCCGAAGGACTCCGGGCGGCTTACAACAATACATTTAAAAAAATAGAAGTTAAAAACACAGAGACATAGATTTAAAAGACCACAACATACACCCAGTCTAATCGGGGCTGGAACTCAATCATGAATTCAACAGCCCCGGGGCCTGCCGGAATAGCCAGGTCTTAAGAGCCTTTCGGAAGGCCATGAGAGTGGGTAGGGTCCGGATCTCTGGGGGCAGTTTATTCCAGAGGATCGGAGCGGCTCCAGAGAAGGCCCTCCCCCGGGTAGTTGCCAGCCGACATTGTCTGGCTGACGGCACCCGGAGAAGGCCCTCCCTGTGTGATCTTATCGGTCGTTGGGAAGTATGTGGCAGAAGACGGTCTCGCAGATATCCGGGTCCTAGGCCATGTAGGGCTTTAAAGGTGATGACCAGCACCTTGAATTGCGCTCGGAGACCAATAGGAAGCCAGTTTTCTTCACATGCTTTCAAAATGTAATCAACCAGAGCCGGAAGATTTGTATTTGTATTTATTAGTTTGTCAAACATGTACAAGATAGCAGGTATAAGTATAAACATGGACACGAATGAAGTGAATACAAGTAAATGGGGACAGGAGGACAGAGAAGGTAGGCACGCTGGTGCCCTTATGCACGCCAGAGGTGGGTTGCTCCCAGTTCGGCCAGGATTGGGCGAACTTGTAGTGGCGGCAGCAGGAGGCTCCGCCTGCCCACCCGGTTGTTCCTGCGCATGCACAGGAATGCACGCGTGCACGAGCAAACCGGTAGTAAAAAAAAAAAAGGAAACCCAGCACTGATGCAAGCCCCATTTATGGACCTCTTAGGAATGGGGTGAGGTCCAGGGTAGACAGTTTAAGGTTGAAACTGTGCGGGTTAGAGGATGTAATAACTGAGTCAGGTAGAGCATTCCAGGCATTGATCACTCTATTGCTGAAGTCATATTTTCTGCTGTTGAAAGAAATGTCCTTCTGGGTTCGGCTCCAAGTGGGGAAAAAGACACTGGAGACATGGAGGCTGCTTGGAAAGATGGTTTATTGGTGGACAGGACCACATGGCTTGAGTCCTGAACAGGAAAGGTGATCACATGCTTCAATGTTGGTGGAGAAGAGAAGGG
Source organism: Thamnophis sirtalis (assembly GCF_051295495.1). Lineage (NCBI taxonomy): Eukaryota > Metazoa > Chordata > Lepidosauria > Squamata > Natricidae > Thamnophis > Thamnophis sirtalis. The sequence goes on from NW_028261381.1 coordinate 12,741,552, forward strand.
AAGAGAGGAAGAGAAGCTGAGTCCCTGTTTTTATGCCCTCTCTGGCCTTTGATCTCGAGCTTGTATTCTGATTGGTTGTCAGACTCCCACGGGCCCATGCAGGGGCAACTCTCTAGGCTGCGTTTTGAATCCAGGTTGGGTTGAGCTCTCGGATGCCATGTGGCGAGTTGGGTCAAGGGCCAATATTATCATGCCTTAATCCCATCACTCCGGAGCTGAAGGGGAGAACTCTTTATTATGTAAAGTGGACTAGCTTGGCCTTCTTAATGTCCCATTGACAAAGTGGGGATGGGCAGGAAGCTGCAGGCAGCTATTCTGTCTTTTAAAACATGCTCCTTCCTTTTCCCATCCAGAGAAATATTCTGCCTTTTCAATATTTCCTAGGATATTTCATTTTTCTGGGCGAGGACTGGGTGATAACTTCCTACACTGCAATAGAGTTTGGAGCTGTTTGTATCGATTGTTTTGCTCCTGTATTATTGAGGTTGAAGCTGAAGAAGACTGGTAAGACGTTGTAACCACGTTCCTTAGGCAAAGGGGCAGTTCTGATAGGATCAGGAATAGCAGGATCGCAGTTCGTGTTCCCATTCGAAATAAGTCCTTCTCGCCACCCCACATCAATAATATGTTCTCGGGTTGGACTTTCCCGCGGCCATTTCCTTGCTTTCTGCCAGAGAAAGGGCAAACGCAAACAATCCTATTAAACAAACACACACACAAAAACCAGTAAGGGAACACTGGGAGGGGATCCCTTGCGCTGGAGCGGAGCAGCCCGCCCGAAAGCGTAGACGGCTGGCCCTAACCAATGGCAAGTTGCGGCGCCGAGCCAGGCTAGTGGGGATTTTCCCCCCTCCTTTTTTGCACCCGCCTTTGCCCGTGAACTCATGGGTGAAATATGACATTCCGCCCGTCAAGGAAAGAGGGCGAGGAGGAAAGAGCGAGGGAGGGACGGAGGGGGAAAATTTAAACCTGCAGGCGACGAACTCCGGGCTCGAACCCTTCCTGGTTTCGGAATCTGGGGATCAGAAAGGGCGGGGCTGCGCCGAGCTTTCCCCAAGTTTTCGGCTGCTGCATAGAAGTCATTGGAGGAGCTCGACGCTGGGGCAGATTGCGTTCCTGCAACACCCGAGAGAGGGGAGCTGATCACAGCGGCCCAACGTCTCTAGCCTCGCCGCCATGGGGGAGGACGGAGTGCAAGCGGAGAAGAGCAGCGCCTACGTTTCCCCCAACTCCGATGGGCCTCTGGATGCCAGCAATCCCAGCCCGGTGCCCTCGGGCAGCCGCAGCCCCAGCTTGCTGCCGTCAGGGCCGGGCGAGGCGATTCGGGACAGCTCGCAAGTCAACGCCATCACGGTGCTGACTCTCCTGGACAAGCTGGTCAACATGCTGGACTCGGTGCAGGAGAAGCAGCAGAAGATGGAGCAGCGGCAGATCGACCTGGAGGGCTCGGTCAAGGGCATCCAGAGCGACCTGAGCAAGCTGTGCAAGAACCACACGTCCACCAGCAACACGGTGGCCAAGCTGCTGGAGAAGTCGCGCAAGGTCAGCGCCAACACGCGCGACGTGCGCGACCGCATGGACCGCCAGTGCGCCCAGGTGAAGCGCTTGGAGCACAACCACGCGCAGCTCTTGCGCCGCAACCACTTCAAGGTGCTCATCTTCCAGGTCGGTAGCCGCCAGAAGCGGGGCGGAGGGGGTTGAAAGTTTTGGGAGTGGTGGGTTTGGGACGGGCCCAAAGAAATTCTCCTCCCCGTTGAGCTGCTGAAAAAGTAGAGTTGTTGGGAATTAAACGCAGCGCAAAGTGGGGACGGTGGGATGCCCTCTTCTTCCTTGAAGGGAAAGTGGACTATAAACTTAAGTACAAGTAGTCCTTTATTATTATTATTAATGTTGTTGTTGTTATCGCAACAACAGAATTGTATCACAGCGGGCCAGCTGTTTCGCCGGATTTGGCATTGATTACTAGTCTGGCCCCACCCAGGGGCCTAGGATGTCATATTATTACTGTTGTTGTTGTTGTTGTTACTACTATTATTATTATTATTATTATTATTATTATTATTATTATTATTATTATTATTGCGTGGTTAATCTTTGGTGGGATTCACAGCCTTTGGGGCTGGTTGGTAGCTCAACAGCTCGAGTTCTAACCAAGGACCTAGGAACTGTTAAGGTAACGTCGGAGGATATATACTGTTCCAAGTAGGATGGTTTTTTGTAGAATCAGAATGTTCAAGTCTGATAAATTTAAAATTTCCAAATAGCGAGGTAGCCCTCTAGGTATTGCTCCAAGGGCTCCAATTACAATCGGGACAACACACAATTTCTTTTTCCACAGTCACTCAACTTCAATTTGCAAGTCCTGGTTAATATTATTATTATTATTATTATTATTATTATTATTATTAATAATAATAATAATAATAATAATAATAATAATAATAATAATAATAATAATAATAATGCTTGGATCTGCATGCATATTACAAAAATGTATTACGACGTCCTGGGTGGGGCCCGACTAGTAATCAATGCCAAATCCGGCGAAACAACTGGCCGCTGTGATACAATTCTGTTGTTAATAATAATAATAATAATAATAATAATAATAATAATTTGTCAGTGCACGACATATGTACAATGAAATTGGTTGAACTCCCTCAGTGCACCCACACACACAATTCAACTCACAGCGAAGACAGAAAAAATCCCTAACCCAATAAATCTAACAAACACCCGGTCCTATTACACCAGTCCTTGATTTACAATTGAGCCCAAAATTTACTGAGAAATGTTGGTTAAGTGAATTTTGCCCCATTTTACAACCTTCCTTACCACAGTTAAGTGAATCACTACAGTTTCTAAGTTAGTAACATGGTTGTTAAGTGAATCTAGCTTTCCCATTGACTTTGCTTGCAAAAGCCCCCCGGGACATTGCAACCGTCATAAATATGAGTCAGTTGCCAAGTGTCTGAATTTTTATCAGGTGACCACGAGGATGCTACAGTGGTCGTAAGTGTAGAAAATGGTCACAAGTCACTTTTTACAGTGATGATGTAACTTTGAATGGTCACTAAACAAATGTTGCAAGTCGAGGATTACTTGTACTGCAATCAGTGCAGTTTTCACACTTTCCCCTCGTTGCATAGTAATAATCCTTTCATTTTTAGTATGTTTTGAGTATTATTTTCCCCCTGCTGACAACTTTACACATGCACAAAATAATAAATTGGAACAATTTGAAGCCTTGCTAAAATTCATTATCCCTAAACTGAAAAAAATATATATGAATCAAGGTAAATCTAGGCTCCCAAATTTCATCAAGAGCTGCATTTATAGGCTCTGGAAAAAATTATTACTTACTGCTGCAGCTCCACCCTGCCTAACTGTTGGCAAATACTTCCGGCTGGATTCTCCCTCTAAAATGATTCCTTTTTCCACATCCAGCAATTTCGACCGCAGGCAGCAACAACTGCCTAGTGTATTGAAGCCAAAGTATGTCTGTCTGGACTCAGTAGAGTTTTACTCCCAAGTTACTTTGCTGGGGATTGATATTTGACTAGCATCTTCTCAATTGCATAAATAAATGAATCACTGTCCCTGCATTTGTTTTCTAGTAAAAGTTTTTCTTTTTAAATCACTTCGTATTTTTCCTGCGTGGCAATGCAATCGGTATAGCTTCTCATCATATGAGTAACACAAAGTAAAGATAGACTTACTTCCTAAAGTATCTGTCCCACCTTCCATAGAAATAATTCGTACCCTCTCCACCGTCCAAGCCTTCCGCACAGCCTTGAAGAACTGGCTCGCCCGTCAGGCCTGGGGATAAGGATAGTTACCCCTCCCGAATGATGAATGTATGTTGCCTACCATTTTATTATATGTCTCTATCTTGTTGTTTGTATCCCCCCCTTCCCAGTTTTATGTGAGCCGCCCTGAGTCCCCTCAGGGAAAAGGGCGGCCTACAAATTCTAATAAAACTATAAAACTATAAAACTATAAATAAGATCAGCAATCAAATCCAAGCTTTCAAGCTGTGCTAGGTTGCGTTTTTTACGTGGAAAATAAGGCCCAATTTAAAAGATTGGCAGTGTTTTCTTCCTTGTTTGTAAAGATTTCCTTCCTTAACTCATGATCTGAGTTTAAATTTCACGCCGCCTTGTTTTACTGTTGACATTAATCTGTATACTTGGGGCTTAAAGCACACAGAAAGTTGTTCTTAAGAGAGAAATATTTGACGTTTTCGTTGCCCTGAGCAAACGTTTCTAACTTTTGTTATTGTAAAAATGTTTTGTAATAGTATTTCTATGCATTATCCTTCCTTCTACAACTTCTATGTCTGTTGATGAAACCAAAAGTCTCCATCATATATATATATCTGAAGTAAAACATCTTGGATTTGTGTCTGCAATTTAATGTTGCTAATTATGTTAAGCAACATTGTTTGATTAATTGAATAGTAGGTAAAGGCACTACAGGCGTGCCCCTCCTAAAAGTTTTCCTTGTCCTTACGGGACATTTCTTCTTATATTGTGATCCTGGCCATGATGATTTTTTAAAGGAGTGTTTGATTCTTTGCATGTTAAAAATATCTACTGAGCAGAGTGAGCCTTATTCCCTTTTTTAGCCATCGGAAACACAGTCTCATAGGCCAAAGAAAATTGCTGCTATTAAGGACTATCCAGTAAAATAAATCAGGATTGAGAGCCTGGTGGGCTTTCCAGGTATGCATAAGGTGCAATGCTCAGCATCCCTCAATATTGAACTGCAGTATTGATTGGGGTTGCATAGGGTGGCCAAAGCAATATAAGTAAGGGAGGAAGGATACAGGTATTGTTATTATTATTATTATTATAATGGTGGGCAGAGGTGGGTTCCTACCAGTTCGCACCTATTCGGTAGAACCGGTTCGTCAAATCTACCAAACCGGTTAGAAGAGGTTCCACCAGTGGACCCGGAAAGCAGGCCACACCTACAGAAGAGGTTCCAAATTTTTTTGAAACCCACCACTGACACACACACACACACACACACAGACTCACAGAGAGAGAGAAAGAGAAAGAAAGGAAGAAAGAAATAAATAAAAAAAGAAAAAAGGAAAGAAAAAGTGAGAGAGAGATGAAAGAAAAAAAGGAAAAAGGGACAGAGAGACAAAAGGAAGGAGAGAGAGAAAGAGAGAGAAAACACATGGCTGGCAAGCCACTCCCACCAGGTCAAATGGCCAGCAAGCCACTCCCACAAAGGAGGCCACACCCACAGAGTAGGTTCGAAAATTTTTTGAAACCCACCACTGATGGTGGGTGAGAGCAAAGCAGGCTGAGAAACATTTTGAAAAAGCTTGGGGACCTCGTCTAAACTTTTGATGGGTTACAGATGGTGCCTCTTTTATTTAACTTCGAGAATGAAAATGTTCCAAAAGCTTTGTTCCCACTCCCTTTACCCGCTCTATTATTCATCCTTAGACAACAGCATCCTTATTTTTTTTTAAAAAAAGGCAAATTAATTATCCCATAAATAAGGAACACGTACATTGGGTTTATATTAAAAAAAATCTTCTGGGCAGAATGATATGGAGATCTATGTAGCATCTCTACATTTATATCAATCTCTTTTTCCCATTCCACGTAAAAGAAGCCAGCTGATGTAGCAACTGCATGTTTCAGTCCCAATGAAGTAATAGGATGGCACTTGAGGGCAGCAGACAGTGGTTGTGGTTAGGCCTTATGACACCCATGATCTTCTGTTGCCAGTCATCCCAGCAATCTGCCTGATCCTTGCTCACTACTTGTTTCAATTCATTTGGCAATTTGTGTTGCATAAACAAAGCGATGCTTTTTCACCTACTGTATATACTGGAGTCAAAGTCTATGAAAGACGCCTCTTTTCCTGGCAAGGGCTCCGTCTCTCCTAGCATCTGGCGTGTCTAATAAAGCAAGTTAGACGAAACGTAAGTCAGGAGACAACAAGCAAATGTGGTATGAAGAACAGCTGCAGGGGTGGGATTGGCCAGGTGAGATCTCGGGCAGAACAGCTGGAACGAGGCCAGTATCATCCCAGGGTCCATCACCTCCAGTTGCCTCCAGAGGTTGTGGGTGCTCCGGCCCTGTGGAGATTTGCAAGAAGATGAATTGTAGGGTGGTGCATGCATTCAAAATATTTCAGATGACTCCTTCACAGAAGAATGAGCAGAACACAGAGTACCACTGCTATTTATTTCAAGAGGCCCCATATTTCTCCAGGTTCTGCAGGAGCCTGAAAAAAACTGCAGCTGCTTTTGAGTACCTTCAAATACTTGCAACTTGTTTTTTTCAGAGCCACATGAAAGCCTGAAAAAGTGGGGCTGGTTGGATAAAGAGAGCAATTACAGGGTCCAGAGCAATTCTTCTCAATACCTTCAGAAGTGGGGGCAGACCTAATAAGCATCTATATGTCAGCCCCAGCCTCTATTTTAGAATAGGATAGAAAGTTCAATATATTTCACTCCGTCAGAAGCCATGCTGGAAAGTGTAAATCAATCCAAATGGTTGATTATGGATTTTCAAGGTGAGAAACTTTTTTTTTCAATTGTTTGGAAAGTAGCCAAGTGCTTGAAACAAAGCAATTAATTAATTGAAGTCATTAAAATGGGAAGACAAGCCATTTTACAGTTGTCCTTTCATGTAATCTTTCCAGAAAAGGCAGGGATGGTAATTTCCAAATCTAGTTATATGGTACTTAAATGATAAGCAGCTTTCCTTCAGCTCGTGCATTGGGCACCAATTCTCATTTCAACCCAAGAAGGAGGGTGACTCACACTTTATTTTCTGATCACCCAGCAACAACACTCCAAGCAGGTTGCCAAAGAGATTGCAATGGGTGTCTTGCTCTCAGTGTGTTGGAGGGGCATATTTAGGATTCTTGAAATTCTCCTAGCAGTGAGAAGTACCAGTGGGAAACTACAATCAAGAGTGTACTTGGAACATATTGACCTGGTGTCAATGGGCTTACTTCCAAAGAAGAATACATATGGTTTGGTGATTGGTTGACTCTAGAACAGTGGTTCCCAACCTTATTTTGGACATGCCCCACCTAAGCATCCCTAAAATCCTGATGCTCCTCCCCTGTGACATATAATTCTTACTTTACTCAAAAAGTGAACTCTACTTACACAGAGGAAGCCTAAAAGGCCATTAACTTGGTTTAAACAAGGTTCAAATTGCCCCCATTAAAAATCAAATTGCCCCCCATGTGGGGCATGGACCTCACGTTGGGAACCACTGTTCTAGAATTACATCCAGCATTACGCATTTAAGAAACAGAATAAACCACAAAGGTCATTTTCATGGACGAAGAGCAATTTTGTCCCAAAGCATAATATATGCCGCTATCTGTTCTATGTATACCCCAGTGAGTTATAAATTTGAAAGGCTACACAGTTTATAGCCATTATCTTTGAAACAGTCAAGATTAGTAGTCCTTCAGAGAATATATTTGTGGGTGTCTTTTCGTCATAAGATTAGTTAAACAGAACTTTATCCAAGTAGCATTGAAGATGTTGCCTAGTTGGGTAATGAACTGTCTGCAAGAAAACAAACCAAGCCCAGACAACACAAATGGTCCCACAGTACTTTATTCAACTTGGTGCCCTCCAACAACATGGTGTTAAAACTACAACTCCCAAAATTTCTAGCTTGCAGTTCTTCATTGACCAAGAATACGGAGAGTTGTATTTTCAATGCATCTGAAGGACATCAGGTATAGGGTTCAAAAGATAGGATAGCAGTCCCTTAATGTCTCCACTTTGGCCCAGTTGTTTCATTTGTCATCAAAATAATCTATTACTGTCTATCTGTCCATTCTCTCCAGTATCTCAAACTATCGCACTGTTGCTGAAAAAACTACAATACTGTGGAATATGTCAAACGCCCATTTTACAGAATCACTAAACAATGTCTTAAGCTCCCATTTCTTATGGTGGTATCTGTGCTTTATTTGTTCATTCAAAGTATTTTTATCCCACTCTGAAAAGCCAAAGAGTAGGAAAGACTCAAAGGAAATAACTTACAAAGTTAAATCATAATCATTTTAATAACTAGCTTGATAGAACTAACTCAGTCATGGGGACAAGACTTGAATGAGTTTGTCTAACAGAGATTAGATATAATTATTTTATTTTCCAGCTTTATTTGCTGCAACCTAATGGAATGTGCTAACTTTTCTGTGTATATTTTTATCACTGTATACATTACGTAGCATACCCAACTCTAGCTGATGGGGGGGGGGAAACTAAGTGGGATGATCATACATGGAAAAAATATACGTGGTCCCTGCAAGCCTACAAACTTGATTTTAAAAAGATTTTACTACATTGCTAATCTCCAATTGTAGTTTTGAAGTCACCTGTAATGTCTGTTGTTATATTTATACAGCACTTTAAAATTGCAATCATTATTTATTGTTTCTATGGTAATACCCATTAATTTGTAAGAAGCAGTACAGATCCAACTAAAGCAGTGGTTTTCAAACCTTTTGTCTCAGGACATCTTTACATTCTTAAAAGTATTGAGGACTTCAGAGAGGTGTGATTGGTGTGGGTTATACTTATTGATATTTGCGTTGTCGGAAATGAAAAGTGATACATTTTAAAATACTTATTTAATTTTGTAGAAACCCCCCCCCCAAATGTCTCAAGGACCCCAAGGGCCCCAAACCACACTTTACTATTAATGTGTTTTTATTTTCCATTTTCATTTTCGTACAGTCACATATATACTGTGCAGAACCGGGGCCATATAACATTAAACAATAAACACAGCCATTCCTCTTAATACCCCCCAAAATAGAAACTGTACCTCTTCGACCCTCTATACACCCTTTCTTTCGCCCCCCTCCAACTTTCCATCTTCCCTCCATCATTCCCCTCTACCCTACTTCCCTTCCCCCTCTACCACACCTCTCTCCCGATACTTCCTCCCTTCCTTCTCACCCTCCCTCCAATCCTCTCTCCCACCCTCTCTACCCCTCTTTCTTCTATCCCTCTACTCCTCCCTTCGGTGTATTTCTACTATCTATTAATATAATAGATACCACACTTTGAGAACCACTGGATCAAAAGATAATGAGACCCAATGTTTTGTTAAAAAGTCCATTACATACACATAGGAATCCCAGAAGCAGGTTCTTAATGCAAGAATACTGTCCTGTTCATATTTGCCAGCAATAATATAATTGAGAAAGCTGACTGTTCTTGAAATTGAAGATTTCATACTAGTATTAAAGCTGCCAAAGAGGAAGAAAGGTGTCCATGTATACTTTTTCCATGCCAGGTATAATTTTATGCAGCTCTGTCTGATCTCCCTTATTCTCCCCACCAAAAGGTAAACAACCCTGTTCACTGCAATGTGTCCTCATATAGGTAGTCCTTGCTGAACAATGTTAATTGGGACTAGAAGTTCTGTAAAGCACAATGATATATGACCATGCTGCTAAATGTTAGCAGTTCCAGCAGTACCAAGTTACCGTTGTTAGGCAAACCACAGCAGATTGTTAAGCCAGCACCTCATATGGCCACAAATTTTGACTTCCTGCTGGCTTCCCCATTTACTTTGCTTGCAGGAAGGTGGGAGGGAAGATCTCAAATAGCTATTACAGTGGTTCCCAAACTTGGCAACTCTGCTGGCTGGAGAATTCTGGGAGTTGAAGTCCACAAGTCTTAAAGTTGCCAAGTTTGGGAACCACTGAGCTATTACATGATCGCAGGGCAACAACCAGAACTTCAAGGAATGGTCACAAGTAACATTATTCAGTGTCATTGCAAGTTCTGACAGCCACTGAACTAATGGCCATTAACCAAGGATCATCTACGAGAATTGCTCCAGCCCCCTACTTGATTTTGTTGCCCTTTTGTGTGATTTGTTGGCCACGTATCAGGAAATGGGAAGAATAACTTCATTGTCCACAAATCCCCCCTCTGAAAAACAACATTCTCCCCATCTATCTGGTGTTTAGTCAGCAAGGAAATGAATAAACAATCAATCACTTTTCACCTCCATCATAGAATTTTACCAAGCTTCCATCAAATAAAACTCCACATGCAACTCCAATTGTACCAACAGCATGAACATTGAAAGGCATGTTTGTGTTGAAAACGCTTCTTCCTCTACGCAGTGGATGTTGTTCAGTTTCTTCTACATCACTGCTCATACACAACGGCCACTCAACACTCAGTTTGCGTTAGAATGTAATCACATGGATACACATTTTCTAGCTCAGAGCTATGTCAGAATCTGTATTTCTTTCCTCATGTGACATTTTCTTCTAGGGTGCATAGCTTTTAGAGGAGGTGCCTATTGCCAAGTTGCGCTATTGAACATGCAGAGTATAACTTCATCAGATAAACAGCATTTTGTTTTATCTGTCCCGGTGGGTGGAAAAGAGAGAGTATGCTGGGAGAATTCCTTTGAGCTGTTTTAAGTTCATTTAATTCTGGAGTAGGATTTAGTATAAGAGGAATATCTTGCTTTAATTTTTTAAAAAATGTGCCTTTTTCTCTTAAAGGCTTTCTGAAAGCATGTACTCCGTAACTCTAGAAGGTAGGAGAGGTTGAGAGTTTATTGAAACGGCTCTTTTCCTACCATCACATAGCTACTTTCCGCTGCAACACAATCCTTAAGGAGCTTAAAGGCATTGAGGAAGGTACTACAGGTATATATATATAGCAATATAGCAGTAGACTTATATACCGCTTCATAGGCCTTTCAGGCCTCTCTAAGCGGTTTACAGAGAGTCAGCATATTGCCCCCAACAATCTGGGTCCTCATTTTACCCACCTCGGAAGGATGGAAGGCTGAGTCAACCCTGAGCCGGTGAGATTTGAACCGCTGATCTGCTGATCTAGCAGTAGCCTGCAGTGCTGCTTTTAACCACTGCGCCACCTTGGCTCTTGTGCAGTCAGGTGCCGCCCACAGCACCTTTACTCCTTCAAATGCAAACTGTTGTGTGGCCTTAATGTTTTGGCATATTATGCAAGTGGGTGGGTGGCAGGCAAGCAAGTTTAATGTAGAGCACTGTCCATCTGGTTTCACTTTAAAACATTTGCAATCTGTTTCCCCCGAACACGCATTCCAAATGAGGTGTTTCTGATCTCCAGTAGGTGTGCAGCTTTACTGCACTTTTTGGGTGTGGCTAAAGGGCCACCTCGGTTTCTGAAAGTATTTCAGGGATAGCCACTTTAAAAGCAGTTTGAAAAGAGGATCGAAATTTAAAAATGAAATCTTTTAATTAATTTTATTTTTATAAAATAATTCATCTCTAAATGTTATTTATAAACCATGATAAACTTATGTATGTATGTATGTGCATTGTGTCACAACCCCTGGTATGCCCAAATATGGGAGGAAGCATACTGCTTATTTATCAAATGCAACATACATACATACATACATGCATGCATGCATGCATGCATGCATGTTGCATTTGTGCTGATAAATAAATAAAGGGAGACTAGTATAGATCTATTTCAAGCTATTTATCTCTCATCAGCTAGCCATACCTTTACTGGGATTTGAACCTGTGCTGTATTACATATTAAACAGTTGTGTTAACCACTAAGCCACCACTATAGGTGTGTGTGTATGTATATGTAAATATGTGTATGTATGTATATGTGTACACACACACACACACACACATATATATATATATAAATTTGTTTATTAAATCAATTTATATGGTGGCCTGTACACACACACACACACACACACACACACACACACACACACACACATTAAATCAATTTATATGGTGGCCTGTCTCATTCTGGCCAGCTTGATCGATTACATGCTATCACGTCTTGGCCACCAACCACATATTAAAAACAATATAAACATAATAAAAGCAGAAGCATAAACATTCATGTTAGTTAATAACTAACTAGGTTCATAACTTAACTAACTACTGCAATGGTGTTTGTTATTACCATAGTTAATTTAATAAGTTATTACGATGTACTAATACCAATCCACACCGTGTCATCTCACAATTGAGTTGCAGCTTTAAAATACATTTATAAAATCACGATCAAAATACAATTCCTTCCTGTGTGTACTCTTTTGTGTAAATACCAGTGCTCATGGAAACACCTGAGACTCTTAGAGAAAGGAAGCGGCAGACAGAACTGTTGCCATGGCGATATCTTGATAATTGGCAACCGAAGCTGGAAGGATCTAGAGGCTGAGGCTGACCCATTGTAGACTCCTGGACCTCAGTTTTGTAGAATAAAGTTGATCTGCAGCCCTAGAGGAGGATAAGAGGTAGACGAAAACCTTTCGTCTTTGCTGCCATCTAGTGAATGTTTGGATTTGTGCAGCCCCACTCCGGTACCTATACTGATATATCTATGGCCTGGAGAGTCATGTGTCTTTCAAACCTAATTACAAAAGTCCTACAGTACATAGGCATTAAATTCGGAACTTTGATAACTTTGATCTATCCCTGGAAACATGGATCTGGTGTTGGAGAAACAGAGGGGGGGGAAAGAAAGAGAAAAAGAACAGCAGCTCAGAATAAAAAACTTTTCCCATTTCTGCAGTAAAGTAAATGAATGGACTTATGCCCAGGCACTCTACTTTTTTACAAGTCTTTTGAGAAACTCAGCTGTGCTAAAAGACCTGCTTATAAAACCCAACTTGGTGTTGTTGTGTTTTTTTTTAAATAGGATCAGCAGTTTGCATACCATCCCCTTTTTTAGCAGTAGTCTGGATTATGCAGAATCTAAATTTGAATCGAGTTTATGAGACATTCGCTTAGCTCTGAAAAGGGGAGGGAATTTGGAAGGTTTTTGTGCAGATATGCTGGGCGCATAGCTTACATTTGTTTTCACGCTTAACAACTTGTGTTCCGTTAGATGACAATTCTTTAAATATATCAATTGGGCCCCGTGGAACAAGTTTGGTGTGCTGACATGCTAATCTCTCCTCCGTTCATCCTGGAAGGAAGAGCCTCCGCCTTGCTTTTTCATTGTTCTCCTCACCCTGTTTTTCTCATATAAACCCAAAGAAAGAGGAGAATCTTTTTTTTTTTTTAATTTATGGGCTTTTCCTAAGGGCAAGCTATAAATGTTCATATTTATAGTTCATATTTAAATATTCTATTTAAACTTTTTTAAAAAGGAAAGGGAGAACCAGCCAGAATGTTCACAATTTCCTACTTCTTTGTTTTGTTTTAAATGCAGAAAAATTTATTGATTGATAAGAGAGATAAGGAAAATTACTGTATTTGAATCAAACTTTCTGACAAGTGGACAGCCGCTTGTCTGAAATGGTATGCGATCTCTTCCTTGAGCGGGGGGGGGGGTTGGACTAGAAGACCTCCAGGACCTTTCCAACTCTGTTATTCTATTATCTACTGTTACTTGGTTTTGTTGTAGCCAGTGGTGGGATTCAAATAATTTAACAACTGGGTCACCCAGGGTCAGGTTGACTGTCGTGGGAGGAGTTGCTGAGGTGGCGCAGTGGTTAAATGCAGCACTGCAGGCTACTTCAGCTGACTGCAGTTCTGCAGTTCGGCTGTTCAAATTTCACCGGCTCAGGGTTGACCCAGCCTTCCGAGGTGGGTAAAATGAGGACCCAGATTGTTGTTGGGGGCAATATGCTGACTCTGTAAACCGCTTAGAGAGGGCTGAAAGCCGTATGAAGCGGTATATAAGTCTAACTACTATTGCTATTACTATTGCCCATCCCCACCCTCCAGCTCTGCTGCACATGCAGGACAATCCTCCCGCGAGCCAACCTGACCCTGAGCAAACCAATTGTTAAATTACCACCGCCAGCCCGCTATCAAAGTGGATCCTGGGCACTGTGGTGCAATGAAGAAACGAGCAACAGAATGGCCGGCACAAGGGGAGGAGGAGAAGCTGGGAGAATAAAGGAGGAAAATGGCCTTCTCCTTCTCCCATGTTGGCGGCTCCATTGAACGTTTCTCCATTGCAGCGCAACACAGCATGCAGGATCCACTTTGATAGCGCGGGGGGGGGGGGGTATTTAATAACCGGTTCGCTTGAACCAGTGCGAACCGCCTGAATACCACTACTGGACTTGTAACCTAGCCTAACCCCCTTGATTTTCCTGTGTGTTGATGAGAAATTGGATGTACTGTAGGTCTGAATATATGTCTGGAATAAAAAGGGCAGAGTAAAATTCTCATCAGTTGGCCAATGAAGAGAGTGCCTTTGGCTGGTTGCATAATGTGAGCTGAGACTGTATGAAGGTTCAGCATTTGGAATGAGCCTTATATGATAAGAAATACAGACTCACACCCCAGCTATTGCAGTCACTGTGGGGCATCTCATGACTTGTACTTTGAAATCTTTCTGGAAGGTGAAATGGCTCCATCGTGGTGGATGGAGATGCAAGAGAGAAGATCCTGCTGTTGCTCCCTTTCTTCGAAGCCTCTTCTGGATGAAGGAATATCCCTGCTTTGTTACTATCTCAGGGCATTTTGTAAGAATAGGGTCAGGACCAGTGGTGGGTTTCAAAAATTGTTCGAACCTACTCTGTGGGTGTGGCCTCCTTTGTGGGAGTGGCTTGCCACCCATGTGACCGGATGGGAGTGGCTTGCCGCCCATGTGACCGGATATGAAGCTGCTGACGACACTTGTCAGAACCACCTTAAATTACCCCACACAGCACTGGCATGCATAAGAATATGGTGTAAACTTGTTTTTTAAAAGGCATCTTTGGTTTGCGTTAAAACAACTTCCACACATGCAATGTTCTGATTGCACCACAAACGCAGTAGTCATCCTCACCTTTCACAGAGGCACTGAGTTTTATAAATATGAGCATGATAGTGTAGAATAATCATATCCAAGGACCAGTGGGGGGTTTCAAAAATTTTTGGAACCTCTTCTGTAGGTGTGGCCTGCTTTCCGGGTCCACTGGTGGAACCTCTTCTAACCGGTTTGGTAGATTTGACGAACCGGTTCTACCGAATAGGTGCGAACTGGTAGGAACCCACCTCTGGTTAGGACAGACCCATATAGCCAAGTAGGGGCCGAAGTGGCTAAGCACCTTTTAGATTCGCTCCTGTATGAGTAAAGCTTTTCCATATCAGAATTGTTGTGGCATTTAAGCATACGCATGAGTGTGTTAGCATACAGTAGATAAGCTTTTTTTGGACATCTCATGATACATGCCAAAATTACGGGAGTGACTGATCTATTTGGTTCCCAGAGTTTACAGATTTCTCTTCTTAGTCTGTCCAAAGAACAGTCCTGCCACACCCCAGAAAAAAATGATAAACATTGCTATAATGTTCCAGGCCCTTCCCCTTCCTGTTCCCTTTGTCTAAAGGTCTTCCCCAGACCAAAATTCTTGCAATGATCTCTGTTACTCCGTTACATAAATCTAGTTTGAAAAGGCTATTAGGTTATTTAGACCATTGTCTGATATAAAGGAGGGTGGGAAACTAAGGGGAGGTGGAGAAGAAATGTTGAAAGCAAACACATCTAGTAGGTTGCAGTTTCATTTCGAAAACCTTTTGAAATATCTGAAAAATAACTGTCACTTTTCCTCCTCTCTAAACAGTTCTAAACTCTGCTGGTGAGGACAAAGAACCTGTGTCTGCTTAGCGTGCGGTTTCAATTTAGCTCTCTTTTTATAAAAAAGCTCATTAAATGCGAGACTGTGTGTTCCTCCAAGACCCTTGTTTAGCAACAAATGGATGTGGAAATAAATATGCATGCATTTCATGCTTGTAAGGAACCATTCCTTTAGTTAGTTCATGTGGTTAGAATTTACTGCTGGTGGTCGGTGAAATGTTGAGATTATGAGATATACAAAGGAGTGAATTAAAGCTTGCTGTTTCCCACTTTTCTTACGCATGGATCTGGCTATATGCAAGCTTGTGTTATCTTTACCCCTTATACAGAGAACGATCCCTTCATGAGACACAGAATGAGTGATAAAATGATCCACATATTTTTGAAACAGTATACAGGGGAGGGATTGACTTACCTTCCCTACTAGTTTGCAAATGTGAGCTCGCATGCACCTCGTCTGTGCATGCACGCTGCTTTATGCACACGCGCAGTGCTCGTGCATTATGTTGGGGCGGGTGGACAGAACCTCCCGCAGCAGCCGCTACCAGTTCGCCTGAACCAGAGAGAACCGGCTGAATACCACCTCTGAACAGCAAGTGCTGTTCCTGAGTCCATGTGCAAAATTTTACTGTGGGGTGTCAGTGAAGCAGAGGTGGGTTCCTACCAGTTCGCACCAGTTCGGTAGAACCGGTTGGTCAAAACTACCGAACCGGTTAGAAGAGGTTCCACCAGTGGACCCGGAAAGCAGGCCACACCTACAGAAGAGGTTCAAAAAAATTTTGAAACCCACCACTCACACACACACACACACACACACATACACAGAGAGAGAGAGAGACAGACAGACAGACAGACAGATTCACACAGAGAAAGAAAGGAAGAAATAAATAAATAAAAAGAAAGAAAAAATGAGAGAGAGATGAAAGAAAAAAAGGAAAAAGGGACAGAGAGACAAAAGGAAGGAGAGAGACAGAGAGAAAACACATGGCTGGCAAGCCACTTCCACCAGGTCACATGTCTGGCAAGTCACTCCTACAAAGGAAGCCACACCCACAGAGTAGGTTCGAAATTTTTTTGAAACCCACCACTGCAGTGAAGACTCTTAGTGAAATCATTCCATTGACAAATTTTGATACAGTAAGGAAGTATGTGAGTCTTCCTCCTCTGTGTAAATGTGTTTTATTTTTCATTTTCGTACAGTCACACATATACTGTACAGAACCGGGGCCATATAACATTAAACAATAAACACAGCCATTCCTCTTGTCAATAATACCCCCCAAAATAGAAACCCAATGTACCTCTTCGACCCTCCATACACCCTTTCTTTCGCCCCCCTCCAACTTTCCGTCTTCCCACCATCATTCCCCTCTACCCTACTTCCCCTCGCCCTCACTGCAGTGAAGACTCTTAGTGAAATCATCCCATTGACAAATTTTGATACGGTAAGGAAGTATGTGAGTCTTCCTCCTGTTGACTGCATCCGTATCTTGTTTTTGGCATTGTTACCTAAATAGCTCGTCGTTGCTTTCTTCCCAGCAGTTTCCTGGATCTAACCAGTGTCTGCAGTGCTGGGATTCTCATGTAATCAGCTCTCCAGATTTTGAACAGAGCCAATCCTGTTTAGTTTCAGAGATCAGTCAGGATTGCGAGGTGCCCCCACCTCCCCTTTTTCTTTTGGATTAATGTAACTCATTCTGAGAGCTCTTCAGAGCAATATATTAAAGGTAATTATTATGGCTCTTTTAATATAGGATGCAGAAGACTTGTCACAGTGTCTTCCTTTTAGCTCTTCTGAGTGGGATATTAAACATAAGCTGCGAAAGGAGAACCCCTCCCACCACTTCAGTCTACGCCTTCAGAATGAGGGGAGGAGATAGTCAAACCCTTGTGGCAGGTGGGAGGGGTTGGATATAGTAGTGGGACATTGTCAGTGGTGGAATTTTGCAGAAATTGGAAATATAGGACGGAATAGAGCCGGGGCAGGTGGGCGGAGCCAACTGATCGCCAGAACAACCGTGGCTTACCAGCTGAATCCCACCCCTGGACATTGTCCTAACCTGCTGTTAGGCTCCCTCCCTGGGCTAGCTCAACCTGGGCTGAAGCTTCCCAGAACCACTTCCTACAGTTGATTGTCCTCCGAAGAAGAAAACCACCACCCCTCTCTTCCTTCTTGTTTCTTCTTCAGTTTAAGCTTGACAACTTTCCTATCGTGCAGTGGGCACCCTTACTTTGAAGCCGAGGTGGCGCAGTGGTTAGGGTGCAGTACTGCAGGCCACTTCAGCTGACTGTTATCTGCAGTTCAGCGGTTCTTAATCTCACCGGCTCAAGGTTGACTCAGCCTTCCATCCTTCCGAGGTGGGTGAAATGAGGAGCCAGACTGTGGGGGTGATATGCTGACTCTGTAAACCTCTTAGAGAGGGCTGAAAGCCCTATGAAGCGGTATATAAGTCTAACTGCTATTGCTATTGCAATTCTCAGGTTTTGAGCTGGGGAACAGCTGGCTGTTTTCCATTTTTGCATCTAGAGTTGCTTTTGCTCTTGTTTTCCTTCCCTCTCTACTGACTGAATTGGATGACTCACCATGTCTAGCGGTGGGATTAGTTGTCTCTACATATTTTATACAGTGCATGGACAGAAATGTTGTCAACTTAACTGAAGGCAAAAACTCTTGTTATGCTGTGAAACTTTATACCATGAAAAAGATTTATTCTTCGTGCATTGGTTAATTATCTTAAACACCTAGATATCAATTACCATCACCTTAAAAATACACTAAAACGAAGAATTTTGCATTTAATGTGTTTGCACAGATAGATATGTGTGGGTGAGTGTACCCATATACTCATGCTTCAAAATCATTCTGTCATCAGTACAGTACATGTTATCGTGGTGATCTGTTCCATCTACTGCCCAGGTGTTTCACGATAGTCTCTGCTTTTCCTTCTTATGTTTCTTGACTTGAATTGCCATCAAATAGAAAAGTGCCCTCTGTATAATTGGACATCCAGGCCATTGTCTAAACCAGAAAGAGAGGATAAGTGTCAGGTGCTGCTTCATTTAATAACCAGGAAAGAAACCACTCGACTCCATTCTTAGAATTAAGTGTACTTTTACTAATTACAAACAACGAGTAGCAAAGCAAAGCTGAGTCTTGAGTAAATTGGCGCGAAAGCAATGGATATCATGTATAATTCAATCCCCTCCCCTTGCCACCCCATTTCATAGTCCAATAATAATTCACCCAAGTGTCAGGTGGGAGATATCTTCAAAAAGCATCGTCAGACTGGAATGCTGGACAGTTGGCCTTGGCGGGAAACTCCCTTCTGTCACATGCGCAGAGAGATGGTCAGGACAGCTTCTAATAATCCTCCAGCACATAATGATTCCCCTCCCAAATACCATGCCCCCCCCTTCCCCGTTTCAATGGCAGCCGAAGCAGCAACGAAACAGAGGCTGACAATAAGGATTTCAGAATGATGAAATGAGGGCACAAAGTCCCATTGTAGGGGTTTATTGAATTTCACTGAATCCCATAACCCTCTCTGCACCCTCACAATAGGACAGGATACAAAACAGTAAATAACTTGAGTCCCCTATTGGGGTGTGAAGTTCAGTACATCTAAAAGGCATTTGTGCTGTTGAGGCACCTTTAGGAGAAAATGTCTGTTTTAAATAGATAAAACCTCAAAAGGCCTTTTCACTTTTCTTTTGTTTTGATTTTCCGGATTGTTTCCGCTTATCCTCTTTTCCTTTCGTCTGCGGCTGCGGGAGTTGTTAGAAATGCAAGCAGCTGAAAATTGACTGTTTGCAAAGCCTTTTTAAGCTTTGGCATCATTCCTTCCTGCTTTGAAGGGATCATGTAAGTGGCATGATTTTTTCCCCCCGCATTTGGGATGCAGAAGAAACATTATTCTGCTCATCGTATATCACTCAGTGGATGAACAAATTTAGGAGGTGACCCACAATGGACAAGTATTGATGGGTGTATGAAAAAGTAGACTTTTCATAGGACACAGGGGAACAAAAATTTCCAAGTATGTTAGAGATAGTGGCGTCTAACCATAATCAGGACTATTCCAAACAGGGCAATTTTTAAATGTTTGCTATTGGAATGAAACACGCAAGAAGGGAAGAAAATAGCAGAAATTCAATTGTTTCAATGTATTTGGTGCTTGGAATTAGAACGGAACAAGGTTTGACAAAACACCTGCATGCTCAAAAATCAAGACAAAGTGAGTTAGGAAGGTAAAGTTGCAGAAAATTATAATGGACTCTGAAAGAAATTGATAACATAGCATACAAGACCATTAAATCTTCTCACAGTGCGCCAATTTGCACATATTATTACAGCGGCTGCAACGGCAGAACTTTTTTGACACATTGGCTTTTTTCCTCTGGGAGGTAGTAAGAAAGACGAACTCACAAACGCTTTCTGAACAAAGGTTCATTATGGGCAGGAACCATTAGGACCATTAAAACCTCTTTTTGTTTCCCCTTCTAAAATCAGTACTAATTCAAATGTACTTCCACTACTGAATTAGAAAATGAAAGCGTGCCGTACTAAATCTGGAAATGGAAAATATATTTTCATCACTTTTCAATATGTGTAGCTTCCTTCTGATTTAATTACGGCTAATAATTTGGAACGTTTTGAAAAAGCCTTCACTGTGAATCACCCCCTACACACACATCTGCCTTTATATATTATTTATGTAAATGTATCCTAAGTAGTCACTAATATTTAATTCAACTAATTGGAACAACCTTTGTTTTCAGTCTGAATAAATAGGCAATTCATATTCTATTTTTTTTTAATCCAAAGGTTTTCGTGTTGGGTTTTTTTTTTTTAATCCTCATTTAAAATCAGTTTGTTTTTAGTTTGCAGAATTTGCTCCCAAGGAACCTGCCTTTTGATTAGAGGCAAACTGTTCTCTTGTAAAATGTTTGAGCAGAACAGCCATCATATTGTGCTCTCTCTCTCTCTCTCTCTCTCTCTCTCTCTCTCTCTCTCTCTCTCTCTCTCTCTCTCTCTCTCTCTCTCCCTCTCCCTCTCCCTCTCCCTCTCCCTCTCCCTCTCCCTCTCCCTCTCCCTCTCCCTCTCCCTCTCCCTCTCCCTCTCCCTCTCCCTCTCCCTCTCCCCCAGAGGTTTTAGAGAATGCTTATCCTTGGTCATTTGTGACACTGCGGTATATTGTTTGCTCATGTGGGTAATTATGTGGAAATTGCATGAAACGCCAGGAGAAGACTCGTATCATGGAGATGAATGAACCTCACGTCTATCATCTTACTATTAGCCTGTTCATATCAGATGTCTGCTGTGCCATGTTTTAAATGGAGTTAGCCTAATACTGATGATAATCATAAGAGTTTATGGGAGAAACCATAGTTGGTTTTACATCCATACAAATGCATTATTCTTCCATTGATTCAGAGGTGCAAACTATATTGTGGCATTCCAATATTTAGTAAGTGAGAATTGGAATTGGAATTGATTTTATTTGTAGGCCGCCCTTTTCCCTGAGGGGACTCAGGGCGGCTCACAGAAACCAGGGAGAGGGGAATACAATACAATACAATACTACGACAACAACACATAATAAGATAATACGCAACATGCATACAACATTCGGGCGGGGTAGTGGTCCTTATCCCCAGGCCTGACGGGCGAGCCAGTTCTTCAAGGCTGTGCGGAAGGCCTGGACGGTGGAGAGGGTACGAATCTCTACGGGGAGCTCGTTCCAAAGGGTCGGGGCCGCTACTGAGAAGGCCCTCCTCCTTGTGGTTGCCAGCCGACATTGGCTGGCCGATGGGATGCGGAGGAGGCCTAACCTATGAGATCTTATAGGCCGTAGGGAGGTAATTGGCAGAAGGCGGTCTCTCAAGTATCCAGATCCACTGCCATGTAGGGCTTTATGGGTGGTCAATAGCACCTTGAAGCGCATCCGGAGATCAACAGGTAGCCAGCGCAGCTCGCGGAGGATAGGTGTAATGCGGGTGAATCGGGGTGCAAGAATGCCTTGATACTAAATTTTACTTGCTTGCGTAATGGTTTGCTGAATTCGGCTTTCTGCTAAGCAGTATTAAAGAAAAGATACGCCACGTTCTTTTTCTTTAGTTATCCATTTATTTATTTATTATATTTTTAAATCACTGCAGTTGTGCAACCTTAAGTGAAATATCCATAATACAATAACCATAAAAATAATCATAACAGTATCAAAGTATCTTAAAACTAGAGTACAGAGAAAATTCCACTGCAGTATCTTAAATCATTTTTTTAAAAAAAACCTTTTATTTCATATAAGATGTAGTATACAAGAAAAACTGAAATTCACATTCTGTAGTTTGTTCAGCTAATTCTAATAGTAGTTGTCTACTTTGACCAAGAATTGTTTTCCTGGATCACAAGTAACATATGATTCACGTTCGAATTAGAATTTATTCATCTGCTAGCTCATTTTAATGGCAGACCTCAGTGAAAAGCAGAGAAGGGAGACATTTTAAGAGTGACAGCCATTTTGAATTTTCTTAAATTCAAAACCACCTCAGGGCAAAACACAATGGCAAAATGTAGGAGGCAGATAAATCAGAGTCCACTTTCTAAGATGGATGTAATAACTGTCAGAATCCTTAAGGAATCAGGAAGATCCTTGATTCTTTTCCCTTCCCTACTTTTCTCTCTTTTATACTGATGCCATTGTAGGGAGAAGTTTAAAAAAGAGAACCAATATTATTTCTTACTTTCCCAAATTGCAGGGCAGATGAGGGAAACATGGAAGAGATGCCAAATTGTACAGATGCTTGGATGAGGCATGTGAAAGCAGGAGAAAATCCTGCTAATTGCTTGTTTCCCCAAATCTGTCCCAAAGTGAAACAGGTTTTTCTCAAACAGAAAAAAAAAAGGCAATCATTTTGCCGTTCCATAATTTAAGTAAGGAAATAAAGTGAAAGAGAAAACCCCATGTTTTCCCTTCTCTAAACATAAAACAAATGGGTGCCCGGGGTTCCGTTTCACAAGAAGATCAGGTGTTCACGGCTGGAGAGCTGACAGGAAAATTAAAAATACGCTTTTAGCACTTATTTTTGACTCGTATAGTTAACAAACATAATTCACGGCCACAGTATGTTTTAAAACCGGGTTGAAAATTTTGTGGAAGACATTTCCCTTAACAGCTGTTCCTGATGACTGCCAAGTGAAATAAGTATGCTTAGAAGAGCCCGTAGACATCCAAATATTAAGCGATCGGAGCAAACCAAAGATATGTAATATTTGGATCCCAAGTGGGAAAAGTGGTTTGGCTTCAGGATCAACATGATCATTGCACCAGGCTGTGACACCCCAGAGAAATACTATGAAGTCCCAGGAAAACGTGACCCGACAAATGCGCGCCTGAAAAATGTGTGCCGACAAACCGCCGTGACAAAACAGCGAAGTCAAAAGCGCGCCCACAAAAGCATGATTAGGGTTTTTAGGTTAGGGTTAGGGTTGTTAACGTTGTTACCGTTGTTTTCGTGTTATTTTCGATGGCGCGCTTTTGTCGGCGCGCATTTGTCAACGCACTTTAGTGGGCGTGCTTTCGGCTTTGCGTTTTGTCGTGGCGGTTTTGTCGGCGCGCTTTTGTCGGGTGCGCATTTGTCAGTGAACCCCAGGAAAATACACGTGTGTTTGTGTATGTGGCTTCAGGGCATTACAGACGTAATAGGCTGCATCCCCTTGTTTCCTCCTCCTGTGCACACAAGCATTTTCCTGAGATTGCGGAGTAAGCGCCAGCTTTACAATAAATTCCAAATAAAAAGTGTAAATATGTCAGACTGTTCAACGCATTCCAGAAAGATCTGGAGTTTCTATGAAGAAAATTTTCCAGGCATGTTTCCTTTCTGATATCCTGGACATAAAGCCCCATCGGTCACCAGAGTTGTTATTCATCTTCGCTAGAAGGCGTCTCTTAGTTCTTCATTGATGTCAAGAGGCATTCTTCACACATGGACATACTAGGCATACTTTCAACTCACCTGGGATGACAAGCAGGGAGCACAGGTTTAACTATAGTACTTGAGTGAGCATCCTAGAATAATTTTCTCCAAATTCCTTGCAATCCACTGTGACTGTGGAAGAGCAAGGATTCCTCAGGAGAGGGGTTTATATAGCTCTGAATTCATGAATATAAATAGACAAACAAATACAGTGCCAGGGCTGTCCGAATGGCTGTGTTTTGGGTCCTCTGCTTCTTTATTAAGCCTTGCTTCTGAAAGCAGAACTCAACATTCCTGTTTCCCAGCAAGTTGCTTAAGAAACAAGCAGCTGATGGGAAAAGCAGCTGATGGGAACAATAGGTGATGTTTCTTTACTTGGGGGAAAAAAACGCGCTTGATGAAAGAAGTTCCAAAACTTTTACAGTGTATCGCATATATTTGAAATTCTGACCTGGCATTTTCACCGGCTTTATCTGAAAAGGCCCAACTGCTTAACCAAGCACAAGATGCAATAAATCCAAGATGCTCACCCTGAGATAGCTGAGGCAGTGACCTTTCTTCCTAGAAACTATTTTTGGCAAGGGAACCAACACTATCTAACAGGCAAATGCAACATTATAACTTGCTGCATTTTGCGATTAGTTTCTCCCAGGGAACAGAATAAAGTAATTGCAACATTTTGCTTGGCATACCTATCTTGTTCTAGGTCAAAAGATACTCTCTCTTTCTCTCTCTCTCTCCCTGCTGTTCTTTCCCTAACAACATGAAGGGGGGAGTTTTATCTGGTGAGCATTATCTGGCTGGAAATGAGCAGAAGCCAAGAGAGCGACAGACGTGTATAGGAATGAGTAGATAATGCAGGTAGCAACTTCAAAAATAGCCCTGAACTTGCTGGAAAATTCTAGGCTCCAAAGCTATGCAAGCCTACCATTATTAGTTCATTGATGATTTCTGTAATGTGTTTATAGAAAGGCAGGTGGGCAAGGTGAGAGTTTTGCTCCTTTGTAGCCTATTCATTTGGTGGAGAATTCTTCCAGCATATTTTTCTTTCCTGGCATGTCCTTCCTTGGACTGCAGAAATTATACAGGTAGTCCTCTACTTACGGTTCCACCACAAAACCGCGGAGGACAAAATCGCGGTCGATGAAAGCGCGTATGTGACGTCATCACAGCGCGACGAAAAAGATCGAAAAATGTAAAAATAAAGCGAAAACCTTATCCTAACCCCCCCAAACCTAACCCTAAACCTAACCTTTAACCTAACCCTAAACCTAACCCTAACCCTTAACCTAACGAAAAACCTAACGCTAACCCTTAACCTAACGCTAAACGTAACGCTAACGCTCTAAACCTAAACCTAACCCTTAACCTAACCCTAACCCTTAACCTAACCCTTACCTTTATGTGAATCGGCTTGCTGTAATTTAATTTTTATTTCAATTTTTCAATCTTTTTCGTCGGGTTGTGATGACGTAACATACGTGATTTCGTCGACCGCGCTTTTGTGGAACGCGGTTTTGACGGGTCACGCTACTTACAACAGTTCATTTAGTTCAGTTCAAAGTTATAACAGCACTGAAAAAGTGACTTATGACCATTTTTCACTTGTGACTGTGGCAGCATCCCCATGGTCACCTGATTTACAGTCAGCTGATTTACATTTAGGATGGTTGCAGTATCCCAGGGCCATGCGATCCCCTTCTGACCTAAGCAAAAATTAATAAGGAAACCAGATTCACTTAGCAACCGTGTTACTAATTTAACAGCTGCAGTCATTCACTTAACAAATGGGGCAAGAAAAATTGTAAAATGGGGCACAACTCACTCGACAAATTTCTCACTTAGCAACATAAATTTTGGGCTCAATTGTGGTTGTAAGTTGAAGACTACCTCTAGCTGCTTTTCATGCCACACTAGTGAAGCATTACTCTGTTGCTGAATAACAGAGTTGGAAGGGACCTTTGAGGTCTTCTAGTCCAACCCACTGCTCAAGCAGGAAACCCTATACCATTGAAGACAACTGCCTGTCCAGTCTCTTCTTATTAAAAGCCTCCAGTAATGGAGCACCCACAGCTTCTGGAGACAAGTCGTTCCACTGATTGGTGGTTCTTTCAGGAAATTTCTCCTTAGTTCTAGATTGTTCTCTCCTTGATTGGTTTCCATCCATTGCTGCTTGTTCTGCCTTCAGGGGCTTTGGGGAAAGTACATTTCCTCTTCACATTTGTCATCTCTTTCCATCTATAGCAGTGGTAGTCAACCTGGTCCCTACCGCCCACTAGTGGGCGTTCCAGCTTTCATGGTGGGCGGTAGGAGTTTTGTCGGATACTGAAGCACTTTCTTTTTTAAAAAAATTAATTGACTTTTTTTTAAAAAAATCATAGCATTATTTAAAAACGTTTTCATTAGGTTTTCATAAAATCACCATTACTGTGGAACCGGTGGGCGGTTAGAAAATTTTACTACTAACAGAGATACAAAAGTGGGCGGTAGGTATAAAAAGGTTGACTACCCCTGGTCTATAGCTTTGTTTCTGCTTAAAAGTAGCAGGATTTTCTCCAAATCAATGTCATGGTTTTAATATATCTGGTCCTTCGTAAAAGCCAGCTCTCTCTTGAACCTGCCTTGTGGCAGGGAGATTCCAAATACTGCATACTTTGTTATTTTATATTAATTTAATTAAAAAATGTGATTGCTCTGCTTGAATTCCTAAGTGGAAGTGGACGCCATTATACACCTTTTATTTCCTATATTCTATTTTGCCACAACTTCTCCCAAACACATCAAGGCTCAAAATAGCTTCCTCCCATTTTGATTCTGTATCGTCTTTCATTTTCAACATTTTATGAGTGCTATCTGTACTGCAAAACTGGTTTAATAATTATTTTGTCGCTTGGTGGGCTTTGTTTCTATATTATTTAATTTAAAGCAAAATAGATGATGTTAAACTGTCCTGTGGACAACTTCATTAGATGGGTCTCTCCGCCCACCCCTAAACATGCCAAGGATATTCTCATAGAAATATTGAGCCTTTGGAATGATGTTAATCTCCACTCAAGATGCAATTTAATAAAGATCCTCATAAACTCAACTCTTTATGTATGAGAACAGTATAAAAAAAGGAGGACATTTGAGGATGCTGATTAATGAAAGCTTGCAATTTAACCATCCTCCATCATTATTCAGTGATCGCACTTAAGTTTTATATTTGTCTTTTTTTCTGGTTCTGCATTATTCCACATGCCCAACCCATATTCACATCTTGGCACAAGTATCTATGACCCTCCCAAAATATGTAGATTCTAAGCATTCTAAGTAGGTCAAGGTTCCATTATTGTTAAGCCTAAATTGATTCCATTGTTTTCTGCCACAAAATTTTTCAATAGTGATTGGCTAATTTATAATCTTCAAGTGGCTGATAGTAACAGTGTCACTCACCTTTTTTCCATCTTGAAACTATAAAAAAAAGCATGAAACAAAGAATAAATTTACGTGCCCAGTTTTATTGTATCAAGTGTAGCAGAAATTAGAAGAGAATGCAAATGTTTCAAGGTCAAATTCATATGGTGTTTATCTTCCTTCCTCTTTAAATCATTGGGGATAGACTCTTTAAGTTCTAGTAATAAGTAAAGGAAAACTTGTTTATGGCCATTGATTAGCCAAATATAGAATTGCAAAATACAAAAAAGCACCACCAATAATAATATGACAAATGGATAGGTGAGAAATATACCCCTATGTTTTCTGCCAACCCCTGGGCCACAAACTGGTACCAGTCTGCAGCCTGTTAGGAACTGGGCCATGTAAGTGTGTCAGAGGTGGGTTGCTAATTTTTTTTATTATTGGTTCAGACGTGCTCCTGCGCGCACTCCCATGCACGTTTGACATTTCTGTGCATGTGCAGAAGCTTCCGGGCAGGTGGGCAGAGCCTCCTGCCGCCGCTACTACCAGTTTGGCCGATCCAGGCTGAACTGGCAGCAACCCACCTCTGATGTGAGTGAAGCTTTATCCCTCGTCACCTCAAGACTGGATTACTGTAACGCGCTCTACATGGGGCTGCCCTTGAAGAGTGTTCGAAGACTTCAGTTAGTCCAGAATGCAGCCGCGTGAGCGATTGTGGGGGTACCTAGGTACACCCACGTTACACCTATCCTCCGCGAGCTGCACTGGCTTCCCATTGGTCTCCGGACGCACTTCAAGGTGCTAGTCATTACTTTTAAAGCCCTACATGGTTTAGGACCTGGCTACCTGAGAGAATGCCTCCTGCCATTTACCTCCCAGAGACCTATAAAATCGCACAGATTAGGCCTCCTCCGGATTCCATCTGCCGGTCAATGTCAGCTGGCGACTCCCCGGGGGAGGGCCTTCTCTGTAGCAGCTCCGGCCCTATGGAACGATCTCCCCGTGGAGATCCGGACCCTTACTACTCTCCCGGCCTTCCGCAAAGCGATTAAGACCTGGCTGTTCCAGCAGGCCTGGGGTTGATTTGATTTCATCCAGCCCTATCCTAAGCTACATGAATGTTGTGTAATTTTTAATGTCTGTTCTTTTTAATTTTTATATGTTCCCCCTCCCTGTTTATCTGTAAGCCGCCCTGAGTCGCGAGAGTGGGCGGCATACAAATCCTAGTAAACAGTAAACACTGTGCCTGCACGGAATCTAGGTAGCATAAGAAATCATTGTCCCCACGCAGCCACCGCTAGTCTGAGGAAAAATTGTTTTCCCCAAAACCGGTCCCTGGTACAAAAAAGGTTGGAACCTCTCTCTTAGAGATCTACACATATTCAAAAATGATGTTGGTATTCAGTATTATGTTTGGTTGTTGTTCAACAGGGATATTTAGATGATGGATGGATATATAGAAAGATGGTACCTTCCACTTGTGTATAGACAGTACTATTCTGGAAGAGCAATCTCAGTCTTGATGGCTGTCACCCATCAATACCACATGTTGATGCAGCCCATGCTAGATAGAAGGTTGTAGTTCAAAATAACTAAAGAGCCAGAATTTGAGAAAGTTCCATGCATAACATTGATGTTCTGATAGGCCAAAGTTTTGTCTTTGTAAAAATCAGATGCATAATTATAAGTTCTTATAATTAGTTTTGAGGTCAAAGTTCTGTTTGCAACCTATTTTGAACAATGCAGCCATGGGGAGGGAAATCTAGTTAATCTGAAAAGGTATGTAAGGAAATTCACTTGCCACACGCCCACATATCTCAAAGTAAAGGTTGTACTTCTCAGGAGAGAAAAAAAATGCTCTTATTTTGGTTCCACCACAAAAGCGCGTAGGACAAAATCGCGCTCGACAAAAGCGCGCTGTGACGTCATCACAGCGCGACGAAAAAGTTTGAAAAATGTAAAAATAAAGCGAAAACCTTACCCTAAGCCCCCCAAACCTAACCTTAAACCTAACCCTAAACCTAACCCTTAACCAAAACCTAACGCTAACCCTTAACCTAACCCTAACGCTAACGCTAACGCTCTAAAGCTAACCCTAACCCTAACCCTTAACCTAACCCTAACCCTAAACCTAAACCTAACCCTTACCTTTATGTGAATCGGCTTGCTTTAATTTAATTTTTATTAATTTTTATTTGAATTTTTCGATCTTTTTTGTCGCGCTGTGATGACGTCAAAGGCGCAATTTTGTCGATCGCGCTTTTGTCGTCCGCGCTTTTGACGGGTCACGCTTATTTTAGCAAGTTCAAAGTTCTGACACTCAGTTTGGCAAGTCAGTCCTACAGCTGTTGCAGAAGCAAAAATCAAGGGCAATTTGTACCATTCTGAATTATTTCTTTGGGGAGTAAAGCCATGATGGAAAAGTAATCCTGAACCCATATCAGAAGAGTAAGTTGGATCCAGTACTGAGAGAATAAATTACGGCCAGGGGAAACAATGTTCCCAAGTGTTTAACTGATGTCCACCAACCACATCTGTTCATTTCATATCCTGCACTAAGCAAGGAATTTTGGGTAACTCTTTAACATTTATATTGACATATTGTTAATTGAAGTTCAACCTAACAGGAGAGGATTTCTGTTCCAGAAGAGAAGGGATGATAGGGAAATTGGAAGTGATCCTACATCCTGTTTTTAATGGTGTTAAGATATTGGCACGATTACAGCTGCACTATTCTCTGATAGCAATGTTGACTAAAATGTATTTTATTCTAATAGTAGATCACAGCTCATAAACTCATTACTTTTACGCAGTCTAAAAGAACAATTCCATAGGAAGTAAGTGATTGTTACTGGTTGAATATACTGTGGCACAAAAACCACTTCCTTTACCTCATTATCCCAAAGGAAAAAAATATTGATGTTATTCAGGGCTGTGCCTTGTTTATCAAGTGCTGTGTCTTGTGAAGCTTGAATAAACACATATCAACTCTTTACAGGAAGAAAATGAAATCCCTGCCAGCGTATTTGTGAAAGAACCTGTTCCCAGTATTACTGATGGGAAGGAAGAGCCTGTCGATGAGAACAAAACCTTGGAAGAAACCTTGCACACCGTGGAGTTATCCTCAGAGGATGAGCTGCCCCACGATGACCTTGCAGAAGACAGCATGGATGAGAAAATGGAGGAGACCAGAGCTGAGAAAATCAAGAGATCGAGCCTTAAAAAGGTCGACAGCTTGAAGAAAGCATTTTCCCGCCAAAACTTTGAAAAGAAGATGAACAAGATTGTCTCGCCTGAACGGAGAGAGAAGATCAAGAAGTCTTTTACCCCTAACCATCAGAAGTCTTCTTCCTCCAAAAGCTCGTCTTTCAAGGTCTCTCCCCTGACATTCAACGTGAAGAAAGTCCGGGACGGAGACACATCTATAGAAGTAGAAGATAAGCTAGTGGAAGCGACTGGCAGTGAGCACGCAGCCGGTGAAGAGATCCCCTTCACTTCAGATCCAGTCCCTTCTTCTTCTCCAATGGAAGAAGGAAAAGCCTTTGCTGATTCCTTGGAAAAAGAGTCAGGAAGTGAAGGAGAGGTGGTGATCAACAACAACATTGAGCTTGCAATTGTTGAAGAAAATGATGACTATAGAGCTTCGTTAGAAATCAGACAAGAACTTTATGAGGAAAGAAACAAGCCAACCAGTGAAGAAGTTGAATATTCTGAAGAATCCAATCAAGCAGCTGTCCTTCACGTAAACCAAACCGCGTAAATTGCCTGTGTCCTTTCTACGAATGATATTTTTTAATTATATCAGTCACCAGAATATGTCTGGTATACTATCAATGTGGGGTCTAATAGTGCATCACAGTGGAATTGTTGGTTTTAAAGCGTAGATTTCCTTACAAAAACTGTTCACTCAATTAGAATTGACTCCCACAGTCAAAAAGTAGGACTGTTCTCCAAATAACACAAAAGCAGATTTCTTGGCCGCTCTAACCTCTTTCCATCACCACTTCAAACCTCTTCTTACTTTCTAAATGTTTCTTCACTCTACCTAGAATGGGTTTAAAAGAAGTGTTCAAGACAATTAGGCCGTTTGATAAAAGGCGTTGCCTACACAGTCTCTTTTAAATTGTAGTTAAGAATATAAGCAGTTCCCTGCTAGATTAGATCTCTTTTGCCCCATCTAGTTCAGCCGAATGTCTGGCCAATCTACTTCACAAGGAAGCTCATTTGTCTGTTCGTCTCCCAACAGATTCAGGGAGGTCACACTGCCATCAATTCTTTGATCCCCAAGACTTTCATGAATTGATCCACCCTTTTTTTTTTAAGCCAGTACCACATCTCATGGTACTGAATTCCAAAATGTAATTACGGGTTGTGTAAAAAAAAAAAAAAAAAAGTCATTCGGTCAATCCTGATTCTTCCAATGTATTCAATTTTGTTCTAGTGTTTTGGGAAGAGGAAAATAGCTTGTCCACTTTATCTATGCCATGCATAATTTCATTGTTAAAGATTTATTGAAGATTTGGATAGATCCATGACCCTCATCCCCATCTGCAATCAGCTCTCAGTGGGGAAGTCATGGCTATTAAATGGTGCAAACATGGTCTTGTTTTTTTCAAATACAGATCCCATGTTTTCTTCAATCTAGACTGTGGGCCTGCATTGAAAAGACAGTTTCTCTCACTTTCGGAGGGAACTGTAAAATCCATTACAGTATCCTCTTTGCCTTCTAACTTTCCCCTATTAACTGCTTTTTAAGTTACAATCCAATTATAAGCTAAACTCTTTCGCACCTATGCAATTCATCGCCTTTTCCTAACCTATGGAATCCTCAAAGTTTGTAATTTCCCTTCTTGATGTGCTGTGACTATCCTAGCACAAAGTAAGGGTGAACTTCCTGTCACAAGAGCTGATACTAAAAATGCAGGCGTGAATTACTGAGAAGTACAGCTTTTGACAGTATACTTATACACATTATGTGCAGATGCACTGGAAAAGATATTTTTAGCATATACAATTGATTTGAGAAACAAATTACTGTGAGGAGGCTGCACCTCAACAAAAATGAAAATGGGATTTTTGCTTCCTTATCGCTGTTCGGTCCCTTAGTTAATTAATAACTGTTGATACAGAACAATTAGGCAGTTGAGTTTTCTGTCTCATAGTGTCTGCATCATTTTGTTTTATTGATGTTGAGAATATTCCTTCATCCACCAGCTCCTTGCAAAACGAGCTTTATTTTTGTTTTTTCCTTTCAAATAAAAGGAAATCAAGTTCTTGTGAAACTACAGGTAGTCCCCGAGTTAACAACAGTTCATTTAGTGACCATCCAAAGTTACAACAGCTTTGAAAAAAGTGACTTATGACCGTGTTTCACACTTCCAATCATTGCAGGATCCCCGTGATCAAAATTCAAATGCCTTGCGACTGATTCTTAGTTATGACGGTTGCCATGTCCTGGGGTCATGTGACCACTCTTTGCAACCTTCTGACGAGCAAAGTCAATGGGGAAGCCAGATTCACCTACCAGCAACTGTGGTACCAACTTAACAACTGCAGTGAATCACTTAACAATTGTGGCAAGAAAGGTATTCAGTAGGGCAAAACTCACTTAACAACTCTCGTTTAGCAACTTAAATTTTGGGTTCAATGATGGTCGTAGGTCGAGGACTATCTGTACCATACAGTCGTATAGCTTATGTTCTGAAGTCAATCATATCAAGTCTTTTCGGATTTACTTTCAGATGACTACATGTAGGATTACTGTCATAGTGTAGTAATGAAGTAATAGTAGTAATCAAAGGTAATATATGTTAAGATCTATTGTAGATTTTTTTCCACCATGTGTACCTTCCAATCATGGAACAGCATTCCCCCCCCACACACACACACAATTGGTGGAGCGATAAGATACATGTCTAGACATAAAACTATGAGATCAGTAAGATGCATATCTCGTCTTAGTGTCTAGATTGAAAATAACATGGTATGATTAGGGAGTGTCTGCGCACTGCAGAAACTGATGGTCTACAACTCTCATTAGACCCAGCCAGAATAGTCAGTGATCGGGGTTGATGGGAGAATACCTTCTTTGTTCTCCCCAACTGACATAGGGCAAAATATATTGAGGAACACACACAGGCAAATAGGATCTCTGACTTCTTTATCTAGTTCCAACATAATATTCAAAGCAAGGAGGAAGTACTATTCTTTCCTAGCCGAGAAAGTTGCATGTACTATTTTGATCATGTGCCAAGACTGGCATGCCGCGTGAGCAAAATAGCAAGGAGCATTCCTCCTTCCACACATACACCCTATGGCCCAGGTCAGGTTGCATCATATCCTAAGTCAGCAAAGATATTCTGACACAAAAGAATCCCCTCATGTAGTTCTCCACAACCTTGGCAAGTTGCTTCCATTTCAGGAAAGACCAGATTTGCTTCCTGAGGCAGACATGCCATCTCTTGAAAGGCCGGACTGTTCCTGTGAGGTGACATGTTGCTTCACAACTATTACGGAAGGCCACATAGGTGATTGGTGGGGTAGCAGATCAAGCAAACTTATAATGGAATGTCTGTATAGCTGCTTAGGATAAGTTGCTTGTTTCTATTCCATACAGCCTTAAGTTGATCATTAATGTATATAGATATATATGTTTTATGTTAGATTTATTTTAAGAGAGAATACATTTAAAAGAATAAAGAAAATATTATTTGCTTAATAAAAACAATTATTGTTTTAAATGGCCAAAGGGAGATATAGGGTTATATATATATAATCTAAGTAGTTCATAGAAATAGATTATCAAATAGTGATCTATGCACCAAACTACTGTATTTAAGAGTGTAGGGTGAGAGATGGCATCTTGGCATAGTGCAAGATGATCAAATGAAAGTTCAAAGAATATATAATAAAATAAGAGAGGGGCTAGGATAGTAAGATACGTACATAAGTAGCCCAAATATATTATCCAGGGAAAATATATTTTTATTCTGGGTCTGCACAATGTTAAAGAGAAGACTGTTTTGAAAAGTATATCCAGGTAAGCATATTTTACAACAACAACAAAAAAACATCACAGTTCCCATCAGCAGTATGAATCTTATCTTCCTTGTTTGCTATGGGTGTTTAAGTGTGCTTAGCCACACAGATCAATGCCCAAATGTGGAATATATATATATATATAGATCACCTAGGAATTGTCCAAGAGTATGAAATAATCCTACTGAATATTGACAGTGTCCATCAGACTATGATTTTAATAATCTCTCTTTTATTTTTAACATTCATCAGATGCACAAAGGATTATTAACATCACCTGGTCATTTCTGTGTGATTTGAATGTTCCATGTAATGTGTAGAATACGTGCTTGGATTAGACATGAGAACAGTTCTAAAAGTGGAACACATTATTCCATTTTTAGCTGGTGATGTCAGATGATTTGATGCCATGTTGGAATTTTTGTTTGAGATTTTTAAAAAATACTGACTTGAGTGATAAAAGGCAAGGAATGCAATTCTGAATGGATTTCTTCTGTGTAAAACAAATATCAGCTCTGCCTGTGGGCAGTTATGTTTAATTTCAGGAGGGTTTTGTACATGGAAATTTCCTACTGAACAGGATGGGGATGTTGCATCCACCACCTTGAGCACCCTGTAATACATAGTAAATTTCACAGCCATGTAGAAGCTGGAATTTCTGCATATGAGAGGCATTTTTGTGACCAAACTATTCAGAAGTGAATGTGCATTCCTACAGCATGTATTCATTCTATTTGAATTCTTCATTCCTCTTAATCAGAAGTGTAATCCAGCAATATATAAATGCTTGACAATCTTATATCAATATATATACATATACAGTATATAATTCCCCTTTTAATATACTTAACTTTTGCATAAATTGCACTAGAAATTTGAGGGTTCCCCCCCAATATATTTAACACTGCAATTTTGTTTCAAAAAGTTTTTTAAGAGGCTATATGTTAGTAAACAATTCTAGATGGAGTATCTCATACAGTCATTTAATGTGTCTCTGGATGTTGATCAGAGTTTATTTCCAAGGAAGATTTTTTGACAGTTAAACTTTTTTTTTAATAATTACAATGTTATGAGAGAGTTACAATCAATAGAAATAACTGCAATATAATCACACATTTGCCTTCATTTGATTTAATATCAGTGCCTGTTACTAACTACAGATGTGTTCAGCTAAATAAAAAGTAAACTGAGTCACATTGTATTTGTCTGAACAAAATTATTGCAAAACAAGAGAAGAAAAACATCCATTGCAAAATTAGACATTAAACACATTTCTGCTTTCTATGCTGTTTTTAAAAACAACAACATGCAAATAACATCAGCTTTGGTTGTCAAGGCAACCCCAATTTCTTCGGGATTTTGAGGTGTCTAGTGTGCTGCTGTTTTCCAGATGCATATTTTATTCTGAGATTTATTATTTTCATTCAAGCTTCTCCGGATTTGTAGAGTGTCAAAAGAACATGAATGGAAGTGACATTATATACTTAAAAAAAAAACACCTGTTGATAAGGTGTCTTGTGCAAAGCTCTTAAGCAAACTGAGCAATCGGGGAACAAAATTGTCAGCCTTTTATAAATAGCTGATTGGTTAAACAAAAAGCAAAGAGTGAGAATAAATGAGCAATTTTGTCAATGGAAGGAAGGAAGAAGTGGAGTCCCTCAGGAACCTGTGTTAGGGGTCTTTAAAATTATCTTGCTTTGAAAGCAAGCAGTGAGCTAGCCAAGTTTGTGGTCAATGCCAAATGAATCAAGAATAGTTTTTAAAAAATATTGTGAAGAGCTCCTGAAGAATTTTTGAACTGGAGGCCTGGTCAATTTGGAAATTTTTGAAAAGATGCACAGTGGAGAGAGAAAAAAGCCCCCTACTTTCACATATCTACTGATGGGGTCTGAGTTACTTTTTAACATCTCGGGAAGTATTTTGTAGAGAGGTCAGTGAAGATGTTTACTAAGAGGGCTGATTTGCAAAACTGGCTTGTCATGGTGTTTGTATAGGCTGCAAGTATTTTTCAAAAGTGGCAGACGCCACATTGTCCAGACAACATCACTATAGACAAAAGTAAAGCACAGGGTTGAACTTCAGACAGAGATTTCTTAATTCTTAAGGGATATCCAATGCAGTCAGCTGACGAATTCCATGCTCTGCAAATTCCATGCTAAGAAATACTAGGAAATGGATTGATCCAACAGAGTTGGCATGCTTCTGATCTCCTCTATGAAACAGTGTCATTTTAAGGTACCTTCTCTATTGCAGTGGTTCCCCAATGGAACAGCATTCTCCCTCCCAACCCCCCAGAATGATCTTGACACTGGCTAACCTTTTACAAAGCTTTGAAAACCTGGCTCTTTCTCCAAGCATTGGGCCAAAATGTTATTCTGTTCCATCAAGTTAGGAGAATGATTGTGATGTCCTCTGGTGTATTACATTTCCCATCTGGGTATTTTTGTATTTGTTTTTAATTCAATGTTAGCCATCGAGAATCCCCAATGTGAGTGGCTGGAGAGGAGGAGAAGGAGAAAAATTTCCAATATCTGGAATATTCTGATCCAAATTTCCATATCTTTAATGCCGCATAGCAATAGCAATAGCAGTTAGACTTATATACCGCTTCATAGGGCTTCCAGCCCTCTCTAAGCGGTTTACAGAGTCAGCATATCGCCCCCACAGTCTGGGTCCTCATTTCACCCACCTCGGAAGGATGGAAGGCTGAGTCAACCCTGAGCCGGTGAGATTTGAACCGCTGAAATGCAGATAGCAGTCAGCTGAAGTGGCCTGCAGTGCTGCACTCTACCCACTACGCCACCTCGGCATACAGTTCTAGTTGTCATATTTGAAGAAAATGTAATGGAACTGGAAAATGTGTATAAAAAGACAAAGCAATTGGCTGGCTCAAACTCTTTTATGAAAAAAAGGCCAGAATATTTGGAACCTTTTAGCTTAGAAAAGACATCTGAGAATTAGATATGATTAGGGATTATAGAATCATGAGTGGTATAGAGTAAATGGATTAATGAAGAAATATTTATCCTTATTTCAAAACATCAGAACTAGTTATCGTCTAAGGGAACTTACAGAGAATGAGATAAAAATACTTCATATGTTTTATAATTGATCTATGGAATTCAAATATAAGGAGGGAGACAGGAAGGGAGGGAGGGAAGAGAAGGGAGGGAGGAAGGAGTCAGAAGAATGACTTTTAGACAAAAAATAACAGAGGAGGTGCACTGTCAATTTTGTCTTTAAAGTTTCCTTAAGGGTTTTTTCTCAAGATATTTAAAAGATTAATGGGGAAAATAAGGCAAGTAAATGAGTTAAGCTTCCTCTAATTCAGTGTTTCTCAACCTTGGCAACTTGAAGATGTCTGGACTTCAACTCCCAGAATTCCCCAGCCAGCATTCGCTGGCTGGGGAATTCTGGGAGTTGAAGTCCAGACATCTTCAAGTTGCCAAGGTTGAGAAACACTGCTCTAATTCACCCCCCCCCCCCCAGTTCTATCACTGTTAAAAATATTTCTCTAGCTCCTTTTCACAGAAGGAAAAACAAAGCCTCATGAGACACAGTGCAGTGCAAGTCGTCTGCTCAATCATGATTCTGACAATGTGCCAATCACTGCTTTCTCAGTTTAAACTACTCCGGAGAATTGTTTTGTGGCTAAAACGCAGGGTTCCATTTACCCTCCTGCATTCTCTTAAAAGCCATGTTTCTCAACCTTGGGCAATTCTAAGATATGTGGACTTCAACTGCATGCTGGCTGGGGAATTCTGGAAGTTGAAGTCCACATATCTTACAATTGCCAAGATTGAGAAACACGGCTCTAAAGCAAGGCAGTAAGAGACTCCATTACGCATTTTCCTATTACAATGCAGCCTTAGCGGAGACTTTAATGCCTCTTTTCTCCCCTTTGCCTCTTCACTAAGAAAGAAAAAGAGAGAAAAATGATCTTGCTTTAGCAATCACAGCCCTGCTTCTCAAAGGGAACTCTCCGAAAGCACTTTGCCAGCTCTGATACATGTGATTGTTCAATCCGCATTTTTTATTATGTTGCACTAGACTTCTAAATACGGTACCTTATGGAGATCTTCGGGCAGAAATGTATTGAAGTGGATGTTCTGTTTATTCTCACAGACGCACTTGTGTCGTAGAGAGTACCTCATAGTCTTTAGAAGACTTAATTTTACTGACAGGGCAAAGCACATATGTTTAACCTTCATGGGATAGCTGTCAACATCTAGCAGCCCTTGCTGGGGAATTGAAAATCATGTTTGCATTTCACTCTCAGCTATGCCTGCATTGTTTATGTACTTGCAAGCTTTAAGTCAAACAATGCCGCCGTTGGAGAAATGGCAGTCAACCGACCTATTTTATCGGGCATTTCATAGACACTTGAATGAAACACTCTCTTTCAAGCCGATAATAATTCCTTACATTTCAGGAAAGAACAATAACTGCGAAATGCTACCTGGTGTTCTGCCCATTTAAAATTAAAAATGTCAGCGTCAAACTAGAGCCAAGTTGCCAAATTGGTCTCTCAGGTTGGCAATCCAAAACAACATTTCTATACACGGGTGGCAGGGGAAATTCTTTCTCCTGCACAGAGAACATGTTCAGCGTTTCATAAATGGAGAAACAACATTAAGAAACAAGCAATAATCCCTTTCTTTCATAGCTCGACCTTCTTCCAATGACTACCCAGACTCACGTCCCTTGATCACAACCATATCTGCAGGCATTTTTAATTCATCACTTTTTTTCCCCTTTACTATGGCCTTTTTTTCAGATTTTTTCTTCTTTGCTTTTATTCTTTTTAGTACCGTGTTTCCCCGAAAATAAGACAAAGTCCTATTTTCTTTTGACCCCCCCAAAATAAGTGCTTGGCCTTATTTTCAGGGAGGTCTTATTATTTTTGAGGTTCAGGAGGCTTGTGGCCCACGGATCAGAGGATCAACTTCCGATGGAAGTTCTGTCTCCGTTTCTGGCACACTCTTGCCAGCCCTAGCGTTGCTGGGCCTGCTGCTTCTTTTACAGCAGCCACTAAGAGAAGGGGCATGGTAGCTAGGGTTTATAGGAGCGGCCTCCGCAAGGCCGTTCCGGGTGGATGGCAGGTGCATGCGAGGCATGTAGGCCATGTCCCCCTCCCCCAAAAAATGGTGGGGACCGGCTGCGCATGAGTTTAAATATTTTAGGGCAGGGCTTATTTTCAGGGTAGGGCTTATTTTAGCGCAGACGCTCAAAAGCCCAATTGGGTTCATTATCCAGGAAGTTCTTATTTTCAGGGAAATGGTATTTCTCTTAGTTTGTATTGGTTTTTTATCTGCGTCGGTTCACTTTAACAAATATAATTATAGAGAAAGAAATGCAGATTTCTTAAGCCTTCTGATTCCAGTCAGACTAAATGCACCTTATCCTAAAGCTGAGTTATAGCTTATGACTTCAAGATAAGGTAAGTACAGATCAATACTGAACTCTTCTCGATCATACAGAATGGGAACGTCACCAAGAGAATTTCTATGTTTTCATTAAGTAGCAAAGAGATGAAAGTAGTGACATACTATATCTAGGGAGCAAGGGGTGACCAATCACTAGATTCGGGGAAAGAAGGCAAAAATAAGCCTTTCTGCGTTCATTCTTAAGAATTTGAGGCAACTGGACATATTGATTTTTTTTTTCTGATGCACTGGCATTACAGTTACAGAATCGATATAAAGTTTGGTAGGTTGTGACCTCTTACTGGGTTATCAGCACCTTCTCTGTAATATTTTTATAGAGATAAGGAACAAAAAGAGGACACTTTGGACAAGTGCGCATCC
This sequence comes from Thamnophis sirtalis, assembly GCF_051295495.1. Classification (NCBI taxonomy): domain Eukaryota; kingdom Metazoa; phylum Chordata; class Lepidosauria; order Squamata; family Natricidae; genus Thamnophis; species Thamnophis sirtalis. Next base: position 12,781,350 of record NW_028261381.1, read on the forward strand.
AACAACGTATTTCCTTGGGATTCACAGGTGTGAGACTAAAAACCATGTACTTTGGTGTGCTGAAAACAAATAAAATATTGAAAAAACTCCTAGACGTCATGATTTGCCACAACATGCAAAATTGTCTTCAAATTTATCATTTTTTTTTTAATTTTTGATATTTTTTTATATTATGGGTTTTTAACCAAATTTAAAGCCCAAATTACTATTAATTAATTCACATAAGTGCATTTAAGATATAAAATGCCAAAAAAACCTTAAAGGGTTTGTCCGAGTTATGTAAAAAAAAGATAGCACTGTAAATCTGATGGTCAGCAATATATACATAAGCTAAGCAAGTTTTAAGTCTGTGCTTCTAATGGTAGAAGGGGTTAATCTTTCCTGAAGAATCCAGTGGGAGGGAGACACAGGGCAGATAGCAGCATCTCTGGTCAGTGCAGGGGGCGTGGCCAGCACTGTAACGTCTCTTGTACAGACACAGAGCTGCTCTCTCCTGCATGCCACACTTGTGCACGAATCATCATCAGGTTCTTGGTTCTAGGCTGTTCACACTTTTTCATCGCAATTCAAGTTAGCTCGTCATTCTTCAACCATTATGTTATGGCTCCGTGAAAGTGTATTAATTTGCCAGACAGTCTGTTTCATCTGTGGTGAATATACAGTGTTGAAGCAACAGCAGAATATTACAGACTTTGTGAAAAAAGTATACTTTGCATACTTTGGAGTAAAAATTGGAGATCAAGATAAAGTTTGGGCGCCTCATAAAGTGTGCAAATGGTGTGTTGAGGATCTCTGTAACTGGTTCAAGGGTAAGAAAAAATCTTTCCGTTATGGGATTCCTATGGTATGGCGAGAGCAAAAGAATCATAGTGATGATTGTTGCTTTTTTTCATGCGATGTGAAAAGGTTTAATTCCAAATGGAAGCATTCCATTTCATACCCCAATCTTCACTCAGCAATTCGTCCCATCCCCCATGGCACAGATATACCAGTATCCAAGCCCCCTGCTACCTTGGAAGAGATACCTAGCTCTGATGAAGGTGAAGTCATACCTGAACCAGATGATGAATCAAGTTCTGACTTTGAAGATGATACAAGACCAAAATTGTTTTCTCAGCAGGAGATGAATGATTTGGTAAGAGACTTGAATCTTCCCAAAGATGCCGCTGAGTTACTCGGATCAAGACTGAAAAGCAGGAATTTATTGTTGCCAGGAGTGTCATCTTCATGGTTCAGACATCATGAAAAGGAGTTCGTTCCTCACTTCGCCTGGGAAGACAAGTTGGTTTATTGCATCGATGTCGAAGGTCTGATGGGTCAGTTTAAAATCCAATATGATTCAGAGCAATGGCGTCTTTTTATAGATTCTTCAAAAAGAAGTCTCAAAGCAGTTTTACTCAACAATGGTTTTTATGATTCCATACCTGTAGGTCATTCCTTACACTTGAAGGAAACCTATGAGAACTTGGTTCTTCATAAACTTAAATATGAAGACCATGATTGGCAAGTGTGTGGGGACTTGAAGGTCTTGTGCATGCTGCTTGGGCAACACGCTGGGTATACCAAATACCCTTGTTTTCTGTGTCTATGGGACAGTCAAGACCGACAAAATCACTGGACCAAGAAGAGTTGGCAGCCGAGGGTACTAACAGTCGATGAAAAAAATGTCCTCCGAGAAACTTTGGTACCTTCCCATAAAGTTCTTCTACCACCACATAAAATTGGGATTGATGAAGCAATTCGTAAAATCACTTCCAAGAGATGGAGAATGCTTCAAATACTTGGTCACCAAGTTTCCATGCCTGTCGGAGGCAAATTTGAAGGAAGGTGTGTTCCTCGGACCAGACATTAGAAGGCTTATAGTTGATCAAGAGTTTGTCAATACCATGATGGATCCTCAAAAAGAAGGGTGGATTGCATTTAAAGAAGTCGTACAGAAATTTTTAGGCAATAACAAAGATCCTCACTACAAAAAGATCATCGGAAGAATGCTGAAAGCATTTTAAGCTTTAGGTTACCTGATGAGTTTGAAAGTGCATTTCCTCCAGTCCCACCTTGACTACTTTCCTGAAAATTTGGGAGCTGTGAGTGAGGAACAAGGTGAACGATTCCACCAAGACATTAAAGAGATGGAAAGGAGATACCAGGGAAAATGGAGCATTACAATGATGGCAGACTACTGTTGGATGCTTCAGAGAGACATTCCAGATGCTACTCACAAGCGTAAATGCACCAAGAGGAGCCTCACAAGGAAGAAGAATCGAGTTTAGTGTGTGTAGGTGAGCTCATTTCAGTTCAAAAGAGGATTTTCATGAAAATATTGTAATGAAACTTTAATTTTATAAGTCTATTTCCATTTATTTTGAGGTATTGCCTTATTTAACATAGTTACCTAAATTGTCAGGAAATGTGATGTCCTATGGCAAAAATGGAGGTCATTTTCGGATTCAGCGCACCCAAAAACATAAAGATTACGTGGAATAACCAAAACAGCTCTCGAAAAAAAAAATTTTTGCAGACCTGTGTTACCTTTCTTTTGTTTTCTTTTTGTTGCTAGGCATCAAAAGAATTAAAGAAAATAATTCAAAGCCCAACAGTGCAGACAGATGCATCAACTGAAGGTACCTGCAGAGAGCAGAACAGCATGAGCAAGCGGAGAATCAAACAATGCATAGTATTAAGTACTGTAGATATAACAAAATAGAAAAAAAGCATATATCATACTTGCTCAATTAAATTGCCCTTCCCAGTGTAACCAATATGTATACCGGTGTCAGAGGTGAAACCTCTGGTAAGGACACAAAATTAGCTCCAATTAGAGCAGCTTTAGTTCTTATTGGCTTCCGTATCACCAAAATCTACCCTTCCCTAATCCTTATGTATATTTCACGAACAGAATAAAAAGGTTAGTTATGTCAGCAAAACATAGCTGATTTTGGTGCAGAAATAAGGTCCCAGTCTGCACTACTAAAAATCTCGGTCCTGGAGCTTCTTTTTTTTTTTTTTTAATCCTAGCACTAATTTAATTACAAGAAAGGATGAGCAGCAATTGCAGTTTTTAAAAATGCATTTGTGCATTCCAGTTTCAGGCATACATAGAAACTTCATTTTGGACCTATGACCTGGATGAAAAGGGTGCATAAAACGGAAGGGTGTCATATTTTAAACCAATTTTCTGATAACAATGCATCCTGAAGGACAGGGAAGATTGCCTTGGCTCTTTTCACTAACATCACTACAAAGGCTGCATACATTTTCATCTCCCTCCTTAAATTGCTTACTCAAGTATGAAGAAGGTAGATGATTTCTGAATAGGCCATACTCAGATTATCCTTTTGCCTTTGGCTTTCCAGAACCATGTGATTGGTCACACTGAGAAAGAAAGGCTGGATTGAAGAAGTGATGGTTTGGAGTAGCAGGGATCTTTTAAAGATTCAACCAGAGGCAGCACAGATCATCATGAATATCAATGATATGAGAGTGGATTTTTCCTTAACCCATGAAAGTAAAAGATATGAATTCAGTCACCAAAAAATGCTTTTTTTTCCAGTGCTCATCTGCCCTTTCCCATTCAACAGCCCTCAGATTACAGACTAAGGGACAAAATCTTTTACAAAGTCCTTCCTAAGAAGATTTTTGGCAATGCATTTATTTCTGTATTAATTCTCAAGACCACTCAAAGATTAGGTCAGTGGTGGGTTTCAAAAATTGTTCGAACCTACTCTGTGGGTGTGGCCTACTTTGTGGGAGTGGCTTGCTGCCCATGTGACCGGATGGGAGTGGCTTGCCGCCCATGTGACCGGATATGAAGATGCCGACGACACTTGTCAGAACCACCTTAAATTACCTCACACACAGCACTGGCATGCATAAGAATATGATGCAAACTTGTTTTTGAAAAGGCATCTTTGGTTTGTATTAAAACAACTTCAACACACGCAATGTTCTGATTGCACCACAAACGCAGTAGTCATCCTTACCTTTCACAGAGGCACTGAGTTTTATAAATATGAGCATGATAGTGTAGAATAAACATATCCAAGGACCAGTGGTGGGTTTCAAAAACTTTTGGAACCTCTTCTGTAGGTGTGGCCTGCTTTCCGGGTCCACTGGTGGAGCCTCTTCTAACCGGTTCGGTAGATTTGACGAACCGGTTCTACCGAATAGGTGCAAACTGGTAGGAACCCACCTCTGGTCTTGCTCCCAGATAAGTCCCTCTAGAACAGGGTTTCCCAAACTGTGAAGTGTGTCTCCCAGAGGAGGTGTGAGGGACCTTGTAGTTGCAGGTTGTTACAATAAATCTACCTTTCCAAAAGTTTCATTGTATTGTTTTCATTGTTCATTTTTGTTTATTTTGGTGTTTGGATATTTAGAGGAAATGTTAAAGGGTACACTAAGGGAAGGTGTGTGATGCCATAAAAGTTAGGAAGCCCTGCTCTAGAATCTCAGTGTAAAGCTCCAGAGTGTGTGGACACCTTAAAAGTGTGAGCAATGGGTGAAGAGTTTTGCAGCAATAGTCATACTGATCCTTCTGTCCATCTTCTCCTGTATTCTTACATCATCACTGTTACTTATGCTGTTACTGAAATCTGTCCTGGCAAAAAGGTAAGTTATTGTTCTAAGAGTCACTATGAACAAATTCATTGGACCTTTTCTCGCTGCTTAAATGGACAGTCTTCCATCTGTCCTTCCACTCACATGGAATATGTAATCCTCGTGGCCAATTCCTTCCTTGCCTAAATTGCCTCTCACCCTCAAGGCAATGGGTGACAAAGCCTAACAGATTTTGTACCGCATGATATGAACTATGGACGGTGTTAGAATAACAAAGAGAAATAAACGTGACCAATGAGGAAAGTCTCAGTGTTTGATCGTCAAACCATTCCTGTCAACATTTTAACAGAGACGGGAAGGAGAAAATCAGAGCACTTGTGATAGGTTGCAAAACAGAATGTCCTGAGGCAGGGAGGATCGCTTGTTCCTCATGTGATACCTGTTACATACTGACAGTCTAATGATAGGCCTCCATTCCGGCTGGAAAATACTCCAAGCCGATTGGCCGAGTCGTCTGACAGCTCCCTATAAAAGGGCTAACTGGCAGACAGGGCAGTGCTGGATTTGTAAATAGTTGTCTAATAAAGAACTGTTGTTTGTCACTGAAGCCTGAGTCTGTCTCGTCCATTTATCCGATCTAACAATATCCTTGATACTGCTGCATTTCTGATCGATGTAAAACCAAGGCACTGAAGAGAGAGTTTAGATCTGTTCTTGAATCTCCTAAGAGTTAGTTCCTCCTAGGGACTCCCAAGAAATATGGTTTTATTTCCACACTGTGGGTGAATGAATTGCAGCCAAGAAATCTTTACGTGTATTTTCGGCATGCTAAATTTAGTCCCCATCTGGCACCTTTCTGCTGTTTTGTTCCAAACAATGTTTTTTTTTTTAAATGTCCATATCCCTGCCCTATCTTTTCCCCTCAGAAACAAACTATTGGAGGAAAACCATCATTCATTCTCATTTACATTATGGGATGGTGACCTTTAAGTGCAGCATTTACAGTATCCTGTCTGAGACTGAGCTCTATCGAGTTATCTTTGTGAACTCAATCCTCCGGGAAGTGGAATCCAACATATTGTCTCCCAAGAGCCAGTTTATTTGGGAGGCAGCCCTGCTCAATTCCCTTGGGTTGTATAGCCAGTTGTTTCCACCTGAGTTCTCAATCGTTGCAGGCAACAACACGGATCTTCCACAGGAGCTGGCTCAAAGGTTTTGGGAAACTCACTAGCACACACACATACACACAGAGACACACCCGTGCCCTCTCCCTAACCTGGTACTCGGAGTAGCAGTGCCAGCCATCCACACTGCCAACTAAACAGTCCCAGGTGAAGGCTCTCTGCTCCTTGAGGCAGCATAACAAATACCAAGCCAGGGTACATAACAACAATAGTCGGTCAAGTGATTTTGGCACTGGAAGCAGGAAATCCTGCATGGACCTCTTCCTTTCCCTGAAAGCAATTTGTAATACATGGAACAATGACCAGAGCTTTGCCTGCAATGAACCAGTTCTCTGGGGCAGCTTTCACCTTCCTCCAAATGTGCCCTAATGCACAAGCACAGATGGGTTACACTCTAGGACGTGCCTGTGGTCTGAAATTCACTTGGTGCTCTCAGAAAAGACTTGTCCTCAGTTAGCGTGATGCCAGGCAGAAGATCCACATGGAGACAGGCACTGATGCTGAGGCACCAGCCAAAGCAGGTGAAAAGGTAAGAGAGTGAGGGATATTCATACTGAATCGTGTCTTCATGCTCTTCTCCTGTGTCACTCTTATATCATCCCTGTTCCTTCTGCTGTTGCTGAAATTTGTTCTGGCAAAAAAAAAATGGCTGCTATAACAGTCACACACATCTTTTTAAGAGCTTTTGGGCAGAGAAATAAAGGGACTGACCCCAAATTTCGCAGCAGGCTCTCTGCTTTGGAGCCTCATCTCCTTAATGCTAGCCTGAAAGCTTGACTTTTACATTACACTGGGGGATTTATTTCATACGGATTTACGAGGCTAAAATCCAAATTGGAGCTTCAAAGTTCTTCTAGGGAAAGATGGGTTGTCTCAGCTTTGTCTCCTCCCAAGGAAGGATCTCTTCTTGTGAAAGAGAAGTTTCTCCAACTGAAGATGTTCTGAGATGTTCCACCCTTGGAGAAATCTACCAGAGAGTGTCACCAACACTACATGCAGAAGAAATGGAATAGCAACCGTCCCAACCCACTACAACTTGCTCATTAGCTAAGTGTAGGAAATTAGCACCCATCCCTCTCCTAGGAAAATGAAATATTTTAGGAAATATTAAAAGCCCAAAGTATTTCCCCTAAAAGCAAGGCAGAAATTCAACCCACACACACACTCTATTTTTGTCAATGGGCCATTAAGGCCTGAGCCAGTGTATTCTACATAATAAAGATCTACCCTCTTCAGCTCCAGGGTGATGGGCTTAAGACATGGCCTTCAGGACATGATAGGATTAGCCTTCTACCCATCACCACATGGCACCTGGGAAGATTACACCATCCAGGAAGGCTCAACCAAGTCTGGGACACAAACACAGCCTACAGAGTTGTCTCTGCATGACCCCATGGGAGTCTGACAACCAATCAAAATACAAGCTCAAATTCAAAAGCCCAGAGAGGGTATAACACTCAGGGACTCTCAGCATCTCTTCTCGTTCCTTCTTCTTCATCCAACATCTTCAAGGCATGTGGTCCTGTCTACCCTTAAAACTTTCTTTCCAAACAGCCTCCGTGAATCCAGTGTCTTTCTCCCCACTTGGAACTGACCCCAGAAGGACATTTCTTCCAACGTAAGGTGACGAACAGTTGAGGACTGGTATTGAAGGGGCTCGCCATAAAGCAGGTGTTCAAGCATCAACTTCCTGGCAGCCATTTTTACAGCTAGCGCCAGTCTTAGTAAAAGAGAAAGGAATCAGAGTTTTTGGAATCATTGCAAACATGGCTGTTTGCTCAGGACAGGGGCAGAGAAGAGAAGGGGAGGGTGCATAGAAGTTTGACTGGAGGGGCAGATGGGCTGGTTTGTGAGTCAGATGTTCTCTCATAACTTAACGCTTTAGCTGTTTCCAATGTCTTTCAAGGTATTCAGCCTCTCGGGGAGATTTTGTTCATGTTTGCAGTGTCAGTGTGAAAACTCACAATTGACCAGGATGCTCATTTGGATTAGAGTTGCCCCTCCTCTGCTTTCTTTTGTGTGTTGACACAGAGATTAGTCATGAATACAAATAGTGTGCAAACAAGCCTGAAAGGTAAGTTAAGGCCTACGTGGAAACACTTTGTGCATATAAAAAGTTGTGCTATTTTGTCCACCCCTTGCCAGTTCACTCTCCCCCTCTCTCTCCCCTGGTGCACCTACTTCAGATAACATAATAACTATCCCCTTCAAAGTTTTGTCTGTTCTTGGCCCGAGTTTTTCCACCATCGCTTAGTTCTTCAGTTTAACAAGATGCTACATTCCACTCCTGACACAAAGTTAGTTTGTGCTTTGGCTCAAGTGAAGTTTGGCTATTTATCTTTCTTTTAAATCGAGGATTAATATGTGTGCGGCTGTTGGCAGATATATTTTTTTCCATAGCAACACACCAGGGAACATAAACTGTGAGTCACAATTTCTTCCCAGAAGATTTTTTTTTTCCTAATTATGATTATCTGGGGAATCTCAAAATATATTCACTGGTACTTCAGCAACTTTTGACTGAGCAGTGGGAGACTGGTTTTGTTATGCTGGGCAAGAGAGTTTAATTCAGACCACACCTACTAGGCAGCGGTAGAAAGCTGCAGGCTGATCCCACTCCTAACCTTCTGTTGCCTAATAAGACTAGCCCAGAAGCTAAGTCAAATCAGTCCTATAGGATATCTCATTAACTAGCCCGCACACAGCACTGTGAGGATCCCTTCAGGGAAGATCTGAATTAGTACAATTAACCATTTTTAGAAGTTGCATTGATTCAGACTCCGGCTAACCAGAGAATGCTGGAGCTCCCGGAGATAAATTAATATACAAAGAAAGTTTCCCATGCTCCAATGAGTGATCAATGGCTATGAATGAGATAAGAAATGACTGTGTCCATTAGTTGCTCCATGTCTTTATTTGGGAATACATTAAAACCAAACTGAACACATTCCACTTGCTTCCATTTTTCTTTCTGAAAACAAAGGCATATCCCTCAACTTGATTAAGGAGATACACTGTTGAATGAAAAGGCTGGTGTACACCAAACATGTCATTTTCTCCAACCAGCCACTATTTTGAGAAGAAAATAGCATTAGAATTAAAGTCCATCCAGCCCCATGTCTTTCTGCAAACAAAGATCCTGCCATCCAGCTGTCCCACTAAACCCCATTAAAACTAATCCATCATACAGCCCTCGGACTCTAATTCCACTTCTGTTGCTTATTTTGCATCTATAGAAAAGAATGCCATAGTACAACGGTTCAGCTAGTAAATTATGCAACAGATTAATCATTTATCCCTTACAATAAGCTCTCTAGAACCCCCAGAAATTATCTCTTTAACTCCCAGGCTTCTCATCTGCTATATGGAAATAATAGGATAGTGTCCTATCTTACTGTTTGCTATTAGGAAATTTGGTTATATCTGCAACATAATGATAAAAGCAATCACAAACTCATGGGGCGATGGAACCTGCGTTTAAAATGTGAATTGATTCAAGATTTGGTTGCACTGTTACAGTAGCCCTGGTCATTCCATATACCTCTAAGCTGATCAAATTATACTTGAGAGTAAAGAACTTTATGTCTCTTAATGATAGTTGCAATAAGTATTTGAAAGTCAATCTGAAGAATATACTAAAGGAGAAAGGTATCAGGATGTGAATTATAAACATTCTTCATTTCGGGACCAAGAAAAAGGGAATTAAAGATAATAAAAATGGTTTTAAGAAAGAAAAGTGGATAAGAAATAACATTGCCCTAAGATCAAAGGTTGGTTCAAATCTTAAGAAAAACTACTACATCTCTGTTGAACAGATGGTATTTTAGTGATAGGGATTTATTAACTCAACATCCTGGTTTATTTGTTGCGAACACTGGACAAAGACCAAAATCAAGTTATATTTCTTCAGTCTTGAGCCAGGCAGATTAGCCCAGGATACAAAGTCTCTTTAGTCTTAAAAAGGTAAATACGGCTTGTCTGAAGGACAACCTCTTGGAGGACAGCTAACATTAGGCATACAGAATATCTCCAGATATATCACAATGATCTATAGAATGCTCCAAAAACTCATTCTGTCTTTTGCCCAAGGGATCTTTCCATTTTTTGTTCCAACTTAATTTAGTGCTCTGCTTACACAATAGCCTTTCCATAAATAACTATACAGCAAATATATCATTACCCTATCCCATTGCCCAAGAATAAGAGTTATTCGTTTTGGGATGTTAAAGTTTTTTTTTCTATCGTACCCAGGGGTGGGATTTGACCGGTTTTGACTTGTTTGGACGAATCAGATGCTAATTTTACATCTGGTTCGCCAAACCGGTTGTTGGAAGGACTGGCTGGCCCCACCCACCCCGCCCCTCCCAGGAGTATCCACACAGCCTGTTCATCATGGCAGGTAAGTGCAGGGCCCACATGGAGCCTGAGGAGGGCCAAAAACAGGCCTCCTGGAAGTTCCAGATGCCTGGAAACGGGCCTGTTTCCAGCCTTCAGAAGGCCTCCAGAGCCCGGGGGAGACCATTTTCACCCTCCCGGAGGCTCAAGGAAAGGATGAAAACGCTCCCCCCTGCCATGGTGCAGGAGGACAAGTAGGCCACCCCCGTGGCCATGCCCACCCAGCAACCAGGCAGAGAACCGGTTGCTATTTTTTTTCAATCTCACCCCTGATCCTACCTCTGCAGCAAGATGACTGAGGCAATAGGGGGAATGGCTAGAAGTCTCCAATCTACTTTTTCAGAAACCTTCTGAACCTACAGTACATATCCTCACTCCACTACTGGCCTTGGGGCATTGGATTGGATGTCCCATCCAGCATCGTCCTACTAATCCAGTGGTGGGATTCAAATAATTTATCAAGCGGTTCTCTGTCCTAATGACCAGGTGTGTAGGCGGGGCTTAGTGGTCATGTGACCATGTGGGCGTGGCCAACTCAACAATACTCAGGTCGATGGGCACTTTGCCTGAGCTGTTACAATGTAATGAGGGTTAACCGGAGAGGCAGTTCCTGTAAGCAGGGCAATAAAGATTAAGCTAGAAATCAACACCAGAATGTTTCCTTCCTGTGTTCCTTACAGGATTAGCCCTGTATAGCGGGGGAAAAAACCAAAAGAAGATTTTTTTCCCCCACAACCGGTTCTCTGAACCTCTTAGAAAGTTAAGAACCGGTTCTCCCAAATAGGTGTGAGCTGGCTGAATCCCACCACTGTACTAATCCAAGGTCTAAGATTGGTCTTCCATAATCTCTTTTGTTTTTCTGGAAATTAATACAAGAAGCAAAATGTCAGCCTCTGCTTTGCTGTTGCTTCGGCTGCCATGAAACGGGGAGGGTGGGCATGGTATTTGGGAGGGGTTACTCATTGTGCTGGAGGAAGGTTCTGGAGTTCAGCTGCCTATCGGACTACGCATGCGTGGGAGATTCCCGCCAGGACTAACGGCACCGACATTCCATCTTCGTGATGCCTTTTGAAGTTATCTCACACCTGACACTTGAGAGAATTATGATTGGACTGTAACTGTGATGCCAAGGGGTGGGGAATGGGCTATTCTATATATCCATCGCTTTCACGCCTAAATAATCAGACTTCACTACGCTATGCCTTTAATCATTTATAATTAGTAAAATTACACTTGATTTCTACACATGGAGTCTCGTGGTCTTCTTTCCTGATTATCTAATGGAGAGGTCCTGACAGTTAGCGAAGTCTGATTCGTACTCCACCAGGAGATTTCAACCTTCTGTGGGGGGTGTACTTACAAGAAGAAATGAGGAAAATGTCTTTGCAAGCAAGCGATGAAGAAATTGAAAGGGAAACCGCTGACCCATCATTACCTGGGAGAATGACTGGGCTAGGAATAACGGACCCTGTGATTCCCCCTCGATGGTCCTTGACTGTGGGGCAAAAAGAGGACAGCGAAAGTTGGGATGCTGGAGTTACCAGGAGAAAACAAAAGGCGAAGCCACTTGAGATGGAACAAATCTTGCCTGAACGAAAACCCCAAGAGAGAGACCAAACGGAGGACTTTGAACAAAGGTACTCTATGCAAAAATTAGTGCATCCAATAATAATAAATAGTGGAATCAGTCCTTCCTGCCATCGACTCCTTTGTAGGAACATAGATCTATCTCATAAGAAACAAATAAAATCAAGCTTTATTTTCAAAAAGAGAAAACAGACCATATAACAGGGAGAGAGAAGGGCAGAAAGAGAAGATATATACACAGCCATAAAACCCAGGTGGGTGATTGGTCCACTCTCTCTCAGCCAGCCCAACCCACAGGGTGGTTGTGGGAAAATATGATGATGAGGCAGGTGTGTTGGATATGTCCGCTACCTTCAGTTATTGTAAAAATAATAAAGGCAGGACACAAACAAATAAATAAAATAATTTTAAACCTTTACAAAAATTTTGTTAGTTGTTAATTTCCCTAGCTCAGAGTTCTCCAACCTTTCCAGCTTTGAGAACGGGCGGAGGGAAGGAGAGGAGGGGGGATGGTTTTGCAATAAAAAATGGTATTACAATATTGTTCTTTAAAAGGGGGGGGTCCCAGTTCAAATCCCTCAATTGTGAAGAGTTTATGGGATTACCTGAAGATAATCTATATCTTGTAGATTACAGCTCGGTGGTAGAACAATTTATTTTTTGCCTTTCTCAAGACTTGAGAGACCGCCTGCTGCCAATTACCTCCCAAAGACCCATTAGATCACACAGAGTGGGCCTCCTCCGGGTTCCGTCTACCAGCCAATGCCATCTGGCTACCACCCGGGGGAGGGCCTTCTCTGTGGCAGCTCCGGCCCTTTGGAACGAACTCCCCGCAGAGATTCGGACCCTCACCTCTCTCCAGGCCTTCCGAAAAGCCGTTAAAACCTGGCTGTGTCGGCAGGCCTGGGGTCGATGAGTTCCCTTCCCGTCTCGAATCGTGTGGCTGTTGGTTGTTTTTTAAATGCCCTGTACCTTTGTAGTTTTTGTGTTTTTCCCTTCCCCTCCTTCGGGTTTGTGTGCCGCCCTGAGTCCCGCAGGGAATAGGGCGGCATATAAATAAAATGAAACTCAAACTCAAACTCAAGAGTGTACAGTTAAAAGAGAGTGTGGCTCTGGAGTAAAAGTGTGCAATTCACATTCAAAAAGCCCCACAGTCAGTCTCTGACATCTCCAGTTTAAAGCATTATGTAGCTTAAAGGAATGACTTTTGACCAACATCTTAAGGAGCCGCTATTAAAGCAGCCAGGCTAAATACATAAATGTCTGACCAAGTGTAACAAAGTTTCTCATCAGGACTGCTCTCTGACTCATCACAGATCCTGATCACAAAGCAAAATAGGGCAATATTAAAAAAAATGGAATTCAATCTTTCTAAACAGAACTATTTGGGAGAAAATATATTAAGTAACATTATAAAACTGATTCAGTGATAAACCTTCTATAGTACTTCATCAAATATATACCGGTGTAGATATTGTGCTGGCTGAGGAATTCTGGGAGTTGAAGTCCATAAGTCTTAAAGTTGCCAAGGTTGGAGACCCCTGCACTAGTGCGCCATGAGGTGTTTGCAACCAGGCCGCAGAAATGGCGGGCAAGGGCATGCGCACGTACACACATCCTCAGTTATGCAAACAACAGGCGACCGTGTGCATGCGCCAGTGGTGGGTTTCAAAATTTTTTAGAACCTCTTCTGTAGGTGTGGCCTGTTTTGTGGGAGTGGCTTGCCGGCCAGGTGACTGGGTGGGAGTGGCTTGGCAGTCATGTGACTGGGAGGGAGTGGCTTGGCAGCCATGTGACTGGGTGGGAGTGGCCAAGACAACGTCACTGAATTCTTTGCCCCAATGAATGATCTACAAAAAGAAGACATAAAAAAGGAAATTCATTATTTTGTGCACTTACTACTTAAATAAGATTAAAATAAGTACACAAAACAATAAAAGAGCTACTTACAGAAGGAAGATAACTGTTCTTGCCGGTCTTCTACATCACTGACTACACTTGCTCCAGTGAATGGCCTGCACAAAGAAGAGACACACAAATGAACTCTTCAATTTGCATGCACTGCATTAGGGTGAAACAAGCACACAAAACAATAAAAGAGCTACTTATAGAAGGAAGATGACTGTCCTTGCCATTCTTCAATATCACTGACCACTTTGTTCCAATGAATAGCCTGCACAAAGAAGAGACACACAAATGATCTCTTCAATTGCATGCACTACATTAGCGTGAAACAAGCACACAAAATAATAGAAAAGGAAGATGGCTGTCCTTTTGTGTGTCTTCAACATCATCAACTGACCACCTTGCTCCAATGATTGGCCTGCAGAAAGAGACACAGAAAGGAAGACTTTAATTGCATGCACTACCAAATTAAGGATGAAACTAGCACTCAAAGCAATAAAACAGCTACTTACATAGGAAAGACATCTGTCCTAGAGGTCATACTCTGTTGCCTCTTCATCCTGTTCAATAATACTAACTGCAAAAGAAATAAAACAATATTGGACTTGATTGTGGTTGTAAGCTGAGGACTACACTACAGGTAACAGAAGGGACCTCTGTTTTCACCCAACAATGTACAGTCTTTTCAGGAAGGATGTCCTCCAACAAACGGGAAAGATATAGTTTTTCATCTAAAAAGTTAGATCAAGAATGAATGTCATAGGTAGATTCACAGAGCAATACAGATTTCTTTTTCTGAAATTTATTCCTCAGTTCAAAAAACAGGAATATATGAGTTAGGTTCAGTACTTAGGACAGACCAAGTAGCTATTCAAGAGTTAGTGGTGTCATGGTTAGAAGCAATGGTAAAGCAAGATATGGCTTTAAAACTAGTAATATTTTGTTGGGTATTTCAAAGGGAATACAATACATATTTAATTTTACACATGTTAACAGCTGCTGGAATTGTGTTTGCACAACAGTGGAAAAACAATGATACAAAAATGAATAAATATTAGAATGTGCAGGAATGAATAAATTGACAATTAAAATCAAGAAGGCTTCAAATACTTTTTGACATTGGATTTGTATTGGGCAAGCATGGTGTGGATGGGCGGGGGGAGCGAGCGAGGGGGCTGGGGCAGGCGTTCCAATACTGCCCCACTGCACAAACGGGTTCTAAAAGACACGGTAAATTTTAGGAACCCCTTCTGCTGAACCGGTTAGAACCGGAAGCAACCCACCCCTGGCATGCGCACTCCATTTACGTGAGCGGTGGATTCGTGTGCATGCCTCTGATGGAAATGGAGCTGCATCCTTGTGCTTGCCAGCCACTCGTGCAAAACCATCCCCCCTCTCCCTCCCTCCTCCCGTCCTCAAAGTCAGAAAGGTTGGAGAACTCTGAGCTAGGGAAATAACAACTAACAAAAATCTTTGTAAAGGTTAAAATTGTCCTGCCTTTATTATTTTTACAAATAACTGAAGGTGGTGAATACATCCAACACTTTCCTCAGCATATTTTCCCACAACAACAATCCTGTGAGGTGGGTTGGGCTGAGAGAGAGTAGCCCAAGTCACCCAAATGGCCTTTATGGCTGCGGCAGGACTTGAACTCATGGTCTCCCTTTTTCTAGCCTCGTGCCTTAACCACTAGCCCCGTGATGGCGAACCTAGGGCATGCGTGACACAAGTGGCACACAGAGCCCTCTCTGCAAGCATGCGAACCGTCGCCCCAGCTCAGCACCACCACGCATGTGCGCGCACCTCCCACCAGGCAGTTGATTTTTAGGTCTCTGCTGCACATGCACGGGGGGTAGGGTAGATGTGGGAGATGCGTGTGCATGCATGGGGGTGCATATGGGGCAGTGAGGCACACACCCCCAATGGCCCTCTTTTGGTCCCATGAGGCTGCAAGGGGGCCTTCTAGACCCAAACTTGGGCACGGGGTCCGGGTGTGCATGCGTAGAAGGTGGGGGAAGCACATGGAGGTCACACACTCATGTGCAGGGGGTGTGCGCGCGTGCTTTCAGCATGCGATGACACAAAGGTTAACCATCACTGCCCTAGGCCAAACTGGCATGTTGCTTTGATTTGGAAAAAAATAAGTAATTCAATTCACTCATAGATTCCAGTAGAAAACTTAATGTTGGCTATTTACAGTTTTTCGCTATGTCACAAAACAGAAGAGTGGTGCGGGGAAAGAGAGGGTTTGAGCGAGAATTAAATTGAAGAACAGAGTAGAAATGGGATAAAACTCACTGGAAAGGTCAGCCAGACATATTTCTTTTAAAAATCTTTCAGCAATTTGTGGAATGTGTGACATACGATTGTGTGTCTGTGTGAGTCTAACAAACATTTTTCTCTATTTAGAATTTCTATTGCCCTGCTTCTCAAAAGAAGAGTCTTTGAAATCTGTTCCAGAGCAGTAGGAGAAATGTAATTCCAAAATAACCTGCCCGTATCCATTTCGGTTAGGAACTGAATCTTTCAATCAAGTATCTCAAAGTCTGAGAGCATTTTGCTGCTCCTGTGTATATTTTTGGCAACACTTCTTTTATCTATTATCTGATGAATGGCTTTTCTTCAAAAGCCTGCAACAAGTGTGAGTCTAAAGCACAGAAAATATATAATCCTGAACTGACCTGAAGTGCTATTTTATTTGCAAGACTTAGAAATCCCAGGTGTTTTGAATTAATGCCTCTTTCACCATGGGTAGCTAAAATAGCGATGTACATAAATTTAGCAGTTAAAATCTCAGGTAGCTAAATGGTGTACATTTTATTTATTTATCTACTTATATTATATTTTTTTAATTGCAAGAACACTATTTTTATTTAAAAAGTGACAGATAAAAGTCACAATAAAAAAATAAATAAGCAAAACTTCCTTAACAGTATCTAAAAATGCATATTTGGGTAGGAAGAAATTATTGTCTAAAAGAATCCGATTCAAACTCCCAACAAGTATCCTAAAGTATGAACCAAAACATTTTGGGAAAGTGGACCCTTCTAACAACTTATCTTTTTCAAAGAACATTTATAACATATTTTCAAATCACCAAATATGTCCATAGTCCCAAACGTTGGGTAAGTAATTAAAGACGATTGTTCAGTGTTTTGTTATATCCTTCTTACATTTTTGATTTCCTAATTTCATATTGATGAATCACACAGCAAACTGTGGTGGAGATGAACAGGTCACTGAATTTTTCCATTAACCCAAAACCTGGGTGCATATTTTGAATGTTTTTCCTAACAAGTCGAGGCTGACTGTGATAATGGAGGGATCAACAGTTCAGCTTAAGAGATCAGAATGTCTCTCCTAGAGGCCATTCCTTATCACCTCATCTATGTAGTATATTCTATGTTGATCAATCCTTATTTGTGACTGTAGCTAATTTACAAGTTGAGGTTGCGTGGTTTTTATTTTATTTTTTTCTGGCTAACTCAGTCAAGAGACTCCTTGGCATATTTATTTAGTCAAAAGACTCCTAGCAACTAGAAACACACCAACCAGCCACAAATTTAAAAAAAAAGAAAATAAAAAGAATGTGTTCAATAACAAGACATACAATACAATACAATACAATAGCAGAGTTAGAAAGGAGCTTGGAGGTCTTCTAGTCTGACCCCCCGCCTACGCAGAAAACCCTGTACCATTTCAGACAAATGGCTATCCAACATCTTCTTAAAGACTTCTAGCGTTGGGGCATTCACAACTTCTGGAGGCAAGCTGTTCCAATGATTAATTGTTCTAACTGTCAGGAAATTTCTCCTCAGCTCTAAGTTGCTTCTCTCCTTGATTAGTTTCCACCCATTGCTTCTTGTTCTACCCTCAGGTGCCTTGGAGAATAGTTTGACTCCCTCTTCTTTGTGGCAACCCCTGAGATCTTGGAACACTGCTATCATGTCTCCCCTAGTCCTCCTTTTCATTAAACTAGACATCCTCAGTTCCTGCAACCGTTCTTCTTATGTTTTAGTCTCCAGTCCCCTAATCATCTTTGTTGCTCTTCTCTGCACTCTTTCTAGAGTCTCCACATCTTTTTTGACATCATGGCGATCAAAACTAGATGAGGTATTCCAAGTGTGGCCTTACCAAGGCATTATAAAGTGGTATTAACACTTCACATGATCTTGATTCTATTCCCTCTGTTTATGCAGCCTAGAACTGTGTTGGCTTTTTTGGCAGCTGCTGCACACGGCTGGCTCATATTTCAATGGTTGACCACTAGGACTCCAAGATCACTCTCACAGTTACTACTAATGAGCCAGGTACCACCTATACTGTACCTGTGCATTTTATTTTTCTTGCCTAAATGTAGAACCTTACTTACTTACTACATAATAGTCAACCCAATGAGTCAATTGAAGTAGCAAACAAAAGCCCTTTTTTTAAAGTATTACACACTTCCCCTGGTATTGGGACAGAAGTCAGTGCCATCTGTGTGAAAAAGGGTCAACAGTTAAAACCATGGCTTCGGCAGTTGTCAAAGCCCCATTGCGTTGGTGCCTTTACAAAAGACTTTGACTACACTTCCATAACTACTCTCTTCCTTATTTAGATCCCCTTCATGGCTGCTGTAGGAAGTTAGCACCCATCCCTCTCCTAGGGAATTGAGATATTTTAGGAAATATGAAAAGAGCAAAATATTTCCCCTAAAAGGGAGGCAGAAACTCACACACCCACACCCACCTTTGTCAATGAGCCATTAAGGCCTGGGCCAGCTTATCTACAACACAAAAGACATGGCCTCCAGGACATAATAGGACCCATTTAGCTATAGAACTCACCACATGGCATCTTGAGAAGATTAGATCACCCAGCAAGGCTCAACCAAGCCTGGGGCGCAGACAACCTACAAAGTTACCCCATGGGAATCTGGCAACCAATCAGAATACAAGCTCAAATTCAAAAGCCCAGACAGGGCATAAAACTCAGGCACTTTCAGCAACTCTTCCCTTTTTCTGCGGCCAAGATCTTCAAACCATGTGATCCTGTCCACCATTAAACCATCTTTCCAAGCAGTCTCCATTTTTCCCTACTTGGAACTGAATCCAGAGAGACATTTCTTCCTTTTGTCAGAAACCTTCCATTCTTGGTTGCAGAAAAATAACCAGGAAAATCTCCACATCCTTAAAGGAAGAAGCAAAAGCTCGTCCAGTCATAAAGGAGACAAATATCTCCCTTTTTAAAGAAAAATTCCAGTTGGGGCTCCAGGAAGAGAGCCTTCTCTGCTGTTTTCCCTGCCCTTTGGAACATTGCTCCCCCTCCCCATAAGTGAAGTGGTCCCCCATTCACCTGGCCTTTCAAAAATATCTAAAGATCTGCATCCTTATCTTGTTTGGGGCCTCACCAAGGAATAGGCAGTCATGGGATTGGTTAGCACCTGGGGGAAAAAACCCTCCCACCTTTTAATTAACTTTAAATGCCAGTTTTAGCTACCTTTGCCTCTATTTTATATTTTATATTCATCTGTTGAAAGAAATGTCCTTCCGGGTTCAGCTCCAAGTGGGGAAAAAGACACTTGAGACATGGAGGCTGTTTGGAAAGATGGTTTATTTGTGGACAGGACCACATGGCTTGAGTCCTGAACAGGAAAGGTGATCACATGCTTCAATGTTGGTGGTGAAGAAGAGAAGGAAGGACTGAGATGCTGAAAGTCCCTGGTTTTATGCCCTCTCTGGCCTTTGATCTTGAGCTTGTATTCTGAATGGTTGTCAGACTCCCATGGGGCCATGCAGGGGCAACTCTCTAGGCTGCGTTTTGAATCCAGGATTGGTTGAGCTCTCAGATGCCATGTGGCAAGTTGGGTAAAGGGCCAGTATTATCATGCCTTAATCCCATCTCCCTGAAGCTGAAGTGGAGAACTCTTTATTATGTAAAGGGACTAGCTTGGCCTTCTTAATGGCCCATTGACAAAAGCGGGGGGGGAGGCAGGAAGCTGCAGGAAGTTTCTCTTTAAAACGTTTCTCCCTTTCACATCCAGGGAAATATAAATATTCTGCCTTTTCAACATTTCCTAGGATATTTCATTTCTCTGGGAGAGGGCTGGGTGATAACTTTCCACACATCTTTTTAACATTTTTATTTGTACAATTAGCAGAGATAGGCAGTTCTTTAATATGGTAAATCTATTTAAAAAAACAATTAAATAATTAAAAATAAAATAGTAAAATAATACACTTGATCATGTGACCATACTTTGTCACTATATACCTTGGCATGCTGAATAAAGAAGCCATAAATAATAATGAAGTTATCTGTCATTAGTTCGCCTTTTCATGACTAAGTCAATAAACCTCCTACCCCCCCCCCCATTATAAATGTACATTTAATGTAATAAGAAATGAGAAGATAATTGACAGAATTGCACTGAAGTATAAAATGTAAAAGTTCCCTTCGCACATATGTGCTAGTCATTCCCAACTGTAGGGGGCAGTGCTCTTCTCCATTTCAAAGCCGAAGAGCCAGCGCTGTCCAAAGACGTCTCCGTGGTCATGTGGCCAGCATGAATAAACGCCGAAGGCACACGGAGCACTCTTACCTTCCCACCATAGGTGGTTCCTATTTTTTCTACTTGCAGTTTTTACATGCTTTCAAACTGCTACATTGGCAGAAGCTGAGACAAGTAATGGGAGCTCGCTCCATTATGCAGCGCTAGGGATTCGAACTGCTGAACTGGCGACCTTTCTGATCGACAAGCTCAGCGTCTTAGCCACTGAGCCACCGTATCCCCAGCCCACCCTACAGTATAAAGATATATAAAATAGAACAATGTTTCTCAACCTTGTCAACTTGAAGATGTCTGGACTTCCGTGGCACGACAAAACCGCGCTCGACTAAAGCGCGCCCGATTAAACTGTGTCGCTGACGTCATCAACAGGGCGACAACAGCGAGCGCGGAGAAAGAAGGGTGCTTTAAATATCGCTTTGAAAGCAAGCCGATTCAACTTAAGGTAAGGGTTAGCTTTTGGGTTAGCTTTAGGGTTAGGTTAAGGGTTAGGGTTAGGTTTAGGGTTAGGTTAAGGGTTAGGATTAGGTTTAGGGTTAGATTAAGGGTTAGGTTTAGGGTTAGGATTAGGGTTAGGTTAAGGGTTAGGTTTAGTGTTAGGTTTAGGATTAGGTTTAGGGGGGTTAGGTTTAGGTTTAGGAGTTAATTTTAGGTTTAGCGTTTACAGCATGCTTCTGTCTCCGCGCTGTTGTCGCCCTGTGATGACGTCAGCTACGCGGTTTTGCTGGCTGGGGAATTCTGGGAGTTGAAGTCCAGACATCTTCGAGTTGACAAGGTTGAGAAACACTGAAATAGAAACACTATTACTGCTACCATCATCTTCACTTATATCTATATATCTCTGTGTGTGTATCAGCATAAACGGATCTGTGTTCCCGTGATATTTTGCTAGGATTTAAAAAGGCGATTCTCAATAAGAAGCCAAGTTTCTCCTGCCTTGTTTCACTACAACCTCATTGGAGGCAGATCCACTTAAGTGAAAAGAAGGGCATGCCTGTTTGACTAATGTCTTCCTTATTTCCTCTGAAATAGCACATTTATTCTGACACATGTCATACTCTGGTTTCCTTCACATTTCTGTTTTTCATTTGCTTGGGTGGGCTGTCTTACACAATCATCAGCTTCGCTTTGTGAAGAAATTGGGCTTTGGTAAGAAATTCATTCTAGCCATAGAAGCTATGTATCATAAACAAACAGCAAAGATAATGATAAATGGAGAATTGACAGGCTCAACGGATATAAGGAAAGGGACAAGAGGAGGTTGCCCACTGTCACCCCTGTTGTTTGTGTTAACATTAGAAGTCTTGAATAGAAATATTAGAGAAGAAAAAGATATAAAAGGAATAAAAATTAAAAAAAGGAAGAATACAAACGGCAAGCATTCACAGGTGACCTGGTTTTCATTTTAGAGGATCCATTAGAAACAGCACTTCGATTGATAGAAAAGATAAGAGGAATATGGAAAAATAGCAGGCCTGAAAATAAATAAAACGAAGATTCTGACAAAGAATATCTTAGCAAGACGAAAGGAAGAATTGGCAGAAGCTTTGAAGATACAGGTCACGAACAAGGTCAAGTATTTGGGGATATACTTGACAGTAAGAGGTAGTACTGTTGCAGAAAATGACAGGCTTTAGACTTCTCAGGATACAGGAAAGGTTTATTTGGCAGCCAGGTTCAAAAAGTTAGCGAAATGGCTAACATTGCAAATTCTGAACAACCTTCATTATAGCAATAGCAATAGTTAGAGTATAGAGTATAGAGTATAGAAGTTTATTTGTATGCCGCCCTTTTCCCTGGGGGGACTCAGGGCGGCTCACAACCCAAAAGGGAGGGGGAGACAAACTTTTAACATAAAGACAATACATAATTAAAAACACAACTAGACTTATATACCACTTCATAGGGCTTTCAGCCCTCTCTAAGCCGGTTTACAGAGTCAGCATATTGCCCCCTAACAACAATCCGGGTCCTCATTTTACCCACCTTGGAAAGATGGAAGGCTGAGTCAACCTTGAGCGGGTGAGATTTGAATAGCCGAACTGCTGAACTGCAGTCAGCTGAAGTAGCCTGCAGTGCTGCATTTAACCACTGCGCCACCTCGGCTCTTATCATCAAAGCAAGTGTTTGTATACATTCTCAAAAGCATCACAACACGGAAATACTTAACTCATTTCTTATTGGTTATTTCGGGGGGGAAAGCCTTATAAGTAGATGAGGGTCTTACTTCTCCTTTTGTTACAGGTATGGACCACGTGTCCTTAACGAACTTTATCTGAACCTTGTGGTTTGGACTTTTGACATAGGGACAGGGGTGGGTTTCAACCGGTTCGCGGCGGTCCCCGCGAACCGGTTGGTCGGCAAACCCGGAAGTAAGTAACTTCCGGGAACGGCGAAGGGCGCACCCGCCTGCCCGCGTTCCTTACCCGGTTTTGACGAGTTCTGCGCTTCCACGCATGCGCAGGACGCATACAGCGCCAGCGTGATCCTCCAGGAGCAGCTGGAGCATCGCACAGACGCTAGTACGCATGCGTGCGCTGCGTGCATGCACGAGGACGCCGCCGGCCCTGTTCCAACCAAACTGGTTGGAACGGGACGAGAAACCCACCCCTGCATAGGGACGTTGTCTAGAACATCTTGTGGTTAGAGGCTGATGACATTTCCTTTAAGCAAACTTCTAACTGTCCCTTTTATGCCACGTCTTCATTCTTATATTTTTAATCCATATTTTATTCTACTTTAGTACACTTAAAGAGAATAATTATAGAATAAACTTAAACAACAGATTGTGATAGACCTGGTGAAGTGGGAAATTTTACAGTTATCACTAATAGGGAGAATATCAACAATCAAGATGAATATACTACCTAGGATTTTATATTTGTTCCAGACAATTCCAATCAGATTAGGGAAAGATTATTTTGAAGATCTAAATAAAATCGTGTTGAAGTTTATTTGGCAGGGAAAGAAAGTGAGAATAAAATTAAAACTGTTGCAAGATGCTAGAACAAGAGGAGGATTTGGCCTGCCTAATTGGGAGTTATACTATCAGGCAACAAGTTTGATGTGGATTAAGGAATGGATAACGGTAAGAAATTCTAGACTATTGACATTAGAAGGACATGATCTGTTGTTGGGATGGCATGCTTTCTTATGGTACAAGGGAATTAAAACACAGGGATACTTCAGAAGACATTATATACATGAGGCTTTGTTATTAAGCTGGGAGAAGATTAAAAGGCATCATTATTTTAAAATTCCAGTCTGGTTATCAACTATTGAAGCTTTCTCATATTCAATAACATATAAAAAGGAACAAACAGTTAGATATGGTGAAATATTGAATGCTAAGGTTGAACTTAATCTATGCAAGAACTGGAAGAACAAGGTATAAGGATGAATTGGTTTTCATATGTGCAAATACATTCTAGATATGATAAAGATTTTAAAACAGAAGGGTTTTATGATAAATTGACTGATTTAGATAAAATCCTGACAGGTACCGATGAAAAGTTGATTAAAAAAATATATGGATACTTATTAGAGGTTAAGCTAGAGGAGGAACAAGTTAAAGAGACAATGATTGCTTGGGGGGAAAATTTTGGACATGGGATTGATTTAGACAAATGGCAAAAATTGTGATCTCAAAACTATAAAATGACAATGTCAACAGCATATAAAGATGTTTTACAGGTGGCACTTACCCCCAACGAGAATAGCAAGAACGTTTAAGAATAAATCGAAAAATGTTGGAAATGTCATCAGATACCAGGCTCATATTACCATATGTGGTGGACGTATGCAGAAGCTAAAAGATAGTGGACTAAAATTCACACAGGGTTGGAAAAAATGATTAAAAAAACATATAGACTTCAATCCATAGATATTCTTATTGGAGATTTTACCAGAAATATATAGTAGAGAATTGCAATATCTGATTGTAAATATATTAACAGAGGCTAGAATTGTATTTGCAAAAAATTGGAAAAACGAGAAAACACCAACGCAAGAGAAAGCTATTCAGAAAATAATGGAATGTGCCGAAAGGAACAAATTGACATTTGAAATCAGAGAACAAGAAGATACACAATTTTATAAGATATGGGATTTATTTTATCAATGGTTAGATAAAAAATATGGAAATGAAATATACTAGAGAATCTTACAATACAAAGATAATGGAATGATATAGAATATAATACAAAGATGTACTACCATTGGATGGATTTAGGATGATGTAATGAAATGCCATAATATAAATTAATTCAAAATTCAGAATATCTCGCATAAAATGAAGTAATAATAGATGTAGTCAGATAAATGATTAATAATGATAATAATCTATACATATATAATAGATTGATAATATGAGATTTTATATAAATTGTAAGTGAGGACTCTGAAGAGGATGCACAAAAGTTTTGTAACCAACCGACACACTGTATGTAACTGGAAAATGGTTTTATGTTTTATTTGTGTTTGTTTGTCTAAAAAAAAACTATTAAAAAAATAAACTTCTAATTTAGATATAGGTAATAGCAATAGCAATAGCAGTTAGACTTATATACCGCTTCATAGGGCTTTCAGCCCTCTCTAAGCGGTTTACAGAGTCAGCATATCGCCCCCACAATCTGGGTCCTCATTTCATCCACCTCGGAAGGATGGAAGGCTGAGTCAACCTTGAGCCGGTGAGAATAGAACCGCTGAACTGCAGATAACAGTCAGCTGAAGTGGCCTGCAGTACTGCACCCTAACCACTGCACCACCTCGGCTCAGTATCCAACTACAATTGAGCCCCAAATTTCTGTCATTAAGTGAGACATTTGTTAAGTGAGCTTTGCCCCATTTTACGACCTTTCCTGTCACAGTTGTTAAGTGAATCACTGCAATTGATGTTAATAACCCAGATGTTAAGTGAATCTGGCTTCCCCGTTGACTTTGCTTGCCAGAAGGCCACGAAAGGGAAATCATATGAACTTGGGACACAGCGGCGGTCATAAATACGAACCAGTTGGCAAGCCATCTGAATTTTGATCATATGATCATGGCAATGCTGCAAAGGTCATAACTGTGAAAAGTGGCCATAAGTCATATTTTTCCATTGCAACTTCAAATGGTCATTAAACAAACTATGTGTAAGTTAAGGACTACCTGTATATGGACCACTGGAAGTCAAGGTTTAACTGGTCAGCTGAAATCTCATACTTAGAAGTAAGACCCTGGAACACTTGGCATGGCTAGATAGTCTTAGCAACATCTAAGAAGTTGCTTCAAAAGGTACCTCCTCCATGTCTGCTTTGACCTTTGCACCCAAAGAAGGCACTCCAAACCAGCTCTGGGCTCTTCCCTTGCTCTTCTTCTCAGCTGGTATGGAGTCCTGGACATCCTAGCTCAGCAGATAAGAACCCATTGAAATTAAATGTGCAAATATGTTCACCCACAGCCAATTCCCATGCTTATTTTTTGTAAAGTAAACTGCTATGCCTGGCCAGGAGAAAAGGCAAAACTGTTCCCTACACTAAGGCAAGAGATCAGACACACTTCTCAGCACCTGGCTCCTATGAGAAAGGAAAATAAACTTTAAAAGTTGATTTAATTGAATCCAGCACAGAGAGTGGGGAGGGGAAGGGAGGGATAAAGAAAGAGAAAGAGAGGGAGAGAAGGCGGAAGAAAGGAAAAAAAGAAAGGAAGGGGAAGAGAGAGGGAGAAAGGAAAGGAGGGAGGGGAAAGAGAGAGAGAGGAAGGAAGGGGGAGGGAGGGAGGGGGAAGGAAGGAAAAAAGAATGAAGTGAAAAGAAAGAAGGAAAGAAGGAAAGGAAGGAAGGAAGGAAGGAATGAAGGAAAGAAAGAAAGAAAGAAAGAAAGAAAGAAAGAAAGAAAAAAGAAAGAAAGATTACAAACACATGAAATGTGGAGAGGGAGGGGTTGTCCACCAAATAAACATGCCAGTGAATATTTGGACACCAGCTTTGCCCATAAGAATCCTGATTGGTCACCAGAAGAGAAGGGAAGCCTCCTCGTTAGCAGATTTTATTCTTTCCATATTTTATTTTTCCTTCTGGTTATTTTTATACTCCACTATTTTTTAAACAACACAATATTGCATTTTTTTAAATTAAAAAAAAAAACTTGTTTGTCTCAGCCTAGTTCAAATTATTAGGATTTTCCTTGCAATGTCCCAAGATATTTATTGTTCAAATGAATTTCTCTACCATATTTACAAAGATATTTCTGGTTTTATTGAGACAAATTGGTTTCCTTCCATTTTAAGAAGTGGTTTGCAAACCTGAAGTTAAAATCTAAAGCTATTAAAAAGCCTTACGCCATAGCACTGTTGACAGTTGTTTGATGATTCGCTTATTATTTATTTATTTATTTATTTATTTGGTTTCTTCTAGGAGCTCAGGTCAGTTTCTGCAAGGCACTCTCTTCCCCTACAATGGTCCTCTTGTGAGGTAGGCTGAGATGAGAGAGAGTGACTTGGCCAAAGTCACCCAGTAAGTTTCCATGGCTGATGGTGGACAAGAACTTAGAACTCTCTCTGCTTCACGTTCAACAGCTCCACCACTACCACACCCTGAATCTCAAAGTGGCCTTGTTTGGCTTCACATACCACATACATTTTTCACAAGGTGACTGCTTAGTGCATCTTTTTCAGTAACAAGATTGCTACTGCAGCTGAGCAACATATGATTTCAAGGACAATTCAGGTTTTTGTCTTGAGAATCTCTCTCGCTGCCCCTTTCCTCCATGGTGCATTTTTGGTCTTGATATACATCTGCCTTGCTCTGCCCTCCCAGATTCCTGGGTTTCTCCTGAATGTTTAAGGGTCAACCCTGGAGCCATCCCTGACATTAAGGTGCTATGGGCTGAGGGAAGTGGCTGACAGGAAAGAGGAACTTCTCAGCAGTAGACTTTGGTTATGAAGGCCTCTTAGCAATAGCAATAGCGGTTAGACTTATAGACCGCTTCATAGGGCTTTCAGCCCTCTCTAAGTGGTTTACAGAGTCAGCATATTGCCCCCAACAACAATCCGGGTCCTCATTTCACCCACCTCGGAAGGATGGAAGGCTGAGTCAACCTTGAGCCGGTGAGATTTGAACAGCCGAACTGCAGAACTGCAGTCAGCTGAAGTAGCCTGCAGTGCTGCACTCTAACCACCGCGCCACCTCGGCTCCTCTTACTGGAGGGCTCTACTTGATACCAATCCTATATAATCTTTCCAATGAAGGTGACCCTCTTTATACTTCTCAGGCATTTCAGTCACAAATTCGATGTTCTGAGTTGCTTTCGTGCTGCTGTGCTACATTTTCTTTGTGCTGACATATGAATCAACGGCCGGTATTAAAATCAACAGCCAATAAATGAATGGTCTCTTGGGCAATATCACAACATTCACAAGAGCGTGAAGCATTTGTAATTCAACAGGTACACACCGTTTGCAAAATCTGAAAATGATGGAAGACCTGAAATGCTTTCAGTCCAAATTCTTGAGACCTATTTTCTGCTTTCTCTGCTGTGAAATGTATTCCTTGCTAGGTTTGGAAGCCAGTATGTTTTTGTTTTGAGGCAATATTTCACCTTTGGAGGTCTGGCTGATACAGCCCTTTCTGTTCAGGCTCTAGCCACCGTTCTGGTTTTCCAGGATACAGTTACCTCACTCCAGAAAAAAGGAATTGAGTAAGAGACCTAACATTCTGGGGTTTTATCCCAGTCACTAACCATCTTCCGAATCACTGACAGACCAGAAGTGAAATGGGTTTGGGGCATTGCTGCCAATTACCTCCAATAGACCGATTAGATCCCACAGATTAGGCCTCTTCCGAATTCCATCTACTGGCCAATGCCGATTAGCAACCACCCGGAGGAGGGCCTTCTCTGTGGCTGCTCCGGCCCTCTGGAACGAGCTCCCCGTGGAGATTCGAACCCTCACCACCCTCCAGGCCTTCCGCAAAGCCCTTAAAACCTGGCTGTTCCGACAGGCCTGGGGCTAATGAGCTTTTGTCCCCTCTCGAATGGTATGATTGCTGTGTGCTTTTAAATTGTGGTACTGCTTTGTTTTGTGCTTTTTTCTTTCCCTTATTTGTACCCCCTCCCCCTTGACTTGGATTGTAAGCCGCCCTGAGTCCCCTCCGGGGAAAAGGGCGGCATAGAAATATAATCAATCAATCAATCAATCAATCAATCAATCAATTGCATATTGACTAGCAAGCTCAGTTCCTTCCCCTGAGGAATGAGAGGGTTAACAAGCTATCTTCTTACCTGTGCAAACCATCTGATGAACTTTCTTTCAGTAGGCATGGTAGAGCTTTTTGTCTAGTCAAATTAAATACATTGCCCTCTCAAGTTATTGGAAGAAAAATGTCATACAATTCCCAGGGCACAAAGAACATGCCTATGTTACATTAGAGAAAAGACGAGCAGTAGATCAGATCTTACCCTGTTGTCCATTTTATACAGGGCTTCAAAATGATTTAATATAGCTGATCCCTGCTACATTCCAAGATTGGGCAGACAATAGCAATATAGCAATAGCAGTAGACTTATATACCGCTTCATAGGCCTTTCAGGCCTCTCTAAGCGGTTTACAGAGAGTCAGCATATTGCCCCCAACAATCTGGGTCCTCATTTTACCCACCTCGGAAGGATGGAAGGCTGAGTCAACCCTGAGCCGGTGGGATTTGAACCGCTGACCTGCTGATCTAGCAGTAGCCTGCAGTGCTGCTTTTAACCACTGCGCCACCTTAATCAGACACTGATTATGTGAATTTATTTCTGGCTGATCAGCTTCCATCTGTACTGAAGGAGATTACATCACTTTGCTCAATTGCCATTTATATATTTGCCAATAAAAAACTGCAGGGATTTATCCAGTCAGTCTCTGAGAACTGGACATGAAGTGAAGAGGAATTGACTTGGGCCACATATAAAATAATATAGTTAATGAATATAAATAACAAAGTTCCTCTCATTTTTATATATTTGATTATCTTGTGGAGCCGCATTACTAGATGTCCAGGTCCACATTAGGCCCATGGGCCATAGGTTGGACATGCCTGATTTAGAGCATTTTCCCACCTACAAAGGATTTTGAAACACAGCCCTGAAGTTCTGTTTTGTTACTCTTCATAGTACCATACTACGTCTGCATTGTAAATAGGAAACGGAGGCTGAAGGAGAGAGATTTGGCCACACAAGAAGTTCATAACTGTGTAGAAAAACGCAGATATGCCGAATCTCACACATTAAGCACCTTAGATCACTTTGTTTTGCATAAGTGGATAATTGGATCAAGAAATTGTGTCATTACCCGCATGCTTCCCTACCTTGTTTTCAGTGGTATTTATGCTTGCTTCTTGGCTTTGGAGAACACCTATAGCATTGAAATGCATGTTTCCTGGGTGGTCTAAGTACCTAGAGAAGGTGTGGTTTCTCTATCCCACAAAGCAGGGTGTGTTTATAATAGTGTCTTCTTACCCCCACTGCCCCCCCTCCCCAAATGATTATGGGAAATGTATTCCATCAGCATTTTCTATTTATAAGAACAACATTCTTCAGCCTGCTGCTTTCCAAACAGATTACAATTCCCAAGGTAGCCATTTATCATAAGTTGTAGTCTAACACATCTGGAGGGTGGGAAATCTTTACTGGGGGCATTACACAATCAGGTTCTAGCTGCAAATGAAACCTAAAGACTGAATATCACCTGTTCTAATCCATCTAAGAATCGTGTACTATGAGAAACAATCAAAGGGATGCAAACAAACATACTTAAAACATACTTAAAGTATGTTATTTGGAGCATAAAGCTCTAGGGACAGAGGGGCTAAACTCTATAGATACAAAAAAAATGCTACCCTCAAGATATGAAGATTTAGTGAGTTATTTTTAACAATGGGGCGCATCCCTTTCTTGCAGCGTGCCTCAAATTCGGTCTTTAATATCTACGTTTTAAAAGTATTGGGAATTAAATGAAAGAAGACTGAATGAGAAATTCATTCAGTTCACATTTTGATGCAAATTGTTTCAATTCACATTTCTAAAATGGATGACTAAACCCAATATGTTAAAATCCACCACTTTCAAGTCCTTCATGATGTGGTTCACAATTCACAAAATGTACACAGAATAGTACAGAATATTAGGGAGTAATGCACACACAGAAAAAGGAGTGCACAAAAATCTATATTATGCATTATAATAAATGTCTGTGTGTGTGTGTTTGTGCACGCACACACACATACACAGACCAAAAACATGAATACTTTGACAAATAATGCATATGAATTTCCATTCACACAATTTTTAAAGAAAAACGGACCAAAGATTAGACATAATAGTGAAAAAAATGACTAAGTGGGTCAACCCCAAATTTACTAAACCATGCATCCTTATGGAGGTCCTCTGCTTAACCACTGTTAATCTACAGGAAGCAATACTGGGATAAAAGGATGAGTATTCCAAACTGGTTTGTACAAGCTGTCTTAGCAGATGACAGCATCTGACCAATCTTGTCTGTGTTTGTAAGCGAGGTAGGTTGACATGAGTGTCCTCCAAAGCAAGAATGACAAAATGCCTATTGCAACATCATGATGCCACTACTCATGTATTTATCTATTTAGATTTATTTGATTTTTATCCCATCTTTATTTTGATCAACTCAATGTGGCAAATATGTGCTTACTTCTCTTCTGCCACCTATTTTCTCCCAAATAATAACACTCTAATGTGAGTTGCGTTGAGAGAGTGCTACTGATCCAATATCACCCCAACCGAGCTTCATGGCTAAAGGAGATTAGAACTCATGGCTTCGTGGCTTCTATCCCACTGTATTAGCTGCTACTCCAGGTTATAAGAGGTGGGGTTTGTTCTGTGACATCATGATGTAGTATAAAATATAGAGGATGACCTTAATGGAAAGAAGGAAGATCCATTGTCAAGACAAAAAAAACAGATAAATGTGCCTTAAGGACAGACATAAAAAGGTTTTATGAAAATATTAGCCATTCTAATAAAGTAGTTTTAGACCTAAGCAGCATCTGTTTTTTGGACTAGTCTATCTTGTAGGGCTGACATGTACTGATGACCATTTTGATGATATCTTAGCTCATTGAAAACATGGGAAGTTTAGAATTAGGTCCCAAGGCCGTGGCACGACAAAACCGCGCTCGACTAAAGCGCGCCCGATTAAACCGCGTCGCTGACGTCATCAACAGGGCGACAACAGCGAGCGCGGAGAAAGAAGGGCGCTTTAAATAGCGCTTTGAAAGCAAGCTGATTCAAGTTAAGGTAAGGGTTAGGTTTAGGGTTAGGTTTAGGGTTAGGTTTAGGGTTAGGTTTAGGGTTAGGTTTAGGGTTAGGTTAAGGGTTAGGGTTAGGTTTAGGGTTAGGTTAATGGTTAGGGTTAGGGTTAGGGTTAGGTTAAGGGTTAGGATTAGGTTTAGCGTTAGGTTAAGGGTTAGGTTTAGGGTTAGGTTTAGGGTTAGGTTAAGGGTTAGGTTTAGGGTTAGGTTTAGGATTAGGTTTAGGGGGGTTAGGTTTAGGTTTAGGGGTTACAGCGTGCTTTTTTCTCCGCGCTGTTGTCGCGCTGTGATGACGTCAGCTACGCGGTTTCATCGAGCGCCCTTTAGTCGAACGCGGTTTTGTGGTGGAACCCCCAAGGCATCTTACTGTCCTTTAAATCCCTAGCCCAAGGCTTCCACTATATGACTCTAGGTTATGTTCCAGCACTGGGCTTCTTTCCTGTCTAAAGCATAACTCCCAAAAGCTGGGGAACATCCAGTTTTTCAGACTTAGTCAACTGGATATTAGCAATAATTATGCAGATTCCAAAAATAAACCAAATATCCAGCTTCATTAGGTACTAGAGCAGTTGATAAACACGTGCGCGCAAGCATAAATTCAGAAATAGCAATCAGAAGCATATTACAAATGAGTCCAGCCACATGGGATTGCCCAGCCATGAAAAGAGGCACAGGGACCGTGAAGTCTTCTTTGCAAGCAAACCATCATATTGTGTTTGTTCACAGCAGCAAAACCCGGGCAACGCTCCCGCCTACGTGGCTTATGTCACTTGCTGCCAATGTCATGAAAGCCAGGAACAATACATGGACAGAATCTGCAATCATTTCTATAGTTCAGGAAAACCACACAAGTCAGCTCTCATTAGGGGCTCAGCCAGTGGACAGATATTTTGATCGCAATAAGCAAAGTCTATTAGATGTGAAAGTCTCCTCTGCCAAAAACATGTCAGAGCTTGAACTCGGGAGCTTGAAACAGTACCCAATGAGCTCAGCCATCCTTTCCCAGTGGCAACAACCCACTGGTTTTGATCCGATTTACTCAGGTTCTGGATTAGTATGTGTGTAAAAATTTTACAGGTGGGAAAACCTGCTTTGTCAGCCTGCGTTGAGCTGGGTAGCTTTAAACTGCCTACCAGATTTTTCTCCTTTTTGCCTATTTATTTCATTAACCCTTTCAACCAGTGGTGGGTTTCAAAAAATTTTTGAACCTACTCTGTGGGTGTGGCCTCCTTTGTGGGAGTGGCTTGCCAGCCATGTGATCTGGTGGGAGTGGCTTGCCAGCCATGTGTTTGTTCTCTCTCTCTCTCTCTCTCTCTCTCTCTTTCTTTCCTTCCTTTTGTCTCTCTGTCCCTTGTTTCTTTTTTTCTTTCATTTCTCTCTCACTTTTTCTTTCTTTCTTTTTCTTTCTTTCTTTCTTCCTTTCTCTTTCTCTTTCTCTCTCTGTGTGAGTCTGTGTGTGTCTGTGTGTTTGTGTGTGTGCGGCTCTTTGCCCCTCCCTCCCTTCCTCCCTCCCTCCCTCCCTCCCTCTGTGTCTCTCTATGTCAGTCGTGGGTTTCAAAAAATTTTGGAACCTCTTCTGTAGGTGTGGCCTGCTTTCCGGCTCCACTAGTGGAACCTCTTCTAACTGGTTTGGTAGATTTGACGAACCGGTTCTACCGAATAGGTGCGAACTGGTAGGAACCCACCTCTGCTTTCAACCCAACTCGTCTTCAGAGGAATTGAAAACATTTGTGCTTCCTTTCATGAAACAAATCCCATCAGAAGCCATGGCGGAGGGGGGGGGTTGCATCGGTCTCTCCTGGCCAATAGCCTGTTTCTTCATTGGCCAGTCAAGTGCTAAGAGTGGGCAGGGCCTGAGTTTCCATGGGAACACATTGTGAGATTATTCAGTTCTGGAGCAAATTATCGGCCCGGCAAAAATGCAGTGATTTGTAAGAGGACTGTAACAGTCTGGAATGCTGAAGTAATTTGACAGCATCTCCATTACAAAGCCACCTGAAAGATTTGCCACCTGAAAGATTTGCAGACCAGAAGGTGGTCTGTTCCCAAAGCTAGTCCTCTTCCAAATTCCAAGGTTGTCCTTTCCATATTTCTCAAAATGTATTTCAGAAACCATTTTTTCAAGCAACATGATCCTACTACAGGAGTTGCCACAAAGATGAAAGTGGGATTTTTAATTCTCTTATGGAATAGTATGCTAACAACCTTCTTCTTTCTTTCTTTATTTTTTTAAAAAGCCCAAACTCAAAGCAATAAGCTGTTAGAAGAAGAAGAAGAAGAAGAAGAAGAAGAAGAAGAAGAAGAAGAAGAAGAAGAAGAAGAAGAAGAGGAGGAGGAGGAGGAGGAGGAGGAGGAGGAGGAGGAGGAGGAGGAGGAGGAGGAGGAGGAGGAGGAGGAGGAGGAGGAGGAAGAAGAAGAAGAAGAAGAAGAAGAGGAAGAAGAGGAAGAAGAGGAAGAAGAGGAGGAGGAGGAGAAGGAGGAGGAGGAGGTGGTGGTGGTGGAGGAGGAGGAGGAGGAGGACGACGACGACGACAACGACAACAACAACAACAACAACAACAACAACACAACAGTTCTCTTTGCTAAAGGCAACTATGTGAGCATGATGTCACCAGGCAACAGCCACTTCCTCACACTCTAGCAAGGGAAGATGGGAACTAGGCCTGTGCACCGGCCTCTGAAGAAAGACAAAACAGAACAAACACGCACAAAGCTAATACGTGAAATAAGACAATCTATCGGCCTATAAATTGTCACAGCAGGTGGCAACATCGAAGTGAACACATCCAATCTCAGAAGCACTAAACAAGACCAGGCATGATTTGTACTCAGAGAAATTGCTGGGCTTTAGATTCAGTGGGAAGTTGGGGGGAAAGACACTGCCAAGCTGTTCCATTGGTAGCCAAGAAAGTTGCACCAGGCGGTGTCCGGTAGTCCAACTCAACTCGAGGGAGACTTACTTGTTAATATAGCTTGGGCAGTTTGTCTGGTGAGAGACGCTCCAGTACTCAGCAAAATTGCAACTGGGTGATTAACGCCCTGAGACAAAAAGGAAATCCATGTATAGAGAAAGCTGCCTTGTAAACAAAATACTGTCTGTTAACCAACCAATGGTCTGATCTATGGGTGCAGATGAATGACAGCAGGATCCTGGAAGAATGGACTCAGGAAGTAGCCCACAGTTGCTACAGGCTATGTGCAGAAAAGGGGGGAGGGGCTTTGACTGCCTTTGGCTTTTTGGGGTCCCTCCAGTTGCTAGAGGATTGCACTTTGGCTGTTTTCTGTGGAAGTTTTCTGCTCTTTTTAAAGGAGAATCTTGACTCTCACCTGCTTAAAATTGTTCCTGCAAAAAGTGCTAAAATCCTCTGGACAAATTTGTTTTTCTGCCCTTCTCTCTCCTTTTTTGCAAGAGTATAGAGGACGATCTCAATCCGCAGAGGCCTCCCTAACATCCATAACAAAGCAACAATCAGATGTAGGTGGTCCTCAAATTACAACTATTCATTTAGTGGTCATTTAAAGTTACAACAGAATGGTGAAATACAAATGAAATACAATAGCAATAGCAATAGCAGTTAGACTTATCTACCGCTTCATAGGGCTTTCAGCCCTCTCTAAGCGGTTTACAGAGTCAGCATATCGCCCCCAACAATCCGGGTCCTCATTTCACCCACCTCGGAAGGATGGAAGGCTGAGTCAACATTGAGCCGGTGAGATTTGAACAGCCGAATTGCAGAACTGCAGTCAGCTGAAGTAGCCTGCAGTGCTGCATTTAACCACTGCGCCACCTCGGCACTCTCATGATTCTCTCAAAAGAATAGGGAAATACAAATGAAATATAATAGAAGGGGAAACAATATAAGGTGAGCGATATCGATTGGCAATTGCTATTAGAAAGAACAGGAAGCTCCTGTTCGTATTGTATTGTGGTGTACGTCTAAGTTTTGTGTATATGTATTTTACATGTATGTAAATAAAATTTTAAACTAAAAATAAAAAAATAAAGTTACAACAGCACTGAAAAAGTCAATCAATCAGAACACGGCTGGAAATGACCTTGGAGGTCTTCTAGTCCAACCCCCTCCTCAAGCAGGAGACCCTATATCATTTCAGACAAGTGACTGTCCAATTTCTTCTTAAAAACCTCCAATGATGAAGCGCCCACAACTTCTGACAGCAAGCTGTTCTACTGGTTAATTGTTCTCATCGTTAGAAAGTTTCTCCTTAGTTTTAGGTTGCTTCCCTCCTTGATTAGGTTCCATCCATTGTTTCTTGTCCTGCCCTCTGGTGCTTTGGAAAATAAGCTGACCCCCCTCTTCTTTGTGGCAACCTCCCAAATTCTAGAATACTGGTATCATGGCCTCTCTAGTCCTTCTTGTCTCTAGACTAGCCAAACCCAAATCTGCAGCCATGACTTACTTACATGACCAACTGACAACCATGACTGACTTACAACCAGTTGTCTCACTTAGAACTGTTATGGTATCCCCAAAATCAGGTGACCAAAGTTCAGATTGTTGGTAACTGGCATGTACTTATAATGGTTGCAGCCTCCTGGAGTCATGTGATCACTATTTGCGACCTTCCCAGCTGGTTTCCAACAAGCAAAGTTGGGGGAGGGGGAGCCAGAGTCACTAAAATGCCACATGATTCACTTAACAACCATAGAATTATATCACAAAGTTGAGTGTGACTCAACAACTGCCTTGCTTAGCAATGACTAGTTCTAGACACAAATGCCCAATACATCATCTGTTCTTCCTTATAGTGATGGCATTCTTGGGGTTAAACTAATTGGCCAGAGGTGTCTACTTTTGCTGCTATAAGTACCCCAGAATGGGAAAGTGATCCACTTGAATGCACCATCTCACAGATTTTCTTTGCCTAGATTTTGTGTGTCTGTGCCTTCATGCCAGGTATTGAATCCTAGTGACTGCCTAGGCAAGTCCCTGCAATTTTCTTGGCAAGGTTTTAGGAAGTGCTTTGCCCTTGCGTCCTTGTTCCTAGGGCTAAGAGAGAGAGGCTGACCCAAGTCACCCATCTGACTTTAATGCATAAAGCAGGACTAGAAGTCAGGCTTTCCTGCTTTCTGGTATTATGCCAATTTATCACACACACACCCCAAAAAAGTCAACAGGGTAACATGGGGTGACACAATCAATGTTTTAGTTAGGGCACTAGACCTTCCCAGCTGGTTTCCAACAAGCAAAGTTGGGGGAGGGGGAGCCAGAGTCACTAAATACCACATGATTCACTTAACAACCATAGAATTTAGTCATGTACAAGTTTCCTCTTGGAACTGCCAGTTCAAGCAAGCTGTGCGGTAGACTTTTCCTGACTTTGGAAGGAAACTACTGGCGTTTTGGTGGAAGGATAAGAGAAACAATCTTATCTTTTAGCTCTCTTGTTTTATTTCAATCCACATCTGGCTACTGCAGGTAAACAAAAGCAAGAATGGAGTATGATACCTCACTGTCATCGTAATTAAAGATACGTTGGCAAGAGTGACTGGACTTTAACATAATTGCTGGAAATCAATGGTGGCAGCCACCCTTGCTGGATTCATGCCCCGAAAGGGTGGTGGCAATTCATTGTCTCGAATGGCATGCCGTTAAGGAATTTAAGGAATCCTTCGCGATTCTCACTGGTGCCGTGTCAAACTCATAAAACTGGAAGCCTGCAGAACTGACAAGCAGATCCCTGAAGGGACAGGACAAGCAGCGCGTATTGAAACAGACAGTTAATTTGTAGCTGCAAAGAAATAATGATATTGTCATAAAAACTGCTCCCAAAAAATCAAATTCTTCTCCGAGCTGTGAAACCCACTGGATACATATGCATACAGTGCGGGCTTTGACATCAGAGAGGAGAAGGAAATTGGCTAGATGTTTGCTCCGTAGGACAACACTGCCATCTGCTGCATGCGGTACCACGTAATGCATTTATGCTCTCTTCTTTATTGAGGAAGAGAGAAAAAAAAGCACTTTGCAAAATCCTAAAATGCTAATTTATTTCAGCAGAATTATTATAGACCAACTAACAATATCAACAGTCCATACGTTGATCTCACTATGATCTGTGCTGTGTTGAGCAAGTGATGCGCGCCTATCCCAAACTTGGCAAAGAATGGATACAGATTTCTTTCCCTGTGGTGCTTTGTCATTGGCAGGTGCAACATAAAACACAGTAGTGATAAATACCAGTAAAGCGAAATAGCTGTGATAATAATAAAATACATTAAGAAGATCCACTGATTCCTATAAATAAGTCTAAGAAAAAGACACTATGACTACATTCCCACAACTTGGTTATCTTGGTTACTGAATTTGCACAGCATATTAAGCCACCCGTGGGTTTGCAGCTCTCACAAAGTCATCCCCTCCTCAAATTTTAACATAGGTTTAATCGGACCTGTAACTGACCCGATTAAAGATATTGCACAGTCAGTCCAAATTGTTTCCAATACACAAAAGTCTGTATCATAACCAAATTTTTCATGCAGCCACTTCCACTCTTTGAAGTTCTGTTTTAGTTATTTTATCCCAATATGGGGAGATTGATACTCTTCGACAATCATCTGTGAATGCAATGAAATATTCCAAACAGAAGCAAGCTTATAAGTTCAATTGTAAGAATCAATATGGGACCTTTCTGGTTTAGGAGCCAGACTGTCAGACTGAGACTGGAAAGAGCCAGATTTAAATCTTTATTTCATTTTTCTTTTTTTTAAAAAAAATCCACCTCGTTCACAAATTTCAGCTAGTATCTCCGTGGTCTCCTTCACAAGGCTGCCATGAATATAAAATGTGCATTGGCTAAAACATGCTAAGCTCTCTCCCTAAGTTTTAAGCTCTTTGAAAGCAGCATATGTCAAAAGTATAGTATAGTTAATCTTTTAATTAAACATATTCCATGCTGTTTGCTCAACTTGATAAATGCACCTGAGATATACTGGTGAGATTAACTGGTAGTTCTGTAGGAAACATTGTTCAAGATCAGCATGAATGTGTTATCCTTACTACTAAGATGGTATAGTGTGCAAGCTTTGACTTTTGTAATACTGAAATGGTTGTACATGTAGTCAAAGGGTGAAAGTTTGATGATCCAAACATATTTGGGCAACCCCAAATTGCAACATCATAAAATCTGTAATATCTGATGGCTCAAGACATTTGAATCTAGGGGGGAAGTGCTACATGTATGTACCCTTGACATTTCTAATACTGTAAGTAGATTATAATTAAATTAATTAAAGGAAATTTTAGTAAACCAAATAAACCTGACCTTTTTAGACATTTATTATTTTTTAAGTATGACATATATAAATAATAACTTTTTCTTCCAAGATCTTAAGAAAGTTTACGTGAGAATCTCCCTTCATTTTATCCCCATAACAACAACATAGTGAGGTAGGCAGGGCTGGCTTCTATAGCAGATAGTAGACTTGAACCTTAGCTACTTCTAATCCTACCCCTTCACCACTACAACATACTGGTTCTCCAATTAATGTTTAAATCAGTGTTTCTCAACCTCAGCAGTTTTAAGATGTTTAGACCTCAACTTCTGGGAGTTGAAGCCACTACAACTTAAAATTGCTAAGGTGAAGTAACACTGGTTTAAATCTAATCTTTCAAATAACGTCTATTATTTTTAACATTTACTCCAGATTTGTAGTTGCTGGCATCGAGCACTTCCATGTAACATCTTAATACTATTTGGATTATCTGCCCTGGATGTGTCTGAACTCATGAAGGGGATTATTTCGCAGAGTTGAAACTGATTTATTTTAGGCTCTGCTGCAGTCTATTTGGAATGGCAGTAAAGCTGGCTTTTCCCCATTAATTGCCACACAGCATGTTTGTTATCCATTTTCCTATTGGCAGAAAATATTTCCTCACCTCAACTTCTGGTTGCTGGATCCCAAACAGCCAATTATTCTTCCCACCATCTCCAACAAGATTTAATATCTTGTTCTTACCACATGATTGTTCGTTGTTTAGGACGTATTTTTTTTCTATTTCCTACCAGTTCAGCTGCTTTCACCATAAGCAACCACAGTTACAGCTATTTGAGAAAATGTATGATTGTAAATTTACTACTATCACTTTCATCTTCACACCTCATTGGGAGGGTGGGCCTTAATTGCAACAAAGAAATGCCAGTTAGGCAGGTGGAAATCTTCCTCTCATAGCAACCACTCAGATTTTTTGCAAGCACCAAACAAACGGCATCAGCATATACTGGAAGGGGGGGTCTGTTTATTTCATTTTGTCTGTGTGGATCAGGATGTTTTTGTTATTCAATCCAAAGAGTAGGACAGTGATTTTTTTCCCCATATTGCCATTGGTCAGGTAGATAGGAAATAGCAATTAGTTCATGGTTTTCCCTACATATTATTCGCATGTGGAAATTAGCAAAAATGTTTTCAGCCAGTTTCTAATTGTTTTGTGAAGGAGCAGGGAGTGAAAATGGTGGGAGTGACCTGCCAGATATTACCTAGTTTCTTTATTTAAATATAAATATGAGGAACATTCTAATCCCGATGGCAAACCTGTGGCATGCAGAGCCCTCTCTGTGTGCATATGATTGGCCCAAGGTCACCCAGCTGGCTTTGTGCCTAAGGCAGAACTAGAATTCACAGTCTCCTGGTTTGTAGTCTGATGTTTCAACCACTATTTCAAAGTGGCTTTAAAGAAGAAAGGGGGTGAAAACTCTCATCCTTCTCTAACCTCTGATGAAAATGGGATTCCCAGAAAAAGGATTTTGCGGTCAACAGTTGGAAAAAGAAAACGGCTCTTTCCAGGATTGTCTGTTCCCTATTAGGAACAGAAATCTAAGAACCTCATTAGTAAATTTTATTTAATCTGTATTAAGTCTGGATTCTTATATAGTCTTTTTAGAACAAGTTTCTTTTTATTATGTAATAGGACAATGCAAACTCCTAATATTTACTTTTTATGTACTATTAGACCCTTTCCTAGTTTCATTCATTTGCTGGATCTCCCTGATCAGAATAGTTCTGTAAATTAACTTTCCCAAAACTGATTAACTGCAGCATTTTAGTATTTAAAGCTAAAATGGGGTTTTTCTACAAATATTATTTCTTTTTAAATAAAAATTGAAAAAGTTGCTTTTTTTTTATTCCCTGCAAAATTGATTTTCCTTCTAAGATCTGAAGTCACACATCTCAATGTTGTATGACTAGGAAATGGCGCTATAGCAATTATTTCATTTATACCACTTTAACTTCTTTAGCCAAGAAAACAGCATGGTATGGGAGAACTATCTTTTTCACAGCAACTTTTATGACCTAAGCTACCAATAGTTATAGTACTAATGCAATGGAAAGAAGGGTGGGAGGGAAGGAGAGAGGGAAGGGAGGGAGGGAGGAAGGAAGGAAGGAAGGAAGGAAGGAAGGAAGGAAGGAAGGAAGGAAGGAAGGAAGGCAGGCTTTATTTGTGGCTGCAAGCACATAAATCAGAAATAACCCATCAAGAGCTAATCAAATACTCTCCCAAATCTTTGCCCAAAGACATGGGCAAACGAGGTGTTGGTGAAACTCAATTGCTTGCAATAACATGTAGCCTGACCTTCTTAATACTACTAAAGACTGATTTCTCTCTCTCTCTCTCTCTCTCTCTCTCTCTCTCTCTCTCTCTCTCTCTCTCTCCCTCCCTCCCTCCCTCCCTCCCTCTCTCTCTCTCACACACACACACACGCACACACATATGCACATACACACACATGCACGCACACATGCACGCACACACACACACACACACACACACAAACTATGAAAACTGCAGTAAATTCTGCCTTGGTCAGCCCTTCCTGTAAAGGACAGCATTCCATTTTCTTTCTCGTGACCAGAGATATGCAGGGTGTGCTTTCTGATTGGGGAGCCCTTCATTAAACCTGTTTCTCCATCTAAAATGGCTGCCAGGACAACCATTTTAGATGCAAAAACAGGTGTAATGAAGGGCTCCCCAATCAGAATTCACCATTATTCACAGCTGTCTTCCTCAAGAGACTTTGCAACTCATTTAGAAGCACCCTATCTAAGCACAGAATCGGCTTTCGGGTGATATTTAATAGGATTCTAAAGTTAGCAGAAATAGGAATCAAAGAGTGAAAAAAAAAGGGTGGTTCTAAGAGGCCTGCCCGCAGTACAGTTAGGAACAGTTTGAGAAAACTTTCAGTAACTGATAACATTTACAAGCTTCATTTTATAATTTCTCCATCCCTGCCAAAATCCACCATTCTGTGTTAAGCACCAATTAGTAAGTACATGGATGCATACTAGCTAAGTATGCAAAGTTTTGCACTTGTGATACAGAGACAGTATGGTAGAGCAATTGAAGTACTCTACCGTAACTGGAGGGACTTAGTCAATCTCAGAAGCTCTTTGGCAGACCTGAGACAAGTCCCTCCATTTCTCTCGGCCCAACCTACCTCTGTTGTTTTGTTGAGCAAATAAGAGGGAATGCTTGAATTCCATCTTGAACGCCTGAGTGAAAAGTAGCAATATCAGTTCTATCAAATGAAATACAAACAAAGCTAAACTTGCTTTGTTTAGCCTCTGATCTATTAGTGGCATTCTGCAGTTGTTGAAATACACCTCTATCTGTGAGTTCTAAGGATTGATAGGGACGGTGGTGGTTTGACTTCTTTTGGTAAAAGAGCCGAGGTGGCGCAGTGGTTAGGGTGCAGTACTGCAGTCCACTTCAGCTGACTGTTAGCTGCAGTTCGGCGGTTCAAATCTCACCGGCTCAAGGTTGACTCAGCCTTCCATCCTTCCGAGGAGGGTGAAATGAGGACCCACACTGTGGGGGCGATATGCTGACTCTGTAAAACCGCTTAGAGAGGGCTGAAAGCCCTATGAAGCAGTATATAAGTCTAACTGCTATTGCTATTGGTCCAAAATAGCAAGCTGAGATTTTCCATGGCACTCCAATTTAGAAAAAGCTCACTGCCACTTCTATAAAAATCAGATTGATTCCCAAGATCCCTTTGCATCTAAGTCCTACCAAAATGAGTTTTTCTGTGTGTGCG
Source organism: Thamnophis sirtalis (assembly GCF_051295495.1). Classification (NCBI taxonomy): domain Eukaryota; kingdom Metazoa; phylum Chordata; class Lepidosauria; order Squamata; family Natricidae; genus Thamnophis; species Thamnophis sirtalis. Next base: position 12,823,879 of record NW_028261381.1, read on the forward strand.
TGTCACATGCACCAGGCATGAAGTTCTGCTGTTCATTTTCAAGTGAGAGTTAAATTAATGCTGTTAATATTGTGCTGCTGTAGAGAGTTTGGCAGGAAACACACTTGGGATATTATAATTGTGAATGTCATTCTACCCCCACCCCTCCTGATGACGAACAGCACGTGGCATTTTCGGATGGCCAGCTTTTCTATCACTCCAACCCTTCTGAGATCAATCCACAGAATTCTAACTTTTTCTGGATTTATTCCCAATTTTCTCTCCATTTTAAAACAAGTCGCTTCAAGTGAAGCAAGCAGAAATAAAATAGATGAGAGTTAATGAGCTGTTTAATTCTGAGGAAGCTGGAGAGGGAGAAAAAAAAATTCTCCCCTTGCTGAGGATGAGCCAGCCTGTAGATTCCAGTTGCAGCTAGCTCACTCGTTCAATAATATTTTTGCTTTGCACAGAGATCATTTCCAGCAGTCAATCCCCCCCCCTTCTTTTCAGCAGTGCAGAAATGCACTGAAATGCTAAGTGTCTACTTACTTAAATTTTCTTTCCAACCATGGCTTGTCAGTTTTGGAGAGAACAACTTCTTGAAATGGAAGTTTGCCGATGATGGAAAGAACAGTGAGGTAGCAAGATTTGATTGCATATAGTTAGATCACCAGGATAGCAATAGCATTTAGACATTATATATATATATATATATATATATATATATATATATATATATATATATATATATATATATATATATATATATATATATATATATATATATATATATATATATATATATATATATATATATATATATATATATATATCACTTCACAATGCTTTACAGCCCTCTCTAAGCGGTTTACAGAGTCAGCATATTGTCCCCAACAATCTGGCTCCTCATTTTACCCATCTCAGAAAGATGGAAGGCTGAGTCAACCTTGAGGTGGTGAGAACTGCCAAATTGCAGTAAGCTGGCAGTCAGCAGAAGTAGCCTGCAGTACTGCATTCCAACCACTGTGCCACTGTGGCTGCTCTTTTCTTGCAGTAACCTGGATTCTACCTTTCCCTAAACCCCTATTAATGTAACAAACTGTAAATAGAAGGAAGAACACAAATAAAAAGCAACTGAAGCCAGGAAGAATTAAAAGTCAACCCATACTATCTCTATTTCCCGCTGTTCACCTATGGTTCCTTTTCAGAGCCAGATAAGAAATTCTGCATTGATTTCTCCAAAGCAGTCAGAGAGCTAAACATAATTCCTACTGAGACTGTAATAATTGCGACAGAAAAAAATGTCAAACATTTTTCCAATCAGTAGAAAGAATGAAAACTGGTTTATTTGCTCTATATAGAATGCTTTTCAGTGTTTCACAATTACTACTCACTACAAAGCAATGTTACGATTTCAAAGACTCCTTTAAGTTCTAAAGAGGCCTGGCAGTCTAGCAGGAATAAGCTAATGTCTTGGCAACTACTGAGGATGCATCCATTAACAGCAACTCTTAATTCCTTCTCATTATCATGGTTATAGCACATGTGCTGAAATCATGTAGAAGTTGGAAAGCAGAAGAAACATATGGGATGCACCCATCACATGTCTTTATTATGAGAACGAATTTGACACAACTCATGACTGGGGGAAACGAAAACAATAAGATGCTAAAGCACCCTATTGAGGTAAAAGTTTTGCACCATTGTGGAATTTGATGAAGATACAAGTATTTAGCTACCTTGTGTACAATTTAGAAAGAGCTGGCATGGTCATACTCCACTCAGTATCAAGGATGTACCTGTTGAGATGGTCAACAGTATTAAGTATACGTGGGTGCAGATAACTAACAATCATAATTGGTCTCTCCATACATCATCCTTAGTGAAGCGTGCAAACCAGTGCCCGCATTTCCTGTGTCGAATGAGGAGAGCACATCTTTCTCCTTCTGTCCTGGCCACTTTTTACAGAGGCACTATTGAGAGAGTTTTAACAAACTGCATCACTGTTTGGTTTGATAGCTGCAGCACCTCAGAAAGTCCATTCAGAGAGTGGTAAGGACAGCTGAGAAGATTATAGGAAGTTCGCTTCCCATTATTCAGGATACAGCTTATAAGCACTATGTGCTTAGAGATCAAAGCATTGTTAGAGACCCTACACACCCACTTCAGGGTCTGTCTCTGTTGCTCTCCTCTGGGAGGAGGTTTCGAAGTATTTCTAGCAGATTCTGTAACAGCTTTGTTCCCTATGCCCATCTGTCTGGTAAACTCGCAAGGTTCATTTTTCTTGTCATGTACACATGTACATCTGAACCATGTTGTTTCTCTGTGTCATGTAATATATGTGGGCATATGCATAATTTTGTATTTATTTATTTTGTCAGGGTTACGTAGTATATATTGGAGACAGAGACCCTTTGAGAGCTGTATGCAATGAAATTTCATCTTAATGTATGCCAATTAGCGTACATTCAAAGTGACAATAAAGTTATTCTAAGTCTAGAATTAGCATTTCTTAAAATAAAAAAAATAAACATACAATTTATCGATATGCCTATCAAATTCAGAGATGATTGAGGAGATCAATCTCATAAAAAGAACACCATATGTTTCTACCTTCCTGGATCCAAAAGCGCAAACTCTATGAATAAGGACTCCCTTGAAATTTTCCCGCAATGGTACTGAAAGGAGAGCATCAAAGCAATCTCAGGAAATGGCCCGTCTATAATTATTTAGGGTTAGAGTGTTTAGAAATCCTGCACTAGAGGTCTTACAGCCAACTAACATTTGGCAATAGAATTCAGGAGTGTTGGTGATATCATTTTTGGCAATTGATAGCCCTGATTCTTTCTTTTACTATTGATTTGGCCTTCCCGAGGGTAAATTGGCCTAAATATTCAAGAGAGAGGCCAAGTTTTCTCTATAGGTATAAGATTGACAGCTGTCTGACAACAGCAGAGGAATAGAGCCTGTAGAATCAAATACGATTTTGAGCCCTGCAATTAAAAACCTCAAGACTGCATTGAGGGCATGAAAAGAAGGAAGCTGTAAGGACATTCAGTTGAAAGGTATGGCATGTGCTTAGATTTGTATAAGGACCAAGCTGTATGCCATATAATACTTGGCCTATTTTTTTTAAGTCATAAACAGTTTGATTGCTGTGGAATTTGCCTTCCTGTTGCCTATAAAATATAGTTACTTCTAGTGTTCTCTTTGGGGCAGTAGAAGTGGCGTAATTTATCCAGGCTATTAATTTCCTAGAGACCTGAAATGCTATGCCCAAGTATTTAAAACATTAAACTTGCACTAATTCATGAGAATCAATTATCCACTTATGCCTTTGTCTTTTGTGGGGAAAACTAAAACTTAAGATTTATCATACTCGATAACTAATTGTTCCCCCTTGCAGGAGAATGCCGGGATTCTTAGTGCCGGCTTCATGCCTACAGAAGACAAGGAGAGAAAAATTGCAATGTCAGCGTAAAGTAGAATTGGAAGATGCCTATCAGTTAATTTAGGCACAATGATATCAATTCTCCGAAGGGTTTTAATCACAGAATTAATGTGTATTTAAAAAGCAATGATGCTGAAATAAATCCTTTGTTTCACACCCTTGATAGTCTGGGTAAAGTCAGGCAGGTCTCCTGCCTGGTTACATCTTATTCCAAGGCTGGTTTTATTGTATAACTTGTACCTTGAACTTGTATTCATATCCGGTTTTTTATGTTGGCATAAAACTTGCATATTATTTTATGTATACATATGAGTGTGTGTGTGTGTCTGTCTCAGGGGTAAAATTCAGCAGGTTCTGACACGTTCTGGAGAACCAGTAGCAAAAATTTTGAGCAGTTCGGAGAACTGGTAAACACCACCTCTGGCTGGCCCCAGAGTGGGGAGGGAATGGGGATTTTACAATATCCTTCCTTCCCCTGCCATGCTCACCAAGCCACGCCCATAGAACAGGTAGTAAAAAAAATGGAATTTTACCACTGGTGTGTGTGTAAATACATATCTCACATCACTCACATATATCTGTATGTATATATCTCACATCACTTATAAACTATCCTGCTTTTTTTAACCTACTGTATTTTGTATAAATCAGTCCCATCTTTCATTAAACGTATCCGTAAAAAGAATACGTTTATAAGCAATCCACTCAAATCAGAAACTATGATTTTTTTTTTAAGAAACAGAGAAAGTGGTATGCAAACAAAACCCCACCCAATTCAATCAGTGAAGGCACCCCTCCAAAGACTAACAGAAATTCAGAGATAATGGTGCATAACAAAATTAGATAACTGGTTGTGGGACTGAAATTGGAAGTCCAAAACAGTGCAAGCAAATATACACACAACTACAATTTTGACACCAGGCCAGCCTCACCAAATGGTATCAGGAATGGAAATCTGCCACTGGAAACAACATTTCTGATATGTTTTTAATTGAATGGGGAATGCTATTAAAGGTCAAGGTAAAGAAACTTACTCACTTCCAACTGGAAGAAAGTGGCTCCCACAGATAGATGCCCCCCGACCCAGGAATTTTGAAAGTAGGGAGGAAAAAATTGCAGAAAACACTTCTACAACTGTTTAAAACTGAACTAATATTTCTCCTAATATTGTCCCCTTTCTCTGTAGAAGAGGGAGAAGAAAAGATTCACATTTAGCTCAGATACCCAGCTTACTCACTCCAGATAAAAAAAACAATCAAAATAGATTATTGTAACTAATTTTTAAAATGGATTTGGGGTGAAGATATTAAAAGATGTACACTAGAAATATCCTATGTGACTGGAATAGGCAATCTAGTGCCTTCTGGACCAAAATTTAACCTAATTTTGCAAAGTTTCTTCTCCGGTAACATTGTACTCAAACTAGAGCATACAAAACCTTTCCCAGACCAATTCTCAAATACATCTTGTCTGCCTGGAATCCACACTATATATCGGGCATTAATACATTTGAATGAGGCATTTCATAAGAAGAGTACTCCACTCCTCTGCTCAAAACGAAATTCCTTATGCCACCGGGCTCAAAATTTTGAGCTTGGACAAACTGGAATTACACCACCTATGGTCTGACCTAAGCATAGTAGATAAAATTGTCTGCTACAATGTCCTACCTGGCAATGACTACTTCAGCTTCAGTCTCAATAATACGCAAGCAAACAATAGATACAAACTCAAGGTAAACCGCTCCAAACTCGATTGCAGAAAATACAACTTCAGCAACAGAGTGGCCAATGCCTGGAATGCTCTATCTGACTCCATCGTTACTTCCTCTAAACCCCATAACTTTAACCTTTGACTGTCTACCGTGGACCTCACCCCATTCCTAAGAGGTCCTTAAAGGGGGCATCCAAAAGTGCACCAGCGTGCCTACCGTCCCTGTCCTACTGTCCCCATTTATTTGTACTCATTTCCTTTGTTCATGTCCATGTATATACTTATACCTTGCACACGTTTGACAATCCAAATAAAATAAATAAAAAATAAAATAAATAAATAAATTTGTCCCCATTTCAAAAAAGATGAGTAAATTAGAAGACAAAGCCGGGTGCTGTAAAGGATCGTCTTTCTTTCTTTCTTTCTTTCTTTCTTTCTTTCTTTCTTTCTTTCTTTCTTTCATTCTTTCTTTCTGTTTCTCTCTCTATCTCTGCGTTTCTCTGTTTCTCTCTCTTTCTTGCTTTTTTCTCTCTTTCTCTCTCTCTTTCTTTCTCTCTCTCCCCTCCTTCCTTCCTCCCTTCCCTTCCCTTCTTCTCTCCCCTTTTTTACTTTCCTCTCTTTAAGACCGAATGCCCCATGACTGTCAATGCTTCCCATGCCAGCTGTTTGATAATTGCCCATGTTCTCCATTTTGGGAATATGCCCCCAAATGTACTCTCTGTCCTTACCACAGAAGCTGGTCTAGAAAAAGGGTTTTGAACAATTGAATCATACTTTATTACTAGTCAAAAAGTGCTTGTATATTTATACTTTAAAAAATATCTGTCTTGCATAATAACATTGACAATTTCTGTTCATTCTCGAACAAGCAAAACAAAAACAAAACCCCCAGCCTTTTACAAACCAGGCAGTTACTAAGTTATTTGGGAAGTAGGTATCTTCCACTTCAGTTTATAACCTACATGATGCAGTGATAGTAACATTTTCAGAGTCCTTTAAGACATTCGAATAGCAGGTTTACAACACTCTTTTTCTCTCTGCCAAATTGAACTGTTTACTCTGAGAGTATATATAGCACTTATTGTACTAAGCCAAAGATGAAAATTATGGCTTGAATGTCCTTCCCCCATGCCATTATAAGACTAGATCAGAATAAGATTTGCAGTGAAGAGGCGTTCTTGTGATGTGTTCATGATACCAAAGAGAAATAGCTCTTGATAAATGTCTTGTATTAGATTTCTAGGGCTGCAGTAACTCTTTCATGCTTGCTATAAAAATCCACATGACACACTGTTGCCTCCTTGGGGGGGTGGGGGGGTGGGATTGTTTCTTACAGAAGAAAGCCAAATATTTTTGAGACAACAGGGTTATGCAGAAGTCTCAAACTCAAATTGTCACAAGCGCTGATAATTCAAGATTCAAATATCAACATTAGCCTATGGGCCGTAACACTGAATCCTTGTCCTAAGTTCGGTAAAGCTGTTTAGTCAGTCAAACAGGAAGAAAATGCAAGATAATGCAGTGCGTCATTAAATATACATTTCTTACTCTTATTAAAAAAAATACTGTGAGACGTGGCTATTTTTGTAACAGTCACTTCATTTTGACCACTTACTCGGTGGCATTTTTTAAATAGTAGATAAGTGCAATGTCAATAAGGGAATAATGTAACTTACTATTACCCTACAGTTATGAAACCATGTAGGACAACAACTATGTTGGCCAAAAGCCCAGACGTCCAGAACTCCTGTGATATTTTAACATTCCCATGCAAGATTATTTTTGTAAAGAACATATTTGAATGAGAAACCATCCTACATGGTGAAATTTTTCCCATCGTTCAAGCCACCCAATTGTTCAAAAAAGAAAATTGTTCTAAGAATAGATTTTGATCTCTTGAATGTTTCCTTCAGGGTATGGTAATAAACCTATGTTTTTATTGAAGATCCCCCCAAAAATATAGTAAAACAAGCTACAATACTAAGGAAACAGACACTGCAAAGCAGGTTGATCAACTCTACAATATATTCACACTGTGGAGTAATATACACACTATGTAATGCAAGAGAATTTGAAAATCAGTTTTACAGATCTCTTTTACAGATATGGGCCTCCGTAACAACACTTAATTATCTGCTCTGAAAATAATAATAAGTTCATTCTTTATTTTGGAATGAGCTAAGTTCTCATTTTTGTCCTCAAAATTCTAATTAAAGTAAGGCCACATTTACTTATTGTGAAGTTAATGAATTCTAATTCACTGATTACGTAGTGTTATATTAGTTAGGATAAATCAATGATTACTTGCAAAGGGTATTCTTGTTTTCCAACAAGGATCAAATATTTTATGTTAGAGATTCAAATAACAGTACAGCGCCTAAGGCAAAACTAGAACTACCCAGGTTAGGAAAAACAAAGTATGCAAGAGAAGACAATCCAAGAAGAGCAGAGCAACCGAAGATGCATAAAAGATGATAATTGTTTATCAAAAAAAAAGAAAGCCCAATGCATCATTCGCTGCAAAACAGAAAGGAAAGAGGAGGAAAGCACATGGTGTGGGAGCCATATTCCCAGAGCTTTCTTTGCAAGACAGAAGGAATATCAATCCCTCGACTTCCGTTTGTATCGTCAACTTTTCTTCAATTTTTCTCTTGAAAAATGTATTGTTGCACAAGACAGTGGATGGAGCATTCTAGTTTCCATTTCTGTAAGATAGAGTTGGGAGGGCAAGGCAAAAGAGTTTCTTTCTAACAAATCTTGTTAGAAATGTTTCTTTTGGCTGAGCAGAAGTGTGCATGAAATCGTGACCCGTCAAAACCGCGGTCCACTAAAGCGCGCCCGATCAAAGCGCGTACGTGACATCATCAGCAGCGCGACAAATAAAATTAAAAATAAATTAAATTAAAATTAAAATTAAATTAAAGCAAGCCGATTCACATAAAGGTAAGGGTTAGGTTTAGGTTTAGGGTTAGGGTTAGGTTAAGGGTTAGGGTTAGGTTTAGGGTTACGTTAAGCGTTAGGGTTAGGTTTAGGGTTAGGTTAAGGGTTAGGGTTAGGGTTAGGGTTAGGTTTAGGGTTAGGTTAAGGGTTAGGCTTAGGGTTAGGTTTAGGGTTAGGTTTGGGGGGGTTAGGGTAAGGTTTTCGCGTTAATTTTAAATTTACCGCTCACAGCGTGCCGTTTTCGTCGCGCTGTGATGACGTCACGTACGCGCTTTGATCGGGCGCGCTTTAGTCTACCGCGGATTTGTGGTGGAACCGCATGAAATAGTTATCTTCGGAAGCATAAAGCAGTTCTGATAGGAGGGGGGGAGAGTGTGCATAAACTTGCAGAAAGTGCCAGGAAGCAGGCAAGAAAAAAGATGGAGCTGGCTTAAGAAAGAGCTTCGTATGTGTACCTGTGGACTGCGAAGCACCTCTTCCAAAGGAGTTGCATGTCCTCATTTATCTTGTCTCTTGGGAATGCATTAGGAATCACTAAGTTTCTTATGAGATATTGGAGGCACAAGAAGACAAGAGCTGATTAGTATAATCAGTTGAACTGAATGCAATCCAACATGCTTTGGCAGCCATTTGATGTTACAGTCTCCTAATCTCTAGAAATCTCTTTTTTCATAGGACTTGGGTCTCATCTTCCAGGTCTATTCTGCAGCAGGGAGCAAGGTTCATCCTAATCCACCTCTCTCCTTATCCCAACCAAGCCCCTAACCAGAGCTTGGCTCCGACACCTGGACCCACCTCAGCAGCAGCTGAGGAGCAGTGGCAGCAGGGAGCTCACAGTAAAACAAGGGAAAGGGAGATTTCTCCCTCAAAACGCTGCCCATACCCAGGGGTGGGCTGCTATGGGTTCACCCAGGTTCGGGAGAACCCGTAGTGTTGTGACTCAGCAGCAGCTTGCTGTGAGTTGCGTCGGGATGCAGGAATAATGAGCAGCTGTTGCTCATTAGGGTCATCTGCAGATAAAAGACGGATGGTGCCACACCTTAGTTGCAGAAGTCAACGTTCGTCGTTCGTCGTTCGTCGTTCGTCGTGTGTGGTTCATCGTTTCGAGATTCAAAGAGGCACTTGGATAAGTGATTTGCTTTCTATAAACCTGATTCAAAGAGGCACTGATTTGCTTTCTGTAAACCTGATTCAAAGAGGCACTCGGATAAGTGATTTGCTTTCTGTAAACCTGGTTTGCTGTAAGAGCTTTTTGTTTTTGCATTATAACTTTTTGCCAGAGACTTTATCTACATATAATTTTGGGCTCGCAGCCAGCGTGAGCCGGGACTGATAAAGACTTTCTTTTGTAAGCTTCGTGTGACTGTAGTTTTGGAACAGGCTAAGTGGGGGCCAGAACATGTAGTTAACATTATGGCCAGTTCCGAAAACCTCCAAATCCTACCCCTGGCTAGGCCTGCACTCCCCTCCCCTCCCCTCCCACTCTGCCACACGCTCCAAGGAGTCTTCACACAGCCCATTTTGGATGTGAGGTAAGCACAGGGAGGTTTGGGGAGGGGGAAAAACAGACCTCCCAGAAGTTCCGGAAGGCTGGAAATGGCCTTTTCCAGCCTCCAGAGGGCCTCCAGAGCCCAGGGCAGCAGAATCTGGGGATAGAGAAAAGCCTCCCCCCTGCCGTGGTGCAGGAGGCCAAGTAGGCCACACCCACCATGGCCACACCCACCCAGCAATCAGGCAGAGAAATCGTTGCTGATATTTTTGAAGCCCACATCTGCTAGTTATCAGTCAGATTGTTTCTGATCATGGGTTCGCATACTTGAAGCCTAGTGCTAATCTATATCAAATATATATACCAGTGATGGCTACCCTTTTTCTAAAGGCATGTCAAAATTGTGTGTGCCTGCTATTGCATGAGTGCGTGCCCCACCCACCTACACATGTGCATGTGACCACCACATGCATGAGCATGTGACACCACCCCCACCCCACACCTTCCCCAGGAGGCTTTCCTGATGCCGGGGGAGAGGGTGAAAACGGCCTCCCCTGCCCCCCCCAGAGACTCTCGGAAGGTGGAAACAGATCATTTCTGAACTTCTGGGTGGCCCATTGAACCTGTTTTTCGCCCTTTCCCCACTTCTAAGCCAAGGTATTGAGACTCCTATTTAAAGCCCCAAATGGCTTGAGACCAGTGGTGGGTTGCAGGCGGTACGCCCCAGTAAGGGTGTACCGGAGCCTGCCCGGAGCACCAGATACCGTTTCGGTACAGTGCTCCAGAGGGCCCGCCCGCCCGCCCGAACTCCTTACCGGTCTTTCAAGTCTTTGGCACTTCTGCGCACGGCGTGTACAGCGCCAGCGCGATTCTCCGCTGAGCAGCTGGAGCATCATGGAGGCTTGCAGAGGCGCTAAGATGCGTGCACGCAAACTGCACGCTTCCATGTGGATGCGGCCACAGATCCGGAACCCACCACTGCTTGAGACCCAAGAGTTTAAAAATGCTTGTCCTCCCAACTCCATAGGTCCATACTTGACAAAGCTTAAATGACTACGTCATTCAAGGTGAGATCTTTTCATTATGGTGCCTCCTCCCATGCAGGAAGCTTCCTTCTATAGCAGAGAATATCCAGATATTCATCTAGTGAATATGTACAGGAACTTACCTGAGCCTTTGTTTTTTCATGTCTTACTACTGTTTCATGTTTTACTACTGAGAGAACAATGTCCAAATAGCTTTGCTTATGTCAGCATTAAATGTATGTGATTAGTCTATGTTGAAGTTGTATTTGTTATACTTTGGCTACGTTCACAGAAATATGCTTGAAACTAAACTAATCCATTAGATGGGTTCTATTTATCCAATCAAATAGCTTCGGTTTACCCCATATACGAAGTTGCTCCAAAGCTAATCAACTTTAGCACATAATGTGTATGCAACTACTAGACCCTTTCCTGACCAGATTAAGCATATCGTGCTTTTTATCTCTGAGTTTTAATTGAATAATTTCTTGGCTTTGTATACTTTTTTGAAGGCCAACGGAATAAGTAATAATATGCAAATGTATTAAATACAATAAATAAATACAGATGCAATTAATTTTGCAGGACACATTACCATGTGACTTCTTAAAATGTTATTATGAGCCTCAGTTGCACAGTGGTTAGAGTGCAATACTGCAAGTTACTTCTGCTGATCACTGTCTGCCAGCAGTTTGATTCTCACCAGGCTCAAGGTTGACTCAGCCTTCCGTCCTTCTGAGGTCAGTAAAATGAGGACCCAGATTGTTGGAGGCAATAATAATTCTAAAGTATATGTCTTCAGTGCTATTGCTATTATAGGGCCTATGGAAGCCAATAAATTATGCTTGATTCTCTAATTTCTCACCATACTGGAATGCAGTTAAGTTAGCCATCATATAGGGCCCGTAAACTGCATAAGCCAAATGTTCAATTTACTTTATTTAACATTCATTGCATTATCCAATCTTGGTTAAGTTGGTTCACCGACAAAAGGGCAAACGACAAAACCGTGCCCGACTAAACCGCGGTGACAAAACCGTGTGTTCTAAAGCGCTCCGACGAATGAGCGCTGAATCGCGCCGACAACAGCGCAGTGACAGAAGCGTGCTGTAAAACTAAACCTAAACCTAACCCTAAACCTAACCCTAAACCTAACCCTAAATGTAACGCTAACCCTAACCCTAAACGTAACGCTAACCCTAACCTTAAACCTAACCCTAAACCTAACCCTAAACCTAACCTTAAACCTAAACCTAACCCTAACCCTTACGTTAAGTTAAATCGTCTTTCTGTCGACTCACTGTTGTAAAGCGCCTTTCTGTCTCCACGCTATTGTCACCGCGCTGTTGTTGGCGCGTTGATGATGTCGCGGTTTTAACGACGAGTTTTTGTCGGCGAGCTTTTGTCGTGCGCGCTTTTGTCGGGTCACGGGGTAAGTTATGCAAAACAATATTTAAAAATAGCTGTGAGCCAAATACCCTAAGATTTGAGAACCCAGCAGAAAGAGTCAGGATCCTAGAGAGGGCTGTAAGCACTATGAAGCGGTCTATAACTCTAGGTGCTATTGCTAAGTGCTATTATTTTGCTGAAACTAAGCCTAGAAAAAAATGTCCCATTAATTATTAGGACAGAAAAACACTCATTGACAAGGTGAATTCTGAAAGCCTGCATTGATTAGTGGCTTTTGCTTTCCTAATATTCATGCTAACTTGTCGACGTAAATAGTGACCTCTCCAGCTACACTTCTACAAATTGGAGTGCAGAGAACAGTTTAGTATCCCAGAAAAATAATCAGGTTGTCAGGCAGGTGACAGCTCCTTTCTAAAATAGAATTAAGAAACAGGCCTCTGGTAAATTGTTGGGGTTGAGTGGGCTGGCAGGAAATCACATAGATGTCATGTGTGCAGGCAGTTCTGTGTAGCAATAGCAATAGCAGTAGACTTATATACCGCTTCATAGGGCTTTCAGCCCTCTCTAAGCGGTTTACAGAGAGTCAGCATATTGCCCCCAACAATCTGGGTCCTCATTTTACCCACCTCGGAAGGATGGAAGGCTGAGTCAACCCTGAGCCAGTGAGATTTGAACCGCTGAACTGCTGATCTAGCAGTAGCCTGCAGTGCTGCATTTAACCACTGCGCCACCTTGGCTCTTGTACACTTTGCCATGAATAATGCCCACTGAATACAGTGCAACTTATACATTAATAAGAACAGATGGAAAGGCATTAAGAAATCGTATAAAATATAACATTTGAAGCCTGGAGTGGAATGAACTCTATCTTATCAGAGTTCCCACCAGTTCCTGTAGGAGAGGGAATGGCCTTAAAGCAGAATGATTTGTTACCAAGGCCAGGATCAGACAAGAGTTTTAGACCTATAGGGCAGTGGTCTCCAACCTTGGCAACTTTAAGACTTGTGGACTTCAACTCCCAGAGTTCCTCAGCCAGCTTTGCTCTAGGAGCTTTTACTCCTAGGAACTCTAGGAGTTGAAGTCCACAGGTCTTAAAGTTGCCAAGGTTGGAGACCATTGCTATAGGGCATTTGTTTCGTACCCCAGTCTACTCTATAGGGCTGACAGTCTCCAAGTGTGGGGCATTATGATGATCTTAGGGTTTTTGGAGCCTTCACCAAAGCTATCATGGTTGCCCCTGCAAGGCAATCAACTTTGGAAAAAGCATCAGAGCTTTTTCCCCCCTTTTGAGCACAATGGTATCAATAAATTTGTCAAAGTCATTGTGTAGATTGTCTCTCATATTTTCCTGTTAGTCTTAACTTTCTTTGTTTGTCCAGACTAATAATGACACAATGTCATCGGAACACAAAAATTAAAGTCTACCTGTTGAAAATCAGCGATCTCAAACATCATTTTGCAAAAATATTGGTGCAGCAGGTTGGCTGGCTGTTGTGGCCCAGCAGCAGCCGTTGGAGCTGCCGATGGACTCCGATAGCGAGGACTACTACTATGAGTCTACTATGGAAGATGTGAAGGACCCTGGCTCAGAGCAGGGACCAGAGAGACTGGTTGGCCACCAGGAGGCGTCTGAGGCATGGAGCAGTGGGGAAGATCAAAGGGAGTTTGTCCCTGACGCCAGGCAATGAAGGGCGGAGAAACGGAGGCAGCAGTTATGGAGACAGACTCATAAGAGATAATCAAGCCCAGGTGGTTGTGGCTTGGCCCCTCCCAAGAGAGTGTATAAGAGGAGACTTTGGGAGGAGTCCTTTTGCAGGACACAACTATTCCTAGTAATCTGGAGAACTTCTTTCTGGTCTGCCTGGTGTTCCCGTGTCTGTTGGAGTCTGGGTTGCTGCCAAGATCTTGCCAGTCAGCCGTATCTGGGCTTCCAGCCAACAGGATTATAATTGCTGTGAATAAAGAGTGGCAAACAGCTAAGCCTGTGTCTGCGTTCATTACCGAACGGAGGGGGGCCAGAACAGCTGGCTAAGGAGACACAATGAGTAATCTTCATTGTAGATTTCTTTTTTAATTTATTGAATAAGTAAGAAATTGATCCAGGCAATTATCATATTTGCCCAGTCCTAAAGACATCATTGAATGCACAAATATTAGAAATTAGGGCTGTATTTCTCATTTTTGCAGCTTTAATCGCTATATTCCAAAATCTATTGAGTAGGCAGCATCCAGATGATGTATGTATCTGTGGTGGGATTTAAAATTTTTATTTTTCATTTTCATAACATATAATCAAATGTATATTATTACATAACTAACATCATATTATATTATTAAATGTTTACATCAATTCGTCTTACCATCAACTCCCAAAAACAATTATTGGCTCTTCTGATCTCCATACACCATATTTGTACCTTATCCATTACTTTCTTCTCCCTCACGTAGTTCTTCAACTTTCCACCTTTCCATAATGTCCAGTTCCAAAATTACAGTTAGTTATACAGTTCTTATTTCAAAGCTCTGGTCCACCTTAAATTTAGCTAATACAACTAATGTAAAGGGGAAGAGAAGCGGGAGCCATTTTGATCTTTTGCAAAAAGAAAAAAAAAAAACCTTCGTATTTTCCCAGTTTTTGATTTTATTATTTTTTCCCTTGTTACCTTCCACCTCTCGTTGGTTATAGTTGCTCAAAATATATTAATTGGGACAAACTTGCATACAGCCAAACTCCGGTATGTTACTCTTCGCCTCCTGCTTTTCCAACTTCTAATTTATGGCAATTGGTTAATTAATCTTCCTGCTCAGGGTTTCACATTCCATTCACTGCAGGCAAGATTAGATTATCAGTGAGAAAATAGTGCTTTTTTTCTTGATTTTCCCCCTTGTTATATTCCACCTCTGATTAATTGGAGTTGTTTAAAATATGTTAGTTAGAAGAAACTCAGACGAAGCAGATCTTCACGCTCCTAGACTCTTTTAAAAACACAATCTTTTCAAATTTAGAGTTTGTGTTTGAGTGGGTTTGTCACTTCTCTACTTTCTCCTTTCTGCCCAAATTGTTTCAAGCAAATGGCTCTCTTTTGGGCTAGTGATTCAACCCTCCATTTTTCCCCTTTTCTTTCTTTCTTTTTGCCAAAATCCCAATCTGTCCATCAATATTATTTATGCGCTCAAGGTTTTTTGCCTTTTCCAAATTCTGATTTATAACTGTGGGTTAATAGATCTTCTTACCAGGCTTTCATCTTGCCTCTGAAAGCTCCTGCTCAGCTGCTTTGGCCTGAAGCCAGCTTCTTGTACAGCCATGTTGCCATGCTGCCGCCCCGACTCCGATTCAGAGAGCAAATCTCTGATCTATGAGGGACCTGTTGCACTCCCTCTGGGTCTGATGAGATGATGCCCCTTCTTCACCCATCCCCCACAGGGAGGTTCTGATCAGTGGTGGGTTTCAAAAATTGTTCGAACCTACTCTGTGGGTGTGGCCTCCTTTGTGGGAGTGGCTTGCCACCCATGTGACCGGATGGGAGTGGCTTGCCGCCCATGTGACCGGATATGAAGATACCGACGACACTTGTCAGAATGACCTTAAATTACCTCACACACAGCACTGGCATGCATAAGAATATGATGTAAACTTGTTTTTTTTAAAGGCATCTTTGGTTTGCGTTAAAACAATTTCAACACACACAATGTTCTGATTGCACCACAAACACAGTAGTCATCCTTACCTTTCACAGAGGCACTGAGTTTTATAAATATGAGCATGATAGTGTAGAATAATCATATCCAAGAACCAGTGGTGGGTTTCAAAAATTTTTGGAACCTCTTCTGTATGTGTGGCCTGCTTTCCGGGTCCACTGGTGGAACCTCTTCTAACCGGTCCGGTAGATTTGACGAACCGGTTCTACCGAATAGGTGCGAACTGGTAGGAACCCACCTCTGGTTCTGATCCAAAAAAAGGATCTTATAATTGGTTTGTCAGACAAGGTTCATGTGAGGTTCTTCAGAGCTCACCCCCCCCCCACCCCACCCCGTCTGTTCAGCTGGAGAACTTCCGGTTGACCGGGATTAAAAAAAAATTACTACCAGTTCTATGGGCATGGCGTGATTGGTGGGCATGGCAGGGAAAGGTTACTGCAAAATCCCCATTTCCTCCCAATCATCTGGGACTCAGGAGGCAGAGAATGGATGGGGACGGAGTCAGTCAGAGGTGGTATTTACCAGTTCTCCGAACTACTCCAAATTTCCACTACCGGTTCTCCAGAACTGGTCAGCACCAGCTGAAAACCACCTCTGGTATGTATGTATGTGTGCATGCATGTCTATTTACATATGAATGAATAAATAAATAAGTGTGTTTTGGATTTCCAGTGACTTCTGAATAAAGGACAAACAGCATCCACACCCCTCTAAAACGTAAGACAACCTTATTTCTCGTGCAGTCATCCTGCTTCTTTCAACAAATTTGATGGGGAGATTCAGATAAAGACATTTTCCATTTGTGACCTCCCTCCCTCTTAAAGTAAAAAAAAATGTTTTGTTTTTTTTTCAATCTATTTTTTTCTTGCCACATAAAAACTGTGAAAGATAGAAAGATGGCCAGCGCATGGAATGCGTTCTGACTAATACTGGGTGCCATCCACCTGGAACGCCTGTGTCTCATTGAAGATGGTAAAGCACATGCTACCTAAATGGAGCTTACACACCAGGTGGAAAACTATTTTAGCTGGATCAATTTGTCAAAACCTATCCCTCTCCACTGCACGGTAAAAATGTAATATTCTCTAGGTCCCATTAGTTTTCCGTTATATCAAGATGTAATAGCACCCAGGGAATAATGTATTAAAGGCAGTTCAGAAAGAAATTGGTGGATTGAGGATTTTTGAGAGGAAGGGAAGCCTGCCACAATCTTTAATCATGTGGAAGTCTAAACTCCAATTATTCCCTTGGGATCTTCCCAACATAGTGCCTACTATGAAAAGTATACTTTTCCCTCCCCACCCTCAGAAAAAAAAACCTCTTGTGAGTTCTACCTTGATCTGGAATTTGTTTCAACCACAAGCTAAATTATTGGGGGAGGGGTCTCCCTAAAGAAGCAAGATAGGCATAAGATGAGCCGTGGTAGTGCAGTGTTTAGAATGAAGTATTACGGGCTGATTCTGCTCATTGCCAGGAGTTTGATCCTGACTGGCTTAAAGTTGACTCAGCCTTCCATCTTTCCAAGGTAGGTAAAATGAGGACCCCGATTTGTGGGGACAATATGCTCTGTAAACCATGTGCAATTGATCTGAAACTGAAGCAAATCTAGTGTTTTCTTTGCAAAACTGCGACTCTGTAAAGTTTATGGGTGATCTTTTTTCCCCGCTGAAGGGAACAACTGACTCAAGACTTCCACCGAGCTGGATTCTTTCTCCCTTACTAAAATGCCAGCAGTTCATGTCTACCGGCTTTTAAATGCAATAGGGTAGTGGGTAGTTTGGAGGTATACAAATCAAATCAAACCTTTATTGTCAATGCACAACATGTGTACAATGAAATTGAATGAGACTCCCTTGGTGCAGCCCCCCCCCCCCGAAAACACAGAATACATCTCAATATAAAAGAAAAAGAAATCCCTAAATCGAAATAAGTAATAACTAGCACACATTCCCATATACATTCCCTTATATGTGTGTTGTGGCCCAGCAGGAGCCGTTGGAGCTGCCACCAGACTCCGACAGTGAGGGGCCCTATGAGTTGGCTCTGGAGGATGTGGAGGACCCTGGACAGGATTCCGACTCCGAGCAGGGCACAGAGAGGCTTGTTGGCCACCAGGAGGCACCTGAGCCTTGGACCAGTAGGGAGGAGAAAAGGGAGTGTAATTCTGATGTCAGCAGTGAGTTGTTCCTGGAT
This sequence comes from Thamnophis sirtalis, assembly GCF_051295495.1. Lineage (NCBI taxonomy): Eukaryota > Metazoa > Chordata > Lepidosauria > Squamata > Natricidae > Thamnophis > Thamnophis sirtalis. Next base: position 12,841,778 of record NW_028261381.1, read on the forward strand.
GCCCGGCACCGAAGAGCTAATAGGCATCAGGAACAGTTGTGCAAGTACAGGAGGTAATTGCACTCAGCTGGTGGTAATTAGGCTCCTCTCCAGACTATAAAAGGACTGCTTATGCACACGCCCCTTTTGCAGAAATCAACACAGGAACTAATGTTGGAGAACATTATTGTGAGCTTGCTGGATTGCTGCCCAAGCTTGTCTGTGCCGGTTTGCTGCCAAGGACCTGTCTGTCTGTTAATTAAATGCCGTAACTTATCTTTGGCTCGGAGTGTGTGTTGGTGTGGGATGAGGGGGCTCAGAACATATATGTATATAACATTATATTACACCGGTATAAACAACGTTACACATTGTGCTGGCCCTGCAAGCCTATCATATTAAACCTGATTGTGGTGTTAGGTTGCGTTCAGAAGTCTGACGACGCACAGATAAAAGCTATTTTTCAGCCTGCTCATCGGGCTAGCTATGCTTCTATATCTCCTGTCCGATGGTAGGAGACTAAAGAAGACCTGACCAGGAAGTGAATCATCCCTGAGGATTTTCTTCATGCTGCTAAGGCAGCGGGTCCTGGCAATTTCATCCAGTGGGGTCAGGGGGCAGCGCATGATTTTTTTTGTGCTGTGCTCATCGCCCGCTGTAATACCTTTTTGTCCGCAGCTGTCAAACCAGCATACCGTACAACTTTCATTCAGTGTTTTCTCTCATACCAATATACCAATATGGAGTAGCCCAGGCATGAAATCCTCTTACTTTTGCTACTGGTTCGGAACTGGAAGGGTGCATGTGCGCATGCTCGCTTTGCTCCCGCATATGCGCAGAATGTCTGTGATGACGTTTGGGTGGTTGGATGGAGCCTCCCGCTGCCGCCACTACTGGTTCACTCAAACCGGGGCAAACCAGCAGATTACTGCCTCTGGAGTAGCCACTCTTACTATATTCTATTTCTATTGTGCATAACATTTTTATTTTTTATTCCAGGACTTGGTGTGGGGTGAAGGAGCTCAGAACCAAGGCATTTTCTTTTGACCTTCTTGAGTCAGCTAAATATATCATTGATTGGCTTATACCAGATTATGCTCTGGACTGTATTGAAATTTGTAGAAACTGATTCCCAAAGAATTCCACCAATGACCTAGTTACACCCTGGGATGGCTCCATGTTTCCATTGTAAAAGAATAGTGCTTGGTAAATCCATGGTTCTTCATCTAATTCAAAATAAATCTTTTTTTTTCTTTTAACAACTCTGTAATCCCTTGCATCGTGATGGAATTCGGAACAACTGAATGGAGCTGAGCATTTACTGGATAGATGCCCTTCCTGATGCCTATGTGGAGCTCCTAGCAGATATTTTCTCTTTGCACCCAGAGGCTCGAACTAGGCTACCTAGGCTCGAACTCACAGCCTCCTGATCATAAGGTAAGAGCTCCAGCTCCAGGTCACCAAACCACCCACCATTCAAAATAAATCATAATCCCATCTTTAAATCATATGAGTCTTCCCAAAACAATATTTACACAAACATGGATATTAACTCAAAATAATGGCTAAAGGCATCTCATAAGCATTCCCTCCATCGTCCTTCACATCCAGCACCATGAAGTTGAAAGTGATGTCCACAGAGAATTTTGAAAATCTGTAAAAGGAGTATTTATTTTACGCCCTCTATGACCGTAATGGAGAACATATGGCACGAGTGGCATGTGAGCTTCCCTGAAGCCTCCGGAGTGTGAAAAACTGGCCCTATGGACAAACTGGAAGTTCAGGAATGTACTTCCGGTTTGCTCGTAGGGCCGGTTTTAGCCCTCTGGAGGCTTCAGGAGACTTCCCTGAAGGCTCCAGAGGGGGGAAAAAAACGACACTACAAGCAAACCGCAAGTGACTTCTGGCTTCCTCTTAGGGGCGGTTTTAGCCCTCTGGAGCATTCAGGAGCCTTCAGGCGGCTTCCCTGAAGGCTCCGGAGGACAAAAAATGACCCTACGAGCCCTCCGGAGCCTTCAGGGAAGCCTCCAGAAGGCCCCTGAAGGCTCTGAAGGAGGAGAAACGGCCCTAAGGACAAACCAAAAGTCACTTCCGGTTTGATCGTAGGGTCATTTTTTGCCCTCCGGAGCCTTCAGGGAAGCCTCTTGAAGGCCACTGAAGGCTCTGGAGGGCTAAAACTGGCCCTACGAGCAAACCAGAAGTCCGTTCCCGAACTTCAGGTTTGCCCATAGGACCGGTTTTTCATGCTCCGGAGGCTTCAGGAAAGCTCCTGAAGTTTCCAGAGGGCCTCCGGGAGGCAGGGGAAGGTGTTTTCACCCTCCCCAGGCTCCTATAAAGCCTCTGGAGCCTGGGGAGGATGAAAAAAGCACACCAAAAATGGGGGGGGAGTGCTGGTCATGCGCATAGCATTATGGGTGTGGCACGCCTGCGCATGACCCCCCCCCCGCACTCCCACCGCTTTTGGCACACGAGCCACAAAAGGTTTGCCATCACTGTCCTAGGGCTTGATAGGGACAATTTGTTGCAAGCCTCTGCATTAAATAGCATTTTTTTTTCTTGAAACTGGGAAGTAAATTTTATTTATATATTGGGGACAGGATGCAAAAATATGCTTGGGATTCCCCAAATAGCCCAACTCCTAAAGCTAAACTCCTCTGCGGTGAGAATTTGATTTTTACACATTAGAATTTCCCTAGTCTTGCTTTTCATTACATTCGCCAAGGCAGCTGTTAAACCCTGCAGAGAAGCATTTCTGCAATTAGACAAGATATAGATATTGTATCTATATTCAATACTGGAACAAAAATTCTCATATGTTCATTTGCACTCCTTGATCTTGGCACTAACCAATGTTCTTGATGACGCCGAGATTTAAATCTCACAAGGTTTTCCAAAGGCCCATCTGTGCTACCAATTTCACAACTGCATTGTAAAAATAACCCTGAACCTATTGGTACCGAGGTGTCAGCTAGATCACCCAAATTACTGCAGCTAGCATTTCTGTCACACTCTCAGCTTTCATAATGATGAAAGTCGGCTTTCTGAAGACAGATGCAAAAAATATAGAAGCACACTGTATCGAATGAGAAAGACATGCCTTTACAACAGCCTTGCTGGTATCTATAGCTACAGCTATATGGATACTTGCCTAAATTATGTCGGAATTGGATTTTGTTCCGTTACACCCCTCCTTTCTTTCCAGAAAGCAAATTTGGGGTCTCTACTCCTGTCTATTGTTGAGGATTCATAAAATAAACCTTGTTCTTGTTGTGAAGTCCTGGCTCTCACGTCGTTCCTGCCTCGATCCTCTAAATCTATCATCTGCCTGAACTGAGCAGGAAAACCTGGAGATGGAGCTTTTGTTGACAGTGCCTTATTTCAACTTCCTGATCTCAATTTCATCACTTCTTCCTTTCTCGCCAATACTTCGTAGGTGATGTTCAGCAGGTTCTGATCAGTTCTGGCGAACCAGTAGCAGAAATTTTGAGTAGTTTGGAGAACCGGTAATTACCACTTCTGATTGACTCTACCCCCATCTATTCTCTGCCACCCGAGTCCCAGCTGATTGTAGGAAATGGCAATTTTGCAGTAACCTTCCCCTGGAGTGGGGAGGGAATGGAGATTTTACAGAGGTGGGTTCCTACCAGTTCGCACCTATTCGGTAGAACCGGTTCGTCAAATCTACCGAACCGGTTAGAAGAGGTTCCACCAGTGGACCCAGAAAGCAGGCCACACCTACAGAAGAGGTTCCAAAATTTTTTTGAAACCCACCACTGGTCCATAGATATGATTATTCTACACTATCATGCTCATATTTATAAAACTCTGTGCCTCTGTGAAAGGTATGGATGACTACTGTGTTTGTGGTGCAATCAGACCATTGCGTGTGTTGAAGTTGTTTTAATGCAAACCAAAGATGCCTTTTAAAAAACAGGTTTACATCATATTCTTATGCATGCCAGTGCTGTGTGTGAGGTAATTTAAGGTGGTTCTGACAAGTGTCGTCGGCATCTTCATATCTGGTCACATGGGCGGCAAGCCACTCCCATCCAGTCACATGGGCGGCAAGCCACTTCCACAAAGGAGGCCACACCCACAGAGTAGGTTCGAACAATTTTTGAAACCCACCACTGATTTTACAGTATCCTTCCCCTGTCATGCCCACCAAGCCATGCCACGCCCACAGAACTGGTAGTAAAAAAATCTGAATTCCATAACTGCAATACATGATAGTTTAGATGCCACACAGTCTATTGTCATGGGGTTCACCACTTGATATGACAACAATGTTCTACATCCATTTTTAAAAACAAGCTTGCTTTGGCAGGTGATTTCACCCAGAGATCTTGACTAATCTCAGCAGGGATAAGATAAGATAAGCGGGGTCTTTACTAAGTAGTACTCGGGATGAAAAAATTCTAAGAAATTTCAGGACTGGGCACAGGAAAGTCAAACCATCCTTAGAAGAAAAAGCGAATGCAAACCATTTTTGAAATATGCTCAAGAAAGCTGAGCAGCCACATTGAGCTTGAGTTGAGACTATCTGACTGATGCTTCCTGTGGTTTCTTTGGCCTTCAAATAAACAGATGCCAGGTTTTTATTGTTTGTAATGTTTTGATGAGTTTAGTTTTATAATTTTAATATGGTTTCAGATGTTGTTTCAACTTTTGATTGGGAGCCACCCAGAGTTGGTTGGAACATTGGTGGCTAAATAAATGTTTCAAATAAATAATTTTGAGAGGAATTCAGTGCAAAATATCAATCTTTCCTGCATATATTAAATAAGACATCTAGTTTAGATTTCCCAGCCACATTCCTTAGTAGGAGTTAACAAGGCTATTTATGGCTAGATAGGCCAAGTGCCTAACTTCATTCTTTTTCAAAATAAGAGCAACTGTTAAGGGAATGTAAAACGCAAAGCAATTAAACACTTCTCTCTACTAAATATTGTGTACCACAAGTATTTTTAATAGGATATGGATGCATTCTATAATATTGGGGAGAGAGAATAGAATAGAATAGAATAACAGAGTTGGAAGGGACCTTAGAGGTCTTCTGGTGCAACCCCCTGCTAAGGCAGGAAACCCTACACCACTCCAGACAAATGGTTATCCTACATCTTAAAACTTCCAGTGTTGGAGCATTCACAACCGCTGGAGGCAAGTTGTTCCATTGATTAATTGTTCTAACTGTCAGGAAATTTCTCCAGAGAGGGAGGGAGGAGTGTGAAAGAGAGAGAGAGAGAGAGAGAGAGAGAGAGAGAGAGAGAAAGAGAAGAGAGAGAGAGAGAGAGAGAGAGAGAGAGAGAGAGAGAGAGAGAATGAATGAATGTCATGCCTAGATTAGAAATAAGGAGAGAAATAAAATGATTAGGTGATTAGGGAGACTGTTTCCAGCAATGTGTCTGCTCTTTACATTTTCAGCATCCACCTCTCCATTGTATAATTGTAAGCCACCTAGAGTCGCTTAAAAATTATACCCAACAGACTCTTCAGCAATCTTCTCTGGACTCTACAAACTAACAAGCCTTCAGAGGTGTGAACACTGAACTACCCAACACAATTTTGCCAGCCTATATATCGTTCTGTGTTAAAATTCTAGGATTGCAACAGTCAGCCTATTTATGTCCATCTTAGTTTATTTATTTATTTATTTATTTATTTATTTATTTATTTTATTAATTAGACTTATATGCCGCTTCATAGGGCTTTCAGCCCTCTAAGCGGTTTACAGATTTTTAGCAAATTGAATCAGCAAATTGCCCCCACAGTCTGGGTCCTCATTTCACCCACCTCGGAAGGATGGAAGGCTGAGTCAACCTTGAGCCAGTGAGATTTGAACCGCTGAACTGCAGATAACAGTCAGCTGAAGTGGCCTGCAGTACTGCACCCTAACCACTGCGCCACCTCGGTAATAGTTGCCAGCTATTACCTCTTCCCAAAGTTTCGCTGGGAAAAATAAGTCTCTGCCTAGAATAGTAACGCAACAGCCTTCCTGCTCTTCTAACGGAACTTTTTCTACATGAAACTTAACACTACTGCCGTCTTAGCTTCTCCTTACAAGCAAAACTTTCACGAGGCCTTCACTTGGTTTTCTGCATGGGTACGTGAACTAGTGGTGGGGTTCAATTTTTTTTACTACTGGTTCTGTGGGTGTGGCTTGGTGGGTGTGACAGGGGAAGGATACTAGAAAATCTCCATTCCCTCCCCACTCCACAAGGTGGTTACAGCAAAATCCCCATTTCCTCCCGATCAGCTGGGACTTGGGAGACAGAGAATAGATGGGAGCGGGGCCAGTCAGAGGTGGTATTTGCGGGTTCTCCAAACTACTCAAAATTTCTGCTACTGGTTCTCCAGAACTGGTCAGAACCTGCTGAATACCACCTCTGATGTGAACAATCAGTAGGAAGATTTGACCATCACTTGATATCTTTACCTTCCCCCCCCCCCTCTGGTATATTTTGTAATTGGCTAACAGTTCTTACAGTTTCGCTAAATTAAATGAGCCAAATTTTATAATGTAAACACTCAGCATTTTTAAGAACTTTCATCTTAATCATCGGCCTAGCATCACCCTCTTTATTACAGATTAGATCAAGATTCTGTGATGCTTAAAGAGTAGATCAAATGAAATTAATTTAATCATAGCTGATTTCAGTGGGCTCCTTCAAGCCTGACTACGTCTTAATCCAGCGCAATGTTTCTTTTCAATTTCATATTCACAGTTAATCTTGGAATATTTTACAACTTTCAAATTGGTTAATACATTTCCCATGTATCTGTGAAGTTCCCGAAAAGCATTTGTGTTTATAGTTAATATTTTTAAATTAATAACTTTTTAATCTTTTACATTTATTTGTGCCTTTGGTGCAGCTAATATACTAAGGTTTTGCAACCATTTATCATCATCTCTGCCTTGTAGCTTATATTTTATGGTCCATTAAATCTTCTCTCATTTCCTATAAATGGAAAAAAGGAAACCAAAAGTGGTAACATGAGGATTTGCCTATAAAAATGAAATGGCATTGAAAACCCTTCTATGCACATGGAATACTGCTAACTCATGTACTGCAAAGAGAGAGTATTTTGTCCCAAACAATGGCACTGGCTGGGAGAGTGAGACCATGCAGACTGATTAAAGCAGGTTGATCTAATGCAGTGGTGGGATTCAGCCAGTTCGTACCTATTCGGGAGAACCAGTTCTTAACTTTCTAAGAGGTTCAGAGAACCAGTTGTGGGAAGAAACCTTCTTTTGGTATTTTTTCCACTTCACAGGGCTAATCCTGTAAGGAAGACAGGAAGGAAACAATCTGGTGTTGTTTCTAGCTTAATTTTTATTGCCCTGCTTACAGAAACTGCCTCTCCGGTTAACCCTTATTACATTGTAATAGCTAAGGCAAAGTGCCCATCACCCTGAGTAATGTTGAGTTGGCCACGCCCACACGGTCACATCACCACTAAGCCCCACCTACCCACCTGGTCATTAGGACAGAGAACCAGTTGTTAAACTTATTTGAAACCACCATTGGTCTAATGGTTAAGGCACCAAGGTAAAACCCAAGAGATGTGAGTTCTAGTCCCGCCTTAGAAACAAAGCCAACTGGATGACCTTGGGCCAGTCACACTTTCTCAGCCCTAGGAAGAAGACAAAGGCAAACTGCTTGTGAAAAACCCTGCTAGAAAACTGCAGAGACTAATCCAGACAGTTGCCAGCAGTCAGGACTAACTTGAAGCCCACTATCACCATTGAAATGCAAGTTCCACACCTTTCTAAACATGCATCATGGCACACAACTCCAAAAGGGACAGAGCTTGTGTCATGAGAGCAGGACATTGTGTCAGCCTCTGCTTTGCTGCTGCTTCGGCTGCCATTGAAACGGGGAGGGGGGGGCATGGTATTTGGGAGGGGATTACTAATTGTGCTGGAGGAAGATTCTGGAGTTCTGCTGCCTGTCTTACTGCGCATGCGGAGGAGGTTTCCCGCCAAGGCCAATGGCACCGACATTCCATCTTGGTGATGCCTTTCGAAGTTATCTCGCACCTGACACTTGGGAGAATTATGATTGGACTGTGACTGGGATGCCAAGGGGTGGGGAATGGGGTATTCTATATATCATTTGCTTTCGCGCCTAAATAATCAGTCTTCGCTTTGCTACGCTTCTGATCATTTATAATTAGTAAAAGTACACTTGATTTCTATCAATGGAGTCTCGTGGTTTTCTTTCCTAATTATTCAATGGAGGAGTGCTGACATATTGTTTTGATCATTTGACAAAAGTAGCTGGCTGCAAACATTCACGGTCCCAAAGCTTTACGGTATCACGTTTTACAAGGTAATTGTATAGCAACTCAAAATCCTCAAATATTTACTCCCTAAATTATAAGAGGCCATTTGGCCTTGTAACAAAAGAACTAATCGTAATCTTTCAAGCTTTGTTTTGTCTTCGTCTCAAATGAAATGTACACATGAATTCAAAATGTCCAAAGAGAAACGTTCATCTCGAAAATAAATATCAGTTTTCAATAGCTGATTATTTGATGGAAAGTAGATTGCAGAAAAGGTCACTTTAAAATGTTTTTAGAACACTTTAAAACAAAGTAGAAATGGTGAAAATAAAAAATAAAAATTCAGAAGGTTTCTTCTGCTATCCTCCTTTCCTGTTATTGAAATCCAGCACATTGGACCATAAAGAATATTAAAAATAAAAGCTAGAAAGACTGGTGGTGCAGTGGTTAGAATGCAGTATTGCAGGCTAACTCTTACCACACAGCTTGGAGTTCAACCCTGGCCAGCTCACGGTTGACTCAGGTTTTCACCATTCTGAGACTGGTAAAATGAGGACCCAGATTTTTTGGGGGTGGGGGCCAATACAGTGACTCTGTAAATCGCTCAGAGCGTGTTATAAAGCACTATGAAGCAGTATATAAGTCATAAGTTGCTATGGCTAAGTAATAAGCTAAATTTGAAATCTTCTGCCACCTGTTTCCAAAATTTGTCAAAATTATGCTCTTCCTAAAGAATTCGATCATGGGAATATTTTCTATTGTCTTTGGTACATGTTCAAAAGCAGCAAAGTTATTTTTCACTCATCAAATCTTTTTTGTGCTTGTGTGATTCTCAAGAATGTGTGTCAAAACGATACAGATTTGGTTGTTGTTTATCAGAGACTGAAATGAAATGTTTCATCAAGAGGGTCAGACTTTTTGAAATATGGAAAGACGATTTCTTTTTTGACTCAATTCATTCTCCCCAGCCGTATGCATAAAAATATAATTCGGTTACTGCAGATTGTGTCACCCCATTTCCATTCCTCAATCAAGAAAAATCTAGACCTTCCTTTTCCTCATTCAGCCTAACTCACTCAAATTATATTATTCTGCAAATCAAGGACAAAAGGAATGACAAATTTCAAAAAGTGAGAAGAAATTATGACTTTCGATTCTTCTCTACCACTCAACCTTTAAAAACAGTTCATTCTCTCCTGTTCCAATCTCATTTCCAGTTGAGTAGTAACGGATGAAAAAAAATCTAGCAAGGAAAATTAAGACAGTTTTTTCCCAGAGGGAACACGGAATGATGGGAAACTCTACCAGCTGAATTGCAATTCATTCGACCTGCAATGGTGGAACAAGTCTTTTAATAGTATAGCAGCTACATGCAAGTTACCATCACTAGAGGGAGCATTTAGATCACCAATAATGTCCACATTTACCTTGGCATTGTTTTTGTCTAAAATGTCTTTGAATTTGAATTGTTTTTGCCTAATATTCAGAATCCCTGACTCCTTTCTGTTTTAAAAGCCAGGAATCCTTTTTCATGTGAATTAAACTTGAATAAGGTTTCATATTCTTGGATCTACATTTCCAAAACTTATATACTGCTGCTGCTGTATGACCGTAATATTGATATTGTATTGACTTAATTCCAAGTATCATTGAGAAACACCTACATACCTCCCAAGAACTCACAGACTGGGCCTTCTCGGGGTGCCGTCGACTGGACAATGCCGGCTGGCGGCTCCTCGGAGGAGGGCCTTCTCTGTAGCTGCTCCGACCCTGTGGAATGACCTACCTGTAGAGATCCGGACCCTCCCCACTCTCTCGGCCTTCCGAAAAGCCACTACAACCTGGCTATTCCGGCAGGCCTGGGGCTGTTGACTCCAGGAATGAGGTCCAGCCCCACCCAGATTGAGTGTATGGTGCGTTGTTTTTAAATTGTTTCTTTTTAAATTGTTTCCTTATTTTAACTCCTTATATTAACTTTTTCTGTAAGCCGCCCGGAGTCCTACGGGATTGGGCGGCATATAAATTTATTAAAAGTTAAAGATAATGGGCCTGCTAGTGGCTTCCTGAAGATCTCATGCAACATGGCCCTTAATAAAGAGATCCTGATAACCTCGTGTTGAGGACAGTGGGAAGTGCTTAAAAAGGGATTCCAAAATTTGTTTTATAAAGGTACATATCTACATCCTCTATATTTAGAAATTATATTTATGTCCATGTAAATCTGGACCAACAGAAGTCATTGTTTTAAACTGTTTTTTAAACAGGTAAAAAAAAAACCACCAAGGTTTTTTCTTCTTCTTAAAATAGTGCAAATCTAATTATGAACACTTCATCCAAAAGGTAGAGGGGGAGAGTTGAGAATCCAGTCATCTTATAGCATTTTGCTATATTCCAAATCATAATCTTAAGGAAGACTGGATAGTTTTATCACTACCAAGGAATAATTACAAAACAGGTATTTTAACAGTAAACCTTAGTATTAATACCAGTGTAATTCTCTTTCTCAAACTCAGCAATCTGAAATTTTGAATTGGGTCAGAGTGAAGATCATTGAGAAACACCTACATAATGGGCCTGCCAGTGGCTTCCTGAAGATCTCATGCAACACGGCCCTTAATAAAGAGATCCCGATAACCTCGTGTTGGTTTCAGCTGTGCAAATTAAACCCTGTTCTCACTGCTGCACTGGGGGAGCACCAGCCCTTCACAACTAAATCTGATCTTCATAGGAAAAGGTGACGATTGCTGTGCAAAGCTTCACTCACCCCCAAAGCAAATGGACTAAATTAATGTGGTTTTTTTTTTTTTGTCCTAATACTTATTCTGCATCAATGCCTTCTTCCAGGTTTTTAGCTGCTCAAACTAGTCTACTATCCTAGATATTTCTGAGGGCCCCAAAGAACAAAATGGCATTCACCTTTTAAGATCAGCTAGGTACTATGGCCACCTACTATGACACATTCATACTAGAACCAGTTTAAATACTTAAGTAACAAAACAGCTTAATGCTTAAGTAACAAACAAAAAAACAAGATCCATTTTTACTTCCAAACTTTCATAGGTGTTGTCATATAACTCCTTGTGTAGGTGTGGCGGTCACCCATGGCCCAGTGCATAACAGGGCATGCGCAGCCACGCTGAACCACACAGGAAAAAACAAACTCCATAAACATCCTGATAGTTCATAACATAACATCCTGATAGTTCGCTCTAGATGTGCCTTACCCAACGACGCCCAGGATTTGACCATATATAGGCAGAACTTCCCTGAGCAGTAGATTAGCAATTGTACTTTTACAGGCTGTCTTAAATCACATGCTGATTGCTCCTCCTGCCTTTGTCCTATCTTAATAAAAGGGGCTCCCAGACCCCCAATTTGGGTCGTCCCATCCCGAGAAAGCTCGTGTCCGTGTCTTTTCTCAACATTGGCCTCATGGGCGAACCACGGGTACGTCACACATAGGCACATAATTTAATCAAGCTTTGTTCTAGAACTTTTATCAGTATGGAATCAGAGGTGGGTTCCTACCGGTTTAGCCAAACTGATAGCGGAATGGCAGCCTGGGTTGCAGAACCGACAGTGACCTAGGCTGGCCACACCCCCCAACTGGTTTCCCGGTCGTTGCTGTTTCCACCTTTTTTAGTTCTGTGCATGCACAGAATAATTTCCACTGAACTGTGCATGCACACGCATCCAGCATGCGCACAAGCGAACTGGCAGTAACGCCAGCTGAAACCCACCTCTGTATTATTTATTCTACAGTTCCAAGACTTTCTAGATTTGTGAGAATCCTATTCTATGGCACCTGTACCATCACCCCAGCTGTTTCAGGTCTTTGCTGGGCATGTGCATGCATGCATGCCTCCCGCTGGCCAGTCTTCCGGCCTCTGCCGTACATGCGTGGGGCGCAGGTGTATGTGCAGGGCGTGCATGCGCCCACGCCTTCCAGTTTGGGCACACACACGCACTTTGGACACTCAGTGCCTAAAAGGTTTGCCATCACTGGCCTAAGCGCTAAGGCAGTGTTTCTCAACCGTGGCGACTTTAAGTCCTGTGGACTTCAACTCCCAGAATTCCCCAGCCAGCTATGCTGGCTGGGGGATTCTGGGAGTTGAAGTTCACAGGACTTAAAAGCTATGCTGGCTGGGGGATTCTGGGAGTTGAAGTTCACAGGACTTAAAAGTCGCCAAGGTTGAGAAACACTGCGCTAAGGGATCCAGTCATCTTATAGCATTTGCAAGGCTGCTTGAATATTACTATTTACGTATATATCGCTTTGCCCATCCCGTTTTTTGCAGCAGTCAGTGTGAAGAGTTTGAGGCAAGAAAATGTAAATTAATAATTGATGTTATTTTGCTAACAAAAGTGGATAATCATTGCTGTGATGACGAGTAGGGGAAAATGGACATAGGATGGACACAGAGAAAACAAACAGCTCACAGGTAATACTATTTTTTTTTTACAGCAGTAGTTAGTGGGACTGACCGAAAAAGACATTGGCCTTCATGTACAGTAACCCTTCATCCACTTTCTAAAACCTTCCGATTGTTAAAAACTGATGATCTTCAACTATTTTGAAATAGACAACACCCGGGTGTGGGGGGGGGGGGGAAAGAGTTATCTCTAAAACAGGATTAAAACCTGCAAGTGAAGTCCTATCCCTGTGATATCGAAGAACGTTCATATTTCTAGAATGACCACCCAATACTCAAGTCTGTGGCACGACAAAACCGCGCCCGTCAAAATAGCGGTGATAAAATCGCGTCGCTAAAGCTGCGACAACAGCGCGGCAACAGAAGGGCGCTTTAAAACGGCGCCGCGGCAGAAAGCCGATTTCATTTAACGTAAGGGTTAGGATTAGGTTTAGGGGTTTGTTTTAGGGTTAGGTTTAGGGTACTGAGTGCTTGGGAATGCGCGGATTTGCCCTCCGCGATTATGTCATCGCGGTAGGGTCGAGTTTTTCCTTAGCGCTTCGAACGGCGCGAATTAGTCTCCGCGCTTATGTCTCCGCAGATAAGGGCTTCGCGGATTTGTGGTGGAACCACTCAAGTCACACAAAAGCATCTCTTAACATTCACGTTTCTCCAACATCGTTAGCAGAGGCTATTTTTGTTTGACTAGTAGTTGCCAGGATACAGATGGTGATGTTTAACTACTTTAAGATAGGATTAAATGAGCTGCAGTGGCACAGTGGTTTAGTGCGCAGTACTGCAGGTTTCTTCTGCTGATCACTGGCTGCCAGCAGTTTTGATTCTCACCAGGCTCAAGGTTGACTCAGCCTTCCATCCTTCTGAGGTCAGTAAAATGAGGACCCAGATTGTTGGGCGAAATATGCTGACTCTCTAAACTGCTTAGAGAGGGCTGTAAAGTCTAAGTCTAAAGTATATGTCTTCAGTGCTATTGCTATTACTTTAGAATTAAGAGCTCTTTTAAGTAACTAATAAATTATACTTGATTCTCTAATTTCTCACCATACTGGAATGCAGTTAGGCCATAAACTGCATAAGCCAAATGTTCGATTTACTTTATTTAACATGCACTGTATTAGCCAATCTTGGTTAGGTTATGCAAAACAAAATAGCTGTGAGCCAAATACACTAAGATTTGAGAACCCAGCCAGGTTCCCCAACAAATGCGCACTCAACAAAAGCGCGCCCGATGAAACCGCGGCGACAAAACCGCGAGTTCTAAATCGTGCCGATTAATGAGCGCAGAAGTGCGCCGACAGAAGCGTGCTCTAAACCTAAACCTAACCCTGAACCTAAACCTAAACCTAACCCTGAACCTAACCCTTACCTTAACTTAAATCGCGCTTCTGTCGGTGCGCTGTTGTGGGTGCATTGATGTCGCAGTTTTCACAACGCAGTTTCATTGGTGCGCTTTTGTCGAGCGCGCATTTGTCAGGTCACACCCAGCCAGCAGAAAGAGTTTACTTTTCCACTCACAGGGGCCAACCCTAGTGGTCAAAGCTTAGTTTTTCAAAGGGTGAATGCCATGGTTTTATAGGAGCAGGAAGCTACTTTCCAATTAACACCTAAACTTATAAACAACAACCCTATCCAATTTCTTTTTTTGCAGCTATTGGAAGAACTCTTTTCCACAATACCTTCACTTATCAAAATATTAAGACATGACTGTACAAGATGTGAAGAGATTGAAAATCTGCAGGTACTAGATTTTATTCAGGAAAGAAAGCAGACGCTTAAGACATTGTATCGTGGGCCTTCCATCCCCATTTCAAGATGCAAGATCCAAAATTACATAAAATAGTATGTATGCTGGGGCGTTTCAAGCAGGCCTATCATATTCCCCATCAGTCCATATACTACTGAAGCTTTCAATAAGCACCCACTGTTATTTAACAGGACGTTTACCATTTTAGAAAAAGGACAGTGGGAAGTGCTTAAAAAGGATTCCAAAATTTGTTTTATAAAGGTTAGTATATATCTACATCCTCTATATTTAGAAATTATATTGATGTCCATGTAAATCTGGACCAACAGAAGTCATTGCTTTAAACTGTTTTTTAAACAAGTAAAAAAACCCCACCAAGGTTTTTTTTTCCTTAAAATAGTGCAAATCTAATTATGAACACTTCATCCAAAAGGTAAGGAGGGGGGTTGAGAATCCAGTCATCTTATAGCATTTTGATATATTCCAAATCATAATCTTAAGACTGGATAGTTTTATCACTACCAAGGAATAATTACAAAATGGGTTTTTTTAACAGTAAAACTTAGTATTAACGCCAGTGTAATTCTGCTTTCTCAAACTCAGCAATCTGAAATTTTGAATTGGGTCAGAGCAAAGATTCTTTTTCTAAAAGAAACCCCACACCCACCAAAGTTAAGAACTGCAAAAGCAGTGGTTTAACACAGGGGCCTCCAATCTCGGCAACTTTTAAGCAAAGCTGGCTGGGGAATTCTGGGAGTTGAAGTCCGCCAGGCTTAAAGCTGCCAAGGTTGGAGACCCCTGGTTTCACAGGCACTTAAGAATTGAGGGTTCTCACAAAAAGCAATTATCATTGATCACAACCACCTTCTCTTTGTAGCAGTTGCCAGGGAAAGATTTATGCTGCTTACTTGGGAAGGCTCGAGGTCTCCAAAGAATCCCCTTTTGTGAAAAGGATGAAAGCATCACGCTACTGTGACACCAGCCCTCTCTCCCTTTCATTATATGCTGCATCCCTCACTATTCTCCTATAAAAAGGGTGGAGCGCCACTACTATTTTATTTACCCCTTGAGAACACTCCTGCATAATTTGCAAGTCTGAGATTCAATATTCTCATGTTCCGAGGGGGAGGAGGAAACAGTGCAAAAGAAAAATTTCCATGTCTAGGATGTTCTTTGGCTGCGTACAGGAAATCTTTCTTCTCTTTCCTACACATAAACCATCTTGAAATCCCTACTTGCCACTGGAAATCAGCAGGGCTCCTCTACAGCAGCAATCTGCAGAATCGACCGGCAAAGGTTTTTCCAGATTCCACACCAGCTGGGAATTTGGACACCAAGAAAAGATCAAAAGGACAAAATAACCTACCATATTTTATGGACTATAAGACGCACTTTTTTTGTCTCCCAAAAGGGGGTGAAAAGTTCTGTGCGTCTTATAGACCAAATACTGCTGAAGCCCCACCCACCAGCCATTTTTTGGCCTCCGTACACCCTGTTTTGGGGTGTTTTTTTCTTCCCTTTTTTAGGCCTTTTTCCAGCCCATTTTTGCGGGCTTTTTTTCAGGCCGTTTTCAAGGCTTTTTTCGGCCCATTTTTGAGGCATTTTGCAACCTGTTTTTTTTTTTTTAAAGCGGGCTGAAAAAAACCTCAAAAATGGGCTGAAAAAAGACTCGAAAATGGGCTGGAAAAAGCCTTGAAAAAGCAGGCTGAAAAAAGGTGAAAAAATGGGCTGGAAAAAAATTGAGAACGGGCTGAAATAAGCTCCCCAAATGGGTCAAAAAAGCCTCAAAAAAGGACCAAAAAGACCTTGAAAATGAGTAGAAAAAAAGTCTGGAAAAGGGCCGGGAAAAGGCCCCCCAAAAGGGCCAAAAATGGGGCCCACGGAGGCAAAAAACCTTTGTTTGTTTTCCTCTTCTAAATTTAGATGCTTCTTCGTCAAGTGTGTCTTATAATCTGAAAAATAAGATACTTCAAGTATGAAAAAACTTCAATTGCCAAGAATGGTGATTAAAAGAAACAGAGATGTATGTTTGAGAGATTTAAAGTTCTGTCGGCATTTTTGAAAGGCGGGATATCTGGTAAAAATCTGGGGTTTGTTTTATATAAGTTGGATTCTTATCATCGTACATTTTTTTGACAAGACACATGTGACTCTTGCCGTGAGATCAATCCCAACCAAATAACAAGTCAACCAGCTTGGACAGTTCATCTGCACTTATTGTTAAGAATTTTTTAATTAAAAACTGGCTTGTTAGATGGAACTTCTTCCTACCCCTCCCCTCCCCACCCCCCACCCCCACCCCAATTATCACAAGCTCCCACCAACTGGGATGTGTGTCAGTCCCAGGAGCAGAAAGGAAATAAGCATCTTAAGGCTGCATCACACAAACTAAACCCAAAATAAAAATACTTATCCAGCCCAAAGTGGGCCACCTTTTGGAAAACGGCAACTAATATTTAACAAGGAAATCTATTTTCAAATAGGCTTCTATATTTCCACACATTTTCTTTCCGGGGTGACGACGCATGATCAGTAGCTTCACTGAAGTTTGAATCGGGGCGCGGAGAAGGGGAGGGGCAGAGAAGTGAGAAAGTCTCTCCCTCCAGACAATGGAAGGCCGAGAATCAGAAAGAATATAAACGTTTTCACAGTAAACCATAAATAAAAGTGCAGCAAGTGTTCAAGTAGGCTAACGAGGCTATGTGGAGAGGGTGGTGATTGGTTTGGTCATCTTTTGGAGGCCCTGCGGGGGTCCCTCCCGTTACTAATTGTGCTTTGAAAGGGACGAGCATTGTTAGACAGTAGAGGCGCGAGAGGAGTGGGGGCCCGTCCGCCAGACCTCCCAGAACCTGAATAGGTGGGGGCATGATTATAAGCAGTGGACAATCCACTCAACTCTGGTCCAGTTGGCAAACCATTTCCTAAAAAAACAAACAAAAGAGGAAACAATTTTTTAAAAACTGTCATCAAACTTTTCTATTTTCTCACGTCACGTTTCTTTAGCAATGGAGACGGTCAATGCTCAAAAGAGCCTGTTCTTAACTAGGGAGCATTTAGCATGAAGTTGCCGAGAGCTGGTGAAATCACCAGTGGAGACCACAAAATCCCAAGAGGTAGCTTGTCACACAATGGTAATCAATGCAACAAAAAAACAAGTGATGGCAGTCTTAATGACGTAGCAGGATCTTGTATAATGCAGGTAATTCCTGCTAATCTATAAACAGGCACCAAAGCTAATTAAAAGAAGTTAACGTATCACATCAACTTTTAAGATGCGGGGACTTGAAGATGATGGCTGGGAAATTCTGGGAGTTGACGTTCACGCATCTTAAAAGTTGTTAACATGATGGTGCAAAATCTTTACTGGGTGTTAACTTACCGGGAATAATTATCTTACAAAGAAGATTATATAGCAAACATATTTTTTTTATTGTGTCCAACTTTGGGTTAAATAAATTGGGTTGCGTCCTTTGATCAGGAATTTGAGGTTCTTCAAAACCAGTTCCCCATATGTTCTCCCCAGTCATGGCACGACAAAACCGCGGTCCACTAAAGCGCGCCCAATTAAAGCGCGTACCTGATGTCATCAGCAGCGCGACAAATACGACCGCGGAGAAAAAAGGGCGCTTTAAAAAGCGCTTTTAAAGCAAGCCGATTCACGTAAAGGTAAGGGTTAGGTTAAGGGTTAGCGTTAGGTTTAGCGTTAGGTTAAGGGTTAGGTTTAGAGTTAGGTTTAGGGTTAGGTTAAGGGTTAGGTTTGGGGGGGTTAGGGTAAGGTTTTCGCGTTAATTTTAACTTTACCGCTCACAGCGTGATGTTTTCGTCGCGCTGTGATGACGTCAGGTACGCGCTTTCGTCGAGCGCGCTTTAGTCTACCGCGGTTTTGTGGTGGAACCCTCCCCAGTAAGTTATGTTGATAAAATGGTTGATGTGTATGGGGTTATGCCGAAGGAATCAGACGCCTAGCCTGCCCATGGTTTATTTATTTGTGAAATGAAATTGTGGAATGGGAGATGTAAACTGAGACATAATATCAAAACCTGACTGGACAAGAAGCAGTGAATACTCCTCCGAGATTTGTCTAGCAAAGTTTTGGATTTATTATTTAAATTTAAATTTAATTTCTATAGCCGCTCATCTTAGTCAATGACTTTGGAGTCATTAATGATGAGTCCAGGGCTAGGAATGTAAAGTTGACTTGCTGTTTAAGTTCTGTGTCAAATTTGGCTTTAATTATTATGGTTAATCTAGGAGCAAGCCAAAAGTTAACTGTAGTTTCTTAGCTTTGCCTATTAAAAACCAACCACCAATTTAAACGGAGGCATCTTCCCAAGTAGCCATTTCCATGCTTTCTCCTACTTCCTGTACACTTACTTACCAGTTGGCCCAAAAGTACAAGTACCAGAATTAGCCTGCTCACCCTGTGCCTTGAAAAAAGAAATGCAAAAGGGGAGAGGGGGGGGGGGAGAAAAGCATTAAGAAAACAAACCATTTTCTCCTTGAAAAAGTTATCCCCCCACCCCACTCATTTAAACGCCCATTGTTCCCATAAAGATGGGGGGGGGGGGAAATCCACTGCAGCGAAAGCTCGTATTAGATAAGACCCAAGAAAAACCTATCTTAAAAGCTGCTGATGGCAGACCCCAGAATGGTGCTGCGTGTGACAAAACCTACCACTTTATTCGGCTGCCCTGGGTGATCTGAACTGGGTTCACTGAAATTGGGCACTTCTGAATACACCATGCAGAACCTGTACAGAAAAACAAGCTCATGAGAGAATGAAGTTTCTTGCTGCAACTATTTCTGCAACCTCTGTCCAGTTTCCAGCAATAAACCCCAGAGGTAACCAGAAAGGGCTACAAGACTCCCCAATGAGAAACACAAATTCGATGTCTTTTAGCTTATCCAAAGTTCAGGACCAGAGAAAACTAAATCCTGTGCAAACCACAGGACCGGCCTCCAAGGTTGCAATTCTAAGCCCCCATTTTCCTTCTGCTGCTAAGATGCCCGTATTTAACATTCTAATCATTTCTGCAGAAGGATACACACCAGGGCTGCAACCCTTTGTACGTTTTCCCTTCAGATCCACTGAATCATGAATGCCTTGCTTGTATGAAAACATGCCTAGATTTGAGCCATGCAGAGAAGACACAGTAAGGCTAGTGTGCAACAAGTTCCAAAGAGAAGTGTTTCAAGATCAGTTAACATTCCAAATGTGGCAACCCCAAAATTCTGCATCTTAAATTGCTCTTTAAAACCTCTTCTACCAAACAATTGTATTTGGCGTCGGGGTCTCCTGTGGGGCAGAACCTATTAAGTGACATTGTGCTCAGCAGAATGTTCTTTCACACTGGCAAATCCAAAACAAATGCATTTCAATCTCTGGCATCACTTAGCATCCCAAAACTAAAAATCAGATAGCCATCTCTTTTAGAAATGTATAATCTTCTCTAAATCCAGATCATCAGGCGATCAGCCTTGTTTTTGCTAAAATACCCACCCCTCCGCCATTTCCATTTCAACACTTATCTTCTAACAAAACTATTCATGTTCACTTTTCCCCCTTTATGACAACATCCGTGGTGGTGCAGTGGTTAGAATGCAGTACTGCAAGCTACTTCTGTTGGCTGCCGGCTGCCAGCAGTTCAATTCTGAACGGCTCAAGGTTAACTCAGCCTTCCATCCTTCCGAGATGGATAAAATGAGGACCCAGACTGTTGAGGGCAATATTCTGACTCTGTAAACTGCTTAGAGCAGTGTTTCTCAACCTTGGCAACTTGAAGACGTCTGGACTTCAACTCCCAGAATTCCCCAGCCAGCAAATGCTGGCTGCGGAATTCTGGGAGTTGAAGTCCGGACATCTTCAAGTTGCCAAGGTTGAGAAACACTGGCTTAGAGAGTGCTGTAAAGCACTGTGAAGCACTATATCTCACTTAGCCTCCCCAAACTAAAATCTGATAGCCATCATCTCTTTTAGAAATGTACACTAATCTTCTCTAAATCCAGACACCCTGTGGATTTTTTGCTTTAATAAAAAAAAAATGGAAGCAGATATAATGGAAGGTAATGTACTGTGAATAATCAGAGGTCACATTGCATAAATTAGACTTAGTATAATCACACAAGAGGCCACTTAACATTCCAACTGTTCGAACTATCCCCTAAATATTCCTATCTAGTCTGGCCTGGTTCACAATGCATGATTATGACAGAATGACTGGAAGACGAATTATGGACCAATTATTGAAAAGTTTGAATGGGGTCACTAGCACATTAATCGCCGTTTACTGAATATACAAGGCTCGCCCAATTCACAGAAAACAGAGAGCTGAATGCCAAGAATTCTTCCATTGCATCTAACACAATGCAAGGAGAGACAAACATTTTCAGTACATCTTCAATACAGGGTTAAACGTTTGGTGATCATCTAATGCTCCCACCATCATTCATGTCAAGATGAACCAGCCCCTAAAGTAAAAAAAATTAATAAATCTGAACAGGTCCAGTTTTTTGCTTTTAAAGTTTTATTACCGGTCTCAATGAATAGCCTACACAAAGTTGAAAAATGCTAGACACGGCAACTATCTGATTCAGGACACAGTTGATCTCAGAGACCTTAATTAGAACCTAAAAGATTCTGCTACATAGAGGGGGAAATTTACCTTTACACCCCTAGAGAGGCTGGCTCCTCCAGGACAGATTGGAGCGCAATACCAGAGTAGGATGTGGAAGCTCGCATTGCGGCTGCCTCTACCGTACCTGGCCTGTGAATAAATAGAGGACTTCAGATTTTCGTGCTGCAAGTCCTTGAAAGTGACAATGTCTTAACCTAACAAATGGCTAAACTTACCTGCTTACAACTAATATTCAAAAGACATAAATTATGCAGGATGGAAAAGACTGATCAAGATGCCATTTCTTAGCTATTGAAGTTACCAAGCACTATAATCCCCCCCATCCCACTTTCAGCCAGAATAAAACCAAATAATGTTGAATCAACACCACAGAGTGTAGTAAATGGTAGAGAGACTTTTTCCCTTTAAGGCCTGGATTTTGCCTATCAGGTTTCAAACAATGAACAGATTATGTGCAAAATGAGATACTCACTCCCCAATTTTTTGCAGGTCACCTCCTCTTCCAGTATAAAGCGTAAGGCATCCTTTCCACAAAGAGGCATACCTAAGCAAGGAAACACAAGCAACATTATGGAGTGGATGGAAATTAAACAAGGAGAGAAGCAACCTGAAATTAAGTAGAAACTTCCTAACAATGAGGACAATTAATCAGTGGAACAGTTTGCCATTGAAGTTGTGGGTTCTTCATCACTGGAGTTTTTTTTAAGAAAAGCTTGGACAGCCACCTGTCTGAAATGGTATAAGGTCTTCTGCTTGACCAGGGGGCTGGACAAGAACACCTCCAAGGTCCCTTCCAGCTCCAGTCAGATTGAACCATTAAACACGCTAGAAGAGAATGTGGTGACAGTACAAGTTTTATCAGGATAAAACATAAGTCATCATTCATCAAATGCCATCACATTTATTGTCAATACAATAAAAAAATACACTTAAAGCACTGAAACATTAAACTTGGCTTTGCCTTACATTAATTGCTGACTTCTATACTTTGGTTGTAATTAAGAACCCATTGGA
This sequence comes from Thamnophis sirtalis, assembly GCF_051295495.1. NCBI lineage: Eukaryota > Metazoa > Chordata > Lepidosauria > Squamata > Natricidae > Thamnophis > Thamnophis sirtalis. The sequence goes on from NW_028261381.1 coordinate 12,863,866, forward strand.
TAACTTTATTTCATCAAGTTGAAGAATTAAATAACTGAAATTTGCATTCCACTTTATGCCTCCGGATGGCCCTTGAGACTCATAATTCAACAAAATAACTCTTTAGCAAGATTTCACTGAGGCTGATAGAAAGAGGAAAAAGATACGGTCTCCTTAAAAACAATTAATATTGCTTCTAAAACTTTTCCACAGATGGCCAAAGTGTTGAGTTTTCAAAGAAGCTATCCATCTCTTTGTGAGTCACGCATGAGTTCTGCTAAAATGCAAGTAAAAAAGCATCTCTGATATGGTATTGTGCCACGTTGCCCTATGAAGGACTTAGAAGTTAGTCTAAAGCCATGATGGTGAACCTGTGGCATGCAGAGCCCTCTCTGTGGGCACGCGAGCCGTTGGCCCAGCTCAACCCCACCGTGCATGACCTGGGTACTTGAGAGACCGCCTCCTGCCAGTCACCTCCCAAAGACCTATTAGATCCCACAGACTAGGCCTCCTCCGAATTCCATCTGCCAGCCAATGTCGGCTGGCGACTCCCCGAGGGAGGGCCTTCTCTGTGGCTGCTCCGGCCCTCTGGAACGATCTCCCCGTTGAGATCCGGACCCTTACCACCCTTCCGCAAAGCAATAAAGACCTGGTTGTTCCGGCAGGCCTGGGGCTGTTGAACTATCCAGCTCCCTCCGAGGTTATGACTGTTGTTGTATTTTAAATTCCTGTTTTCTATTTTTTTATACCCCCTCCCCTTTTGATTGTTAGCCACCCTGAGTCTTCCGGGAATAGGGCGGCATACAAGCCAAATCAATCAATCAATCAATCAATCAATCTGCCCACCAGCTGTTTTTTAGGTCTCGGCCATGCATGTGGCAGGGGTACATGCAGATGTGCATGCATGCATGGAGTGCACATGCAGGAGTCATGTGCAGATATGTAGGGTATGATGTAGGGGGGTTGCATGAGCATGCACGGGTTTGCGCATGGATGTACGGGGAGGAGTGCATGCAGGACGTATGCAGGGGTTGTGCGCAAATGCGCAGAGGGTAGGGCACACAGGGTTGTGCATGCATGCACAAGGGTGGGGCATACACGGGGAGGTCACATAAGCATTGTATTATGGGTGCATGTGCGTGCCTTCGGCACAGGACAAAAGGTTAGCCATCTGGTTGCCCATTGATACAGAAGCAAGTCATTATTGTTCCCAAGTAAGCAGCCATGACTGTCTTTTAAGCCAAAGAATATGTTCCAGCCTCATTTGGGATATATTGCATGCTTCTGTCCAAGGTATGCTAAATGTGGATGTAAGGTTATTCCATTTCATTGCAGTTGCAGGATTATAAGGCCAGTTGTACTGGAAAGGATTGTCTTATCTCTTGAGCAGGACATTATAAACTTGATAGACAAAAAGATCTGAAGACAAATCAGTTTAAATGTATTAAGACCATTCTAATGGAATGAGCAGCCAGGGCAAGTCTTAATAACAGAGCTGAGCGCTGAATTGGATTGGGGGGGGGGGATCCAGAGCATGGGAGGGTGCCAACACAATACCAATCAGCAATTCCTTAAAACCACTTCCTTTCCTCCAATTACACAAGAACCACCATGCAAAACTGACCAAATGCTTTTGCAGAACAGTGGTGCTACCAGCAACCAGATGTTATTTATTCACTGACACATCACTGATTTTCTACTTTTTAAAAGCATTTCTTCTACTCAAAACATGTCATCATTGCAAGTATTATGTAAGAATCATCGTCCTATTGTGTCCATAAATTCTTCTCAGGAAATTCATAGCTGATGCAATTTGACCAGGATATACACTATATTGCCAAAAGTATTCGCTCACCTGCCTTTCCTCGCATATGAACTTACTGTAAGTGACATCCCATTCCTAATCCATAGGGTTCAATATGACGTCGGTCCTCCCTTTGCAGCTATAACAGCTTCAACTCTTCTGGGAAGGCTATCCACAAGGTTCGGGAGTGCGTTTATGGGAATTTTTGTCCATTCTTCCAGAAGCGCATTTGTGAGGTCACACACTTGTTGGACAGGTTTACACGGCCTACCACTTCGTGGCTGAGTTGCTGTCGTTCCCAAACACTTCCACGATCTTATAATACAGCTGACAGTTGACTGTGGAATATTTAGGAGCGAGGAAATTTCACAACTGGATTTGTTGCACAGGTGGCATCCTATCACAATTCCACGCTGGAATTTACTGAGCTCCTGAGAGTGACCCATTCTTTCACAAATGTTTGTAAAAACAGTCTGCATGCCTAGGTACTTGATTTTATACATCTGTGGCCATGGAAGTGATTGGAACACCTGATTCTGATTATTTGGATGGGTGAGCGAATACTTTTGGCAATATAGTGTATGTTGTTGTGTGCTTTTTAAATTTCTAACATAAAAAAGTAAAGAAAGTTCAAGCAATTAGTTATAAAAAAGTAACTGAAGGTCAAGCTAACTGGAATGGGATGAAATATAGCTTAAATCCTTTTTTTTTCATACTAACTGGCAAATAATTCAACAAGGCCATCCCTGACACACATTAGCTTCTTTTGAACTGAATCTGATGCAAAAAATGCAGAATACCTATAATAAATTAAGATGCTTTATTACTAATTATTAATTATCTCTCTCTCCATTTTAAAATAGCCCGCTTTCTCAGTAATACTTGATAACAGAGACTCTCTGACCGAAGAGGCAGAAATAGCCAGCTGCAACAGGAAAGATGTTATAAATCACATTACACCAGATCTCAATCCATTATTCTATCTTACTTCAAAAGAGGGTACTATATCTAAGCATTCAGAGCCATTTACCCTTCGTGTAAAGACACCAAAGAATTGCCCTTGTTTATAAAAAATCAGTCTGAGAAATTTCACCTTACAGGGCCCGTTTTGCTGAAGACATTGTGGAGGGAGGAGGCCTTGAATTTCCAACTCCGTAAGAAACTCTAGGCCAGCTCAGATACTGAAAAAGGAGGTGTAAATTTAAAAACAGCAGTGAGATTCACCATTTACAAGTGTGTGTGTTTGGGTGGGGTGGGGGGTGTCAGAGAACTACCCTCAAGCAGGGTAGGGTGTTTTGTCCAAAGGTTGCTTCTAGGGGTTGGTCTTTACTGGGAAGTCATGCAAATAAAATGAATTGTCATGGTCTTTAAAAAAAAAAAAAAGCTCAGGAAGTTGTAAAAGGTGTTCAGAGTGTTAGCTATGAAGCTGAGCACCACCAAAATGCCTTCTTATCTCCCTGCCTCTGCAGAAAACTGTTTTCAGTTATGAGGGAAGTCAAAAATAGCTGGCTGTGGAATTCTGGGACTTGAAGTCCGCAAGGCTTGCCAAGGTTGGAGACCCCTGACCTAAACTACTCTTATCTCCAGAGAGGATATGAATGCAGAGAGCAGTTCTGATCCCTCCTCCTGGTCATAGTTATGAAAGTCTTTTAAAGAAGTGAAATCTCCCTTACATCAAGCTTGACTCTTTGTTTCCTTGGCAACAATACCAAAGTTGTTTCAATACCAAACTTGCTTTCTTCCCATAAGATAAATAAATATAAATATGATTCCTTGGGCTTCTGGCTCGATGATTTCCTAGCTGCCTCCCATGCAAATGCTAATCTGATTTGACTGTGGGTTGTTTTTTGTTTTTTTTCCCCCAGTTTAGATAAAGTTAAGTTCTGCTATCTGGATATCTCTTTATTTCACAAGTCTTGAGCATTTCCCAAGTTCTACCACTGCAATGTTCAACTTGGCTCTTGAAGAGGAAGGACAGAAGGGGAGTGAATAGCTTTTGTTTCTCCATTATAGGAAATCCCTTAAGTCAACTCACTTCTACAAAAAAAGGGGCTCAGAGACAATCAAGAAAACTGGGCAGGTCACCTGTTTTCTTAAGCCCGCCTTCTCAACCGATTCCATCAAAGTGCCGCCACCTGCAGTCAACTCAATCAGTGGCCACGTTGGTTGGAAAATTGGGAAGTCATAAGGTTGGCGAAGGGCGCTTTAAGAGGTCAGCCGAAGTCAACGTGTGGTTTAAAAAGGCTCCATTGCTATACACCAACCCTTTTGTTTATATCTGGGCCACTTTCAATCATATACAAAGCACTATGTGTGACAGAGAGGGATGGCAGACTAGCGGAAACAGTGAATCCCCTTCCTGTGCCTGCCGCTTATCCCAAGGGAGCCGACCTCTCAGTCTAGTTCATGGGGAGTATAAGCACTGAGAGGACAGGTGTTTTTCCAAGAAACAAAGTGGCATGGGGACCCCCTTTCCGCTTGTCAATCTAGGCCTGTCCTCCTGTTAAAAGGATCAAGCATTAGGGGATTGGAACAACCTTGAAGAAGTATTGTCAGTCAACAGGCATTTTGTGGGTTAGAGGTGGCAAAGGGATGAACCAGCCCAACAGTTCTTCCTGTGTACAGTATATTGATTGTAGCAGACTCGGTTTAGACACAGCACCACCAGTTAGCTGTTCCCAAACTTTTAACTGCTAGCAGCCTTGCAAGAAAAGAATTCCCGTTTCCCATTGCCCTCTTTTTCCAAAAGAGATGGCAGCCACAGCTGCTTCCGTGCCAGTTTTACCTAGTCCATGTTCAGGGAACACCGCCTTCCGAGTAGCAGACAAGCTGCTTCAAGAGCAAACAAGCCAGACTGAGCTCAGCCTGACATCATCCTTATTTTGCATTACGTACCCTTTGGTCAACCGAATAATATCACCTGGCTGGATGAGGCTGCCAAGCTCATCCCACACAGAGATGGTGATGCTTCCTGTCTTGTCAGCTACTTTGCACGCCCTGACTTCGTGCCCGTCTTTGGTTTTGGTAACACGTCCTGCCAGGAAACAGCAAAAAAAAGAAAAGAGACAGAGACAGAGACAGAGAGACAGAGAGAGACAGAGAGAGACAGAGAGAGAGAGAGAGAGAGAGAGAGAGAGAGAGAAAGCAGCCAATGAGACATACACAGGAACAATGACCCAATAAATACAAGCTGTCACCATGATTTATTCTCCTGTAAATATGATCTTCGGCTTTTTGAAATGGAGATGAGCACCGTCCCCTAGAATCGAGAACGACCAGCACCTATGTGCGAGGGGAACTTTTTTTAACTTTGCCTAAATAGGATTAGGAAGTTATTACGGAGTTTAAAAGCTTAGGAAGTGATGGCAGAAATAAAATAAAAAAATTAGAAGATAACTAAAAGTCTTATCTTTTAAAAAATCTATATTTAAAGGGTGGAGCACACCACCAATGGGACTGCCAACCTTTTCCCTGAAAAGTGACCACGTGTCCCAAACTCACACACACACACACACACACAGCTTCTGAGCTAGAAAGAGGAAGAAGGAAAGATAGGAAGGAGAGGCGGGGAGGAGAGATGGAGGGAAGGAAACAATGAATGAGATGGTTCCAAGGGACACCCACTTACCTATCTCCAGTACAATAAAGACGACATTTAGATTTTTCAGTCCGGCCTTTATATCTTTTATGAAGAAGTGTGTCTCGTTTGCCATGCTCAGGCTACTTGCTCAGGAGGAAGATACGGGCGTTGCGGGGACAGAATGAGCAGGACAAACCATCCCTTAACAGCGGAGCACAGGGTAGCAAAGGGCAGCCGGGGATCGGGATGGGTATTTTGACCAGCTTTTCAAAAAATATATAAAAAAAGCAATTATATGTACAGCTGGAGGTGGCAAGGGGAGAAGGCGCTTTTTTTAAAAAGAAGAGACAAGGCACACGCACACACAGCAACCCCTTCCTGTCGCTCAAACTGGTTGAACTCCTAATCGGGGTGGGGGGGGAGAGAGGGAACCCCTGATCGCAGACAAATCTAAAGCCGGGTTGGGTTTAGAAGCCCGAGCTCTGTGATTATAACAGGCAGAGAGTTTGGCCGGCTTCAACTGCGATTTCCGCCCCTGCCGGTGGAAGGGAAAAACCAGTCCAGCCTTCTCCTCTCCACCCTGCTTCTTACAGCGCTCTTCGCTCCCCCGGAAAACGAGGGAGAAAAGAAAGCGGGGGCCGCTTTCTCTTGTTCCTTGTTATTTTACAACCACTTAAAGGTGCTTTGCTGCGCCTTGTTCACCCACCCACCCCTCCTAGTGAGCACACCAAGCCCAGGGAAAGTAAGTGCAGTAACTTCACTCCCAGCACCCCAGCTCCTTTCGCAAACGCTCCCCCTCTATGGAAGGCAAGCATGTGCCGCATCGCGCTTTTATAGTCGAGCGGACCGATCCATTTGCTCTTCGCGAGGGGAAGGGAGAAAAGAGTGCGAAGGGCGGTACGAGGGAAACAGAGAAGGAAGACACCGACTGCCGGGCGAACGGACGGCTGAGGAGTCTTATCAACCTCGCGTCGTATGTTATCCGCTTTGTAACCAACCGGCGCTGGAGATATAAATTAAAAAAAAAACCAGGACGGGGCCCACCCAAGCGAAATGGTACCGTCCGGGGGGACGCGGAATGGAACTGAATGTGACAAAGTGCCTCGTGAAAGGAGCCGATTGGTCGGAGGAGATTCTTTTGTCCTCTGACCTAGAATATTTACTCCGGCTCGCCGCCGTCCGCGCCTTCTTTTCCTTCGGCTCCTTTCACGGGGAGAGCGGGAGCTTTGCTTCACCCGAGGACAATGCTCCGCTCTCATCGGGAGCTTCCTGGAATGGCGGTCTCTGGCTTTTCACGTGCCCGCCGATTCCTTCATTGACTTCCCCCTTTTGGAAAGGAGGGTGCCGGCCAATCTGTCCGCGCTAGGATTACCCCGCGTTTGCCGTGTAGAGCAGTGTTTTTCAACCTTGGCAACTTGAAGATGTCCGGACTTCAACTCCCAGAATTCCCCAGCCAGCATTTGCTGGCTGGGGAATTCTGGGAGTTGAAGTCCGGACATCTTCAAGTTGCCAAGGTTGAGAAACACTGGCTTAGATAACGTTTGAAAGCAGCCAAATCCATGCGTTCCGTGTCTGGGAAACCTTGAACGCTGGAGATAATAACCGACAGTCTTAAAAGGGGGCTGTAATTGGCTTAAGGCTTGAAAACTGCACTTTTTTCAGGTGGAAAAAAGAATATTTGAAAGCCAACCCAGGCGTTATATTCCAGATCAATGATTCCCGACCTGATGGATGGGCTTGTTTCTCGGTAGCTGTAGCTAAATAGTCTACAATTTAGGTCAGCGGATCCCTACTTGGGGGGAAAAATGCGTATGTGGTGTACAGTCAAGCATATAATTATTCCATTTATTAAGTGCCTCATAAAATAACATTTCTCCAGGCTTAATACCTAGTTAAATTACAGTTGAGGGTACCAGAGTTTATTGAATGTGTAACTTATAAAAGACTTAAGGATGGTTAAAGTGAAGTATCTCCTATAATTTCATAGAATTTATCCAAAACCAAACAGTGCTTGCATTTCCTGTGATTCCCTATCCCTCCATCGCTTCTCATTACCTGCATGCAATCTTGAGCATGTATATAATGCTTGGATATCAGAAAAACCAGTCCAGAAAACCAGTCCAGAAAAACCTTACCTAGTTTACCAAGAAGGCATTGTTGTATATAGATACCACTTCCCTGATAAAGCCGAATTGGACTGAATGCCATTTTTTTTTCTACAGAACTGAATAGAGAATTCCATAGTTAATCCTGACAGAACAAACACCTATCTTGCTAATCTTCTGTATGGTTCATACAATTTGGGTAGGTTTCCCATTTCTTTAAAACAAAATGATTTAGATTTCAAGAAGTACAACACGAATGAAGCTTGAATTGATGGAAATACGGTGACCTCTTTATTTTGTATGATTTATTTTGCCCCAGCAGGATGAATTGCATCCAGGAATACTGTAAAAAAAAATATCACTACCTAATTCTAGGATTGTCACATCCAAAACCGACAGCTTGGAAGTGATAAAAAAACAGATATTCCTTCAGTAGGTATTTGCTATAAGATCAAGGCCAAAAGGCAGAAATTCCTTTGTTCGGTCTGAGGTCAGTTTAGAGCAGTGTTTCTCAACCTTGGCAACTTGAAGATGTCTGGACTTCAACTCCCAGAATTCCCCAGCCAGCATTTGCATTCGCTGGCTGGGGAATTCTGGGAGTTGAAGTCCGGACATCTTCAAGTTGCCAAGGTTGAGAAACACTGGTTTAGAGACTGGCCAGGATTAGATTACAGTTAGTGGTCATCTTATGACCTCAATTGAGTCCAAAATTTCTGTTACTAAGCAAGACAGCAATGTTTCCCCAATTTGCAACCTTTCTTGCCACAATTGTTAAATGAATCACTGCAGCTCTTAAGTTAGTAACCCAGTTGTTAAGTGAATCTGGCTTCCCCATTGACTTTGCTTGTCAGAAGGTCGCATAAAATTATCACATGATTACAGGACACGGCAACCGTTGTAAATTGTTGCCAAGTGGTTGTAAGTGTGAAAAATGGTCATAAGTCACTTTCTTCAGTGCCGTTGTAACTTTGACCAGTGACTAAATGAACCGTTGTAAGTCAAGGACTACCTGTACAATGCCACATGATACAAGTTGGCATCAAAACTATGTTTTTAAAACATGAGTTATGAGATTGAGCCTATATCGAAATGAATGATTGAATGAAAGAATGATTGATTGACATCCATTTAATTTATGTATAAGGATAAAAGTGACAATGCAGTCCTATTTTTTATTTTATCTTAATTACATGGGTATGATTCACTAATTCAGTGATGTCTGAATACATACGTTTTCAATTTTTAAAAATCTTCATATATAATTCCAGATCATGGTTTGTTTAATCTTGTTTTGATGAGTAAACCACACCTTTAGCCTAGCAGTTTGCTCAAACTGCTAGGCTAAAATCATATAAATTAACAATGGATATTGTGTATGAATGCAGCCAAAATTCAACTCATAATAGTTATAGGAATATTCCTAGAAAAAACATTGTTTAGAGGAACAATTATTTTCTTCTTGGAAAAAACAGGATTTTTCTATCTGTTTTAATTATAATTCATAATTTTATGTGAAACAAACATCAGCTGTAATGTGTTTAATGCTTATTTGATTTCCAACTGATTCGTATTTTGAGACAGAGTTATATGGCCATATCCTTGTTCCACACTAAAGAACTAATTGAAGTATTCAATTAAAAGAATCCTCCATTTACTAACAGAGTAACAGAGTTGGAAGGAACCTTGGAGATCATCTAGTCCAATCCCTTGGTCAAGCATGAGACTCTAAACCATTTCAGACAAATGATTGTCCAATCTCTTCTTAAAAACCTCCAACCTCTGGAGGGAAGCTGTGCCACTGATTAATTGTTCTAACTGTCAGGAAATTTCTCCTCAGTTCTAGGTTGCTTCTTTCTAAGGTGTGTGCAACATCTACACCTGGACTGGCACTTTTCCATTTAAATGACATTTCTAACTGTATACCTTTAGGCATGAGTTTTTGAGTACATTGTCTTGATTGAAGAGAGGAATATGAGATTTGTGATTAGGTCCATAAGTTTCTTCCAGATAAATTCCGTTTATTGAATCAAATGCTACACTGAAGTCTATAAAAGTTGTAAATAGTTGCCTCTCTTTAGCTGTATATATTTTTTTTATAAGTGACATAAATTGAAATTATGTATAAAGGTCAGGGTCAGATTGGATGTAATGTAGGGTGATGACTCACAATGTACATGTCCTATTGTTTTCTTTGTATCCACTTGTATGTTTGTATTAGTTTTATATTTTGATATGGTCAAAAGACTGAATAAAGGTTCTATTCTACCCAAATGAGACTTCTACTTTTATTTAACTAGTTTGACCTTGAAACTCCTTGAAGAGATATTGTAAGCTTTCTTAATCAAGGCTATTATTTTAACTGACATTTTTTTAACTCACCTGTTTTTTATCATCTATATTAGAATATTGGTGCTAATATATATTAAGCATGAAGGATTTTTCAGGTCATTTTTCTTCCTTTCAAGTTTCGGTTTCGGTTTATTGGATTTATATGCCGTCCTTCTCCCAAGGACTCAGGGCGGTGTACAACATTAAAAAAACATATTACAAAAGTTAAAAAAAAATTAAATAGAATATCCAAAAAAACAAACCCAATTAAGGTTAACAATAACATTTTTAAAAGAAATTCGATTAAAATTAATAATTTATTTTGTTTTGTTCAGGCCAGGCTGGCTTGCTGCAAAAGCCAACTTTTTAGGGCGCGTCGGAAGGACCGGAGGTCGGGGATTATACAAAGCTCCGGGGGCAGCTCATTCCACAGGGAAGGCGCTCCCACAGAGAAGTTGATACATTTCTAAAACTCAGACATTTAAAACTGTTTTGGTCAACTTTTCAAACTCTATTCCACAGTGATCTGCAAGGATTTGATTGGATTCCATAATAAAGGATCCCCCCCCCCCCCAGACATCACCAATCTTCTACCACTAAAGCTTTGCCTCTTGATCAGGGGTTCTGGGACATTTTTTTTTAATAGAATAGAACAATTGGGTTCCACATCAAGAAGTTTGAAATTCTCATCTTGATTACTTGGCACATTTTGATCATTTAAACCAGTGGTAGTCAACCTGGTCCATACCGCCCACTAGCGGGCGTTCCAGCTTCCATAGTGGGCGGTAGAGGTTTGCTGTAACTCTGCTTTATAAATTTTATAAAGTAAAGTTACTTCCCTACTTTATAAATCACCATTACCGGTGGGCGGTTAGAAAATTTTACTACTAACAGAGATACAAAAGTGGGCAGTAGGTATAAAAAGGTTGACTACCCCTGATTTAAACCATTGGGGATTTTTTTTTAAAAAAAAGAAAGTTTACTGTAGAATTAATTTCTTAAAAAAATGGTAAACTCATAAGAGATGAGAAAAGAGTAACAAAACTTCAAAGACTACAAAAATCCAGCACAGATAATCAAACTGTGAGCTGTAATATTTTAGTAGAGAAAGTGCTATTCTTAAAAACAAGACATGATAACTCCACACAGAAAACAAATATATTACAGAAAAGAACTAGAGTGGTAATAACCGAATCCTCTTCTGGGATTTCCTGAGTCTTATCTCAAATGAACTTCTCTGGACTAAAGGGACCAATTGACACCTCTGATTATGCTTTGCAGACATAACCCATGACACCCCTTGCACTTCATAATACATGTTTTGAGTAGTGATGACTTCGAAGGCCCAAGCCTCAAAGGGCATATGGGGAGTAAAAGTCTAGAGATCCCAATCACAATGGGTTAAAGCACTGAGTCCCCACAAAGAAAATTAAAGACTTACAGCCTAGCCAGGTCATCATGTCAAGGGCTTCCAAAGGAGACAAACTTTTGAGTGACCTGGGTTACAAGCTGGGCCAAACCTTGGGAGAAGGAAGCTATTCCAAGGTAAGAGTGGCCACCTCGGCCAAATACAAAGGGCCGCTAGCAATCAAAATGGTGGACCGACGTCGAGCGCCCCGGGATTTCGTGGAAAAGTTTCTACCGCGGGAACTCTCCATTCTGCGAGGGATCCGGCACCCACACATTGTAAGAGTGTATGAATTCATTGAAGTTTGCAACGGGACTCTCTACATCGTGATGGAAGCTGCGTCCACAGACTTGCTACAAATGGTACAACAAGCAGGGAAATTACCCTGCGCCCCTGAAGCGCGAGACATCTTTGCCCAAGTTGTGGGTGCCGTGCGCTACCTCCACGACAGGCATTTGGTGCACCGGGATCTGAAGTGTGAGAATGTGTTGCTTACTTCAGACGGCCGGCGAGCAAAATTGACCGACTTTGGTTTTGGCAAGGAATCGCGTGGATACCCTGAGCTGAGTACTACCTACTGTGGATCAGCTGCGTACGCGTCCCCAGAAGTGCTGATGGGTATCCCCTACGATCCAAAGAAGTACGATATATGGAGCTTGGGCGTAATGCTCTATGTGATGATTACTGGCTGCATGCCATTTGATGACACGCACATTCACAGCATGCCCTGCCGCCAGAAGAAAGGAGTCATGTTCCCTGAAGATCTGCCTTGTCTGTCTGAGCCCTGCAAGGCTCTTATTAGGCAGCTGCTCCAATTCACTCCGGAATCCCGACCCGGCGTGGGACTCGTATCCAAGAACAGCTGGCTGAAAGGGGAAGCTTAAATTGGGAGTCCTTCCCTACCTTGCCAATTGCGTGATGCAGCCAGTTTTATCTACTGCAGGCAACTGTTTCAAGAGGAATCATGGGGAGGAAAAAAAAATGGAAACTACGTCACTGTGGAAAAAGATTTCTGGGATATTGACTAGGGGAAGTAAGAGGGCAAATTGCTTTAGAGGGGGGAAAAAAACCAATTCAAATATAGGTTCCTCTGAAATTAAAGGGACTTACTTCCTAACTAATGTATTCCTGATTGGATGCAGTGAGTTCTTTTAAACTCTCTTTTATACATTAGCTCTCATTCTGTATTTGTCTGTATTTCTTTCATGGTTTCTGAAATGGAGAGCAAGTTTCCTATGCCTAACTCAAGTTTGGGGAATGTGTTTTGTGGGATAAAAGGAAAAGTGTTGCCCAGGCAAATTATTCTACCCATACATAGTAACGGTGGTAGTAGTAATTGTACTATTGTAGTAGTAACTGTGAGAGGGATCTTGGAGTCCTAGTGGACAGCCATTTAAATATGAGCCAGCAGTGTGCAGCAGCTGCCAGAAAGCCAACACAGTTATAGGCTGCATAAACAGAGTGATAGAATCAAGATCGCATGAAGGGTTACAGAGGTGGGTTCCTACCAGTTCGCACCTATTCGGTAGAACCGGTTCATCAAATCTACCGAACCGGTTAGAAGAGGTTCCACCAGTGGACCCAGAAAGCAGGCCACACCTACAGAAGAGGTTCCAAAAATTTTTGAAACCCACCACTGGTCCTTGAATATGATTATTCTACACTATCATGCTCATATTTATAAAACTCAGTGTCTTTGTGAAAGGTAAGGATGACTAATGCATTTGTGGTGCAATCAGAACATTGCGTGTGTTGAAGTTGTTTTAACGCAAACCAAAGATGCCTTTTAAAAAACAAGTTTACATCATATTCTTATGCATGCCAGTGCTGTGTGTGAGGTAATTTAAGGTGGTTCTGACAAGCGTCGGCATCTTCATATCCGGTCACATGGGTGGCAAGCCACTCCCATCTGGTCACATGGGAGGCAAGCCACTCCCACAAAAGAGGCCACACCCACAGAGTAGGTTCAAACAATTTTTGAAACCCACCACTGAAGTGTTACCACCACTTTATAAGGCCACTCTTTGAATACTGCATCCAGGTTTGTACAATGTAAAAAAGATGTGGAGACTCTAGAACACCGAGTGCCAAAAAGGTTGTGCGGAAATGTTGCGCGCACGCACTCAACAGGGCCACACTCCAGAAAAGCCGAACTTCCAGGTTCTAGCATGCATGTGCACGATCAGCTGACTGCCGTCCATGCACAGGCCAGTTTTTGGCACTGCCGCGCATGCAAATGTACCACATTCTGGAAAAGCCAAACTTCCGGGTTCTGCCGTGCACACACACCCAACAGTCAGCTGGCCTAAGCGCATGCGCACACTGTGTGCAAAGGACATCTGACCGTCGGGTGCGCATGCACATCAGAAACCCTGAAGACAAACAGGCAAGGCTGCGCATGCCGGCCGACATGGCTTCATGTGCCACTTTGGGCACACGTGCCATACGTTCACCATCACGACTAGAAAGAGTGCAGAGAAGAGCAACAAAGATGATTAGGGGACTGGAGACTAAAACATATGAAGAACAGTTGCAGGAACTGGGTATGTGTAGTTTAATGAAAAGAAGGACTAGGGGAGACATGATAGCAGTCTTCCAATATCTCAGGGGTTGCCACAAAGAAGAGGGAGTCAAACTATTCTCCAAGGCACCTGAGGGTAGAACAAGAAGCAATGGGTGGAAACTAATCAAGGAGAGAAGCAACTTAGAGCTGAGGACCAATTTCCTGACAGAACAATTAATCAGTGGAACAACTTGCCTCCGACACTGCAAGTTTTTAAGAAGAGGTTGGATAACCATTTGTCTGAAGCGGTGTAAGGTTTTCTGCCTATGCAGGGGTTCGGGCTAGAAGATATCCCAGGTCCCTTCCAACTCTGTTATTCTATTCTAGTCTAAACATTAACATACCCCAACTATTTCACAGAATTATGATTTTCTACCTTGGATTATGCAGGATGCCACACAGTAAAACTAACAAAAAAGTGTCAAAATGGCACCCTAGACATAGAGTAGCTTAATATTTTTAAATTGTAATCAGTGTAATTGGGGGATGATCAGATATATAACAGCAAAATTATTTGAAGAATCCAACTCTTCAATTTACAGAGTAAAACTAAACAAATTTAGAGTTGCACATTATCTCTGATTTTCTGATTTGTGTTATGCTAGGCAGCAATTTAGTGTACTTCCATTACCTGATATTTCCCCCTATGGAATCAGAATGTTTACAAGTACAAATCTCTGATCTGATCGTCCCAGAAATATAACATTGGATTGAAATCAAACTCTTTCTATGATGTTAAAGTTTGGTTCACCGACAAAAGGGCGAACGACAAAACCACGCCCGACTAGTGATTTTAGTGATTTTTAGTGATTTTATTGAAATTTGTAGGCCGCCCTTTTCCCTGAGGGGACTCAGGGCGGCTCACATAAAATCAGGGAAGGGGAAATGCAAACAGTAACATAGACACATATAATAAAAACAATAGGCAACATGCATTCATCATTCGGGAGGGGCAACTATCTTTATCCCCAGGCCTGACGGGCTAGCCAGTTCTTCAAGGCTGTGCGGAAGGCCTGGACGGTGGTGAGGGTACGAATCTCCACGGGGAGTTCGTTCCAAAGGGTCGGGGCTACTACTGAGAAGGCCCTCCTCCTTGTGGTTGCCAGCCGACACTGGCTGGCCGATGGAATACGGAGGAGGCCCAATCTGTGTGATCTAATTGGTCTCAGGGAGGTAATTGGCAGAAGGCGGTCTCTCAAGTATCCAGATCCACTACCATGCAGGGCTTTATGGGTGACTAATAGCACCTTGAAGCGCATCCGGAAATCGACAGGTAGCCAGCGCAGCTCGCGGAGGATAGGTGTAATGTGGGTGAACCGCGGTGCACCCACAATCGCTCGCGCGGCCGCGTTCTGTACCAGCTGAAGACGCCGGATGCTCTTCAAGGGCAGCCCCTTTTCCCTGAGGGGACTCAGGGCGGCTCACATAAATGGAACTAAACATTCTAAGGGCGGCTCACATAAATGGAACTAAACATTCTAAAATCAAGCATATTTATTTAACATATTACTTGTGCATTATATGTTGCACACTAAACCGTGTTGCTGACGTCATCAACAGGGCGACAACAGCGCGGAGACAGAAGCGCGCTGTAAAAGTAACCCTAAACCTAAACCTAAACTTAACCCCTAACCCTAAACTAACCCTAAACCTAATCCTAATCCTAAACCTAACCCTTAACCTAACCCTAACCCTAAACTAACCCTAAACCTAACCCTTAACCTAACCCTAAACCTAACCCTTAACCTAACCCTAAACCTAACCCTTACCTTAAGTTAAATCGGCTTTCTTTCGACGCGCTATTGTAAAGCGCCCTTCTTTCTCCGCGCTGGCTGTTGTCGCCGCGTTGATGATGTCAGCGACACGGTTTAGTCGGGTGCGGTTTTGATGTTCACCCTTTTGTCGGGTCACGTTAAAGTTTATGGAACTAAACATTCTAAAATCAAGCATATTTATTTAACATATTACTTGTGCATTATATGTTGCTTAAAAAGCAAAAAAGAACTGTGTTATATCATCCGTCTGTCTTCTAATCATTAAAAGTATGAAATGAAGGCTAAACAGAAAAGGCCCGAGGTCAGTTTTAGTATCGACTTCCGTTTTACATGCTATATAGAAGAAGGCAGCTGATGCTAAGAGAATTCTCCATAACAAGCCAAAGAGATCTGACTTCCCAACCTCCCGCTTCATTTATTTAAGGTACAGATTGTCTTTAACTTACAACCATTCATTTAGTGAAAGTTCGAAGTTACAATGGGACTGAAAAAGGGACTTATGACCATTTGTCACACTTACAACTATTGCACCATCTTTGTGGTCCCATGATCATAATGTGAATGCTTGGCAACTGACCTCTGTGATGGTTGCAGGGTTTCAGGGTCATACAATCCCCTATTGAGAACTTCTGACAAGCCAAGTCAAGGGGGAAGCCAGATTCACTGACCGTGTTACTAATTTAACAACTGCAATGATCCACTTAACAACCGTTGCAAAAAATGTTGTAAAATGGGGCAAAAACTCACTTCACAACTGTCTTGGTTAACATTTGGGCTCAGTTATGGTCGTAAGTCGAAGACTGACTGTGCTTGTTCGCTACATTTCAGAGTGCTTAAATTTCTGAAGGTGACCCAGCATATTTCCCAATTAACACAAGAGTATTAAAAATTAACGATGCAAAGACGAGTGGAGAAATCGTAAAACCAATCGTATTATGTCTACCACCGTATTCTAAACAGAAGACAGCTAAAAGGAAATATATATGCAACTATTCTTTCAATGAATGTTGTCTGAAATAAAAAAATCTTTTTAAGGTCTTAATTTAAATGAAACAAAGCAGAAGGATTAAGCTGGATGACCCAAGGACAGCGGTAATGAATGTGGAACCCAGGGATGAAATCTATTTACCTTCGCTACCGGTTCACAAATGTGAGCGCAGAGCGCCAAAAACAGACATGATAACGTCCGGGCGGGTGGGCAGAGCCTGCTACTGAGCATGCCTGAAAGGTAAGTAGAACAGCGAGGGGGAGGAAACCGCTGTGCCACATGGCTTAGATTCTCTAGAAAGGAAATCCTGCTTTCTAGTGTTGGAAGAAATGTCCTTCTGGGTTCGGCTCCAAGTGGGCAAAAAGACACTGGAGACATGGAGGCTGCTTGGAAAGATGGTTTTAATGGTGGACAGGACCACATGCCTTGAGTCCTGAACAGAAAAGGTGATCACATGCTTCAATGTTGGGTGGAGAAGAAGAGAGCGTGAAGAAGGAGCTTGCGGGGTTTTTTATAATCTGTTTGGCCCCACCTATCTGTTTCCTGTTCCTGTGTAAGCAATGTATTCTGATTGGTTGTCATACTCCCATGGGGCCATGCAGGAGCAACTCTCTTGGCTGTGTTTTGAATCCAGGTTTGGTTGAGTTCTCAGATGCCATGTGGTGAGAGGGTAAAGGCTAATCATGCCTTAATCCCATCACCCTGGAGCTGAAGGGGAGAACTCTTTATTATGTAAAGGGACTGGCTTGGGCATCTTAATGGCCCATTGACAAAGGGGAATGAGCAGGAAGCTGCAGGGAGCTACTTGGTCTTTAAAACATGTTTCTCCCTTTTCACATCCAGGGAAATATAATATTCTGCTTTTTCAATATTTCCTAGAATATTCTATTTTTCTAGGAGAGGGGTGGGTTTTAGCTTCCTACACTAGCTAACATAAATCACGTGTCACAGCTGATCGTCAAAAATACCGGTTTGCTCGAACCAGTAGCATTTTTTTACTACCGGTTCAGGCAAACCGGTCCAAACCGGTAGCATTTCACCCCTGTTGGAACCCCAATGAAAGGACTATGTTGTTGCTGCTGCTTTTTGTGCATGCAAGTATCACCTTAGTTTCTGGGGCAGAGAGAGAGCTTCTGCCCTGTTGGTGCTTTTTCACGAAGTTATTCTCAAACAGCTTAAAAGATCAGTATCAATGTTTTGAATTGGACTTAGAGCCGACGGGAGAAATTGGTTTAATAAAATCAGTTGATCTGCTGCATTATTTGTGCACTAGTCTCCACCTCATATGTGGAATATGTCAAAGAAGTCTAGCCTGGATATGGGCTAGGTGGAGATGAGTTTCTATAGCAAGTTCTACCACATACGGATGAGAGTCACAGTTAATGCTGTGCTAATAAAAGGTACTCATTATAACCAATTGTGGATGTCTAATTGTATAATAAAATCATCCCGATTAAATCTGGGAAACTGCAAAGATTTCATGCAAACAGAAGTTATAAAATGAATCCTAGTGCCATCCATTAACCCAAGATGCTTCAGATCAACGCTATGCTCAAGAATCAATGGGATTGTATTCCCGCCATCCATTTCCAAAATTAAGCATTCATAAATCAGACTGAGGTCAAAAACTAGATAATGCATTGCCTCCAGAATTATGGGAATGGGACATTAGATACTAGGGAGTAATTTTCAAGATCTAAACGTTTGTCGTGACCCGACAAAAGCCCGCACGACAAAAGCGCACCGACAGAACCGCGTCGCTAAAACCGCGATGTCATCACTGCACCAACAACAGCGCGGCGACAACAGTCCGGTGACAGAAGGGCACTTTACAACAGCGCGGCGACAGAAAGCCGATTTAAGTTAAGGTTAGGGTTAGGGTTAGGGTTAGGGTTAGGGTTAAGGTTAGGGTAGGGTTAGGGTTAGGGTTAGCTTTTGAATGCTAGTAAGAGCATTTTGCTGAGCGCTTCAGAAGGTGCGGATTTGCCTTCCGCGGTTATGTCGGCACGCTAGGGTCACATTTTGCTTAGCGCTTCGGACGGCGCGGATTTGCCCTCCGCGGTTATGTCGGCACGGAAAAGGGCTTCACGGTTTTGTCAGTGAACCAACGTTTGTATCCCCCACCCCATGAAAATTTTATTACTAGCTTTTTTAGGGCAGCAGGAGCACTATCTCCCATCAAGAAGTATGCGTCAGTTGAGAATCATGTGGTAGATTTCCATGTGCCTCAGTCTTCAAGCAATTTATCTACATTCTCACGGTTGCACAATCTGAATAGTAACTAGACAAATAAGGCCGCAGGGAATACTGGCAATACACTTCTCCCATTCTTTTAAAGTTGCCTATTTTATTTACTGCCTGTAATGCACATGTCTGAACAACTCCCTAAAATGTTCTTGACAAGATTTCAGGAGTAGTCTGCCATTGCCTGCTTCTTAGGGCTGTGAGAAAGTGACTGGCCCAAAGTCACCCAGCTGGCATTATGCCTATGAAAGGACTAGAACTCATGTTTTTTTCCAGTTTCTTGTTTAGGACCTTAAGCACTGTGCCAAATTGGCACTCCTTTATATTCATAATTCTAAGTTAATGTGTGACATTATTTTCTTTGCTAAAAATAATAAAAGAAGCAACAGGAGTTGGTTCATGCAGTCTCATTGGTTCTTTTTGCCTAAAATTGTAATGGAGATCTTGAAATATATATGTCATTGTATATACAAATGTGCAACAATTTTTATAACTTCCATATAACTTCTTGCTTAAGGAGAGAGAACACTAAGTCTTACTTCATCATACCACATCCTGTTTTAAAGTCACATGCCCTAGTTCAATTTAATACCTGGTGTTACTAATTATGTGTTGGTCATTTTAATAAAGTTATTGAGGATTTCATCAGACAAGTTACTCCAGAAGTTTTTGGTTCATGATTAACAAACTGATTAACAGTTTGAGGATTGTGCCATAATGTATTAGTAAGACTGACAATTTACACATGAGAAAACATTACACATGACCCTTCAGAAGGGTGTAGTTGCAAATATAAATGAAAGAATACAATTGTTAACTAGCAGTTCAATCAGTAGTAATCTTCTATATTGTTCCGTTCTGTTAAATGATAAAAATCAGACCACGTGGTTGGTTTTAATTCTATGACTTTCATTATGAACATTTTCATTTTAACATTCCAATTATGTAAAATAAAAGACCCAAGACAATATAACCCACAAAGTTAATTCAAGGGTTTCTTAATTTAAGCTTGTTTTATAAAACACGTTTCCAATTAGAAAAATACCCAGTTAAACCATTACAAGAAGTCCTCACTTATTGGCCACTCATTCAAAACTTGCTCGAATTTACAGCATTAAACAAGTGGTTCTTCTGATTGGTCCTTGAAGTTCCAGCTGTTGCAGTGCCCCCTTGGCCACATGATCACAATCAAGGTGCTTGGCAACTGGCTCAGATTTCTGATTGGCATTCCATAATCACTGATGCAGTTTAACAAGAAAAGTCACTGGAGAAGCTGGAGGGAAATCGAAAGTCACAATCATGTGATCTCCTTTCTTAACAACCCACACGGTCCTTGTTTAATGATGGTGTAGATATAAGCTGGCTTTTCCATATCATTTTGTCAGAATTGAACAGGAAAGAGCCATACTAAAAAAACTCTCATGCTGCTGCCATTCTAGAAAAACAGATTTGTAAAGCATTTAAGGATGATGACACATTTTGTTTCCATTTTATTTTCACTGCAAAATCTCCCACATCGAGTGAATTCTTTTAAATGGGTCACAATAAACTTCTCACTGTTGCCAAAACAAATTATATTCCGTGCTTTAGAAGCATCTAGCAAGAATCAAGTGGAATACATGACCAACAAGATCAGCCCAAGACATTTTGTTACATTTAGAAATTGACATGTTGCCGTCCCTCTTTCAATTATGAAAGCCTAGATCAATACAATACAATACAATACAATACAATACAATACAATACAATACAATACAATACAATACAATACAATACAATACAATACAATACAATACAATACAATACAATACAATACAATACCCGAGTTGGAGGGGACCTTGGAGTCTTCTAGTCCAACCCCCTTTCTAGGCAGGAAACCCTATACCGTTCCAGACAAATGGCTTTACAACATCTTCTTAAAAATTTCCAGTGTTGGGGCATTCACAACTTCTGGAGGCAACTTCTGTTCCACTGATTAATTGTTCTAACTGTCAGGAAATCTCTCCTCAGTTGTAAGTTGCTTCTCTCCTTGATTAGTTTCCACCCATTGCTTCTTGTTGTACACTCAGGTGCCTTGGAAAATAGTTTGACTCCCTCTTCTTTGTGGCAACCCCTGAGATATTGGAACACTGCTATCATGTCTCCCCTAGTCCTTTCTATTAAACTAGATATACCCAGTTCCTGCAACATTTCTTCATATGTTTTAGTCTCCAGTTCCCTAATCATCTTTGTTGCTCTTCTCTGCACTCTTTCTAGAGTCTCCACATCTTTTCTACATCGTGGCAACCAAAACTGAATGCAGTATTCCAAGTGTGGCCTTATCAAGGCATTATAAAGTGGTATTAACACTTCACATGATCTTGATTCTATTCCTTCTGTTTATGTAGCCTAGAACTGTGTTGGCTTTTTTGGCAGCTGCTGCACACGGCTGGCTCATATTTAAATGGTTGTCCACTAGGACTCCAAGATCCCTCTCACAGTTACTACTATTGAGGAAGGTACCACCTATACTGTACCTGTGCATTTCATTTTTCTTGCCTAAATGTAGAACCTTACTCTTTTCACTATTGAATTTCATTTAGTTAGATAGTTTTATTAGATCGTTTTATTAGATAGTGCCCAATGTTCAAGTTTGTTAAGGTCTTTCTGTATCTTAAGCCTGTCTTCTATCAATGCTGAATGCTATTTCAGCACTTGTGATTGGATAAGATCTTCGTGCCATTCTCTTCCAGGATTTTTGCATCTCCCCAGTACTGTTTACCTGAGGCAACTGTGGTTCCATTATGGGAAAAGACAACGTATCATGCTACTCTTAACGATATAGAAGAAGAAGGAGGAGGAGGAGGAGGAGAAGGAGAAGGAGAAGGAGAAGGAGAAGAAAAAGAAGAAGGAGGAGGAGGAGGAGGAGGAGGAGGGGAGGAGGAGGAGGAAGAAAAAGAGGAGGAGGAAGAGGAGGAGGAGGAGGAGGAGGAGGAGGAAGAAGAAGAAGAAGAAGAAGAAGAAGAAGAAGAAGAAGAAGAAGAAGAAGAAGAAGAAGAAGAAGAAGAAGCAGCAGCCACAACAGAAGGTGTGCTAAAAAAACACATTTAAGTATTTTTAGCATAAATATTTACATCTTCCTGTGAAATGGACATACATTGGGCCTATTCTGAGCCAATAAAACCATGGAAAGTTTATAAAAACAAGTGGACCTCAAACATGGCCAGTTCCAAATTAATTTCTTTGGATATTCATCTAAGCAGGTAGTCTGATGATTTCCAGGAATGGTAATTAAGCCAGGGCTGTTCACAGTGATAAAAGGAAGGCAAACAGAGTGACTTAACAGGCTTACCTTCTTCTGTATTATATGAAGGGTTGCCATGACAGCACCCTACACCTAAGTGCTTATTAGTCTCAGCAAGCCATTTCCCATTTGAGTCAGATTGCACAATTCTAGGCAGGGATTGCTAAGCCATCTTTGTGAAACAAAATATTTTAGCAGACAATCATGGCAATTAGCATCTGCCAGAGAGAGCTGAAAGACTATTTTAGGGCCAGAATACCTTTTTAATGTTTACAATTGATCACGGCTCTACTTATAACAGAAGTGGCTGTTCTGTCAAATGCAGAGTAATTCTAATTCCAAATGCAGTTTAATTTAGGAGGCAAAACACTACACTTTATTCTTTTCCATTCCTCTGGGAACCCCAGAAAACTAAGACAAGAATAGAATAAACATTCCTCTTAACCTTCTATTTAGCTTGGTTTGTATTTTTGCACAAAACAAAAATAGCTTCAGAAATACAAGTTGAAGGAAGAATGAAACTAAAGTCAAAAGGAGCAGGGAAAATTGCAGAGGAGGTACTGTATGTATTTGGAGGAGCCTTTAAAAAAAAGTGACAGTCATTTTTAAAGACCACTTTTAAATGTGGTATGATTCCAAGAGCGTTCTCATTTCTCCAGTAGTTGCTAAAGAAAAAGAGTAAAGATCTTGGCCTGCCTTCTGGAACGGACTGCAATCCAGACATGTTAGGATTGCAATTCTCAGAATTCTCAGCCAGCCTGCTGATTGGTAATTTGATGAATTGATCCACCAGTCACAGTGCACCGGTATGTGAAAAATCTCACTAGAATATATAGGAGTAGCGATAGCACTTAGACTTATATTCAGCTTCATAGTAATTTACAGCACTCTCTAAGGGGTTTACACAGAGTCAATAGATTGCCCGAACAATCTGAGTCCTCATTTTACCAACCTCGGAAGGATGAAAGGCTGAGTCAACCTTGAGCCAGTCAGGATCAAACTCCTGGAGTGGGTCGCATCAGCCTACAATACTGCATTTTAACTAGTACACCACCACTTGGTGCAGTGGTTAGAATTATTTCACCATGGAAATTGAAATAATGAAAGATTCTTGAAGCTCACAACAATGGCTAATCTATTTATCCTGAAGGATAGGAACTTGTGACTCAGCAGCAGTCTTCTATGAGTCTTTTCAGGATGCAGCTGGGACTCGTTAGGGGCATATTCTGGTGATAAAAGGACGGATGGTGCCATGCCCTGGTTGCAGGAGTCAACGTTCCTTGGTTCGTTCAACATTGATTGATCATCAGTTGTGGTTTATGTAAGATACACTTGGAAAAGTGCTTGGTTTTCTGTAACCCTGATTCAAGGATACATTTGGAGAAGTGCATTGCCGTAAGAGAGATTTGTTTTGTATTCTGTTATCTCGTCAGAGAATGTATTTATGTTATTTTTGGGCTCGCAGCCAGTTTGAGCCGAGAACTGATAAAGAGAGTTCCTTTTAAGTTGTTTGCCTGTCGTCTGTTTAACGAGCGGAGAAGGGGGGACAGAACAGGAACTGCACATTGTACAAATTGTGGTCCAGACCCAACTGGAATCTTATGCTCTAGACCACTGATGGCGAACCTTTTTGTAAAGACGTGCCAAAATTGTGCTATTGTGCGTGCATGTGTGTCCACACCCACAATTCAATGTGCCCCGCCCACCTGTGCATGTGCATGCGGCCCCCACCCTGCACGAGAGGGAGTTTTCATTCTCCCAAAGCTCCGGAGGCTTTCCTGAAGCCCAGGGAGGCTGAAAATGGCCTCCCTGGGGCCCCCTGGAGGCCATCCAGAAGCTGGAAATGGATCTGGCTTCCAGAGGGCCTCTGTGGGAGGCTGTTTTCACCCTCCCCATGCTTCAGGAAAGCCTCCGGAGCATGGGGAGGGTGAAAAACAGGCCCAACTAGCCAACCAGAAGTTCTGGTATTTGCCCTCCGCAGGCTCTGAAGGCTTTCCTGAAGCTTAGGGAGGGCGAAAACGGCCTCCCCCAGCCCTCCGCAAGCCCAAAAAGCAGCACCAGAGCTGACGGCTCATGTGCCAGCAAACATGGCTATGCGTGGCACAGGTTCACCATCATGGCTCTAGACCATGTGGTTCCCAAAGTGGGTGTTACCAACCCCTGGGGGGGGGGGCGCTGGGATGACTTAGGGCAGTGGTTCCCAAACTTGGCAACTTTAAGACTTGTGGACTTCAACTCCCAGAATTCTCCAGCCAGCAGAGCTGGCTGGAGAATTCTAGGAGTTGAAGTCCACAAGTCTTAAAGTTGCCAAGTTTGGGAACCACTGACTTAGGGGTGCGCTAAAAGGCAAGAGGGTGTCAGGGGGGCGCTAAGAGGCAAGGGAGGTGGCAGACGAGTGCTGGAGGTGGCCCCCTCGCAGGGCGCAATTCTGTCTGGGGCTCTGTTGGCCGCCAGTCAGGTGAGCACTTCCGGCAGGGGTGAAATTCAGCCGATTCTGACCGGTTCTCCTGAACAGTAGGACAAATTATGGGCAGTTCGGAGAACCGGTAAAATGCACCACTGACTGGCTCTTGCCCTTCCCACTCATACCTTTTCATACCTCGCCTGCCTAGAGGCACAGGTGCTGCTGCTGATGAATGTATCAATGCAACAATTATTTTTTTGGTAATAACATTTAAGGAATTTGAAATTGCCTCAAATTCCCAATTTAGTCTACTGCTTGGGACTACCTGATATTCCACGTGTTCAAGTATTTAGCAGGCAAACTCTGTTTATATTTTTTCAAGATCAGCCTTGGTCAGCAAAGGTACAGCCATCTGCTATGACCCTCTTCTGCTCCAAGAAACATCTCTACATGTATAAAACACAATGTACTTTGCATGTTTAGTTTTTTAAGACTTTTAGATTTAGTGGTCATCATCCAAAGTAACTGATCCTGCCTCCGTTATTCCACCTTGAAAGGATCATTGTGTCCATTATGTTCAATGATTATGTTTTTCATATTTCCAATATTCACATATTTTTTTTCTCTTGCTCATCTGGCATTCAGCTCCCTGGCCATTTTAATTTTCCCCACTTACTTACCTCCCTTCAAGCTTTCTGTTCAATATGACTCTCATCATGCAAATACCACAACAATAACTCCTGATTACTGTATTCATCTTTGTAAGCATGAGAGAAATATTTGTGCAAGAAGCTAATTAAAACATAGAAATCCAGTAATTTCAGAATATTTAGAGAAATGATGAATTGTAAAACTATTTCAAAACTATTTTGTACCAAAGGTTCATAGCAATTGGCTGCGAAATCACTAGGAAATACCAGGTATATATATAAACTGTAGTTTGGGAAAATAAATACACATACACAAACACACACACAAAGACAGTGGCAAACTACTTATAATATTGCCAGGACAATAACACTGAGCTTGACTTAATAGTCATTACGTCATTATCTTAATAGTCATTCCCCTTTCCAAGGGAACTCTGAAAAATTTAGGTCTAGGTAATAACAAGTGAACTTAACCATATGATCTTCTGTGCTAGCCAAATTTTAAATCATATAATTCTCCAGAGAAAGCATGTCACTTAAATGACTATGTGGTTTCAATGTCAAAATGACTTTTATCTTATTTCTGTATTCCTTTTAATCCAGAGCATCTCTCCAAAGCACAGATATTACTGTCCTTCAAACTTTTGCTTTTTTGAGAAACTTCTCATTCCTTGGAAAGTTTATTTCATTTTACCAGATCATGCCAATCTGCCACAATGCAAAGCCATAGAAGAATTCAGGACAAATTTCAGATATTGTTTACAGTTTTCTATTAAGTAATGAGTCATCCATATTGGATTTGTATTGTCCAGAAGACAGATGTGACATGAGAATTATCTAGTGCCTGTAATTTCAGGTTAATGTTTACCTGCAAGCCAACCTAAATCCCATCATTTAGAGAATGATGAGAGAGAGGGATGAGAAAAAAGGATGATTCACATATTTGTTCTTTTGCTCACCTGGCATCTGAGTGTAATTTTCCCCCCCCTCCAAAGTTATCTTATTCAGTATGAGTCTCATCATCCAAATACCATAAACAAGTCCTATTATTATCATATTTATTAACAAGAGAGAAGTATTTTGTGCTAAGAAACAAACGAAAGCATATAAATTCAAGTAATTTCAGTGCACTTCAAAGAAACAATGGATTGTAAAATCATTTGTGAGGATAATTAGAAACATACTGTATTTGACATAAATAAAACATTACCATCCCAGAACTTTTACATGGTCTCATATTCCTTTTTTTTGCCCATGAAAATGGTCTTGCCTTGTCTGCTGGTGAACTATGTGCATCAACAGATTATGCCTACTACTTTTGGCTATTCCACATTTCTCCCCACCCCATAGACACAAACACACACAGAGACTGGTTTAGGATTAATGATTAATGGTGAACAGTTCCTTCTGGCAATTTCAGCAACTGTGTCCTAATCACAACCAATACTGTATATCACATCCATCAACTGTATCCATAGCAAATAAAAGGCTTTTCAGATATGACATTCTAATGCTAGTAGCAGGCAAAACAGAAATGTGAGCCCATTTTAGACAACTAATTATGGGTTATAAAGAAGCATCACAATGAAAACTACTTCGTTGCTTCTAATTTACATAGGACTATAATCCTGAATCTCTCAAAGTAGGAAAATCAAAACACAGCAACACAAAACAGCCTAAACTCCTTCTCCCCTTTGCTAAGCAGGCAATGTGGAGCGAAAGAAACATTTACGGCACATTCTGTGCAATTGATACTCTCACCCACTTTATACAATGCTAACCTTTTCTTTCCTTGGTACAGTATGTGCTCATACCTGTGTACTAAGTGAAGTAGGAATGTAGGTACTGCTTAATTTACAACAGTTCATTTGGTGACTGTTCAAAATTAAAACAGCACTGAAAAGCTGACTTAAGGCCATTTTTCACACTTACGACCTTTATAGCATCCCCTGTTAATGTGATCAACATTCAGATGCTTGACAACTGATTCATATTTATGACAGTTGCAGTGTCCCTAGACCATTTGCAAACTTTAGACAAGCAAAATCAATGGGAGAAGCCAGATTCACTTAACAACTGTGGCAAGAAAGGTCATAAAATGGGGCAAGGCTCACTGAACATATGCCTCACTTAACAACAGAAATGTTGGGTTCAATTGTGGTCGTAAGTCAAGACTAACTAGTACAGTCACTACACAAAAAATATGAAAAAGGTTTCTAGAGGAAATGAGTTCCTTCAAGGTAATTAGCTGCTGCGGTTGGTTATTGATGGTATTTGAAATTATGACAGTCCCTATACTTATCTAAACCTTACTGCTATTAACCCAAAGAACAGTGAGTCCTCTTCCTTTATTTCCCAATTACAATTCTGACTGATGATACAAACAGAGATGTGTTGTGACTCAGCAGATGTCTGCTGAGAGTCTTTTCGGGATACAAGATTCATTATGCAGCTGGGGCTGGTTAGAAGCAAGTTTGGAGATAAAAGGATGGATGCTGCCACGCCCTAGTCACTGGAGTCAACGTTCCTTCGTGGGTTTCTTGGTTCGTACAACATTGCTTGTTACACTTGGATAAGTGCTTTCTGTTTCTTGTAACCCTGATTCAAGGCTACACTGGAGAAGTGCATTGCTTAATGTAAGATTCACTTGGATAAGTGGTCTGTATGTCTGTAACCCTGATTCATAGAGACTGGGAAGAAGTGTTTTGCTTTCGTTTTGTTCAAATTGAGTTGCCGTAAGAAAGATTTGTTTTCATTATGTTATCTGGTCAAAGACTTGTATTTATGTTATTTTTGGGCTCGAAGCCAGTTTGAACTGTGAACTGATAAAGAAAAGTTCCTTTTAAGTTTGCCTGTCTTGCCGTGAAGGGGGGACAGAACAGAGATGTAAGACATTAGTGGTTTTAAAGCAGAAAACTCCTGAATACCTCTGCTATTGTATAAAGTATATGCACTTTACAACTACATTTCCTACTATGCGAATAGCTTTTGCTGCTACAGGTAGTCCTCAAGTTATAACCAGTCAAATGATCATTCAAAGTTACGTCAGATCCAGTGGTGGGATTCAAATAATTTAACAACCGGTTCTCTGCCCTAATGACCATCTTGGTAGGTGGGGCTCAGTGGTCATGTGACTGGGTGGGTGTGGCCAACTCAAGGTCACTCAGGTCGATGGGCGCTTCACCTTAGCTGTTACAATGTAATAAGGGTTAAATGGAGAGGCAGTTTCTGTAAGCAGGGCAATAAAGATGAGGCTAGAAACAACTCCAGAATGTTTCCTTCCTGCCTTCCTTACAGGATTAGCCCTGCAAAGTGGGAAAAAACAAAAGGAGATTTCTTCCAACAACCGGTTCTCTGAAGTACTTAGAAAGTTATCAACCAGTTCTCCTGAATAGGTACGAACTGGCTGAATCCCACCACTGGTCAGATCCCACAAAAACTACTTATGACCTGTTTTCAAAATTACAGCAGTTGCAGCAACCTTGCAATCACGTGGACAAAATATGGTGGATTTGCTCTTACAAACATGCCTCCCTCCATCCCGCCCCACTACAACCCTACAGGCCTTGGGCCCTGCCACATATCTGATGACATGCTGATATAATGAGCTAGGCAGAAAGGAAATGAATGCTGCTGATGTGAAAACCCAGATGCTCGTCACAATGTAGGGAGGTCTGCATCCCAAATCCAAAATCCTGACACTGCACATCAGCCAGAAAGTGGATAGGTCTCGGAACGTCAAAACCATTGTCCTGGATGAAGCCTAGATCCTACAGGAGGACAACAGTAAGATGGCATCCAAAGATGAGCTGCTGGGAGAATGCCTAAGGCAGCCACAGACATGGGAAGTAGATCAAACAGAGGAAGTGCCGTGGAGTGGCAGACATTGGGATATCCTACAGTGTATAGAAAGGACTAGACCAGTGTTTCTCAACCTTGGAAACTTGAAGTCCACAGTCCAAGATTGAGAAACACTGGACTAGACTAAAAGACAGCAATGAGTCACTGATCATAGCTACACAAGAACGGGTACCAAAAACAAGATCCATAGAAGCAGGGTTCTACCATGCTAGGCAAGATTCAAGACAGTCTAATATATAGTGGCAGGATTTAAGATGCAGACAGGACATCATACGTTGTATGGCATAACCAAGTTGTTGGCATTGTGTATGGAATGTCTTCACGGTATATGTGCTAGAATCTAGACCTTCCCAAGTTCACATGGGAGATTCCACAGAAGGTTGTGGAGAATAACAGGGCTAAGATCTCATAGAACCTCCATATCAGAGGTGGGTTCCTACCAGTTCGCACCTATTCGGTAGAACCGGTTCGTCAAATCTACCAAACCGGTTAGAAAAGGTTCCACCAGTGGACCCGGAAAGCAGGCCACACCTACAGAAGAGGTTCCAAATTTTTTGAAACCCACCGCTGGTCCTTGGATATGATTATTCTACACTATCATGCTCATATTTATAAAACTCAGTGCCTCTGTGAAAGGTAAGGATGACTACTGCGTTTGTGGTGCAATCAGAACATTGTGTGTGTCAAAGTTGTTTTAATGCAAACCAAAGATGCCTTTTAAAAAACAAGTTTACATCATATTCTTATGCATGCCAGTGCTGTGTGTGAGGTAATTTAAGGTGGTTCTGACAAGTGTCGTCGGCATCTTCATATCCGGTCACATGGGCAGCAAGCCACTCCCATCCGGTCACATGGGCGGCAAGCCACTCCCACAAAGGAGGCCACACCCACAGAGTAGGTTCGAACAATTTTTGAAACCCACCACTGCCTTGGAGGTAAAAGGAGTGATGATGCCCCATGTTAAGCCGCATTTTTTAAAGAATAGAGAGAAAAGGAGGAGGAAGCTCGGAGATTTGGATTTAGAAATCCTAGGCCTTGCCCAGCCATGCTATGCCCAACAATACAAAAAGGAAGGCATTTTATACGTAAAAACACCAAGATAATGAGGTGTATGTTTTAAATCTTCTTGCTGTTCCAATGGAATCACAAGTCACCATTCTCACTCCTTTTCTGGTAACTTAAGTGGCTATTTGACATGGTGTGATTTTTTCCCCTCTTTTTTCCCTCCTTTCCTATAACAAAATTGAAAATTACAATTGAATTTTTTCATTCTCAAATTTATATTAGAAAACCTTTTTTTTAAAACAAATTATGAAAGAAACCACAACCTTGCAATTAACATCTGGTAATTTTATTTCACTTCAAATTAAGACATGAATGTAAATGTCATACAAACTTTGAGTTACAAGAAGGGAGAAATCTTTTTCAAAAAGATTTCATTTTCTGCTGGGTGATTGTGTTAAATGTGCTAGATGCATGGCAGAGTACCTGAGATAAAAAAATATTTACAGATGATGCAATCTTTTAGAAATCACAATAATTCATTCTTTGAAAAAACGGCACTATCTCATTTGAGCACAGCAACATGTTATTTTATCGTAGCCAATACTGTGAATGAGCACTTTGCTTATCTCCACTAGTACATAATGGAATCTTATTTGTAGAAAAACAATAATAATTTTCCCAATGAGACAAGTGCATATGACTAAAATCGAATTAGTCCCTGGGATAACTTGAGGCAAAGGACAAGACATTGCTCCCTTACTCTCACTCCATATTCCACATAGAAAAGTCAAACAGATGCCATCTAAGTTCCTTTTAAAAATGTCTTGTCCTTGGGAAGCACGTTTGTGAGACAAGGAGCAGGATTATTCTGTTCAACACCTTACTTATGCTTTCAGCACTTCTAACTTCTAAGGGGACCAGCCCAGAGATCTATCCAACTCACACATATTACTATGTTTAACACTATTCTCTTTGCTTTCTGTTGGCATTAGTCATATTGATTGCTGTCACACAACTTACTTAACATTTGCTAGGTTCATATAATATACTGTGAACTGTAAATTTGCCAAACATTCACAAATACATACTAATCTGTTCTGACCCCCTCCTCCGTCCAGTAATGAAAGCTGAGACAAGCTTAACTAGAATGTACTTTTAATAGCAAGAAGCCAAAATTTCGGTGGCCGAAAGCCAAGCAAACAAACTGATAAGGACCTTGGCAGCAAGTCAGACAAACCTTGGCAGCAATCCAGCCTGCCAAGTTAGTTACGTTCTCTTTAGTCAATGCGTTGACTTCTGCAAGAGGGGCATGTCACAAGCAGTCTTTTTTATAGTCTGGAGAGGAGCCTAATGACCACCAGCTGAGCGCAATTACCTCCTGTAATTGCATAATTGTTCCTGACGGCGAGTAGCTCTTTGATGGTGTGCATCCAGGAACAACTCACTGTTGGCTTCTGGATCACTCTCCCTTGTCTCCTCCCCACTGGTCTAAGGCTCAAGCCCCACCTGGTGGCCAACCAGTCTCTCTGCACCCTGCTCGGAGTCGGAACCCTGTCCAGGGTCCTCCACATCCTCCAGAGCCGACTCATAGGGCCCCTCACTGTCGGAGTCTGCTGGCAGCTCCAACGGCTCCTGCTGGGCCACAACACTAATCCATACAAAAAACACCTAACAATAAATAAACTTAGTGTCTTTAAGTGATTCTCACTGCCATGGGGGGCAAGATCTAATTTTGCAGCTGCAGTTGTAACTTTACTAAGGCCTTTAGAGAGCTGGTTTTTACTCTTCACGTTGCCAAAAATTCATTTTGCAATCTAGCTGAAGGAGATGGAAGTACACAACCTTCTGAGCAACAGAAAAATATCTCAAGGTTGCAGGACTGTAGTTGGCACTGTTTGGCATGGCCATTACATTAACAAACCAATCTCGGGTGACCTGTTGTTTCCCCTCCTTGCTCGATGTACCCCTTTGTCTTCTCTGAGTGAGCTATTATAAAAGCAGATTGAAGGACCAGCACTGTTCATCTTCTCCTTTGCTTATAAACAGTTGATCCAAAAGGGAGAGGAAACTTGGACATAAATAGCAGCAACAAAGAGAGGCTGAATTCATTGAGGACATCTTGCCGAAACATCTTAGACTAAAATGTAAAAAAAATTCTGCTCATACAAGTGTTATTGTGGTCAGCAAAGATCCTACTTAAAGTCCTGTTGTTATCAGAACTATATTGCTAACATATGGAATATATCAGAGGTGGGTTCCTACCAGTTCGCACCTATTCGGTAGAACCGGTTCGTCAAATCTACTGAACCAGTTAGAAGAGGTTCCACCAGTGGACCTGGAAAGCAGGTGACACGTACAGAAGAGGTTCCAAAATTTTTTGAAACCCACCACTGGAATATATGTGCTCAGAAGGACCAAATCTAGTGTGTTCAAAATGAACAAAGATTCACTTGGTGAAAGCTTACTAAACGAGAGATTTAATTGCTATGCAGACCTCTGAGGAGAACATTTGGTATGGTGAAGATCCCCACATTTTGAATCTCATACACTTCAAGTTTCTACTGACAATTTACTGTATGATTTAGTAGCACCTTTGAATTTGATACACATTAGCTTTGAAAGAGAAAAAAGTTTAGTTTATTGATTAAAAACAATCCTTTTTATTTATTTATTTTATTTGCTGATCTCACCTGAATCATGTGATTATATTGTCAGCATCCTCAAATTCATAGCCAATTCCAAACAGGATTTATTAACTTTCAAATCATAGTTTCACATGTAAAACATCAAGACTAAAGGGATCTCGAGATCAGCTAGTCTAACTGGTTTTTCTAAAGAAAGAAATAGTATAATAGAGTTGTTTGCCTACAGTACACATTGTACACATTTCTTTTGTCTTACTGTCAGCTATATGGCAAACATTTTCCATATTTAGAAGAATTATGAAAGCTTGAAAAAAGCTGTTAGGCCACAGATAATAGGTCTGGCAGACATTACATCAAATTATGGCTTGGCATAACAGGAATGAGCCCTTAGTGTTCTTTTCAGTATTATAGATGACAATTAATTGTTGTGGCTACCATAATTCTTCTTCCTACCAATATATAGCTACAGGAAAATGTTGAGTACAATTTAGTGTGCAGTCTCTATTTACACAAAGAAATGGAATGAGAATGGGGATCAGGAATGGCTCAGCAAGTTGCATGAGCCAGCTGTATATTCTAGAATCTTCCAATTTTCTTGATTTAAAGCAAGGTCAAATGAATATTAGTTCCCATTGCACTTTGTTTGAAATCTGCTTTTAAAAACTTTGTCTCCAAATGCAACAACTTAGTAAAATGCACATTTAACTTACATTAAGGTAAATCCCACTAATATGAAACAAAAAGAAGCTTAAATCAGTGTTAAGAACCAACTGGATGTTTTAAGTAATCAAATTCTTTACAGCCAACACAACCCTTTCCTCAGAATACATGCTCTCAATATTCTTTGATGGAAATCATTGCTTTGAGGAACTTGAGCACTTCTTGCAACGTGGAATCATGTTGGTGCTCTCATTTCCAACATTTTAAAAAACATGGAAGCACCTACACAGCTTTTCAACATTTATTGCAACCATTCTGGAAGCACGTGGAACATAATGAAGGGTCTGGAACCCATCATCATGATTCCATTTTATTTCTCCATAATACTTTGTACTTTGTAGGATTTTGATTTATTTCTCTTTAATTATTTATCTTTGGATTTTCTTCCAGAAATTCAAATCTGTACACCTTACCTCAACCATGGCAACTTTAAGATGCCTGGATTTCAACTCCAAGAATGCCCCAGTCAGACAACAAAAATGTTAATTTGAGATCATTGCAGAACTTTTAATCCACAGGAAATGGGATTAATTCTTGGATACAAGTTTAATTGGGATGTATTTAAATTTATGCCTTTGAGTCAGTGTTGACTCCTGGCAACTGCCTAGACAAGTCCCTGAATTTTTGGGGGGGGCAAGGTTTTTAAAAAGTTGTTTGCCTTTGCCTGCTTCCCAGGGCTGAGATAAAGTGACTGGCCCAATGTTAGGCTTTGTGCCTAAGGCAGGACTAGAACTCAGTCTCCCAGTTTCTAGCCTCATGCTTTAATTCCTACACCAAATTGGCTCTCATATCATATTTATAGCTCTATTTACAAATAAAGGTGATAATGTATTTAAACAAAACCATAGAATGTTTTGGAACTGCCAGTGACAATACACAATTATTGTACAGTATGTCAAAATACATTTTCCCAGAAATTCAGGAATTCATAGACTGTGAACTAATCCTCAATTATTTAGGAGTAAATGCTACTGAATTGAAAGTCATGCATTTATAACTAGTTTAGTTTAGATTACAGTATAAAAAGACTAAGGCAAGATAAAAGCATTCCCAAACAAATATGCAGCATAGGGTTATGCTATGCAGCATAAAACAAGTGCAAAAGTATTCCAATTCAGTATGGTGTACACTGATGAGCAATGCCACCTACAGGCAGTAATTAGACTGTATTTGTTTGTTTGTTTGTTTAATTTCATCTTTATTATTTTTATAAACAACTCAAGACGGCGAGCATGCCTAGTAATATTCCTTCATCCTCCTATTTTGGCTTACATCTCTGTTTTGTGAAACTCTTCATACGAGACCATACTGATGAACATAATAAACTAATAGTAGTGCCATATCTTTATTAGGCCAACCAAGATGCCATAAAATAGTGGTCAAATGTTTTGAGTTCTCATTTTCATTATGCAAAATGTTTTGTCTTTTTTCATCAGGCAAGATGTTAGCAAAACAGAGAAGCAGGGAAAGAAAACCAAGAAGATTTTAGAATCAGGGAACTAATTTTAGGGATAATCATAGCTTTCGCCTTCATTGTTGAATTCTTCTTCTGAATCAACAGACGCAGCTCCCCAAGAAAAGAATCCAACTTGGAGAAAGATTTTATACCATTTAAAGAAAGGGTGATAGAATATTTATTTGTCTTGTTGCAAAAGATTGCCCCGTTTGGCTTCTATTGGCTAAAATAAAATTATAGCATATTCCCTAAAACAAATTTAGGATAATCTAGTTAAAAAAATTCTAAATAATGGATGAATATTATATTTTCAAAAAGGGAAATGAAGCTAGTACGTGTTTTTTATGTCAATAGGTTCAAAAGCATCTCTGGATGAGGGTACAGCCTACAAAATGGACCTGCTTTGATTTGGTTCAGTTAGCAGCACTGAGAGTTATGCAAATGAGATTCATTTACTGTTGCTTCATTTATTGTTGGGGGCGATATGCTGACTCTGTAAACCGCTTAGAGAGGGCTGAAAGCCCTATGAAGCGGTATATAAGTCTAACTGCTGTTGCTATTGCTTCACCTCTTCCAGCTTTGCAAGTACTAGAAGAGCTTGCAGAAGATTCCTTGGAGTTTTGAAAAGTGAAGCTGTGCAGCAATTTTGGTGTACTTTTAAAAAGAGAGAGAGAGAGAGAGACTAGGTTGCTCTGCCAAGCAGCTTCGAAAGATAATATTGCTTCAGCCTTTATTGAAGGAAAGTGCCCAACGCAACCTTACCATCCCATTTCTCATTTTTCCAGTTGAAGACCTGTTCTGGCATCTACAAATTTACTCCCGACATGAATTTGAACTAATGCTCATTTTTGTCAGTTACTTCATTTGCATCCACCTGCATCCTTTGAATAAGGGCATCATCGTGCATGATGAAATCACATCATTTGTGTCATGCTGTAATTATCCAAGTGGTATAAATCACCTCAAAGAGTTGATTCATTTCAAGTCCATTGCAACAAGATCTGTTAAGCTTAGGGTCCACTGTATGTTCTATGCTGTGTCTGCATAATTTGCAAACAATTCGTCTCTAACATAACACAGTAGTTTACTCATTTTTAAACTACATTGCAAGATTTCGGAAAATCTGTATGTCAACATAGAGTTCCATTGCGATTTATGCATACATTCAGAAAGTTGAATTGGATAAATGTATGTAAATATTCAAGTTAAAAAAAATCTTTCAATCTATTTTAGCCCCGCCACCTGACTAATCACATTCTTGCAGAATCAAATCAAAGAAAATATCTGCTTACAGTATTATCTAATCTAGCAACCATTAATCATTCTAATTTAACTGAGGACGCTATTGGCCAGGGCATTGACAGGAAAACGAAACCATGTGCCTGCTTTATATGTAATTCCACACAGACCAGTCATCAGAAATCTTTCCCGTTTACTTGTCTGATCTTTTCAAAACTCTCCTGAATGTATGACTGACTGAAATCCTTAACAACAACAACCCAATTCCAGCAGGAATATACGATCTCCAACTCTTTTTTAAAAAATTCCTGTTTCCTGTTATATTGACAACGTTTTTTCAAACACAGCCATTTTCAGGTTAGAAATAACCAGATGTTGTAACATTTGAACCTGGAGATGTGCTTTTTTGTTTATTTACAGAGAAGCCCTAGGGGGTATCAGCTGTATTTTCTCCACATAACATTTCCTCATGTTGGAAGAAATGTCCGTCTGGGACAGAAATGTCCAAGAGGGGGAAAAGACACTGGAAACATGGAGACTGCTTGGAAAGATGGTTTGATGGTGGACAGGATCACATGGTTTGAAGTCCAGGCCAAAAAGGGAAGAAATGCTGAGAGTGCCCTAGTTTTACGCCCAATCTGGGCTTTTGAATTTGAGCTTGTATTCTGATTGGTTGTCAGAATCCCATGGGGCCATGCAGGGGCAACTCTGTAGGCTGTCCTGACTCCCAGGCTTGGTTGAGCCTTGCTGGGTGATGATGTAATGAAAGGGCTTTGAGATTTCTATTATGGCTGTTCCTGAAGGAGGTGGATCTTTGTTATGTAGAATAGACTGGCTCAGGCCTTAATGGCCCATTGACACAGGTGGGGGCCCTGAGTTTCTGCCTCCATTTTAGGGGAAGTATTCTGTTCCTTTTAACATTTCCTAAAATATTTAATTTGTCTAGGAGAGGGGTGGGTGCTGACTCCCTACACTCATGTAGAGATTATGGGGTTAGGGAAGCAACCCATATCTGTTACAATCCTGAATTACATTGAAACCCAAATTATGGCCTTTAGAGTACCAGAATTGGAAGACTCAGTGACACTTCGAATCTTGTTTAGTTTTCAAGTCAAACAGTAGATACCTTTGAAATTTGGAAATTCAGTATTAATAATGACTAATCTTAGTACATAGATTAAGCACTTCTCACATCCTTAATATTTACATGGCATGTAAAAATTAACTACACTGTCAGAACACTAATTGGTTTAGAAGGTTGTGGCTGATCAAGAAAATTCTGAGTAGAACCAGAGGGGGTTTTCTTCATTTGTACAGACTTCCTCAGAGAAGAAATGCTTCTTTGTTATTTCAGTTGTGCTGGTTATTGTGCTCAACCCATTTAGAATACGTTCTTATTTACTGTACTGAAATAAACCTAGCATGTTGCTAAATACTTCTCCATATTTCTGCAGACAATAAGAAGTTTCATGGACATAAAGTTTACCTGTGCCTAATTCCCTTTAAAGTCTGATCATTGGAGGCTTGGGCTTCTTTAATATAATCATCATCAGTCCATACTGGAACTGAAAGTCTCATAAGCAGTGATTCAAGAATGCAACTCTTGATAAATAAGGTTTATCACAGCATCTACTGTATATCAGTCAGTGTTCAACTCTTAAACCTTTTTTCTCCTGTCTGTGTGTCTCCTTTCTCTTTCCCTAAGTGGAGAAGAAGGCACCTGTGGTTTGTTACCCAGACAAGTTGGGTCTCAGACTCCTTTTGGCCTGCCATGTCTAGTCCTTAGGCTCACTACTTTCACTCTCTGAACCATCAGAAGCAATTGGAAGACAATCCACAATTGTGTTTCCTTCTGCTGATTCAGAAATGCTGAACTTAATTATTCCATCTAAGCAGTTAAAGGGTTGAATACCTGTATCCGTTTCACTTCTGTCGTGTTTATTTAGCTAGTGGGCATGCTGATGGGAAAAACAGAACAGTCCTTTCTGGAGGGGGTCCTTTCCCTTTGAAACTCTTCCTAGCATAGCTCCACATCAGCAAGCAAGGCTGGGCGAAGGTTTTCACGCAGAGATTACGAGAAATGGTCAAGAAAAGCCATGGCGGTATAGTGGTTAGAATGCAGTATTGCAGGCTAACTCTGCCCACAGTCAGGAGTTTTATCCTGACCAGCTCAAGGTTGACTCAGCCTTCCATCCTTCTGAGGTCAGTAAAATGAGGACCCAGATTGTTGCAGGCAGTATGCTGATGTTGTAAAGTACTCAGAGAGTCCTATAAAGCACTATGGGATGGTATATAAGTTAAGAGCTAAGAGCCTGTAGAAGTTCTGCACAGGAGAGGGAAGGAAATGAATTGTCTTCTTTTAAATCATTTTCTTTTTAAAAAAAAAATATTTCTCATATATACATTCACAATTATATGATCTCATAACTGTTATTGATAATATGTATTTGTAACAATTTTTCTCCCCTACAGTTGACAATATAATTGAAGTTGCTTTCTTACCATCCCATAAACCCATCTTATTTTACAACAATCCTACTTCTTCTTCCTTCCTTCCTTCCTTCCTTCCTTCCCTCCTTTCTTCTCTCCTTCTCTCCTTCCTTTCTTCCCTCCTTCCTTCCCTCCTTCCTTCCTTCCCTCCTTCCTTCTCTCCTTCCTTCCCTCCTTCCTTCCCTCCTTCCTTCCCCCCTTCCTTCTCTCCTTCCTTCCTTCCCTCCTTCCTTCTCTCCTTCTCTCCTTCCTTCCCTCCTTTCTTCTCTCCTTCTCTCCTTCCTTCCCTCCTTCCTTCCCTCCTTGCTTCCCTCCCTCCTTCCTTCCCTCCTTCACTTCCTCCTCCCTTTCCTTCCTTTCTTCTCTCCTTCCTTCCCTCCTTCCTTCCCCCCTTTCTTCTCTTTCTTCTCTCCTTCCTTCTTTCCTCCTCTCCTTTCCCTTCTCTCCTTCCCCTTCCTCTCCTCTACCCTTCCCTTCCCTTCTTCTTCCTTTTAAATCATTTTCAGGTTCCATGAAAACAGGCTCATGCAGGAGAGGGCAGTGTGCATTAAAGTTTCATGTATCACAAAAACTGAGCCAATTAACCCGATTAAACCCTCCTGGTAATTGGCCTCATCCATATAGTTGAAGGGGGTAAAGAGGAAGTAAACTAATACTTCGCATTCTAGAAAGACTTTCCAAAATCAGAGTCTCCATCACTGCGGCCCTTTCAGATTTCGACAGCATAGATGCCTATAATACCCACACAAATAGATAAGGGACAACTCCTTTATCAGATTTCGTCAGCTGGGGATGGGGGCGCATGGGACGTGTGCTGTGTGGACTTCAAAATTGAATAAACGGACACAGATGATTAACTCTGAGGAGTTTAGCTTCAGTGTCCCAAAGACCTCGGCTTCATTGGGAATTAGTTGGTTCTCTTCCGTCTACTTTCTCTCATGCAAACACCTTCCCTGACTATCCTTTCCAACATCTGTGATCAAGAAGTCCTAGAGAAGTTCTGCAAAATGAGGTGTACTTTCTAGGCATTGCATCCCAGTAGAGTTTAAATTGTTCTGTCCTCCCTAGGAAGGTGAAAAAGGTGGAAGTAGGCTTGGCTTCTTTAAATGTGTCTAGAGGGATTCTAGCCATCAATCATTGCTTCCAGAGGATGGGATGTGCATACAGTTGTGTATATGTGTGAAACAGAGAGTGAGAGAGAGAGATACAGCGCTCTTCTATGTGTGTGGTCTGCTTTTGGACAAATAAATTCCATTTGTAGGATTTGTTCACTCCTTGTAGGATTTAATTTATTTATAACATTTATATAACATAACATTTCTGCCTATCCTTTCACTAACATTCTTCCAGCAATGAAACACAATAAGATTTGGCTGAAGCTTGCAATTTAAAAGAAAAAGCAACATACAAAGAAAAAGGAAGGAGAAAGGAAGCTTGCACAGTCTTTCTCACAACGTAAGGGATCAAAACAGTTGAAACAGCATTAAGTTACAGCTGTCGATCAGGTAATAATTGAGGAGAGTCCAGGTATGCTATATCATAGATGTGTGTTGCATCTATTTAATACACAGTATAAACTTGCTTAATATTTATGCTGCTACTGAATACTTCTACAGGCAACTCCTTTAGAAGAGCTATAATAGTCTCATAAGAGAAAAAATATATTATTATTGTTTATCACAAAATCAGCCAGATATTTAGACTGCGTGGCATTTTTAGCCACCTATCAAGTCCTTCCCAAGGACCTAGGGATATAGGCAGAAGTTGTTTGGTGGTGTTAAGAGAGGCAGTTTGGTCTAGTGTAGAGATGGGTTCCTACCAGTTCGCACCTATTCGGTGGAACCGGTTCGTCAAATCTACCGAACCGGTTAGAAGAGATTCCACCAGTGGACCCGGAAAGCAGGCCACACCTACAGAAGAGGTTCCAAAATTTTTTGAAACCCACCACTGGTCCTTGGATATGATTATTCTACACTATCATGCTCATATTTATAAAACTCAGTGCCTCTGTGAAAGGTAAGGATGACTACTGCATTTGTGGTGCAATCAGAACATTGCGTGTGTTGAAGTTGTTTTAACGCAAACCAAAGATGCCTTTTAAAAAACAAGTTTACATCATATTCTTATGCATGCCAGTGCTGTGTGAGAGGTAATTTAAGGTGGTTCTGACAAGTGTCGTCGGCATCTTCATATCCTGTCACATGGGTGGCAAGCCACTCCCATCCGGTCACATGGGCGGCAAGCCACTCCCACAAATGAGGCCACACTCACAGAGTAGGTTCGAACAATTTTTGAAACCCACCACTGGTCTAGTGGTTAGGTCACCAGGCTAGAAAGTGGGAGAGTTTAAATTAGAAAAAGTTCTCATTTTGCTTTAGGCAATGAAAGTTTCTGTCCAACCCACCTCACAGGGTTGTTGTGGAAAAAAATACGAGGAGGAGGAAGTATGAGATATGTTCATTGCCTTGAGTTTTTATAAAAAAATAAAACTGGGACATAAAGTAAATAATAATAAAGGTATAGTTGCAGGATATAAGTTGTTCCAAGTAAAGCTGCCTTTTGCAAATTGACTGATTGTGATTTTGGTCAATGCTGATGGCATTCAAAGGGTGCTCCAGATGTTTTGGGATTGCATCCAAGGCACCTATTTTTATTACTATTTGTGTTCTTTTGCTACAGTTATTTCAGATATCTTGTTTTTGTTGGACTTGATTTTTAATAACCTATTATTATTTCTTAGTTTTCAATCTTTGTATCTTTGTGATCAGTAAACAAATTTTCTTCCAATAATCCTGCAGCTGCTGACCTTAGTTGCTCAGCCAACGGCCCTGAGGCCTGCAGTCCATTTATCACCAGATGTTAAAGAACTCCAACATTTAGTGCAGTCCTTGTTGACTATGTATGGGTTTCTGTAAATTACGTCTCGCCATTAATTTATGGGAGAGACACTGGATCCTCTGATGAGACCTGTCCAGCAGCGGTGGGATTCACTTAACTTCCCTACCAGTTTGCAAATGTGAGTGCTCGCACGCACCACATCTGCACATGCGCACCACCTTCATTATGTCGGGGCGGGTGGGCGGAGCCTCCCGCAGCTGCCACTATCGGTTTTTTATGGATCTTTGAAGGTTTTTGTTTCTCTTTGGCATCATGTGCAGGAGTGGTATTCACTTACCTTCTCTACCAGTTTGCAAATGTGAGTGCATGCACTCAACCTTCCACGCATGCGCTTTGGCTAAAAAAAGGGGCCTAATTGGGATGCCATAGAGCCGGGGTGGGTGGGCAGGGCCAATCGCAATTTCCACTACCGGTTCGGGCAAACCGGTGTGAACCGGCAGAATACCATCTCTGGTAGATTGTAACAAGACAATGGATATATCTGAAGTCTCTCCAACAGTTTCCTTTTTTTCCCCAACTCTGTCTAAGATAAGGTAATAAATTCATTGTAGAGCAAATCCTATCAGATTCCCAATTGCATGAGAAAGGTAAATCACTTGGCATGCAAAGGTGGAGAAATTGAAGAAGTAAAGAGCAAGGGACCACTGCCTTAACAGCACAGCCATTCTTGCCACAGAGCAGGAAGCAAAGTACCTACAAATTTTCTAAAGTTTCCGGAGCAAAATGAACTCTGCCTTTCCTGAAGCAATTTGCACAGCTGGAGGACTCAGAGAGTCACCTCTCACTCTAAACAAGCCAGGACTGAGGAATTGCTTGTTCTTTCTGGTCATTCTGTGAATTGCTTCTATTGGACTTTTTTTTTAATTACACTACTACAGTTTAGGCTGGATTGCGGAATTACTTTCACTTCTGGATTTTATCACTCTTTGCCTTTTTTATTTTTCTTCATTATCATATTAGTTTTGTGTTCTGACCCCCTCCTCCGTCCAGTAACGAAAGCCGAGACAAGCTTAACTAGAATGTACTTTAATAGCAAGACCAAAATCTCGGTGGCTGAAAGCCAAGCAAACAAATAGATAAGGACCTTGGCAGCAACTCAGACAAACCTTGGCAGCAATCCAGCCTGCCAAGTTAGTTACAACAGTTCTCTTTAGTCAATGTGTTGACTTCTGCAAGAGGGGTGTGTGCACAAGCAGTCTTTTTTATAGTCTGGAGAGGAGCCTAATGACCACCAGCTGAGCACAATTACCTTCTGTAATTGCGTAATTGTTCCTGACGCCGAGTAGCTCTTCGATGCCGTGCATCCAGGAACAACTTACTGCTGGCTTCTGGATCACTCTCCCTCGTCTCCGCCCTGCTCGGAGTCGGAACCCTGTCCAGGGTCCTCCAAATCCTCCAGAGCCGACTCATAGGGCCCCTCGCTGTCGGAGTCTGGTGGCAGCTCCAACAGTGCCTGCTAAGCCACCACAGTTTTGTGTATTTATCTTTTTTATTGTTGTATACACTGTCAAATACAACAGATGTATTATAGCCATCCATTCCTGCTGAAAACTAAATTGGAACTTAGCTCCCTTCCCCCCCCCCCGTCTCAATGGATTATGGGAGTATGTTGCTCCACATTGCATATCAAGCTCTTTTATTTTAATCATTTTAATCATATATTATGATGCAATCAAGATCAGTTCTGCTCTAAATTCTCCTTGGCAAATCTTCTTTTTCAGAGCCTCTGTTTAGCATAACTATTCCCAAACATGCATTAACGTTACCTTTCTCATTACCTAGCCTAATGCCTGATGGGGAATGGACTTTTGCTCTTAATAATGTTACACTCCCTGAATTCTAAAATGAAAACACTCTTCAAGTTCCATCCAGTCTCCAGTTAAATATTTTGCATTCCCATTGTGTAGTGCTTGTAAATCCCGGCATTATGTGGAAATGATTGCTTTCATTTAATACATTCTTCAAAGAGTCTGTGGAGATGTCTACGATATCAGAATGTTATTTCTGAACTTTAATTATAATTTTAATCAACTGCAATTTTCCATTTGTTTGTCCTGTAATGCTAATTATTTTTGGCTGTCATGAAGCATTGGGAATGATGCTTAATATTAGTAACGTTTGTTGTTAAGCAACTTTGCACATTGCTGCGCCTGTTTAAATGGCAGAAGTAAAAAACAACAACACTTATTTCTGGTTTTTGAAAAGCCCCTATGGAAAAGTGAACGATTATTTGAAGCTTTTTCCAACAACCTCCTAACACATATTTATTTTTGTCTCGGTTTATTTATTCAGTTTTGTTCCCATGATTTTACAAAATGAGTTTAGGGAATTGGGCCTAGGAAGCTACCAGATTAGAAGTTACCTTGAAACTGTATAGAAAAGGTAGCTCACCCATGAGACAACTGAATTGCAACACAGAATGAATGAGCAAAGTAAAAAATAGTCTTAAGAAGAGAGAAATATATATTTTACTGTAACTACCAGGCCTAATTCCATACATCTTAGCAAATGAAAACTTACAGTGAAGCGTTAATATTCCACCTTCTTTCTTGGGGTGAATTTCTTGTAAGTGATGAAGGTCACAGAAGCCACGTACAGATGGAATGGAATGGAATGGAATAGAATAGAGAGTTGGAAGGGACCCTGGAGGTCTTCTAGCCCAACCCCCTGCTTAGGCATTATTTTAAGGATAAATAATGATAGATAGTGTAGGAAGTTATCACCCAGCCCTCTCCCAGAAAAATGAAATATCCTAGGAAATATTGAAAAGGCAGAATATTTCTCTGAATGTGAAAAGAAAGAAACATGTTTTAAAAGACAGAATAGCTTCCTGCAACTTCCTCCCCATCCCTCTTTGTCAATGAGCCATTAAAGCCTGAGCTAGTGCACTTTACATAATAAAGAGTTCTCCCCTTCAGCTCCAGGGTAATGGGATTAAGGCATGATAATATTGGCACTTTACCCAACTCACCACATGGCATCTGAGAACTCAACCAAACCTGGATTCAAAATGCAGCCTAGAGAGTTGCCCCTGCATGGCCCCATGGGAGTCTGACAACCAATCAGAATACAAGCACAAGATCAAA
Organism: Thamnophis sirtalis; assembly: GCF_051295495.1. NCBI lineage: Eukaryota > Metazoa > Chordata > Lepidosauria > Squamata > Natricidae > Thamnophis > Thamnophis sirtalis. The sequence goes on from NW_028261381.1 coordinate 12,908,377, forward strand.
GGCCAGAGAAGGCATAAATCCAGGGACTCAGCATCTCATTCCTCCCTTCTCTTCTCTTCTCCACCAACATTGAAGCATATGATCACCTTTCCTGTACAGGACTCAAGCCATGTGGTCCTGTCCACCATTAAAACCATCTTTCCAAGCAGCCTCCGTGTCTCCAGCGTCTTTTTCCCCACTTGGAGGCAAACCCAGAAGGACATTTCTTCCAACAATAGATTGGATGGATGGATGGATAGATAAATGTATCAACTGCAATATGTTAGCCAGATTTCTGAAGGTTTACTTGTATTTTGTCTTCAAATTAATTAAAACTCTGCTAAAATTGAAGCATTTAGTGATGGGCAATGGAAGTTCTGCAAACTGTTTCCAAATTTCTGAAAATTAATTGTTTCAAGAAGTATCCTGTCCTCTTTAGGCAATGAATTCCAAAGCAATAGAGATCTTTTTTTTAGACTTGGATTAAGAGTGGAGACAATATTTTAGTGGATGTTAATTGGACCATTGCAGCATGAATACAAGAATGTAGTCTTGTTTCGTGTTTTCCCATTGGCTTTAGAACTACTTTGGGGCAGATTTGAGCTCTAATTGGGGTGCTCGACAGAATTGCATGAATCTCTGTGTAATAAGAGCCGAGGTGGCGCAGTGGTTAGGGTGCAGTATTGCAGGCCACTTTAGCTGACTATGATCTGCAGTTCAGCGGTTCAAATCTCACCGGCTCAAGGTCGACTCAGCCTTCCATCCTTCCGAGGTGGGTGAAATGAGGACCCGGACTGTGGGGGCAAGTTGCTGACTCAATTTGCTAAAAAAAATTGTAAACCGCTTAGAGAGGGCTGAAAGCCCTATGAAGCGGTATGTAAGTCTAATAAATAAATAAATAATGCTGTCCCAGTCTTAACTGGCTGTCTCTTGATACATACATTTCATGAAGGAAGCATTAGGGAGCAGAGTAATAATATATACACAAATTGGAAAATATTTTCCTACAGTTGATAGAAGGTGACAGACATTGCTGGTGGCATGCCTTAATAGTACTGTATAAATAAGAAAAACACCTTGCTTATCGCACTTATAAGCCAGCCAATTTAATGAACGTCTTACTTGTCCCTGCTTGTGGAGCATGGTGCTGTGCCAGGATTAGGGATGCTTGTCCTCTCAACTTGGTTATTTTAACAATAGCACTTTATAGCATTTATTGTGCTGTTTCAGATATTTCATGTTTTTTTTTTCTGCTTTGCAAATTGCCTTGTCGGAAAGCTATGTACAGCCTTAGTAAATAGCCTTGTTGCACAGCTGCAAAAGTTCTCAGCTGCAAAAGTTCTCTAGCTACTTCCTGATTTTTAAACTATTTCCATTCTCCAGTACTTCACACTAATCCCCTAAACCTTCCCTTTTCCAAATAACATAACGTTTACATATGCTTATTTCTTTTTTAAATTGTAATTGAGTTGGAGAGGGAGTCACAATTAGCATTACACTGAGGAGAAAGTGTTGAATTATTTTCCCCACATGCACTGGAGACAAAAAAATCTCTCTCCTAGAATTTAAGGTGAGGGAAGAGAGAGAATCCCAAAAGTTGTTTTAGGTTGCAGAAGTCTGAAAGCAGAGTTCCTACTTCATCTGCCCCTTGGAACAAAACTGTGGCTATGCGGTAGTTCACAGAATTGTCAAGTTTACATTCAAAAATCGAAAGAAAAACTCGGTTCTGAGGAAACCACAAAGATTCCTCCACAGTGCTATTAATTTTCAGTAGTTATTTCAAAGAATTCAACAGGAACTGGCTCACCCATATATATATACATTTTGGAGATTTGCAGAAGATAAAGACCCTGCCTGCAAAAGCTTAAATTTCAATTTTTTAAGAAATTCTTGAGTTTTCTCAAACATTCGTACTATGCTGGCTGGCTGGCCTCTTCAAAGAGTCAGTTACCTGGAGAGGGCATACTAGCAAAGACAAACAATTTGGTTTCCTTTCAATGAAAGTTAATGCATAATATTGCATCCAGTTTTGGTCACCACAATGTAAAAAAAAATGTTAGACTCTAGAAAGAATGCAGAGAAGAGCATCAAAAATGATTAGGGAACTGGAAGCTAAAACATATAAAGAACGGTTGCAGGAACTGGGTATGTCTAGTTTAATGAAAAGAAGGACTAGGGGAGACATGATAGCAGTGTTCCAATACCTCAGGGGTTGCCACAAAGAAGAGGGAGTCAAACTATTCTCCAAGGCACCTGAGGGTAGAACAAGAAGCAATGGGTGGAAACTAATCAAGGAGAGAAACAACTTAGAGCTGAGGAGAAATTTCCCAACAGTTAGAACAATTAACCATGGAACAGCTTGCCTCTAGAAGTTGTGAATGTTCCAACACTGGAAGTTTTTAAGAGATTGGACAACCATTTGTGTGAAATTATGTAGGGTTTCTTGCCTGAGCAAAGGATTGGACTAGGAGATCTCCAATGTCCCTTCCAACTCTGTTATTTTATTCCATTCGATTCAGCATGAAACATCTGCTTATCTGTTTTGTAATTCATTTTATTTGCAAATAAGCCTGCATATAACAAAAGCTATAGGCAAAGCAAATAGACTGCTAGAACAGATCGGCAAGCAGCATAATCTTGCAGCAATTTCCCATACAATGAACTTCAAACTTGAAGGCTGTATTCAGATTTTAACTGGTTTCATCTGAAACTGCTCCGTCTCTTTTGTTCATTTCCTCCATTTCCTTCAGGCATCACTTTCAACCGTGCAGCAAAAACTCGCAGGCCATCAAGAAAGGCTTCCACAATTAGTAAGAACCTCCTGAAGCTCCTGGACAATCGAACCAAACTAATATAAGCCTGCCTTCTATTTATCATAACTTGAATCTATTTCCCCCATTTTTCCCCCTAAAAAACAGTTCAGTCCAACCACCTTCCACTTCTCAATGCAGGTTGCAAAACATCCTTCGAAACAATTGACTGGGAAAAGATTCATTAAAATAGCATCCGAAAATAATTTGTAGCACAGCTTAGAAGAAATGTGCAAGCAGGTTAATTATTGACACATATCCTGTGGTTGCTCTAATTCAAATGCCTATTAAATCTGTGGAAACATGCACATGCTGTTTCAAAGAGATTGGGTATATTCCTCTGTCACAGAAAATACCTTGGGATAATTAAAAAATTGCCAACATCTTTGAAATGCCATCCTTTAGCTAAAAACTATTTTTAAAAAAACATCTAAACATTTATTCCTCTGTCTCTGCTAAATGCTTTAAATTCAATTTTGCAGCTATTTGACTTTTTGGAGAACCGTAAAGAAATCTAATTTTTTTGATCTGTCTTTGTACTGCTTTTAAGGAAAAATGACAGTCCTCACTGAGTTACCTTAAAGAAATGAAAGCAAAGCTCATCCTATCTGTTATGTTTTAGCTGTCAATAAATACACTAAAATATTTGTTTGCCTTTTTTATCTGTTGTGACTGACACACATTTTTTCTGTCTTCTTTAAAAAAAACATGACTAGCATATCTGTTTACTTCATACTTGAATGTTAAATGTGGTTTTGCAATATAGGTGCCAAGTAACTAAGTTCTTTTCCCCACCTATCTTTGATTTTTTTTTAATGCATCTGTCTGACTTGTGTTGATAACAGTCAACAAGAGGCATTTTTAAAAGCCGTTCTAAAAAAGGGATTGTTTTTAGTGATGCTTTGCTAAATAGCAAAGCAGAGCAAATGTTTAAACGTAGTCAAGAACGCACATGGGGTGATTCAGATATTTTGAGATGAGCACCATGGACAATCCTTGAACTCTACCCCATCCAGACACCTTTATTGCCATATCTACAAACCCCAGCATTAGGAGTCAGTATTTATGTTCAAAGAAAATGAAGCCTTCACGGAAATAAATGCAATTGCCCCAAATTTCAAAAATAGCAACTAAGGGAGCTGCCAGAAATATTGGTTGCTGGGGCAAAAGGAAACTGATATTTACCGCAACCAACAAAAACAGGCATGCAATCAGGGGCAGCAGATAGTGCAATGCCATCATGACGATGCCTTCTGAAGAAAGAAATCGGTTCCACCACAAAACCGCGCTCGACTAAACCGCGTCTGACTAAACCGCGTAGCTGACATCATCAGCAGGGCGACAACAGCGCGGAGACAGAAGCACACTGTAAACCCTAAACCTAAAATTAACCCCTAAACCTAAACCTAACCCCCCTAAACCTAATCCTAATCCTAATCCTAATCCTAATCCTAATCCTAATCCTAACCCTAAACCTAAACCTAAACCTAAACCTAAACCTAACCCTTAACCTAACCCTAAACCTAACCCTAAACCTAACCCTTAACCTAACCCTAAACCTAACCCTAAACCTAACCCTAACCCTTAACCTAACCCTAAACCTAACACTAAACCTAACGCTAAACCTAACCCTTAACCTAACCCTTACCTTAAGTTGAATCGGCTTGCTTTCAAAGCGCTATTTAAAGCGCCCTTCTTTCTCCGCGCTGGCTGTTGTTGCGCTGTTGATGACGTCAGTGACACGGTTTAATCGGGTGCGGCTTAGTCGAGCACGGTTTTGACGGGTCACGAAGAAATCTTCATGATTCTAATACAAAACAATACAAAAAGAGACCCCTCCCATGTTCCTTTATCCAAAATAATCTCAAGGTTTTGAGTCTTGTTGCTCAAGGAGGAGCGAGAGACTTTTTTTTTTTTTACAAATATTCCTACCTATTTGATTTTTGCAATATATGAGAAGATGCTGTTACTGTCCAGGATACTTTTACTGCCATTGGAACACAAGAAAACATTTTGTAGGCTGGGCAGTTTCTCTTCCTCCTCAAATCATATCACATTCCTGCTTTCTGAAGGCATTTCTGGTCTTGCTTGGGAGAAAGTGGCATAAAGGTTCTACCTCAAAAAAGGGACTGACTTTCAGAGGCATATTTTACACTCTTGTCAAGAAATATTACACCTGTCAATTTTGTCTCACATGTAAAATACTGAATGCCAGCTCTTGGCATTTGGAGTCAGTATAGTGTAGCATTTTGATAGCTTTGTTCTCTCTTTATACATTGGACCATGTTAAAACAGATTTAAATGAAAGCAGTACTTTGATGACATCTTGCCCTTCTGTGCAATAAACTAAAGGATTTGTTTGCAATTGCTTTACCCAGATGTATTTGTATAGGATTATGAGCAAAAGAAGCATCAGCAAGTGGTTACATGCAATATTCATGTTTAAATCAAGATGGTTGCCGTACTATATCCAAGAATATTAGCATCTGCCTCTACTAACTTTCCTGGTGTAGGGTTATGACCAGGGCCAGCTCTAAACTAAGGCCAAGTAGATCTTAGGGTTGCCAAATTTTAGGGGGCACCAAAACTGAAGAGTCTTCCAAAATCACAATTACAAAAGTGAAAAGCAGTAACACCACACTGTCAAGTGTTAAACACACCCGATCAAGTGTTAAATATAATTTTGCAGAATTGTTGCCGTGTGACAATAATGAGTTCCAATGGAATTGAAATTGTATACTGGGTAAATAGGATAAAAATGTTTTGAGAAAAGGAAAAAAAAAATGGCTCGGCTGAAAATCGTAAGTGTAGCTCAAAAACTCAAAAGAAACAAGAAACTCTGAATCTTTTCGAAATTCCTAACAAAACCAGAAGGTGAGCCAAACTATTGGGGACACCAGAATATGACTTTGCTTAGGGTGTCAAAATGTCTAGAGCCAGCCCAAGTTATGACTTCTAGGGTCAATGCCTCCCTTCTCACATCACAATGCTTCCATGCCCCCATAAGCCCCACAAAGGAGCCCAGCCTGGAAGGGTCTCATTTTAATTTCAAAGTGCAGGAAGAATTGCATGCTACTCAGTATGGCCATTTGTTATTTATAAGTCAGTGCTGAGATTTGTACAACCCGCTTATGTTTTCTGCAGATGCTGCCAATAGCGTATGTATGGTAATACCCCATTGCATAAACCTCCATCTAAATCAGTATTTCTCAACCTCAACAACATTAACGTGTGTGGACTTCAACTCCCAGAATTCCCAAGCGAAGTTGGGTCAATCCAACTTAAAGAGCCGAGGTGGCGCAGTGGTTAGGGTGCAGTACTGCAGGTCACTTCAGCTGACTGTTATCTGCAGTTCAGCGGTTCTAATCTCACCGGCTCAAGGTTGACTCAGCCTTCCATCCTTCCGAGGTGGGTGAAATGAGGACCCAGACTGTGGGGGCGATATGCTGACTCTGTAAACCGCTTAGAGAGGGCTGAAAGCCCTATGAAGCGGTATATGTCTAACTGCTATTGCTATTGCTATTGCTACTGAAAACTACTGGTTCAGATTAGGGTTGGTTTACTTCAGTGGTGGGATTCAAATTTTTTATTACCAGTTCTGTGGGTGTGGCTTTGTCGGTGTGATGTGACTTTGTGGGCGTGGCTTTGTGGGCATGGCAGGGGAAGGATACTGCAAAATCCCCATTCCCTCCGCATCCCACTAACCTGCCTTTCAGCTCCATTTTCCTGTTCAGGGCAACAAAAGAAGATCAGATGGGCGGCTGGGAAGCAGTGGGAGCAGGGCCAGCCTATTTGCCAGTTCTCCAAACTACTCAAAATTTCCACTACCGGTTCTCCAGAACCTGTCAGAACTGGCTGAATACCACCTCTGGTTTACTTCAATCTTTTATACATTTTGTCTTTTAATTATGAATCTATAAATAGTGTTAGTAGAAGGCAGGAACTAGTATAATGCACTTTCCAGGAGCACCATAGTGTTGTAAGATACCATATACAGATCCCCAAATTTGGGGGGTTTGGTTTTTTTTGATGCTTTACATCTAAAAAAATTGCCAGGATGTTTTGGACATTAAAAAATGGGGAAAGGGTTTGCAAACTAACATATATAGGATACCCTGACAACATCCAAATGACTGAAAATATTACCAGCTCTGACTATATATAGTGCTGTGTAAATGTAAAGGCTAGCTAAATTTGCAGGTTTAAAGAGCTGTGGTGGTGCAGTGGTTAGAATGCAGTATGGTAGGCTAATTCTGCCGTCTGCCAGAAGTTTGATTCTGGCCATCTCAAGGTTGATTCATCCTTCCATCCTTCCAAGGTTGGTAAGATAGGCACCCAGATTGTTGGGGGCAAGAGGCTGACTCTGTAAAACCACTTAGAGAGCACTGTAAAGCACTGTGAAGCGGTATATAAGTCTGAGTGCTATTGCTATTAAAGAGGAAATAATGGACTGTAAGAAGCTGCAATTTGATCTCTTTTTTTAAAAAAAATGAGTTGTAAAGGTAAAAAAAAATCTACTGGTGACATCCCTGTAGTATCCTGGATGTCAGTACAGAAGATAATTTAATTCAGTTTATTTTCCCTGCCCTTTCTATATACGTTTTTCAACTGAACAGATTTTTCCAGTCTGGCGATTCCTGATCTCCCATAGAGGCTCAGGCCTGCTCGGCTTCTGAATTTAGGCAAGATCAGCCAGATACTGCCACCTTCTGAAGCTAATGAGTTGGACAAAAGCTTGTATTCACTTTGTATAGCACTGTTAGAAGCCATATTTTATTACATTACTGGCAGTGAATTTGTAGGTGCCTTACCATTTATCGCCAATAACAGAAAAGAAATGTAGCACATGAGTGAAGAGTTGATTTCTCAGTGTGCTGAACTTGCCAACGTTCCTACAAATGTTGTATTATTGAGCTGGTAGCGTCATCTGTTTGTGCATTTATCATTTCCCTGGTAATTTCAGTGTTCCTTCTAGCAAAATAATTCAGGTCTTATTTTATCCACTCTAATGTGAACATTTTGGACAGGAAAAAATACAGGGAAGATCTGCTTGCTGCCGTCCTAAGACAGATTTCATCCTCTAAAATGAGGGAAGATTGCCTGAAAGATTACCTGGCAGGGCCACGCAAACGTCTGATTGTAGAATGGGAGAGGATTTGAGGAAAGGAAAGGAAATACATCGTAAGAATTTGGAGAAAGGTTACATTTTTGTTCTCTGCTTTTGCTCTCAAATACTGGGCACCTTTGAGGTAATATTGCCAAGGATATTGCATAGGCAATTTTAAACGTATGAGGTGGTGCTTTTTTTTTAAAAAAAAAAATCTCTGCAAACTGCCCAGAACCCTGTACATAAGTTGACCTAAAAATCTTGCTCAATAAATATATGAACATCAGAAAGAATAATGAATAGGATTGATCCCAGATAAATATCCTATGTGTTTTATTTATTTGTTTGTTTCTTTAGTCATTCTTGGCCTCTGGCAATTACCTGGCCTACAGCCTGCAGTTTTCTTGACAAGATTTTCAGAAATTGTTTGCCTTCTTCCTAGAACTAAGAGTGATTGATAGGTTCAAAGCAGAGGTGGGTTCCTACCAGTTCACACCTATTCGGTAGAACCGGTTCGTCAAATCTACCCAACCGGTTAGAAGAGGTTCCACCAGTGGACCCGGAAAGCAGGCCACACCTACAGAAGAGGTTCCCAAATTTTTTGAAACCCACCACTGGTCCTTGGATATGATTATTCTACACTATCATGCTCATATTTATAAAACTCAGTGCCTCTGTGAAAGGTAAGGATGACTACTGCATTTGTGGTGCAATCAGAACATTGCGTGTGTTGAAGTTGTTTTAACGCAAACCAAAGATGCCTTTTAAAAAACAGGTTTACATCCTATTCTTCTGGATGCCAGTGCTGTGTGTGAGGTAATTTAAGGTGGTTCTGACAAGTGTCTTCGGCATCTTCATATCCGGTCACATAGGTGGCAAGCCACTCCCATCCGGTCACATGGGTGGCAAGCCACTCCCACAAAGGAGGCCACACCCACAGAGTAGTTTCGAACAATTTTTGAAACCCACCACTGGTTCAAAGTCACCCAGCTGGAGTTAGAACTCATGGCCTCCTGGTTTCTAGTCTGATGCTTTATATCACTGCATGAAGTTGGCTGTCCTGGTATATGATAGGTAAGCTAAATTACAGAGTTACCCTGAGGATAAGATGGGTGGCTATCAATGGTGGGATGCAAATAATTTAACAACCGGTTCTCTGCCCTAATGACCAGCTGGGTAGGTATGACTCGGTGGTCATGTGAATGGGTGGGTGTGGCCAGCTCAATGTCATTCACGTCAATGGGCACTTCACCTTAGCTGTTACAATGTAATAAGGGTTAACCGGAGAGGCAGTTTCTGTAAGCAGGACAATAAAGATTAGGCTAGAAACAACTCCAGAATGTTTCCTTCCTGCCTTCCTTACAGGATTAACCCTGTAAAGTGGAAAAAAACAAATTGAGATTTCTTTCAACAACCGGTTCTCCGAACTGCTTGAAAAGTTAACAACCGGTTCTCCCAAGTACATGAGGACTGGTTGAATCCCACCACTACTGGCCATTAAATCTGAATGAAGGAACGAACGAACAAACGTACGAATGAGTGAATGAATGAATGAATGAATTCACCCTACTTTCTCAGACCTTTAACAGAGCATTTTAATTTGCTTTTCAATGGCTTTACACATTTTGATTCTTCTATTAGCCCTCTGTTTTTACTTCTCTTTTATTTCAGGTGTAATATCTCGTTGATTTCTACTCTGCCTTGAAGATTCTACATGAAAATCCCACAAAGAAATAAAAAAAAATTATTATTTATATCTGTACTATCGGTATCATTACTGCATCATTATGGCAATTACATGCCAGTTTAACAGAAGCACAAGTTCTTGTCTGAAGATATCCGAGAACAAAATCAGGGGTTACTTGATAGGTACATATCAAATTGACTACAAAATGTGCACTTCACAATTGTCAGAGCAATAAGAAGCGCTGTTAAGTATATTGATATGGAAGCGGAAATACACCAATGAGAGGAAGAGTGGGAAACAGAAGGGAGAAGAAAGATGGGAAGAGAGGGATAGGAGAGAGGGTAAGGGGGGAAGATGAGGAGGATAAGGAGGAGTGGAATGTAGAGAGAAGAGAAGGAGAAAGGAAGGGGAAGTAGAGTAGGAAAGGATGATGGAGGGAAGAAAGGAGGTAGGAGAGAGGTAGAAGAAAGAGGTGTATGGAGAGCAGAAGAGCTAATAATGGATTTTATCTTTTTGGACGTTGATGACAAGAGGAACTGATGTAATTACTATTTAATACTATAAGATACTGGCTATGTATAGTATACATGTGATTGTATGTTATGAAAATGGAAAATAAAAAAGTATACGGGGGGAAAAAAGAAGCGCTAGAGAAGAAATCATATTTTTAATCAACAAAGAACAGTCCATCTCTAGTTTGCAACTCCTGTTTGCCTAAAGGTTTTGAGGGGCCAGTGTTTGGTCTGCAACTCTTTATAGATTGTAATTTTTCCGTTTTGAATAAAAAATGTATCCTTTCCTGCAAGATAACCTCATGGGGGGGGGGGAACTAGGATCAATGCACATTTTCCTTTACACTTTCCTAACTGTCCTGTCAATATCACAACCCAATTTCAGCCCCTCCTTCCACAATCCCTACCCAAAATTCCCCAGCTTGATTTTCTTATATGTTGCATGCCCCTTTCCCCAGTAGTCTCCTAAAAATAAAAGTAATGTCACTGAGCAGTAGGCAAAAGTTCTAACTGCCTAAAAGAAATGAATCCCACCAAGCATTATTTTGAGTATTTTGAGTATTTGAAAATTTATTTATAGGCCGCCCTTTTCCCTGGGGGGACTCAGGGCGGCTCACAACTCATGGGGAGGGGGATACAAACAATAGTACATAAAAGCAATACATAATTAAAAATAAAGCACAACATTCATACCATTCGGGTGGGGGTGAGTTACATTCTTTAACCCCAGGCCTGACGGGATAGCCAGGTCTTGAGGGCTGTGCGGAAGGTCTGGAGGGTGGTGAGGGTACGAATCTCCACGGGGAGATCGTTCCAAAGGGTCGGAGCTACTACCGAGAAGGCTCTCCTCCGCGTAGTTGCCAGTCGACACTGACTGGCAGATGGAACTCGGAGGAGGCCTAATCTATGAGATCTAATGGGTCGCGAGGAGGTAATTGGCAGAAGGCGGTCTCTCAAGTATCCAGATCCACTACCATGAAGGGCTTTATGGGTGGTAAGTAGCACCTTGAAGCGCACCCGGAGATCGACAGGTAGCCAGCGCAGCTCGCGGAGGATAGGTGTTATGTGGGTGTACCGAGGTGCACCCACGATCGCTCGCGTGGCCGCGTTCTGGACTAGGGGAACATTTCAGATTTTATGGGAAAGCAGCAGTCAGCGTAAGACACCAGCCTGTTCTGTCTGCTTGTCCCAAAATTTCCAGGTTTCCCTAGAACAGAGGAATGGTTGATTAAACCCACCTGTCACATGCGGCAGATGTCCCATGTCTCTGGCATTCAAGAGATTCATACAAGAATTGAAAACACATTTTCCTTATTTGGCTTTATAAGTTCTTCTCCGGGTAAAAACCGTGAAGTTTAGATACGAAGATAAAACTGTTTCCACTTACATTTTCCAAAGTAAGTAGATCACTTTAGCTTGCTTTTTAAATTCCTTCCTATGACCTTTGCTCCGTAGTATTGCAGATTACTTGTGATCTTTGATTTGACCTTGAATAAGAATGATGGGAAGGAATGTTTCGGTTATTTACAGACTGTACCCTTGGCAACTGACCAGCAGCTATTCTAAGTTCTGCATTAATGCCGACCAGCCTTTTGTGTAAAGCTTTGTTAAGTTTTTCAAATATTTACATCTGTAAGCAAATTTATACTTAGCACAAATGGAGATTTAGTTATCTTTCCCTATGCAAAGTTTATCGGGTGTTTTTTTTTTAAAATCCCCACACTGATCAGCTGTGTCATTCGGCTCCTGCAAATATTTCAGACGTCCTTTTTTTAAAATGAAATTCTGCATGTAAATGCCATACAAATATGCACATTAACTCAAACAAAAGGGACATAAAGATAAATGATGACAGACCTTGGTGTGCAAGAAGTCACGCAGCTTGGCTGGAGAAATGAGAACACCCAACTGTACCACTATATAATCATCTTAAGATAAATTGTAGGCCAAGATACCTATTTTCATAAAGTCTTCAACTCTTGTTTATCTATGTGAGGTAACCTATATGTGAAGCGGTCATTTCAGGCTGCAGTTTTTGGCTTTCCAAACAGAGTCATAATTTGAAATCGTGGTTTATTGCTGGGCATGAGAAAAGGAGAATGATGGGGTTACTGTTGCTTTTGCCCCTGTCTCATAGGCTGAGGTCATCTGGCCGGTTTCACCACAAAACCACGTTTGACTAAACCGCGCTCGACTAAACCGCGTAGCTGATGTCATCAACAGGGCGACAACAGCGTGGAGACACAAGCACGCTGTAAACACTAAACCTAAAATTAACCCCTAAACCTAAACCTAACCCCCCTAAACCTAATCCTAAACCTAACCCTAAACCTAACCCTTAACCTAACCCTAAACCTAACCCTAAACCTAACCCTAAACCTAACCCTTAACCTAACCCTAAACCTAACCCTAACCCTTAACCTAAACCTAAACCTAATCCTAACCCTTAACCCAACCCTAAACCTAACCCTAACCCTTAACCTAACCCTAACCCTAACCCTAATCCTAATCCTAAACCTAATCCTTACCTTAAGTTGAATCGGCTTGCTTTCAAAGAGCTATTTACAGCGCCCTTCTTTCTCCGCGCTGGTTGTTGTTGCCCTGTTGATGACGTCAGCGACGCGGTTTAATCGGGCGTGGCTTAGTCGAGCGCAGTTTTGATGGGTCACGATCTGGCCAGCTTTGGGTACGATGCCCTGAGCCCAGAGTAGTGAAGAGAGTGGAACTCAGTGCCTCTATCTTAGCAAGGCCTTTAAGGAATTGTAGCCCACAGGTGGTGTATTTGGAGGACAAAAAAAAAATCTGAATATGAACTGCTATGATTTTTTCCCCTAAAATCTTTATTTTGTCTGGTTTCTCTCCCAAAGCATACCACAGGTAATCCTTGACCTAGGAGCCGAGGTGGCGCAGTGGTTAGAGTGCAGTACTGCAGCCACTTCAGCTGACTGTTAGCTGCAGTTCGGCAGTTCAAATCTCACCGGCTCAAGGTTGACTCAGCCTTCCATCCTTCCGAGGTGGGTGAAATGAGGACTCAGACTGTGGGGGCGATATGCTGACTCTGTAAACCGCTTAGAGAGGGCTGAAAGCCCTATGAAGCGGTATATAAGTCTAACTGCTATTGCTATTGCTATGACCACAATTGAACCCAAAATTTATGTGGCTAAGTGAAACATTTGTTAAGTGAATTTTGTCCCGTTTTATGACCTTTCTTGCCACAGTTATGAAGTGAATCACTGCAGTTGTTAAGTTAATAACATGGTTGCTAAGTGAATTTGGCTTCTCCATTGATTTTGCTCCTCAGAAGGTTGCAAAAGGAGATCATATGTTACCCTGGGGCACTGCAACCATCATAAATATGAATCACTTGCCAAGCATCCAAATGTTGATCATGGGACCCTGGGGAAGCTACAATAGTCGTTAGTGTGATAAATGGTCATAAGTGACTTTTTCCAGTGCCGTTGTAACTTTGAACAGTCACAGAAGGAACTGTTGTAAGTCAAGGACTACCACTACACTGTTAAAGTAAATAGTATAAGGTTTGCTTTTGTAGTACAAAAAGTTGCTCTTTCCCTATATTTTGACTGGGCACAATTTCTAGGTAGTGACACAATTCTTGATTTGGGTAGGAGAAATCCTGTTCAGCTCCGAGGTGGCGCAGTGGTTAAATGCAGCACTGCAGGCTACTTCAGCTGACTGCAGTTCTGCAGTTCGGCTGTTCAAATCCCACCGGCTCAGGGTTGACTCAGCCTTCCATCCTTCCGAGGTGGGTAAAATGAGGACCCGGATTGTTGTTGGGGGCAATATGCTGACTCTGTAAACCGCTTAGAGAGGGCTGAAAGCCCTATGAAGCGGTATATAAGTCTAACTGCTATTGCTATTGCTATTGCTAGCTCCCAGATAAGGCCCTCCATTTTCTTCTCTAAGAGTGAGCTGAATGTGGTAACCCGATCACTGTTATTAGCATATTGCATGAAGTAAGCCATTGTGTCAAGACGGAATATGGTTTATTTTGGTTCAATTATATGACAATAGGAACTGTGTTTTGTTAATCTGAAGATACGATAAACAAAAATACAAAAATAGCAGTCTAGGAGTCACAAGCAGCCTCTCAGTATCCTTTGGAAGGGAGCTGTGAATCCGAGGACAGTACATGCTACACGTCAGGAATTTCACAAGCAGGAACAAAATTTGGAATTCTCCTCTTGAGGCTTCAAGGCAACCAGATCATATCCCTTTAACAATATTCTGTTCCATTCACTCTCCTCTTTCCTGATTTTCTCTCCTTGCCCAACAGACGTCTAGAATTCCATGTGTAGTAAGAGACCCAGCCTATTTGGGGTTTAATTTTGCCTTTTCTGCGGAATTTTTGTACTTGAATAGAATAGAATAGAATTTTATTATTTGTATGCCGCCCTTCTCCGGGAGGACTCAGGGCGGCGAACAATTCAAAAGGGGGAAAGGGGGAACATAAAAACGAAATACAAATAATAAAAATAGGCAACAGTCGCACAACCATACAAGTCGAGAGGGGAGGGAACTCATCACCCCCAGGCCTACCGGCAAAGCCAGGTTTTGACGGCTTTTCGGAAGGCCTGGAGAGAGGTGAGGGTCCGAATCCCTGCGGGGAGTTCATTCCAGAGGGCCGGAGCTGCCACAGAGAAGGCCCTTCCCCGGGTAATAGCCAGATGGCATTGGCTGGTAGATGGCACCCGGAGGAGGCCAACCCTGTGAGATCTAATGGGTCTGTGGGAGGTAATTGGCAGCAGGCGGTCTCTCAAGTACATGAATAATCTATGTACAGGTAATCCTTGACTTACAATCAACTATTTAGTGACCATTTGAAGTTAAAACAGAATTGGGGGGAAAATCATCCCTACAACCATTGCAGAATCCCTATAGTGACCTGATTGAATTTTGGATGCTTACCAACTGGCTCATACTTATGACGGTTGCAGTGTCCCAGAGTCATGGGATCCCCTTTTGCAATCTTCTGACAAGTCAATGGGGAAGCCGGATTCATTTAACAACTGGGTTATTAACAACAGCAGTGATCCACTTAACAACTGTGGCAAGAATGGTCGTAAAATGGGGCAAAACTCACTGATCTTACTTAGCGACAGAAATTTTGGGCTCATTTGTGATCGTAAGTCAAGGACTGCCTGTAGAGTTCACTCACGTTTGCCGATATTTCCTTCTTTTACACGAGGGTGCTGTTTTGCTTACATAATATTCCACATGCAAATACTGTCTCAGAGACGATGGCGGTGCATTCTGAATTTTCATCACAAATATTGCAAGGAAACAAATGACGGTGGGAAATGTTTAATCAAAAAGGCAACAAGTTCTCTTTTAATGAAATCATACTTACAAACCAGTAGAAGATAATAACGCTCCAGCAAATACCCAGCTTGATTTGATCAAAGCTCCCTTTTTATTAATTTCAATTTAGTTGTCAAAGTTTTCTTGCCGATAAGCCAGAGATATTAAGATTTTTACTTGCCTCCTTCTGAGTTTTTTCCAGCGGTTAATAAGAACCTGTCAGTCATTTGATGGAGCTCTTGGGGCCTTTAGAAATTTTGGTCCTTCGGTCTACAAATTTTTCTTTTGGATCTCTTTGAAAGTATTATTAGTTCATAGCAATAGCAATAGCAGTTAGACTTATATACCGCTTCATAGGGCTTTCAGCCCTCTCCAAGCAGTTTACAGAGTCAGCATATCGCCCCCACAGTCTGGGTCCTCATTTCACCCACCTCGGAAGGATGGAAGGCTGAGTCAACCTTGAGCCGGTGAGATTTGAACCGCTGAACTGCAGATAACAGTCAGCTGAAGTGGCCTGCAGTACTGCACCCTAACCACTGCGCCACCTCGGCTCTTCCTGATGCCTGAAGAGAAGAGATACATTCTGAATTGGCTTCTGACCTTGCTGACAATAAATGTCCATTTGAGCCCAACAGTTATGTTGCTAAGTGAGAAATTTGTTAATTGAATTTTGCCCCATTTTACGACGTTTCTCTTCACAGTTAAGTGAATCACTGCAGTTCTTAAAATAGTAACACGGTTGTTAAATGAATCTGACTCCCCCATTAACTTTGCTTGTCAGAAGGTCACAAAAAGGGGATCTCGTGACCCCGGGAATATGATAAATGTGAGTCAGCTGTCAAACATCTGACTGTAAATCCTGTGATCATGGAAATGTTTCAACAGTCATAAGTGTGAAAATTGGTCATAAGCCACGTTTTTCAGCGCCGCTGTAAGAGTCTCTAAATGAACTGCTGTAAGTCGAGGACTACCAATAATCTATAACCATTTCGGACAAAGCTTTCAAAATGACCTATGATAAAATATTAAAGCATAATTTTAAGCACATAATTGCATTAACAACAGCCACAAAGAACTATGTCATTTCAGGACTGGGGCCACCAATAATTATTTATGTATGTATTTGTTTCCTCTATGTCTCTGAAATGCAGAGGTCAATTTAGGACAGCTACAACTCATCAGAAAGAGGTAGCTGATAAGGGCTTCCATAAAAATATTCCTATTGCATTGCAGAAACCACAAGACAGCCAAACTTAGTTCTCAGCCACCACATTCTTTTTTAGACACCACAGAGAGAGAATACAACTACTAAAATATAAGGTCAAAGAAGTTTTGTTTTAATTGTCCTGTATTGTTTAGAGATGTTTATAGGAAGGCTGCAGGTTTACATTTTCTCACCATATTTTTATTTCCCATTTCTTTTTCCCCCTGTGGGAAGTTATCATCCACCCCACTCCCAGAAAAATGAAATATCCTAGGAAATATTGAAAAGGCAGAATATTTCTCTGGATGTGAAAAGAAACATGTTTTAAAAGACAGAATAGTTGCCTGTAGCTTCCTGCCCATCCCCACTGTTAATGGGCCATTAAGACGGCCAAGCTAGTCCACTTTACATAATAAAGACTTCACCAGCAGCTACAGGAAAGCATGATAATATTGGCCCTTTACTCAACTGACCACATGGCATCTGAGAACTCATCCATACCTGGATTCAAAACACAGCCCAGAGAGTTGCCCCTGCATGGCCTTATGGGAGTCTGACAACCAATCAGAATACACTTCTTACACAGGAACAGGAAACAGAGAGGTGGGACTAAACAGGGTATAAAAAGCCTAGCAAGCCCCTCCCTCAGCCCTTCTCTTCTTCTCCACCAACATTGAAGCATGTGATCACCTTTTCTGTTCAGGGCTCAAGCCATGTGGCCCTGTCCAACAATAAACCATCTTTCCGAGCAGCCTCCGTGTCTCCAGTGTTTTTTTCCCCACTTGGAGCCGAACCAAGAAGGACATTTCTTTCATCACCCCCTAAGCATTGAAAATGCATTAAAGGGAGAATTGATCTTGGTGTCTTTTGCATGTTAGTGGTTAGAGTTGTCCCAATGGAAGCATCCAACAACAAAAAAACATATCCAATAATACAGAACATTTCTCTTCTGAATTATCTAGATCCTACCTCAGGTCTATTATTCTATGTATTTCTGTATATAAAACCGTGCAAAAAACACTAGGCATTTTGCTGCTGCAGCTTTTTAAAAATAAAAATATGAAACCAGTGCAGAAAAAATAATATTTTTTTGGGCGGGGGGAAGGGGCAAGCAGAAAGCTTTGAAATTTGAGGGGGGAAAGAAAAAGCATTTCTTCTCCTAAAAATGTTTTTGTTTGTCAGTGATGAAGTTGGTAAATTTGAAATATATCAATATGAAATGTGACGTAGTAATAAGCAAAGGCTATTTTCTACCTCCAACTCTTCCATGTTTCGTCAGATATTGATAGAATTATTTTGCTTTTAAAAATGGTACAGTAAGGAAATTTGAGTCGATTCTTTAAGGGCAGGAAAAACTATGAACCTCAGAAATGTGCTGCTTGTGGTATTTCCAGTGCAACTTTTCTAAGAAATCCACAATTTATCACCTTGTGTTCAAATTGCATTCATTATTAGCAATTACTGTAGATTTCACTCCATACACGGGTAGTAGTACGATGTAAGTATGAAATTCTTACATTTGAACACCAGATGGCAGCAAATGAATGGCTAAAGATTCTTTTAATACAAATTTGATAAATTCAAAAAAATATTTCAGTATTCAGATCCTGTAAGTACTGCAGTATCCAAGTTTAAATGCCAGCCTACCACAACAGGTTAATTAGATGTCCATGAACTTCACATAAAAAAATGAAACATATGGTATGCCTAGAAAACCTAGAAAACCACCAAAAATAAGCCATGTCAGTTTCCAAAATCAGTAACATTGTCTTCACATGATCTCACTTAATGCCAGGTTTTGAGGCTTTTGTCACAGTGGGTATCCTGTGGGCTACAGTACCACATTTTGACCATTAATATTTGCTAGAGCTTCATTCTTAAAACTCAATACAATGTTCAATTTCTTGACACCTAAATTTCCATTTATAGTATGTGGAAATATAGCTCTTTGGGTTCAGCTCATAACACTGAATCCTGCTGTAATATGTAGCTAACATAAAAAGGGCCCCAGATGCTGCTTGCCTAATGGCCTTGGATGCTACCAAGCAGGAGTACTGCAGAGTTACAGCATAAGTTTTACCTTGTTTATCCAGAAATAATTCCATTTATTTTTAATGGAAGTTCCAGATGCTTGCAAGTAACAACAACAATATTAATCTCTCTTTAAGCCATTGAAGAACACCGTACAAAATTGTTTCCAGTAAAACTGGCAATGATTTCTAGAAGACAGAGTAAGGAAAAAGGGGATTAAGAAGAACTGAAAAGAGTTTGGTGTTTATTTTATTTTTTTAACTACATGAGCCTATATTTGGTATATGTACCAAAACCAGGTACGTGTTCAATGTACTGCTGGTTCAATGTACATAGTTTATGCTCTTTTTAAAAAATATACTGAGCTTTTGGAAATTAGGAACAGTGATTTCCAAAGGAATGGACTGACTGTCACATAGGTTGAGGATGATGGAAAATGAAGTCCAACTCAGTCAGGGGCAGGGGTGAAATGCTACCAGTTCTGACCAGTTTGCTAGAACCAGTAGCAAAAAATGCTAAGGTTCGCCTGAACCGGTAGCAAAAATAAACTTTAAAAAGTTTTTTTTAAAAAAAGGTTCCGTGATATTCAGCTGTGCTGCGCGATCAGAACCTTTCCCCCCCCCCCCCCACTTTTAAAGCATTTTTACTACCAGTTCCGTTGAATAGGTAGTTAAAATGCTTTAAAACGGGGTAGGGAGAGTGGGAAGGTTCCGGCAAGCATGCAGAATAGCTGATTGTCATGGAATCTTTTCCCCCATTTTTTAAAGCTTTTTTTACTACATATTCGCCGTAACTAGTAGTAAAAATTCATGGCACGACAAAACCGCGGTCCACTAAAGCGCGCCCGATTAAAGCGCATCACTGACATCAGCAGCAGCGTGACAACAACAACCACGGAGAAAAAAGGGCGCTTTAAAAAGCGCTTTTAAAGCAAGCCGATTCACATAAAGGTAAGGGTTAGGTTTAGGGTTAGGGTTAGGTTTAGGGTTACGTTAAGCGTTAGGGTTAGGGTTAGGGTTAGGTTAAGGGTTAGCGTTAGCGTTAGGTTTAGCGTTAGGTTAAGGGTTAGGTTTAGGGTTAGGTTTAAGGTTAGGTTTGGGGGGGTTAGGTTTAGGTTTACGCGTTAATTTTAGCTTTACAGCTCACAGCATGCTTTTTTCGTTGCGCTGTGATGACGTCAGGTACGCGGTTTTGTCGAGCGCGCTTTAGTCGACCACGGTTTTGTGGTGGAACCATAAAAATTCACCCAAACCAGCAAGAAAAAAAATGCTTTAAAAAGTGGGGAAAAGTTGGCCATGCCCACCCGGTCACATGACACCCCCACCGCCAAGCCATGCCCACAGAACCAGTAGCAAAACAAATATTTTACCGCTGGGTAGGGACCATATTGGGGAAGACTTGTTAATTTATTATTACACTTGATGGTTTTTGAAATCCACTGGAGAAAGTTATACTAATAAAGAGGTTATTGCTACATGTCTTCAACTTTGCATTTTTGTAAAGAAAATGCCTTTTAAAAAAGAGGAACTCGGAATTCTAAGCAGCAAGCCTAAAAAAATAAAATTCAGAGTTGCAGCTAAGTTATAAAATGCAAAACTCTTCTAGCATCTTTTTCAGCCCAAGTCATTGTGCTGAAAGGCACATTGAGTGTCTTCTGAGATTCCTTACAAAATAACATTGCTCTGCCTGTCAGTGAAACAGAAGCCAATGCAAGACAAACTCCTGGGAAACATTTGATTAATCTGAACAGTGAATTTAAAGAATGGAATTCTCACTGTTCGCTTCATCCAGTGGGACATTCTCATCATGGAGTGGAATTATACCGACTCTGTTCCAAAACCAAAATGCTTCCCAGCCTCTTCTTCTGAACATCTTCAGTTTCAGCATCTTGTTCTGCCACACAATGACCAATCAATATATGCCCACTTTTTTTAAAACTCTCATTTGCAGGGCCTATTTCTGAGTCACGTGCAGTTAAAGGGTGACGAGCTTTGGATTATATTAGCCTTGTTGGAATTAAGGGCAATTTTCTTTCATCTGCTACACACGTAAGGGAATTTTCCTTACCTCCCAGTTTCAATCTAGTCATATAAATCAGCAAATCCCTGCTGCTATGCCAAAGGGCTTCTGCAGACACTTAAAAGCCTTTTGACCTCCCCTCCTATAGTGCTGTAGGGGAAAAAAGGGAAATGCTTCCCTGCTGATGAAGATCTACAATGAGATCACAGAGTCATCATGAGATGTATTACTTATGGCAAATGTGAACTCCCCAAGGCAATCAGGTAGGAAAACTTTACTGAACTGCAAAATAATTCCACTCATTCAGTGGTGGTATAACTGCCGGTTCTTACTGGTTTGGGCGAACCTGTAGTGCCGGCTGCTGGGGGCTCCGCCCCCTCACCCCGACAATGTGCAACCTTCTGTGCATGCGCAGAAGACAGTGCACATATGCAGAAGGTGGCGTGTGAGAATGTAACGAGCATGGGTGCGAGCGCACTCATATTTATGAACTGGTAGCAACGGTAAGTGAATCCCACCACTGTACTCATTCCATTCATTTTCTTCTTTAAAGACCTTTGGCTCCCTCTGTCAGCCTGGGTAATCAAGACCTTAGAGCAGGGGCCAGCGGCGTCCTCGTGCACGCGCACGGTGCACGCATGCGTACTAGCGTCTGTGTGATGCTCCAGCTGCTCCTGGAGGATCGCGCAGGCGCTGTATGCGTCCTGCGCATGCATGGAAGCGCAGAACTCATCAAAACCGGGTAAGGAGTGCGGGCGGGCGGGCGCGCCCTTCGCCGTTCCTGGACGTTACTTACTTCCGGGTTCGCCGACCAACCGGTTCGCAGGGACCGCCGCGAACCGGTTGAAACCCACCCCTGAGCAGGGGTATCAAACGCCCGCCGTCACGGTGGCATCACGTGACAAATCACAACTCCCCCCCCCTAAACCAGGCGCGGGTGTGGTCAGCATGTGACGCATCTGGCCTATGGGCTGAGAGTTTGACAGCCCTGCCTTAGAGATATAGTCTGCTAATTTACATATCAACCTAAGAACACAAGAGGAACACCTCTGGACAGTGTCTATTTAGATCCTAATAGTGGCCAGCCAGATGTGAACAGGCAACCTATATGCAGGCTGATGCTTAATGTTATCTTTTTTTAATGATACCACAGTTATTTTCTGCAAGGGAAGAATAACGAAGTCGCATAGGTCATTGTATAAAAACTTGCCATTTTGATCGAATGCCAATTTTGCAGGTATCAGCAGCTAGCTACCCTACCTTGGCAGGACTGATTAGGCTTTAGAAAGGAGAACAGAGGCGATTCCAGAAATGTAGGCTAAACCGTAAAGTTAAAAAATATATGGGCACAAGAAAGGCAAAAAAGTGCATTGATGTATCCATGTAGCCTAGAGGGGTCAAATGCAACCCTTTATCTGTGTGGATTAGATTGAGATTGAAAACTAATTAATTTTGCGTTATTTGCAACAATGTCCATGTGCATTTGTTATCTACTAGAAATGGAACAATAGTTTGTTGGCAGGCCTGATCCTGATCCAGCTTGTCTATAGCAACATGAGTGTCAGCACCAGGGAAATCAGGCGATCCAGGTGTTTCAAATGAGCATAAAGATTTATAGTAAGCATCAGCTATTCTTTACAAGGGTTTGAACTGCTAAGAGTCAAGGGAAATTAGCGGGAGTTAAGAATAGAAAGGAATTCAAGATGGACTGGACTTAAGATTTCTTGGGGATGCCAAGAGACTCATGACTGATGACGCATTTGACGCCTCCCTCGGGCTCAGCCTGGTCATCTCCTACAATGAGATTTTGTCAAAATGACACGATGTGTATTGTGACTTTGTGATACAAGCACCAACCTTATATACGTGGTTATGACATTTGGACACAATATCCAAATAAAGGGGCTGCGAAACATTGCAATATACATTTCATCATTTACCTTCTCATCTTCCTCCTAACCCACTATTGTTGCAAATATTTTTTTCTGCTGTGGAACGTGGGAATAGCCGGCCATAAACTTGCCTAAACAAGCTAAGAAGTTTTAAGTGTATGATTCAGGCCCACAACACCTCTTTAGGTTCCATGGATCTCAACTAGCCAAGGTGGTGCAGTGGGTAGAGTGCAGTACTGCAGGCCACTTCAGCTGACTGCTATCTGCAGTTCAGTGGTTCAAATCTCACCGGCTCAAGGTTGACTCAGCCTTCCATCCTTCCGAGGTGGGTGAAATGAAGACCCAGACTGTGGGGGCGATATGCTGACTCTGTAAATCGCTTAGAGAGGGCTGAAAGCCCTATGAAGCGGTATATAAGTCTAACTGCTATTGCTATTGCTAACTAAAATGTCTGTTTAACTTGATTATGGCTATAATCCCAAATCAGTGAGATTTTTTTTTAAAATGCTATTGAGATCATGATCCTTGGGGATGAATATCACCTGGTTTCAGAGAACTAAAAGTAAACAGATAACATTCTTTGACAAATAACTAAGTTATTCACTGCTTATTGCCTTTGCTGGATCAGCAACTAATCTTTCACAATTGTTAGAATGTGGCAAGATATTTATTCTGACTGTGCGTACCAAAAAATGGAAGCAGGGCAGAAGTCAAATCTCCTTTGGTTGACCTTGACTCTTGGTGATTCCACGGATATGTAGATTTTTGGTACAAATATGGAAGCAGGTTGCCAACAACTTCTACTTTCCTACCTAGCTAATTACCCCTGGTTTCCCAGATATCCTCCCATCCAAATATTCCCCATGCCCAGTCCTGCTTAGCTTCTGAGTCCAAACAAGCCAATTCCTGCTCCCCTCTAAAATTCCCAAACAGATGCATTGGTTCATTGTTATGCTAAGAGAATTAAGAACACTTGATAAGAAAGCAAAGCAAAGCAAAGACCTCCTAATTTTGAGCTGCCAGGATACAGCACAACAAAAGACACACAACAAAAAAGTCAAGTCCACCCTATTTTCTTTATACTCTTCTTGGTATTCCTCTTGGTCCTCTTACTTTGGAAAGAAATCATCGATAATTAAGAAAATATATTTTCACCCCTATCCCCTATCCCCCTGTTCATCATACAACCGACATATTTCAAAAGTGGCAAAGAACGGAACCACTGAACAACATTCAAGAACACAGGCAAGTACTAAGAGCTTGGTTTTACAACATGGCATGAGACTGTTGACAAATTAATTTGGCAGAATAATTTATGATTTTTTTACACACCCACATTCTGGTCTGTTTCTGTCGTCTCAAAGTATTTCTAGCAGGACTAACATTCTGTAACAGCTTTGTTCCCTATGGCATCCATCTGGTAAACTCACAAGATTTGTTTTTCTCGCCCTGTGCATGTACTGTATACATCCGAATTATGCTGTGCTGTTTCTCTGTGTCATATAATATATGTGGGTATATCCATAATTTTGTGTTTGTTGGTTTGTTTGTTTGTTCTGTCATGTTTATGTAGTGTATATTGGAGGCAGTGGCCTTTGAGAGCTGTGTGCAATGAAATTTCATTTTAATAGCAATAGCAATAGCAATAGCAGTTAGACTTATATACCGCTTCATAGGGCTTTCAGCCCTCTCTAAGCTGTTTACAGAGTCAGCATGTTGCCCCCAACAACAATCCGGGTCCCCATTTTACCCACCTCGGAAGGATGGAAGGCTGAGTCAACCTTGAGCCGGTGAGATTTGAACAGCCGAACTGCAAAACTGCAGTCAGCTGAAGTAGCCTGCAGTGCTGCACTCTAACCACTGTGCCACTGCGCTGATTAGTATACATTTAAAGTGACAATAAAGTTTTTCCATTCTATGCTATTCTGTTCTATGCTATGCTATGCTATGCTATGCTATGCTATGCTATGCTATGCTATGCTACGCCACGCCACACCACGCCATGCCACGCGACGCCATGCCACTCTACTCTACTCTCAAAATGCAGTGGTAAATATGGCAGCTGTAGAAGATTTGAATTGAATTTTGAATTTCCTTTATTTGTATGCCGCCCTTTTCCCTGGGGGGACTCAGGGCGGCTCACAATTCAAAAAGGGAGGGGGGGAAAGACAAACAGTATTCCAATATGGAAACAATACAACATATTAAAAGAGAGCACAGATAAAGTTAAAGTTTAACTCTTTCCATACTCTCTCATATTCCCTCATTTTCCCACTAGTTGCTTTCACCTCAGGAAGGATCTCGTACCATTTCAAAGTCTTGGAAGAACATGGCATTTCTCCCCTACCTTCAGCCCAATACAGGGGATGTTTTCTCATATTTGCCTGATAGGGGAAATCCCACAGGATTAGGGTTTTTGTGCATCCCAAAGCAGCGGCAGAAATGTGTGTCAGCATATAATCACGGCCCTAAAGATTCTTTCCCAGCACAGCTTGGATGAGACGGTTCTCATTCAGTGATTCATGGGTGGTATTAGCACCACTGTGGTGAAAACAGGAAAGCAGCTTAGTCAGTAGAACGCCACGTTCAAAGGCTGAGCAAGGTCAATGCATGGTCGCTCCAATCCAATCTTTTCTAACATGGAGCATGTCAAATTGCTGGATTTCCACCAAAATGCATAAGGAAAGGGTGGCATCGGTTATATTAAATCTGCAATGCTTCAACATGCTCTACATGGGGCAGCCCTTGAAGAGCATTCGGAGACTTCAGCTTGTCCAGAATGCAGCCGCACGAGCGATTGTGGGTGCGCCTCGGTACACCCACGTTACACCTATCCTCCGCGAGCTGCACTGGCTGCCTATTGGTCTCCGGATACGCTTCAAGGCGCTAGTCGTCACTTATAAAGCCCTTCATGGTATTGGACCTGGGTACTTGAGAGACTGCCTGCTGCCAATCACCTCCACTAGACCGATTAGATCCCACAGATTAGGCCTCCTCCGAATTCCATCCGCCGGCCAGTGTCGACTGGCGACTACCCGGAGGAGAGCCTTCTCTGTGGCTGCTCTGACCCTTTGGAACGAACTCCCCGTGGAGATTCGAACCCTCACCACCCTCCAGGCCTTCCGCAAAGCCGTTAAAACCTGGCTGTTCCAACAGGCCTGGGGCTAAAGAGCTGCTGCCCCCGTTTCGAATGGTATGACTGTTGTGCGTTTTAAATTATGTATTGTTATGTTTCGTTTTTTATTTTTTGTCTGTACCCCCCCTTCCCTGATTTGATTTGTTAGCCGCCCTGAGTCCCCTCGGGAGAAAAGGGCGGCATATAAATATAATAAAATGAAATGAAATGAAATGAAATGAACCCCAGATGATGACTTTTTCAGGTTGAGATGAGCTATAGAGGGTTAGGACTTAGGTTAAATAACAGCCTTGGGATAAGTTGGAGTCATTTTAGTTTAAGCTTTTAAATATTTACGCACACACACGGATGCAGATTTTACATAGCTAAAGAGAGAAAAGAATCAAGGTGGTTTAAAACTGTCACTGGTGAAACTAATCCATGGTTATTGCAAACTGAAAGGTAAAAATAATATGATGAACGATCATTTAATAAGCCTTTGGTTTAAGAGGCAGCTGCAAAGCGATGGTAAGATTAGGACTGAGTCACTCAATATTGTATTATTTTCTGCTGAAGCTGCAAATTTGTATCATTTTTTTTCCCTAATAAAATCCATAGACTTTAATTGCTATCTTTGTATATCACAATATTTTATTGTGAGCCGAGTGGTTAGAGTGCAGTACTGCAGGCTACTTCAGCTGACTGCTAGCTGCAGTTTGACAGAACGAATCTCACCAGGCTCAAGGTTGACTCAACTTTCCATCTTTCCGAGGTCAGTAAAATGAGGACCCAGATTGTTGGGGAGAATATGCTGACTCTGTAAACCGCTTAGAGAGGGCTGTAAAAGCACTATGAAGCGGTATATAAGTCTAAGTACTATTGCTATGACTTGCCTATTCTGTTTGTTTTACATTCTATGTCTCAGGACATACAGACTATATACTTCTCGATCTATACTCCACATACATATGTGTTCTAACCCCCCCTTCTCCATCCAGGAACGAATGCCGAAACCAACATAAATGAGAATGTTTTTTAATCAGTCCAGACTCTTGTTGGCGGGAAGCCACATAAACAAAGAGATAAGCACTCTGGCAGCAAGTCCTACAAAACTTGGCAGCAATGCAAACAAACTCTGGCAGCAATCCAGCCCGCCAAGTTTGTTTCTTGTTAGTCCTTAACATTGACTTCTGCAGAAGGGCGTGGCACAAGCAGTCTCTTTTATAATCAGGACAGGATCTTAATCCTATAGAGCCGAGGTGGCGCAGTGGTTAGGGTGCAGTACTGCAGGGCACTTCAGCTGACTGTTAGCTGCAGTTCAGCGGTTCTAATCTCACCGGCTGAAGGTTGACTCAGCCTTCCATCCTTCCAAGGTGGGTGAAATGAGGACCCAGACTGTGGGAGCCATATGCTGACTCTGTAAATCGCTTAGAGAGGGCTGAAAGCCCTATGAAGCGGTATATAAGTCTAACTGCTATTGCTAATGAGCATCAGCTGAACGTAATCACCTCCTGTAATTACATAGTTGTTCTTGATGCCGAGTAGCCCTTCGCCGGCGTGCATCCCGGAACAACTCACAGGGGGTTTCTTGATCATTCTCTCTTGTCTCCTCCACACTGATCCAAGGCTCAGGCGTCACCTGGTAACCAACTAGTCTCTCTGCGCCCTGCTCAGATTCGGAACCCTGTCCAGGGTCCTCCGCATCCTCTAGGGCCCGTTCATAAGACCCCTCGCTGTCGGAGTCTGGTGGCAGCTCCAACGGCTCCTGCCGGACCACAACACATATGCCTCCCTGATGTGGAAGAAAAGCATTTTCTACATTTCTTAAATGAAAAAAAAAATAAGACTAAGGAACAGGAATTCTGACCTTCGTGAAAACAAGGGGAAATTCCTCAATTGGGCAAATTCTGCCTTCTCAGTAGTGTGATCAAACTGAAACATGCACATTCAAGCTCCTTTGAAGTTTCCATTGGTAACTATGATTCATGACAAGAAACTCACATTGATAATTTGCCTACAGATGTAAATGGCTTTCAATACCTGTCTCATTGATAAGTTTTCTGTGGTGCTTAATAATAATAGAGCCGAGGTGGCGCAGTGATTAGGGTGCAGTACTGCAGGCCACTTCAGCTGACTGTTATCTGCAGTTCAGCGGTTCTAATCTCACCGGCTCAAGGTTGACTCAGCCTTCCATCCTTCCGAGGTGGATGAAATGAGGACCCAGACTGTGGGGGCGATATGCTGACTCTGTAAACCGCTTAGAGAGGGCTGAAAGCCCTATGAAGCGGTATATAAGTCTAACTGCTATTGCTATTGCTATTGCTAATAATAGATTTTCTCCTCTGCAGTTTTTAGCTCAAGTCTTCTACCTTGGCATATGAATTCTTCTTTTTTTCCTCCTTTTCTTCGCTTTTGGTTTTAATTATCAGCTTTAGTGAATTTAGCTTACTGTTCCTTCCACGTTTCAGTCTTTCCCTACCAAACCATCCCCCTCAGATCCCATCATTTACTGAAGCCAGGAAACTGGATGACTGCCCCTGCAGAAAGCATTTATGACTAAACCACTTCAATAGAAACTCTAGGAGTCTGTTGAACGGAAAGTCTCTGTGGGTCTGGCCTGCAGAGGGCTGGAGGCTAGGCAGGACTTTCAGCATCGGAAATAAGGGAAAATTTTCTGACAGGGAGAACAATTAACCAATGGAATAGCTTGCCTTCAGGATTTGTGGGAGCTTCATTACGGGAAGCTTTCAAGAAGAGACTGGACTGCCATTTGTCAGAAATGGTGTAGGGTCTCCTGCTTGGGTGGGTGGGGGGATTGGACCAGAACACCTACAAGGTCTCTTCCAACTCTGTTAATCTGCTAATCTTCTCCATTTTCTTCCTTCGCCGTTAGGAAGAAAGTTCTAATCAACCCTTCTGGTTCAGCAGCAATCCCTAAGTTAAGTATGCTGTATCAGAATGAGGGGATCAATTTGGTGGGTCTGAGAGATCAGGGAAGGTCAGTCTAACAATTTGGCAGGAATAGTTTTGTCCAATCCTGGCTAGATAGGTTAGAGCCCTAGTAGACCAAGAAAGTCCTTGTTAGCCAAATGGCCAGATTGAATGTTGGAAAAATGATTGCAATCAACGCAGTGGTGAAATTCAATTTTTTTACTACTGTGGGCATGGCTTAGTGGGTGTGGTTTGGTGGGCATGGCAGGGGAAGGATACTCCAAAATCTCCATTCCCATCCCAATTAGATCCCACAGATTAGGCCTCCTCCGAGTTCCATCAGCCAGTCAATGTTGACTGGCAACCACGCGGAGGAGGGCCTTCTCTGTGGCAGCTCCGACCCTATGGAATGAACTCCCCGTGGAGATTCGTACCCTCACCACCCTCCAGACCTTCCGCATAGCCCTTAAAACCTGGCTGTCCCGACAGGCCTGGGGCTAAAGACCTTAACCCTGCCCGTATGAGTATGAATGTTGTGCTTTTAATGATATATTGTCTTATATGTAACTTGGTTTGTCCTCCCCTCCCCCTGAACTGTGAGACGCCCTGAGTCCCCCCAGGGAAAAGGGCGGCATACAAATAAAGTATCTTATCTTATCTTATCTTATCCCACTCTAGGGCCAGCCAGAGGTGGCATTTGCTGGTTCTTCGACCTACTCAAAGTTTCCGCTACCAGTTCTCCAGAATCTGTCAGAACCTGCTGGATTTCACCCCTGCAGTAGTAGTAGTAGTAGTAGTAGTAGTAGTAGTAGTAGTAGTAGTAGTAGTAATAGGACTTGAGCTGTTAAGCTACCAACCAGCTCCAAAGGCTGTGAATCTCACAAAAGATTAACCAAATAACAATAACAACAACAACAATGATAATAATATTCTTGAGAAGAATCCACAAAATATTTGTGGGTTACTGCATTTTCTAAGATGTAATCATACCAAGTACCTGAAAAAGCATGAATGCTATTGCTAAAGCAAAGACCTACCTCACTAGCAATAGCAATAGCAGTTAGACTTATATACCGCTTCATCGGGCTCTCAGCCCTCTCTGAGCGGTTTACAGAGTCAGCATATCGCCCCCACAGTCTGGGTCCTCATTTCACCTACCTCGGAAGGATGGAAGGCTGAGTTAACCTTGAGCCAGTGAGATTAGAACCGCTGAACTGCAGATAACAGTCAGCTGTAGTGGCCTTCAGCACTGCACCCTAACCACTGCCCCACCTCGGCTCTAGAAAGCTTTGTTATATAGCATTTCCTATTTACCACTCAGCCTTGGTGGTCAGGGTGGGTTGTTCACAAGCCAATGATTATTTCACTGTTCTGGAAGATATTTTGAATGTCAGTTCTAGTGACTCACTGCTGATAGAGCTGATAATAACTTCATTACACTCCAAGGGGTGAAGAGCCACTCTAGCAAAATTTCCAACCAAAGATTATTTTTTTTCTTAACGGGGGCACACAACACCATTCGTGATAAGCAAAACATCCCTTAGCAGCAGCATTTAACTTTTCTGGACAGAACTTGTCAACTTTAATCCAAACCATTATTGAATTCCAGCATCAATGCAACCCATTGGCATGTTCACCTGATTTTGATGTGTGAGGGGCTGGATTTTGCAACAAAACCATGTAATAAAAATGAAAGTAATCTTTCCAAGGCTTCACCTCCTGCAGATAGCAGTAGCAGTAGACTTATATACCGCTTCATAGGCCTTTCAGGCCTCTCTAAGCGGTTTACAGAGAGTCAGCATATTGCCCCCAACAATCTGGGTCCTCATTTTACCCACCTCGGAAGGATGGAAGGCTGAGTCAACCCTGAGCCGGTGAGATTTGAACCGCTGACCTGCTGATCTAGCAGTAGCCTGCAGTGCTGCATTTTAACCACTGCGCCACCTTGGCTCTTGGCCAAGGCACACAGCCTAACTCTGGAAATATAAGAATCCACCACAACTCCATCTCCCATTCAAAGAAAGTCCCAAATGTGCAACATATCGGCGTGCAGAACAATTTTTATAGGACATCTCCAATAGCAGAAATCTCATTCTGTTTCTCCACTAATGCAGTACAACAGTATTACTCCTGTGTTGTTATTGAAAACTTCTGTTCATGCTGCAGTGTCCAAAACCTTTAGCTGACCTTACATAAAACAAATAATTATACAAAGTTCTCCGGGCCACCAGCCCATCTATTTCTCTAGTCCATGGTTGTCAAAGTCAATTGTGTCACAGGCCGGATCGTGATGTATTGTGACATTTTTTGCCTTTGTGGAACCGGGGTGGACATGGTCTGTGCGTGAAGCATCCAGCCCACAGGCTGCCAGTTTGATAGACCTACAGTCTAGTCCTTACTACATACATGTAAATAAGGTCAAAATATTTTTATTTCCCCACCCCCACCCCCAGAACTATTCTAATATTCATAGCATTCCAAACATAGACATGTGTTCTGTCCCCCCTTCTCAGCTCGATAACAAACGGCAAGCAGACAAACTTAAAAGGAACTCTCATTATCAGTTCTCGGCTCAGACTGGCTGCGAGCCCAAAATAAACCTAATTACAGTCTCTGCCTGAAGATAACGGCATGAAAAACAAATCTTTCTTACGGCAACAGAAGTTGAACAAAATGAAAGCAAAGCACTTCTTCCAAAGTCTCTACGAATCAAGGTTACAGAAAAACAAAGCACTTATCTAAGTGTATCCTACATAAACCACGACTGATGATCAATCAATGTTGAACGAACCAAGGAACGAACGTTGACTTCTGCAACCAGGGCGTGGCACTATCCATTCTTTTATCACCAGAACCCCACTAACGAGCCCCAGCTGCATCGTTGACCTTGCATCCTGAAAAGACTCACAGAAGACATCTGCTGAGTTACAACAGACATGTCTATATTGCATTGCTATAAACTAAACGTTTAAGATGATCAATCACTGTTGTCCTCATGGTGTTAAATTTCGAAGCTAAATAAAGAAGTTGGGAAGAAGGATCAGTTGTGGAAACTCCCTACGGGAAACAGATCATTTCAATAGACTACAGAAGTGCTGCTGATATTTGTAGAAAGTATGGAGAGGGAGAGCTAAAGAGACGCCTATGTATTGGAGTAGAATTAGGACATTGTTAACATAATTAAATCTGCCAGTAAATGGGACATTAAGTCTTCAGACTTAAAAAGGATAGCTGGAGGATCTCAGGCATTCACACGGTCATTATCCAGCAGAGATAGGGAATAAAAAGTAAGGATAATCCGGAGGAATAAAGAATAAGAATATAAAGACATCTTTCTTCCTCTAGATGCTTCACAGAGAAGGGGAAAAAGGTTCTAAGGAATTACAGACCTGGCACCTGGAAGACAGTCATTTAAAAAGCACAACTCCAAACATGCAAAAGAATTTAGGAAATCCAGCAAAGTAGCAAAACAATCTACAACAGGGCTGTCAAACTCGCGGCCTGCAAGCCGGATGTGTCACGCACTGGCCACGCCCACGTCCAGTCTAGCAAAGGAGGGGGAATCATGATACGTCACGTGACGCTGCCGGGACAACATGAGCTTGGCACTCCTGATCTACAGCATTGGATTTAGGGAAATTCTGAGGACGTAAGAAAGAACCCAGAGAGAAAGCAGTCATCTGGCTGCAGCAAAATCATTTGACGGTTAGCTCACAATTTCCAGAAGCTCAGTAGAATCCAGTTAAAAAAGAAAATCCAGTTCTTTAAATTATTTCCATGGAAGAAGTTAGCAGTTGTATCAAATGATACGATTCAAATTAATCATGCGAAATACTCATCAAGGTAAAGGTTATTATGGTAACCTTAACATCTAGGGTGTGAATAACCTTATTATGTGCTCCTTAACATCTTCTTGCATAACTTGTCATATCCTTCTCGCTACACAACTTGTCATATCTTTCTCGCTATACGTTTCACACTTCCTTGAGCTGTTGCAATTAAGTAGTTTTCCTAAGTTTGTTTCCAAGAAGGAAGTCCTGGGGGGAAAAAAAACCACAAAGAGTATAAAGGATTAGCAAATTCTGCAGGCAGAAGAGCTGGTACACAAAAGATTGGCTTCCCCCCCCCCCTTTTTCTCCCCACTTCTGCTGCCACACACTGAATGGCAAGAGGAGAGGAAAGGGTCTTGAGCATAGGGAGAGAGCTCTGATCTCCTGCTGCCAAAAGACAAATGGCCCTGAGAATCAATGACCAGGGGTGTGCCTGCAGTAGCCTCAAGGGACCAATAGCACTGGGCAGTGGTGGGATTCACTTACCTTCCCTACCGGTTCACAACTAACTTCTTCCCTTCCATAGTTACTCAAGTTACTCATTCCAGATGTTGCTGGAATATCTGAAAAGCTCAGGAGGATTTTTCAACAGGAAAAATCAGGACTTTGAGCATCGGAAATAAAGGAATATAGCACTGGGCAGTGGTGGGATTCACTTACCTTCCCTACCGGTTCGCAACTGTGTGTGTGAGAGAGAGCACTCTCGTTTATTTCGCACCTGTGCATGTGCAGTGCTCACACATTACGTCAGGGCTGGTGGGCGGAGTCTCCCACAGCCGCCACTACCGTTCACCTGAACCAGAGAGAACGGCTGAATACCACCTCTGGCGCTGGGCCAGCCACTCTAACTTACCTTGGAATGATTCAGTACAGTCTGATAGCTGAACACACTTTAAGTTGGCAGATGCTGAAAAACACCACTTTGAAGCAGAACAAGAAAAGAGGAGAGGAGGGCCATGGTAGAATGTGGTGGTGTACTCATGGCTTCAACAAATAGCTAGAGGGGTGTCTTTATGCTAAGCTAGGAGGACCTACTCCTTCCGTTAGCAGCTCTTTGGGGCAGAGATTTCCCCACTAGTCTGTGTTTAAATAAATATCCATGCATTCATCCATGCCGTGCTATTCTCTGTGAGCACTCTAGCCCAGGTTCTATTTTCTGTGGGTGGTGTTTTTAAAAATAATAATAATAAAACCTATTCTAATTGTAATAATCCCTTACTTTTATGCACGTTCCTATGGGGGAAAAGAAATGAAGAAACAGATATACCAGCCTTGGCAACCTCAATAAGGAATGAGGCCATGACACCTGCAGCACATCACAATACATGGGCAAGCAGTACAACACTCCTGCCTTAAGCCCTCAGAGTGAACATGGGAGGGGGCGAAGAGCAACATCAAGCACACACAATGGGTTAAAGCCTTCAATCCTTGCTTTAATATCTAAGTCCCCGGCACACCCAGCAGAGCTCTCCAAGGCATCCTGCACCATGTCGAAGAGTTCTGGAGGGGACAGATGGCTAAATGAGCTTGGCTACAAGCTGGGCCAAACGCTGGGGGAGGGCAGCTATTCAAAAGTAAGGGTAGCCACCTCAGCCAAATACAAAGGCCCTCTAGCCATCAAAGTAGTAGATCGACGCCGGGCGCCCCCTGACTTTGTACACAAGTTTCTCCCACGAGAGCTGTCCATCCTACGGGCAATTCGTCATCCCAACATTGTACGTGTTTTTGAATTCATTGAGGTTTGCAACGGGAAACTTTACATTGTGATGGAAGCCGCTTCCACTGACTTATTACAACTGGTGCAACAACTGGGGAAGCTACCCTGCATTCCGGAAGCTCGAGACATCTTCCTCCAAGTCGTGAGCGCGGTACGTTACTTGCATGACCGAAATTTGGTGCATCGGGACCTTAAATGTGAAAATGTACTCCTCACGGCAGATGGGCGTCGAGCAAAGCTGACTGACTTCGGCTTTGGCAGGGAGTCACGTGGGTATCCAGACCTGAGCACCACATACTGCGGCTCTGCTGCCTACGCCTCCCCGGAAGTGCTGCTGGGCATTCCCTATGATCCCAAGAAGTATGATGTGTGGAGTCTGGGAGTAGTACTGTATGTGATGGTTACTGGATGCATGCCCTTTGATGACAGCCACATCCACAGTATGCCCCGACGCCAAAAGAAGGGGGTGTTCTATCCCGAGGGTCTCCCTCCCTTACCGGAACCCTGCAAATCCCTCATTGCCCAATTGCTTCAGTTTAGTCCAGCTTCCCGACCTGGAGTAGGGCAGGTGGCCAAAAACACCTGGCTGAAAGGAGGAACCTTAAACAAAGAACCCTCTTCCAAATAACTCTGACCTAGGACTTACTGAACGCTACTGAAGCTTTGGTCTCCTTCAGCTGTTGTTGAACCAATGCTAAAACACTGTTGACAAGGGTGGAGCTCCAGAGCCCAGCTGGGGTTACAAAAAGAGGGAAGGACCCTCCTCCAACATTCAGATAACCATTCGGGATTGCGGGAGAAAGGCTTTGACACGACAATATGAAGTTGAAGGAGGCTGAATTCAAGGACTTCCATGATAGTAGAAGGGGCAGTGAAGTAGTGTTTGGAACACCCCAAATGGGCATCAGTGCAACCTGTGGCAGACCAAAAGAAAAAAACTATGATCCTTGCCAAAAGATTTGGACATCATCACAGAATCTACACTTGCCAATGCGTAGGTGAGGCAATGAGACTTACCACAACATGATGTTGTTTGAAGTCTAATTCACAAATAAACCCTGAAGCTTCCATCTGTTGACTTCTATGTGCTTTTAGTCCTTTGCCCCCTGGGTTTCTTCCCCTTTAATTAGACATAAATAAGAATGTTGGCTTATTGAGCATAGACATCCTTAAATTCTCTTATTTTTAGGGAGATCCTTCTAAGAGATTCACAAGATGCTGAAATGATGGGTCTTGTTGGATCTCTTTTTCGGATCTCAGTTTAGTTTCAATAGCAATAGCAATAGCAGTTAGACTTATATACCGCTTCATAGGGCTTTCAGCCCTCTCTAAGCGGTTTACAGAGTCAGCATATTGCCCCCACAGTCTGGGTCCTCATTTCACCCACCTCGGAAGGATGGAAGGCTGAGTCAACCTTGAGCCGCTGATATTTGAACCGCTGAACTGCAGATAACAGTCAGCTGAAGTGGACTGCAGTACTGAACTCTAACCACTGTGCCACCTCGGCTCTTCAAAGCTTGCTTGCTGCCCGTTAACGTCTCTCAGAAGTCAAATAAATTAACCCTCCCATATTATAATCAGATTCTTAAAAGAGATCATTTAAGCATCTACTGTAACATGTATGAGTGTATTGGAGGAGGGAAGAACTCCACATGGGTGTCACCTGGTTAAAATAGGATATTCCTATCAAGTACAGGCTTGTAGTTTTCAATAACTTTGGTACTGTTAAAACTCTCTTAAGATCAACTAACTTAAAGTAATTATTGTGAGATTAAGATTGCACTGGTATTTTTTAATGAGCCAAAGTGACAAGTCTATGCTCATAGCTATATATCTCTATCATTATTTCTGGTAAATTCTATGGGACTTAAAGAATATATAAATGTAGACTATAAACCTAAGCTTTGTATAAAAAAAAATAACCCAAAAACAAAACTTAGAACAAGACAGCCAAGACTTAGCCAAGAAGTCTATATTTGCACTTCTATATTAAAACAAGTGGCTAAGAGTGCAGAATGTTTCACTTTATTAAACTTGTGGTCCTATCCCCCTTAGTATGGGGAAATCATATTCCAACCCCAAATTGCTCCCCAAATTTTCCCCATGTTATTGCCTTCATCTTGCCCCTGGTCCATGAGAAAATACAGTGGTACCTTAGTACTCAATTGCTTTGAAACTCATCGAGTCTGGTACTCAACGCATTTTGATGCAAACATTTTATCCTGATACTCATCATTTGTTTGTACTCAACACACAAGCTAGAACTTGTCAGTGTCGGCTGCCTTGTGACTCATTACATTATTCCTTGTGGGGGGAAATTTGTTTGATATTCATCATTTTTGGTCCTCATCACACCATCTGGAACCAATTAACGATGAGTACCGAGGTACTACTATAAATCTGAATTTGCCATAAACTATATTAGTATCAACACAGAATTTCCCCCATAAGCTGTCACCAATGTTTCAAGATACATAGAGCTGGTAACACTTACTCACCTCCTTGTTGGAGGTAAGGTCAAGTAAACAGCTGAGGTACAACCAGAGGTATATTTAGCGATGTTGAAATGCACATGGGCCTCCTCCTCATCTTTGGTGACTAACCAGCCTCTACTGAAGCAATCACAGAGTAGTTTAAACCTGGTACAGCATGCATTAATTTTAAGTAATTGTATTTTTTTTAATTTGCAAGGGTTTGCTTGCTATCTTTCTATCCATCCATCCATCCATCCATCCATCCATCCATCCATCCATCTATCTATCTTCTTCATGGCCTCCCTAATAGAGAGGCAGCTAAAACAATTGCTTGGGCTCATTTGAATGCAGTTTGATTGTATTTCTTTCTGACAATATCTTTTAATGAGAAATATAATTTTAATATTCTATTATCTTATAGCCAACAGCAATTTATTCTTTATTTATTTGATAAAATTTATATGGCTGCCTATGCTCATTCTCAGCGATTCCAGGCACCTTACAAGAATTTCACCTTTGAATCACTGTCATTTACATCCAGCCTTCCCCACCACCCCCTCACACTCATCTACCCCTTTAAGTTTTCAGATAGGGGTTCTAATTTTGACAACAAAAAAGAAGATATCCCTCCCCCCACCAATAATTTTATTTAACTGGATGCCTTCAGATCGCTGTTGACTATGGGAAGCTTCCTTGCACTTTTCTTGACAAGGTTTTTCAGAAGTAGTTTTCTCTTTCCTCCTTCATAGAGTTGGCAAATTGGCCCAAAGTTACCCATCTGGGTAATCCAAGCTACGATTAGAACTCTCCTGTTTTTTAGCCTGATCTTTAGCCACTATACCAAACTGGCTCTCTTCTCCATTATGGAACCTTATTTTTAGAGTTATCTACTTCCTGCAATATATTAGACTCCAACACTGATGGTTATTTTAGACCAGGGGTGTCAAACTCGATTTCATTGAGAGCCAGGTTGTGTTTGACCTTGGAGGCGAGGTGGGCGTGGTCAGCTCAACATCACTCGCGCTGGGGGCATGGTTTTTGCTGGCAGAGGGCTGCAGGAGGCCATCCAGGCCAAAAACAGGGCCTGTGAAGGCCACATGTCCCCCCCCCCCCCGGCTCCATTTTTGCTGGCAAAGACACTGCGGGCCAGTTCTTCACTTTCTTGCAGGGCAGCTCCGTGGTCCAGATCTAAGTACCTCGCAGGCTGGATCCAGCCCGCAGGCCTTGAGTTTGACACCTCTGTTTAAGACCCCTTTTGAAAATTTGTTTTAATATACGTTGGCGTTTTTCCTCCTAGAATAATTTAATGCAGTGAAGAGGTTTTTCAAATAAGACACTCAACAACCTGTTTCAAAGAACTGGAAATATATTGGTCAGAACTGGTTGCAGCCAATAAGATATTTTTGTTCAATGTAACACTTGCCTCTTGGCAGAGGGAGAATGCCTCACGTTGGCAGCCCCTCTTAAAGTGAACTATGGAGAGAAAAGGTTCCACAGACCACCCACAAAATAGGTCTCCACCTCTACAATTCTTTTTTCTTGTAGCTATTGCTTAATACCTATTTTCTTCCAGTACCTAAGGCAGTGTTTCTCAACCTTGGCGACTTTAAGTCCTGTGGACTTCAACTCCCAGAATCCCCCAGCCAGCAGAGCTGTTTCTCAACCTTGGCGACTTTAAGTCCTGTGGACTTCAACTCCCAGAATCCCCCAGCCAGCAGAGCTGTTTCTCAACCTTGGCGACTTTAAGTCCTGTGGACTTCAACTCACAGAATCCCCCAGCCAGCAGAGCTGTTTCTCAACCTTGGCGACTTTAAGTCCTGTGGACTTCAACTCCCAGAATCCCCCAGCCAGCAGAGCTGTTTCTCAACCTTGGCGACTTTAAGTCCTGTGGACTTCAACTCTCAGAATCCCCCAGCCAGCAGAGCTGTTTCTCAACCTTGGCGACTTTAAGTCCTGTGGACTTCAACTCACAGAATCCCCCAGTCAGCAGAGCTGTTTCTCAACCTTGGTGACTTTTAAGTCCTGTGGACTTCAACTCCCAGAATCCCCCAGCCAGCAGAGCTGTTTCTCAACCTTGGCGACTTTAAATCCCGTGGACTTCAACTCCCAGAGGGGGAATTCTGGGAGTTGAAGTCCACGGGACTTAAAGTCACCAAGGTTGAGAAACACTGACCTAAGGGAAGAATCCCTCTTCTTATCCTGCCAAAGTTCTGGAATCCCTTCACCAACACTCATCCCCTTCGGCTGCTAGCAGTGGGGAGAGTAAAACCACCTCAGGATTATATAAATGAGTAAACAATCATAATTATATGAGCATTTGCCAGCCGGGTGAGCAAAATGTTCCACTGATCATTGTAGCAATGAAGCAGAGGCTTAATGATTGCAGGCCCGACTTGCGAGTTTTGATCCACTTGTAAGGCATTTTTAAACCTACAGCTCAAAATATACATTTTGACTTTATCAAACCTGTGTTTCCAAGCAAGCAAATCATAAAGTGCACCCCTCCTAAAATTAGGAGGAGTTCTCGTTTTTGCTGTGGGCATGCTTCACGTCGAAACTTTGATGTGGTATTTTATAAGGTGTGAAAAAGTATTGAAGAGCAAAAATAATAAGGGAGAAGGACAAGAGTTTCAAGATGACTGGGCCTGAGCACTGGATATCAGTCCTCTCAAACCACGTATCTCCACTAGTCCCAAAAGCCAGATTCTTTTGTGCGAATACTGTAGGGAGCTTTAAGCTTTTTCTTCTATAGTCTACCCCAGTGTTTCTCAACCTTGGCAATTTGAAGATGTCTGGACTTCAACTCCCAGAATTCCCCAGCCAGCGAATGCTGGCTGGGGAATTCTGGAAGTTGAGGTCCAGACATCTTCAAGTTGCCAAGGTTGAGAAACACTGGTCTACCCAGTCTAGATCTTTAGTCTGAAATGTTGATCACAAACTCAGAGGGTCAGGCCATCCAAGGATGTTTGGTGCCTGGGGCACTGCTGAAGTTTCATCTTGCTATGTGGACCTTTTTCTGTGCTGGCACCCAGCAGTGGTATTCAATAGGTCCTGATCAATTCTGGAGAATCAGTAGTGATTTTGAATAGTTCAGAGAAACGGTAAATACCACCTCTGGCTGGCCCCGCCCCCATCTATTCTCTGCCTCCCGAGTCCCAGCTGATCAGGAGGAAATGGGGATTTTACAGTATCCTTTCTCTGCCATACCCACCAAGTCACTCCCACCAAGCCATGCCCAGAGAACCAGTAGTAAAAAAAAAAAATTGAATCCCACCACTGCTGGCAAGTTTGTGCTGGAGCTTTCTCCTTTTTGTTATCTATGAAGCCCTTCCTATAGTCTTTTATGCTCCTATTGTAAAGCAATTTTTTTACCCATAACTTAATTATGGCTCTGCTTCCACAACATGCACTCACAATCCTAATTAAGTCTCCCTACTAGAGTTTTTGGCAAAAGGCAATCCCACTAGCTGATCAAAAGTCATAATATAAGAAACATAATGGTCTTGTGTCCTTTTCCCAGGAAGTGTTTAGCATCCCACAGGCATCTATGCCAGATGATTGACAAAGCTTAGTTTTATAACCAGGCTTTCTCCATTGGCTAGGGAGGAGCTGTGCGCAGGGCTTCATCACTGCAGCAAATCATTTTTGAAGAGAAGAGTTACACTTTATGCTGCCTGCTCATAACAATACCTTTTAAGTGACTACTGCAATTGTTTCTCCATATGAATTGAATCTTTAGAAAATTGATTAGATAATCAAATATTCATTCAGGCCTTGTAAAGGAAAAAATCATTCGAACCGTTTTGCAATCAATATTTACGCAGAAATAAAGAGTATGAATATTTAGCAGGGCTTAGTTTCTTGTCTATGGCTTACAACTTGGTGTAATTCCACAGCCCCAGGAACACTGCCGGTGATTCAGACAAATGCTAGAATTTTCTAGGTGGGGAAACCCTACAAAGGAATCTTTCTGTTTCCTCAAGCCCTTAATGTTTCTTTTCTCATATTTTTAATGAACTATGGTTCAAGACTCTAAATGTTGGCTTACCAAAATTGTAGTCCCAAGCTTACAGGTAGCTATAGGGCTCACTCTGTTGATTGG
Organism: Thamnophis sirtalis; assembly: GCF_051295495.1. NCBI lineage: Eukaryota > Metazoa > Chordata > Lepidosauria > Squamata > Natricidae > Thamnophis > Thamnophis sirtalis. The sequence goes on from NW_028261381.1 coordinate 12,949,106, forward strand.
CGAGAGAGAAATTGCTAGATGGTGTTGGCAGAAAAGCAAAACATAACATGGGGTGCAGGGGTGAGTTCTGTCTGGCTTTACTGCTGGTTCGCTCTTGTGCGCGCTTTGCTCATGCGCGCGCATGCGCAGTTCAATTAAAATTGTTCTACGCATGCGCAGAACCCAAATACAAGATGGCGACGGAGGCGACCAGGGAACCGGTTTGGCGGGATGGCAGACCTGGGTCGCTGCTGGTTCCAGCGACACAGACCACATAACACTACCGGTTCGGCCGAACTGGGCCGAACCGTTAGGAACCCACCTCTGATGTGGTGCTGTTGGAAACCAACTTTTGTGAATTCTCTAAATTCCACTTTTTTTCTCCTGGATCACGGATTTCAAACTCGCGGCGTCATGTTGCCGTCACATGACATATGATGTTTTTCTCCTGTGCAGAGCTGGGGTCAACGTGGCCTGTGTGTGAGGCATGTGACCTGTGAGCCACCAGTTTGACACCCCTGTCCTAGATGTATCCTTAAAATATCCCTCTTTAGTTTTAGTGTTTTCCAAATTTGCATTTCCAATCCATATCAAAGCTCCGGAGTCCAAAGGGATTGTGCAATTGGAATTCCACAAAAGAACATATTGCAGAGTGATTCTACATTGAGTAACATCCCCCCTCTGCTTCCTATCACAAGCTTTGCATTGCAGAGATGCCTTTATTTTTCTTTATTTATAAATTGTCCAGTGTATTTGTTCCTGATAGACAAGAAAATAGTTTCATTGTATTTCACTCTATTTCAGAGAGCAAGTGAGCATGACAAAGTTAATAATGGGACCACTTCACATCTCAATACATCCAAATTGTCTTAGAGTAAGGCTACTTCTTCTGGGCTGATGTTCTTCAGCTATCCATTCTCCAAAGAAAGGTGTAAATAAAGCAGGAGGATCAACATTTTCCTCTAAACTCTTAATCCTAGTATGGCCTAACTTCTTCCCTTCCATAGTTACTCACGTTACTCATTCCAGATGTTGCTGGAATATCTGAAAAGCTCAGGAGGATTTTTCAACCAGCATCACACACTTGTACATTTTAAGCCCAAGAATACATTAAGGCAGAAACTTGTCCACCCCAAAGTTAAAACACCTAAACACAAACTGAGCAATGTGGTATATGCAATACAACATAGCAATAGCAATAGCAATAGCAGTTAGACTTATATACCGCTTCATAGGGCTTTCAGCCCTCTCTAAGTGGTTTACAGAGTCAGCATATTGCCCCCAACAATCCGGGTCCTCATTTTACCCACCTCGGAAAGATGGAAGGCTGAGTCAACCTTGAGCCGGTGAGATTTGAACAGCCGAACTGCAGAACTGCAGTCAGCTGAAGTAGCCTGCAGTGCTGCACTCTAACCACTGCGCCACCTCGGCTCATCATTTGCACAACGAGAAGTGTCCAAATCTGTACATTGGTGAAATAAAGCAACCACTTTACAAGTGCATGAGACAACATAGGAGATCTAACCCATCAAGATCCAGCAGTCAATCTGCCTTTGAATGATAAGGGTCTCTCTCTTGAAGACAGCAAAGTTCATATTTTGGATAGAGAGGAGCCAATGGTTTGAAAGAGGGGTAAAAGAGGCCATTTATGTTAACATTAAGCAGCCCTCTCTCACAGAGGAGGAAGGATAAAACATCACCTATCCCCAATTTACAATGCAGTCCTTTTGACTATTCCAAGAATATTTCACACCTCTGATTCAGGTGACACTGAAGTCTCAGATAAAACCCCAAGTAACCACAACGACTCTCAGATAGTGTTAAGACCAGTTGACTGCAAAGAAAACAATCTTTCCATCCTCCCCCACCATCCTGTCAGAACCCCCTCCCACCAACTAATCTCAACTGTCAATAACTGTCCTTCCATCTCCCACAGCATCCAATACAACGGATGAAGCTTCTATGATAGGAAGCAAAAAGTCTTGTTTTTCCTCAAAAAAATCAGTCCAGTTGCCTTTTCAAAATTTAAACCACTTTTGATACAACTATGACCTGAATGAGGGAGAATCATCATAGACATTTGCTCAAGAGATGCTTCCTACCTCAACAGTAAGTCCTTCTAATTGGCTGTTACCATGACAATTAAAAGGCATCCAATCAAAATGTCTTTTCTAGAAGTCATTGCTCTCAAGACTAATTGAATTGCAAATAAGCAGAGACAATGGTTCTGCCACCATTATTTCTCATTGGAGGTGACAAATGCAGAGCTGAGAAGAAATCTATGATCAGGTGACTATTTGTAACTCCTCCTGATTCTCAGTTGTGGTCTCATAGGAATGCACTAAATCCTAAATGGGAAAGATAATGGTATAAATACAATGTCCTTATTTCCTTTAATATTTTTTTTAACCATTCTGAAGCTTTACAGGTGGCTTACAAATATTAAAAATAATCCAAAAGCCATGTTTAGAATCATAGACCAGGAAGGGAGCTTAGAGGTCTTCTAGTCCAAGCCCCTCCCCAAGTAACGGGCGCTCACTCCAGTGGTGGGTTCCTACCGGTTTGGACCGGTTTGGCCGAACCGGTAGTAGTATGGCGGCCTGGGTCGCTGGAACCAGCAGCAACCTGCCATGCCCCTGAACCAGTTCTATCTTTTTTTTTCACTTCTGTGCATGCGCAGAACAATTTTAATTGCATTGCACATGCACAGCGTGCATCAAGCATGTGCACACAGCACACACATGAGCAAGCCAGGAGTAGTGCCTTCCGGAACCTGCCCCTGGCTCACTCCATTACGCAGTGCTAGGGATTCGAACCGCTGAACTGCCAACCTTCTGATCGACAAGCTCAGCATCTCAACCACTGAGCCACCATGTCCAAACGTTAGGGGTGCTCAAATGTTGTGATATGACTTGGGAATTGTAAAGATGTTTTGATTACTTTAATACCATTTAGATATGCTTGGTAAATAACTACATAAATATCATAACTTTTCAGACCAGCAATTCCCCAGCAGACAATTCAGACCAGCAATTCCCGAGTAGCATCAAAGAACATTATTCTGTGCGCAGTGAGCCGGGTGAAAGATATCTTTATCACTTCACTCCAAGCTCAAAAACAGAAGAACCTGCTCAAGTGATGGCAGATAATCTGGTGTATTTCATGAAGAAGAAAGGCATTGACAAAAGCTTGAAGGCCAGAGTAGATTCTACAAATGTTAATACTGGCTGTGAAGGTGGTGCCATGCCATACACTGAGAAGAAGTTAAGCCAGAGCACCCACTCTACTGGAGCTGATTGACTGGTCTGAAGGTATATATCAGCCATCTTTGATGTGCAAACTGACTACAGTGGAAATAAAGAAGTTCATTGATGAATCAATGCAAGTATCACCGTGACCCTCTCATGCCCAGTCAATAGAGAGATGTGCGAAACAGGTCACAGAGGCAACAAGCAGAGCTTAGACACATGAGAAATGTGATATATCAGAGGCCAAGAAGCAAGTCGGTGGCTGATGTCGAAGAATGAATCAGAGCAAGACTTGATAAAACTCGCTTAAACATTTTTGTAACTCAGATCTTTGCTTTCTGGTGATAGTTTATGATTGCATGGATTATTTTTTGCTTAGCTAGATAAGATTCATGCAGGGGGAAAAAAACTTTTTGTAGCACAAGGTCTAATTTTGAGAAGATAAAATTAACAGTATTTGTGGCATATACAGGTATGATCAGATGTGGATTTACCATACCAAGCCAAACACTGTGCAATTGCAAAAATAAATTCGAATTCTTGGTGTAAAACCACATATTTTTAGAACCCCCTCACTGAAAAAAAATTAATTTTCACCCCATTAAATGGCATACCCTGTTTATGGTTGATCCTGGAAAAATGCTGTAGTTGCAGTCCTTTTAGCAATTAAGAAAAATTAGTTCCTTTCACAGCAGCAAAGTCCTCCACTTTTGAATATGCTTTTACACAGTAGAATCACTTTAACATATGTACAGAATGTGAAGGAAACGGTCAGCCCGGGCACTGGAAAAAAGGAAGCATTTCCTCCTGCATCTCAAACAGCCTGTTACACTGTTAAAACAGCCCCTACTGCTGTTACCAGATGGACGACCAAGAGAATTCAGAATATATTCGCATTTGCTAATTGGAAAGATTAAAGAATGTACATAATCATTGATACAAGGTTAATTGAGCAAAGCCACTTTTGCTTAGAGCTGCATTTATGACTTTCTTTTTGTTAACAGTAACGCAACTAATTGAAAAATGTTTATTTGGAGTTGTACATTTGCCCATCCTTCGTTTTAACCTTGGAAAGGAAACGAGAAGTTCGTGAGCAGAGAAGAGCTGTTAAGCTGCTTGACCCCATCAATGTCCATCTGTTGGGAAGATGTGGGAAGTTATCATCCAGCCCTCTCCCAGAAAAATGAAATATCCTAGGAAATATTGAAAAGGCAGAATATTTCTCTGGAAGTGAAAAGAAAGAAACAGGTTAAAAAGACAGAATAATTGCCTGTAGCTTTCGGCCCATCCCAGTTAATGGGCCATTAAGAAGGCCAGGCTAGCGCACTTTACATAATAAAGACTTCTCTGCTGCAGCTGTAGGGGGAAGGGATATTACTCAACTCTCTACATGGCATCTGAGAACTCATCTATACCTGGACTCATCAGCCTAGAGAGTAGCCCCCTGCATGGCACCATGGGAGTCTGACAACCAATCAGAATACATTTCTTACACAGGAACGGGAAACAGAGAGGTGGGACTAAACAGGTTATAAAAAGCCTAGCAAGCCCCTCCCTCAGCCCTTCTCTTCTTCTCCACCAACATTGAAGCATGTGATCACCTTTTCTGGTCAGGGCTCAAGCCATGTGGTCCAGTCCAACAATAAACCATCTTTCCAAGCAGCCTCCATGTCTCCAGTGTCTTTTCCCCCACTTGGAGCTGAACCCAGAAGGACATTTCTTTCAACAAAGAGAAGGGAAGATGGGGGATGTGATTAATGTTCCCCTCCAAGAGCTTGGGAAAGCAGCTGGGGTTAAACGGACAAGGGGACACACAAGGCTTGATAACCCACTGCCTTTTCCTTCCCACAGAAATAGTAATCTTGAAATCTTGCTGGCTGATGCGATGAGATCGTTGGAGTGGGTGAGCCGAACAAGCAGAAAACAAATAAAACACACTCTTCCCTGTAAACAAGCAGCTTTTGAAAATCCATGTTAAAGCTCTCTTTGAGCTTTTTTAAATATACAAGGCCCATTTTCTTAGGGGAATCAGTTCATATAAAATGGCCCATCTGCCTTTGCTCCCTGCTTCTTCTACCTACTTGAAGGTTTTCTAAATACGCCCTGCATTCCTCCTTTCAGGGGAATTTAGATTGTCTTTGGTTTTCCCAGGTAGAAGATATGATACGGTCAAGGGATGCTTAGCAGTACCCAAAATGTTGCTTGCTGGATTTCTTTTAAATCTGCGATGCCCTTTCACAGTAGCCTTCAAAAAAAGGAAGGAAACAGGGACAGGGGTAATATAAAAGTGATCGGATTTAAAAGCTCTGAGATAAAGAATGCTTTCAAATTATTTGCCAAACTTCCCTTCCTTTCATTTTTGGGTCTAATGGAAAAAGACTTGGAGAAAAAATTTAGAACTTTGACCCTATATACTGTATGTTGAAAGCAGCAACACTATTGTGTACACAAAAATGGAAGGACACTTCAATTCCCACTAGAATAGAACAGAATAGAATATAATTCTTTATTGGCCAAATGTGACTGGACACGCAAGGAATTTGTCTTTGGTGCATGTCTCTCTCAGTGTACATAAAAGACAAGATACATTGGTCAAGAATCATAAGGTACAACTGTCAGTGTTCCAGATAACATCCAAAATTAAATCAGAGTCCAAGGCAACTTCCTGCTCAAAGTTCCAATTTATTAAGAGAGCCATGCTGGCACATCTGGGGGGACCCCAAATCTGAAACTTCTGCCATATCCCTCCCCCCAAAGTTAAAGTTCATGATCTTGCCCACACACCCACAAGTCCATCACATGGCCCAATCTTCCACTGCCATTGCTGGCAGTTCCACCCACCCAGTTCCGGTCAGGTGCAGAGGTATCAAGACAAAGGATGACCTTGGCACTCTAGAAAGGAATTTTATTTTGACTACATAACATTCTACTCTGTACTATCCCCCCTCCCATTTCCTCACTATAGAAACAGAATAGTAGAATAGAAGTGTGGCAGGCCAAGGATCCAAAAGGAACATGGCTGCAGGCCTGACAGGCGGCCTCTCCTCAGAAGAAAACTACTTCCTGGAAAAAGAATAATGCAGGGGTTAACATAACAGAATTGACCCCCCCCCCAACAGGGGGACCCTTTGGCTTATCGGAAAACATATCATGGAATTGTTTTACTAACTTATCAGCTTTTAGGTTCCATCTTTTCACCCAAGTAGCTTCGGACAAAGGGTACCGCTTCCAATGCACTAAATATTGTAAGCGACCCCTATACAGCCTAGAGCCTAAGATTTTTTTTCATCTCATAATGTGTTTCCCCTTTTGTCACTAGAGGAGAAGTGGGAGGCTGGGTGGACGGTCTTATGCTGGACCCAATTACTGGCTTCAACAAGCTACAATGAAATACTGGGTAAATTTTCTCTAGAATTCTGAGTAGACTGAGTTGAACTGTAACTGGGTTAATTATCTTCACTATTGGGAATGGACCTAGAAATGTTGGGCCAAATTTCTTGCTAGGCATTCTTAATCTTACATATTTGGTAGATAAGAAAACTTTGTCCACAACACAAAAGGGGGGGGTTGGAGCGAGCTGTGTTCATCAGCTTGCTTCAGGTGTGCTTCTGCTGCTTCTGCTAGAGCTTTTTTTGTATTTTCCCACCCTTTCTTTAGAGTGTCCATCCATTCAGTCAGAGACATAGAAGAGGAAGGTTCCCTAGGCAGCTCAGGCATGGGAACAAATTCCATGCCACTGGTAATTTGGAAAGGAGTTAATCCAGTGCTGCTGTGGACCGCGTTGTAGCAAGTAGCAAGTCCGACCAGTTGTCTTGTTGATAGTCCACATAACACCGGATGTATTGTTCCACTATCGCATTTCCGCTGCTCCATTCATGCTCGGATGAAATGCTGAGCTCAGTCCTTGTGTGGACCCAATAGACTTCAGGTACTCTCTCCAGACCTTGGTGGTGAACTGAACTCCGCGGTGCAAAATGATCCTCCTGGGCACTCCGCGCAGGCGGTAAATGTGTTTGACAAACATTTTCACTGACTTCTTTGCAGATGGTAATCCTGAGCAAGCAATGAAATGGGCTTGCTTGGAAAACAAATCAATAACTGTCCAGATTACTTTATTCCCTCTGCTGTCTGGGAGTTCGATGATGAAGTCCATTGCGATCTCTTCCCATGGTCGGCTAGGGCTGGCCACCCATTGTAGTAGTCCAGGGGACTTCCCTGGCCGAATTTTCATGGTTGCGCAAGTGGCACAGCTCTTTACGTAATCTTTCACTTCCTATTTCATTTTTGGCCACCAAAATTGGCACCTGGCGAGGTGGAGTGTTTTTAGGAATCCAAAGTGGCCACCTAGTTTCGCATCATGGCTTCGCTGTAGAACTTCCAGCCTCAAGCTTGCGGGAACGTACAGCTTGGATCCCTTCCAGGCTAAGCCATCTTTCAGCGTCAGGATGTCCTTGTTATTATTGAGCCGCGGGTCTGCTGGCAGCACCGATTTCATCACTGCCATCAACTTATCCTGGCTTTGGGTGACAACCTGGGCCGCCTTTTGGTGGGAAGAAGAAAGGATGGGGTGAACCACTTCTTCCTTCTTACTGTCGTACTGCGGTTTTCTTGACAAGGCATCTGCCAACAAGTTCTTCCCTGCAGGGATGTGCTTTGGTTCGAATTTGAACCTTTGAAAGTATTATACCCAGCGAACTTGCTTTGGGGACAGTCTTCGATAGGCTTTTGAGAGGTTTGAGGTTTTTATGGCTGATCCAGACCTCGAACGGTACATCCCCCCCCCTTCCAGGAAATGTCTCCAAGTGAGTAGGGTCCACCTGACCGCATACGCTTTTTTCTCCCAAATGGCCCACCTCCTTTCAGTAGCGGTGAGCTTTTTGGAGACGTAAGAGCACGGCAAGAGGTGCCCTTCTTTATTCTTTTGCAGTAGCACTGCCGCTACCGCTACATCACTGGCATCCATCTGGATTATGAATTGTCACTCTGAGTTGGGGTATATTAACCCGAATCTACTTACTGATAGTCATAGGATACAAATAAGCAATCAAATCATATTAGGAAATGATTAAATTTAGTATTTTGGTGAAAGAAAAGAATACAAGTACTTTTGTTTTTACATGGAGACTGCTTCTGAACTTTGTGCTTGAGGTAGAAAAAAAGTCCCTTCCAACTCTGTTATTCTATTCTATTCTATTCTATTCGGTTCACCGACAAAAGGACGAACGACAAAACCGCGCCCGACTAAACCGCGGTGACAAAACCACATGTTCTAAAGCGCTCCGACGAATGAGCGGTGAATCACGCCGACAACAGCGCAGCAACAGAAGCGCACTGTAAAACTAAACCTAACTCTAAACCTAAACCTAACCCTAAACTTAACGCTATACGTAACACTAAACCTAACCCTAAACATAACGCTAACGCTAACGCTAACGCTAACGCTAAACCTAACCCTAAACCAAACCCTTACCCTAACCCTAACCCTAACCTTAACTTAAATCGCCCTTAAATCGCCCTTCTGTCACCGCGCTGTTATCTCCGTGCTGTTGTCGCCGCGCTGACGTCGCGGTTTTAGCGACGCGGTATAGTCGGGCACGGTTTTGTTGTTCGCCCTTTTGTCGGGTCACGTTCTATTCTATTCTTGATCTGAAATCCCTGGGTAATTTTGGGCCAGCCTTTCTCAATAAAGCCATCTCACAAGGTTGCTGTAGTGAAGAATAGGAGGTAAGATGCACGCTATGTGATAACCTGTACAAAAGGTTGTATATTATCTTAATGAAATGAAAAGATAAATGATTATGTGTCCAAAATATCAGAGGAATGCATTGGTGCTCAGCAAATATAGAAACGTTTGCTTAATTTGCATAAGGTATGGAGAGGTCAGCGTTTCTGTAAGTGGGCTTTGATTTAATAGAGTGTATTTTATTGCTTTGCTCTTGGATTAATGATGCTTTTATGTTATCAATGTTTCAGCACATTGAGAGCAAAAACTGCAGTAACTGCAGCTAATGTCAGCTGAAGGTTAAAATGTATAAAATCATGCCACAAATGTACTTCCAGAGGAGTGCGGGAGACTAACAAGAATCTGCAAGATAATAAGTCGTAAATAATGTGCCTGGAACTACAAGCTACATTATAAATAGAGGGTCAGCAATAGTGATTTAAATCCCCCTACAACTACAAAACTGGCTTCTTCAGCCTGAATGCCTGTTTTTGCTCAGAGAAACAGATTGTGTAGAGAACACAAAACAGATGCAATAACATATCCTTTCATTTATCCAAGGTCCAAAGGACATTTTCTTTTAATTTGGGGGACAGGGGATAAAGTTCACTTGCTTCCAGGACATTTCACCTAACCTAGCAAAACCCTGGGAGTTCAGATCCAACTCATGTAGCAAATAGGGATCCGGTAGCTCAGTGGCTAAGACCCGAGTTTGTTTATCAGAAAGGTTGGCAGTTTGTATACACACACACACACACAGAGAAAATTTTTAAAAATGCAAAAAGAAAAAGAAAGGTTGGCAGCTCGGTGGTTCAAATCCCTAGTGCTGTGTAATGCCGTGTAACGGAGTGAGCTCCCATTACTTGTCCCACCTTCTGCCAACCTAGCAGTTCAAAAGCATGTAAAAATGCAAGTAGAAAAATAGGAACCACCTTTGGTGGGAAGGTAACAGCGTTCCATGCACCGGCTCTTTGGCTTTTAAACAGAGATGAGCACCGCCCCCGAGAGTCGCGAACGACTAGCACATATGTGCGAGGGGAACCTTTACCTTTATCTTATTGTGGTTCTTCCACCTCCAGATTTCTTCATGTTCTCAACAAATTTTAAAGGCTTAATAGGACGGGACTTTTTTTCCCATGCTGATTTTTCTTCAAGACTTTCCTTCGGCTGCCTGATAATTTTATGTTTTCTATCCATTTCACAAAAATACATTGAATTCAGCTACTTGTAATTTCCTACATACTGTACCTTGTTACCAGTTTTTCTTAGAGTCCTGTATATTTGTCTATAACTACTGATCAAAAGATTGGCAATTTTGCATTTGATTTCGTTTAAAGCATTCAGTTGGATTGGATGCAACATAGACTCAAATACTTTTCAGTGTTTCAGTTTTGCCTCAGATTTAATATCTTATCATTTTCCATCTATCTCCTCAGACTTCCTTCCTAAAATATAAACAGGAATTCATCTGATTTATTTGTAGTTGTCTTTTAACTGCTCCAACAGTCTAAACAATCCATAATTGTTTTCCTACTTTAAATATACTTATTAATTTAGTATTAATATGTGGGATTATTTTATCTGGATGCTCGTGCTCTCATTTAGACCATTTTTTTCTTTTTCTGAAGAAACCTTTCACGGATATAGTCTCTGATATTGTTCGTTAACATGCAGATGACTTCTTAGATTCGGTGCTAGATTTTTAGATCTCCTATTGGGATCAAGTTACATATTTTCAAATATTTTGGATAGGCCTGAATCTTCTGCCTTTTCCACCAATTTCCTTTTTGACCCATTCTCTCATCTCCTTTCTTGAAATAAAAGAGACTTTGGTGCAATTTTTCACTAATATATCCAGTGGTGGGTTTCAAAAATCGTTCGAACCTACTCTGTGGGTGTGGCCTCCTTTGTGGGAGTGGCTTGCCACCCATGTGACCGGATGGGAGTGGCTTGCTGCCCATGTGACCGGATATGAAGATGCCGATGACACTTGTCAGAACCACCTTAAATTACCTCACACACAGCACTGGCATGCATAAGAATATGATGTAAACTTGTTTTTTAAAAGGGATCTTTGGTTTGCATTAAAACAACTTCAACACACACAATGTTCTGATTGCACCACAAATGCAGTAGTCATCCTTACCTTTCACAGAGGCACTGAGTTTTATAAATATGAGCATGATAGTGTAGAATAATCATATCCAAGGACCAGTGGTGGGTTTCAAAAAAGTTTGGAACCTCTTCTGTAGGTGTGGCCTGCTTTCCGGGTCCACTGGTGGAACCTCTTCTAACCGGTTCGGTAGATTTGACCCGGTTCTACCGAATAGGTGCGAACTGGCAGGAACCCACCTCTGAATATATCACTTCGTATTCTCTTGGCCAAATCACCTCAACAATACAGTTCCTTGCATCCTCTTCTCACAGAGATGGGAGATCTGGAATGTGAACTGGATTTCAGCCTTTTTCATGCCAAAAGTTTGTCTGCTATTCTAAAATCGAAAGCGGGAGGATAAAAATGTGGAGCAATTCTTTCAGAGTACCTTGCAAAAGGATTTCAGAAAATATTGGCTAATGGTAATTATCTGATTTTAAATAGAGTCCTCAATTAAGCACTGTTCATTTGTGCATATATAGCTATACTGAGAGGGACGCAGTGGTTCATTGGCTAAGACGCTGAGCTTGTTGATCCAAAAGGTCAGCAATTCGGTGGTTCGAGTCCCTAGTGCTGCATAATGGAGTGAGCTCCCCTTACTTGTCCCAGCTTCTTCCAACCTAGCAGTTCGAAAGCATGTAAAAATGCAAGTAGAAAAAATAGGAACCACCTTTGGTGGGAAGGTTAACAGCGTTCTGTGTGCCTTCGGCATTTAGTCATGCCGGCCACATGACCACAGAGACGTCTTCGGACATCGCTGGCTCTTTGGTTTTGAAATGGAGATGAACACTGCCCCCTAGAGTCGGGAACCACTAGCACATATGTGCGAAGGGAACTTTTACCTTTACCTTTAGTTATACTGAAAATATAGGATTGTTAATATCCCTGGAGTAGTCAAACAGGCCAGGATTTGAAGAGGCTTAAAAATGTGTACATAAACAAGCAACGGAGGATGGGTAGGGCCTGCGAGAGCAGAGAACCAGCACACTGTGTCAAAAGAAAGTTCAGCAATTTTCCCAGACAGCTGAATTGTGGGAACTTTTGCTTTAGCAATGAATAGTCCTGCTATTTTTAACATTTTTATGACACAGTTTGTCACAAACTGTCTCAGGAGACTATCAACAATCTATTTCAAACAAAAATTCAACCCCGCACATTTCTCCACTGGAGATGCTGAACATCTGGAGCAAAGGGATATATTTTCCAGGGATGTTAAGGAACAGAGAGCAGCAGTTCATTCTTTGGTTCTGACCTCATAGTTGATTCACATTTGCTTCATATTTGTCACACTGGACAATTGAACAGGCTGTGGTGGTAACACTCGGCTTTGATAAGAAAGCAGCTTTCCTCTAATCCATGAAAAATGGAGGTTTTGTTCCATTCTATTATGTTGTAGGATTCCCAACCATTTGTTAATAATGTCCCCAACAGAAAGCATTATTTAACCTATCCCACTATTGAATTGTAGCCCATTCAGGACTTGATGAACACTGACTTGTATGGGAAAAATACATTTTATCACCGACCTAAATCTGTCCCTCTCAAAGTGGTTGAGCTCTCAAAAAGCTTCAGAAACCGACTTTCAATAATCACATTCTCATTAAAACTGATTAAAAAAAAAAAAGAATAGCTCTGTGATTCTTCGAACGGTCTCTCATTCCACTTGGAGAGAAAATTGTCTTTTGGGAAATATAAGAGAGCAAGAATAAGAACTTGAAATCATTCCATAATATATTGTTATTGTCACCTCTTTGTCTGTCCCTTTTGTGCTTGGTGTAATCATTTTATTCAAGGTTATTAGTCTCCAAATGGTGGTGGGGTACGGGTAGTGGCTGCTTGGGGAATACAAACATTGATTTATTTTGCACTTGGGGTCATTGGAGCGATAAAGAGGAAATAAGAGCAATACCGGCTAAAGAAGAGCGATGGCATAGTCTTCTCTCCTCCTGTTTATGGGCTTGTAGCCTTTTAAATACGAAAAGTTCATGGGATATCATGAAAGCTTCAGAACTGTCACAATCCAACTTCAAGTCTCCAAGTTGTGGCTATGACACTTGGGAATGAGTCGGGATTGAGGAGAGAGACAGGTAACATCTTGTGGGAAGTTATCATCCAGCCCTCTCCCAGAAAAATGAAATATCCTAGGAAATATTGAAAAGGCAGAATGTTTCTCTGGATGTGAAAAGAAAGAAACATGTTTTAAAAGACAGAATAGTTGCCTGTAGCTTTCTGCCCATCCCCAGTTAATGGGCCATTGAGATGGCCAGGCTAGCCCACTTTACATAATAAAGACTTCACCAGCAGCTACAGAAAGGCATGATAATATACTCAACTGACCACAAGGCATCTGAGAACTCATCACAGCCTAGAGAGTAGCCCTCTGCATGGCACCATGGGAGTCTGACAACCAATCAGAATACATTTCTTACACAGGAACAGGAAACAGAGAGGTGGAACTAAACAGGGTATAAAAAGCCTAGCAAGCCCCTTCCTCAGCCCTTCTCTCTTCTTCACCAACATTGAAACATGTGATCACATTTTCTGTACAGGGCTCAAGCCATGTCCAACAATAAACCATCTTTCCAAGCAGCCTCCATGTCTCCAGTGTCTTCTTCCCCACTTGGAGCTGAACCCAGAAGGACATTTCTTTCAACAATCTAAAGGGAGAAATCTATGAATGTAATTCTTGGAGGATTTCCTTCCAAAGTCTGTAACTACAATAGAGACTGCCCTTTTGACCCTCTGCTTAAGGGAACAATATCAGCAATGTCCCAGTCTTCCTTTTCAGTTTGAGAAATTCTGCTTGAATGTTAACAGGGCAATTATCTTCCCCCTCACCCAGTTTTCTTAGAAGAGTGACTAATGTTATTTCTGACTTAGTTCATTCTTCCAAGGGGATATTCTCTTTAAAAATTGTCTGCTCAGGATAATTATAACTTTTGGGGAGCCCCAGCCTATTTTCTGAGCTCACCAATTTAGACTGCCATGTGGATATATTCAGAATCTGAGCCACGGATGGAGCTGCTGAGCTGTACCACCCAGCATACTTTACTAATCCTTCATCTGCCAAAAGTTGTAAGTCAGCACAATTCCCCAAAACAAAAATAGACAGACTTTTAGGTGCTACAGGAAACGTTTGGCAGCTGTCGTTTCTGCCAAAGCTGGTGTTACAGAAAACATCCAAACTTTTGTTGTCTGCCAAATTCACTGCACAGACAGTAAATCTTAAGTCTGCATCTAAATGTGTAGAACTATGTCATTTTTGTTTTGTATTGTATCAAGGTTGCAGGCTTCTTTGCCTTCATGTATTTTTTTTTTCAGCCAGAGCAGAAGCAATCTGGCAAAACATGCTGGATAGCCATGACCTGTGGTTGTGTTGCATTCCTTCCCCCATAAATGGGAATTACAGCACCTCAAAACTGCATTATTTGAGTGCCTCAACAGAAGCAGTAGGCGTTTTGATAGGATCTCCATCCCCAATATACCCATCAGGCCAGCTCTTAAAAACGGAAATGGAAAATTAAAAACAGTGAGCCAAGTGGCATGTCCCCTATAATGAAAGTCAGATGGCTAAAGCATAAAGCAGCATTTTAGAATTACATGTCAGAATTTATTGCAGGATTTCTAATCCATAGAAAACACACTGGACTTCCCACCACAATTGATGAGGAGCTGTGGGAAAAGAGAGATTGCCAGTCCTTCCTGCAGGAATGTGCAAAATCTCCCTTCCCATTAGGAGGCCTCTTTTTCTTCTGGCCAAATCTCACAAAAGCTCACTGGGCTACCCCAAGCCACCCACTGAAACGGATTGAGCAAATTGCAGCCGATTTACAGCATTTGCCTTGGCAGCTGCCAGAAACAAGCTTACTCACTTCTCCCTCAAGAGCCGCAGAGGCTAGCTGAGGTCAGCAAAAAAAAAGAGAGCATGGAGGCACTGGTCTCTTGCGGCACATTAACTATGAAGGAGAGGATGTGAGTGGGTTCCCATGGATCCCCGAGATCCATTCTTTTTCCCAGTCTTTAAGCATTCCATGGATGGGACAACAAGCAGAAAGTCTGAGCCACCGTGGATTATCAGCTTCTCTCCATGAATCTTGTAGAGCAGTGTTTCTCAACCTTGGTGACTCTTAAGTCCTGTGGACTTCAACTCCCAGAATCCCCCAGCCAGCAGAGCTGTTTCTCAACCTTGGCGACTTTAAGTCCTGTGGACTTCAACTCCCAGAATCCCCCAGCCAGCATAGCTGGCTGGGGGATTCTGGGAGTTGAAGTCCACAGGACTTAAAGTCGCCAAGGTTGAGAAACACTGTTGTAGAGAGACCTAGTGGAATGTTACTTAAGTAAATCTACTAATTACACGGGCCAATCCTTTTGGCATTCACAGGAATTCCACTAAGGGCAGCCAGATTGTTTAGGAGTTGGTCAAGTGGGTGGAAAGTGAAGGAAGAACACTATCTTTCCTTTCCCTACTTCAGTAGTTTCTTTATGGCAAATGGTGCTGCTGAGTAAGAAGGACTGAGATGAAAGGCTGTTCTATTATTACTCTTCATCCCACAAGCCAAAGAGCCTCTGCGTATATTGTGAGCGGGTTTGATTCGCGAGTACGGTACAATGTAAACCCTTCAACCTTTCCTACACACCCACCCACATCTGTTCAGAAATTATTGCTATGTGTACCTTTATCAATTCCCACAGTAACACTGAGATATGTTCATGTGTAGTTTGAAAACTTGATTGGAAATGTCGTTCAGGAACTAGGATATGGATGTCAGTGTGCCTTGCATGGTGCTTTTTTTTTTTTTTTAAAGTCCTTTCGCCCACTCATATTTTGTCTTCCAAGCCTTGAAAAAAATAGTCTTTGTATAGTCCAACCAGGCGAAATAAACCTAGCAGTTTATTTAAGCTGTGGTAATTAATTCACTTCATACTGATTTTTGTCCTGGCTGTTACAAGTTTGACTTAGGAAGTATTTATTATTATTATTTTATTATTATTATTATTTATTAAATTTATAGGCCGCCCAATCCCGAAGGACTCTGGGCGCCTTACAAAGAAGGGAGAAAAAAGAAAAGAAAAAGAAAAAAATAGTTTAGAATTCACAACACGCAGAGCCAAGGTGGCGCAGTGGTTAAATGCAGCACTGCAGGCTACTGCTAGATCAGCAGGTCAGCGGTTCAAATCTCACCGGCTCAGGGTTGACTCAGCCTTCCATCCTTCCGAGGTGGGTAAAATGAGGACCCAGATTGTTGTTGGGGGCAATATGCTGACTCTCTGTAAACCGCTTAGAGAGGCCTGAAAGGCCTATGAAGCGGTATATAAGTCTACTGCTATTACTGCTATTCGTTCTGATTGAGGCTGGACCTCAACAGTGAGGTCAACAGCCCCAGGCCTGCTGGAATAGCCAGGTTTTAACAGCTTTCCTGAAGGCCATGAGAGTGGGTAAGGTCCGGATCTCTGGGGGTAGCTCATTCCAAAGGGTCGGAGCAGCCACAGAGAAGGCTCTCCTCCGGGGAGCCGCCAGCCGACATTGTCTGGCTGACGGCATCTGAAGGAGGACCAATCTGTGGGATCTTACCGGCCGCTGGGAGGTATGTGGCAGTAGGCGGTCTCGCAGGTACGCTGGCTCTTTTTCAAATCTAGCAGTTTATTTAAGCTGTGGTAATTAATTCACTTCATATTAATTTCTGTCCTGGCTGTTACAAGTTTGACTTAGGAAGTAGCATAGTCATTTGCCATAGGGCAGCGATGGCAAACCGGAGTCAGCACTGAGTGACCAAGTTGGAACTTGCACATGCGCCGGAGTGTCAGAAGCCCAAAGACCAGCTGGCAAGTGTGCATGTGCACGCCGCCCATCTGGTTTTGGGTTCCCGGCGTTTCAGCACACACAAAGATCAGCTGGCTGGCAAAACTGGAAGAGCAGCTGACAACGGCACGTATGCTCACAGAAGACTCTATGTGCCACCTCTGGCACGCGTGTCCATAGGTTTGCCATCACGGCCATAGGGTGGTAAATCCCATGAATCTGGCATTTCACTAACCATATGCTTACAAGATGGTGATCTAAATTATTTATTTATTTATTTATTTAATTTATACAATTTATAGGCCGCCCAATCCCGGAGGACTCCGGGTGGCTTACAACGAAAGAAAAAAAGAAATAATAAAAAATGAAAATAAAAACAGGTTAAAAACAACACACATACATTCGTTATGATCGGGGCTGGACCTCAACAATGAGGTCAACAGCCCCAGGCCTGCCAGAATAGCCAGGTTTTAACAGCTTTTCTGAAGGCCATGAGAGTGGGTAAGGTCCGGATTTCTGGGGGTAGCTCATTCCAAAGGCTCGGAACAGCCACAGAGAAGGCTCTCCTCCGGGGAGCCGCCAGCCGACATTGTCTGGCTGACGGTATCTGGAGGCCCACCCTGTGGGATCTCACCGGCCGTTGGGAGGAATGTGGCAGTAGGCGGTCTCGCAGGTATGCTGGCCTTTCCCAACCCTTTCCCAACCTGCCTTCTATGGAGCCCAGGCCTTTGCTGCCTTCTCCTCCTCTCCTGATCATCTATGGAGGCCCCTGTAGCTCTTCTATGAGCCTTACTATGATTAACAAGATCTGGAGGACCTATGGCAAGTCTGGGACTTCTGACCATCATCTCACCCTGCGCTGCTCCTGGGAACCCACATCAGCCTACCTAGGAGCTGGTACTGCTGCCTGGCATCATAGCTCTTGGTACCCTACACCTTCTCTTTGAAGAGCCGAGGTGGCGCAGTGGTTAGGGTGCAGTATTGCAGGCCACTGCAGCTGACTGTTATCTGCAGTTCGGCGGTTCTAATCTCACCAGCTCAAGGTTGACTCAGCCTTCCATCCTTCCGAGGTGGGTGAAATGAGGACCCAGACTGTGGGGGCGATATGCTGACTCTGTAAAGCGCTTAGAGAGGGCTGAAAGCCCTATGAAGCGGTATATAAGTCTAACTGCTATTCCTATTGCTATTCTCTGCGCCAGCTACGAGCAGACCCCAGCCAATGTGCTGCTCACCACAACTGGACTTGCTTTCTCACCAGGCCTTACATACAGTCTCAGCTGCTACAGCTTCAGGCACATTAAGCTAATTGCTCTTTTCCCCCCTTTGGCTTTTCAGCTGATTAGCTTCCAATGCTGTGGGGTTAAAGGAACAAAGCTTTTCCAGCTCCCGTCGCGAAGAACATTTATTTTACTTTCTCACTGCAGCAAGCATTGATCTAGAGTCTAGTGGGGGGGAAAATTCTCATACCTCTCTCGCATCTCTCTCTGCTGGCCTATAAATGTCTTCATTTATCTTTTTCAAAACCATCAATATACTGTAAGTAGATGGGACACATGGGGAAAAGGCAACACATTTCAAGAGATGCAGGCACTATTCTCCCCACCACAGCAGAAACCTACTGCCTCTTTTATCGCATAATTGTATGACAAAAGCTAAAATTTTCAGGGTTTTTGAACTACCTACATAGTGCATGGAATTTGACCAGTGGATGATATGCTCTGAATACAGCTAAATGACTGACGTGGAAAGATAAATGCTTCCTTTACATAAGTCTCTCTCCCTTTATGTGCGTGTGCCCGCGCGCATGCACACACATTCAGAGAGAGAGAGAAATGGAACAGTATTGTATAGGTGAGTAGGTGAACAAACAGATCTCAGAGAGAAAGTCTGGATAATTATCACAATAGCAATGAAACGAATCATTTTTGCTTCAAAGATAATTTCCATGTGCCTTTGAGTAAAATTATGTACGTTGCATCTGTAAATGTCTAAATTCAGCTCTAATCCTAATTCAGAATATGGAAGATTTTTATTTTTCAGATGGTGAGTTGTAACACCTATCAATTTTGTCACAGTTCAATCTAGGGAAGCCAGATGATAGTTAAGAACATCTGAAAGGCACTAATTTCAACCAATATTGTAAGCAAATGTTTTAATAGAGTAACAGAATAAGAGTTGGACCTTGGATGTCTCCTAGTCCAAACCTCCTGCTCAGGCAGAAAATGCTATACTATTTCAGGCAGATAGTTGTCCAATTTCCTCTTTAAAATACCCAGGTTTGGAGGGTTCACAACTTCTGGAAGGATGTCATTCCATTGATTGTTCTAACTGTCGGGAAATATCTCCTTATGTCTAGAGTGCTTGTCTCCTTGATTAGTTTCCATCCATTGCTTCTTGTCCTACCTTCAGTTGCTTTGGAGAATGGGTTGACATCCTCTTCTTTGTGGCAACTCCTGAGATATTTGAACACTTCTATCATGTCACTCCTAATCCTTCTTTTCATTAAACTAGACATACCCAATTCCAGCAACTATTATTTATCTGTTTTAGCCTCCAGTCTCCTAAACTTCTTGGTTGCTCTTCTCTGCACTCTTTCTAGAGTCTCAACAGCCTTTTTATATTGGGGGGGACCAAAGCTGGATGAAGTATTCCAAGTGTGGTTTTACCAAGGCTAGCACTAACACTTCACATGATCTTGATTCTATCCCTCTGTTAATGCAGCCTTGGTCTGTGTTGGCTTTTTTGGCAGCTGCAGCACACGGCTGGCTCATATTTAAGTGATTGTCCACTAGGACTCCAAGATGCCTCTCAGAGTCTTGTCCAATTTCATTCCATCAGTAAAAGCCATTTTCACATAAGGAGAAACTTAATCCTGCATTCTTACCTATATATCTGATATTTGATAAATATTATAAGTGAAAAATCACAAATAATAATTGCTTCAAAGCTTCTTTTTATTTAAACTTGGGCTGTTTAGCATCACACTTCTTGGTAGCAATCTCTCCTTGAAGGCAAATTCTTAACCAGACTGAGAATACAACAGATCTAAAATCATTCTTACACGAACGATACAAAACACATTCAGTCATCCCCTTTAGCTAATGTCTACTGAAACATCCCAAAAATCAATATTTTTGGCTAAGTCTCCTGGCTCATACAATTCTTTACGATGCAACTGGTTCCTTGGAAAGTTTAGAAGGCAGTTCGATTGTAAAATGCTTCTGTGCACACTTTACATATCAGGCACACCAACGTATATAAAACCAGTTGAAATATAAAAAATATGGTTATGACAAGAGTACCAAATAGCACAAATATTACAATTGTTTATCATTAACATCAACATGTATATTTGTCCCGCCCAAATGATTATTTTCTTCAAAGTGATAACTGTAGTGTAGATCCAGAGAACAAACTTAGCATACTGTGAAGCTAATGTCAGCCCTTATAACAATAAACACCCAGCCTGTCCCAACCATTTTTATTACCGACAGATATTATTATAAATAATTTTGACAAGTTGTATGAATGTTTTATTGCACATGGTACAACATGTATTCGCACCCTTCATTCAACAAGTTTAAATTACTTACCCTCTGTTTTCCCATGCAGACAATGGCATGTTTTGGAATTATAGTTAAAAGTTATATTAAAAGTGGGAATAGGAGGAAGCACACAAAATAAAAACCATGTCTTGAACTACATGGTTATTGTTACTGCTTCCTCTTGTGAAGTCATTAAAAGTTCTCAATTAGAAAATGCAGTACCATTGACTTTTTTCCACTGCAAAAAAAAAAAAAGTATATATGCAGACGTATTGCATATATGATCACACGTATGTTCTGCTTTGCAGAATTAGTGTTTCCTGGCCTATGTTCCATTTAAAGGTCATTTTACATATGGCTTAATGCTGTTTGCAATTAACAATATAGCTTTCAGTCTCAGAATCTGTCAGCTGCTCCTATGTTTCTTTTTGATTAATGCTTTGGACTCAGTTTTACCATGGAAGAAATAGCAATAGCAATAGCAGTTAGACTTATATACCGCTTCATAGGGCTTTCAGCCCTCTCTAAGCGGTTTACAGAGTCAGCATATCGCCCCCACAGTCTGGGTCCTCATTTCACCCACCTCGGAAGGATGGAAGGCTGAGTCAACCTTGAGCCGGTGAGATTAGAACCGCTGAACTGCAGATAACAGTCAGCTGAAGTGGTCTGCAGTACTGCACCCTAACCACTGCGCCACCTCGACTCTCCCAAGAAGAAGAAAGACAACACAGGGATCACCATCCAGCTATTCCAACAACCTAAGCAGCTGGTAGGGCAGGGTCCTAATTTAAGATCAAGAATGGCCATAAAAGCCTGAGGGTTTGTAACATGTAGCATTAAGAAATTAAAACAACAACAAAGGAATTAGGAAAAAAAAAGGCTGTTCATATTATACTGTCGGAAGCCAAAAAGTGTATATATCAACCAAAAAGTTATCATATGAAAATTAAAAATGTGTGCCTTGAAAAGATTACTTGCATCTTTTAGTGACAGTTTTCCAAAAAGCTCTTTGCCACTGCCAGAATGCTCTTCGCCATTCCACAAAATTCCCTCCCATGGATAAAATTGCACCACTGCAGGAACTGAGTCCATGTAAAGATATGGATGTGTACGACTATGGTACTGCAACTTCAAGAAGTCTGTTGTTTTTTCGCTTGCAAGTGGGGATGTTGCCATTTTTCTGGTTGCTTCGTACAAATTTTACACACACTTTGTCCTGCCTGAACTGAACCAGGAACCTGGAGAAAGCAGAAACACAGGGAGTAGTTAAGGAATGTATCCACCACATTTAGGGGTAACAGCAAAGAAAAAAGCAGCTGTTGATAGCTCACAAATTCTCTTATATTAGTAATAAAATAGGAACTAGTAGCACCTCATGCCACAATACAGATAGCTTTTGCCTTTACAACAAAAATTAGGACTGGAATTTTCACCACTAAGTGATGCAGTCATAAAGCACACCCGAATAATAAGGGACAGCAATTCCTGCTGGCCCAGTTGCTGCCATTAATTGAATCCCATGAACATGGTTGTTGTTGTTAGTTGAGAAGTCATGTCTGACCCATCGCGACCCCATGAACAAAGTTTCTCCAGGCCTTCCTGTCCTCTACCATCCTGTGGAGTCCATTTAAGCTCACGCCTACTGCTGCAGTGACTCCACCCAGTCGTCCCCTTCTTCTTTTGCCCTCCATCTTTCCCAGCATTAGGCTCTTCTCCAGTGAGTCCTTCCTTCTCATAGATGGCCAAAGTATTTGAGTTTCATCTTCAGGATCTGGCCTCCTAAACAGCAGTCAGGGTTGATCTCCTCTAGGACTGACTGGTTTGATCGCCTTGCAGTCCAAGGGATTCACAGGCGTCTTCTCCAGCACCATAGTTCAAAGGCCTCAATTCTTTGCTCAGCCTTTCTTAAGGTCCATGAACATTAGGCAAGGCAAGTTCCTGTTGACTTCCTACAACAAAGTCTGTAGAAAGCCAGCAGGAAGTTGCAAGTCCCAGGTTTTCAGGCAGGTAAAGTGGCTACTGCTGGGAAGAGAGCAAAGGGGTGCAAGAGATGTGACCATAGGTGCACAGTGCATGAGGGGTGTACATGAAAGACCCAGTATGAGTCAGAGAGGGTTAGGGAGGATATGTGAGATCATGGAGCATGCACAAGTTGTTGGTGAGAGCACAAAGGGGTTGGAGATATAGGCATGGGATAAGGAAACTAAGCCCAGTGATTTGCGACCTTCCCTGCTGGCTCCTCATTGACTTTCTGATGAAGCCGGCAGAATGAGTTGCAAAAGGTGATTATGTGATTGCAAGCCGGTGTAAGAATGAATGGGTTGCCAAGCAACCAGACTGTGATCCCGCAACCTTAGGGGGTGCTGGGATGGCTGGAAGGTGGAGGACAGGTTGTATCCACTATTTATTCAATGCAATCGTAACTTGGAACAGTGGCTGTCCAAATGGTCCTTTCTTGAGAACTACCAGTAACTTTCTTTTTATACACTCTGTTTCCAATTATTTTTCACAACCCCACATTTGCCTGCAGTAGAACCAAGGCCATTAGGCAAAGTGAGACAGAACATCAGGAATAGTATTAAGGAAATGAAAACCAACGTTTCCAAAAGTAGTAGAGAAAATGAGTCAGGGAACATATAAATTTTCTAACACAGCTACCTAAACTGCTGTGGATTATGTGATCCAAATTCTATGCCTAACCTGAAAAACACAAATCCTTAGGAACAAAAAAGAAATAAGAAGAGACATTTTCTCCTGCAATACTATGTTAAGAGTCTTACGTCTCTTCTAAGCTGATGTCTTTAAAAAAATAGTTTTCCAGTAACTTCCATAAAAAGAAATTCATGTCCCCATGTAACCAGAAATTCCATCCATGATTTTTTTTTACAAACATTTCCTATGTAAACTCCCCTCATCCTCACTCCATTCAAAATGATAAGGCTGTAGTCTTTACAGCACAGTTCTAGCAAAAATCATAGCGCGATAGAAGTTCAAAGTACAGATGTTTCCACTTAGCTCCATCACATCAGAAAAGTCCTCCACCCCACCGCCTCTGTTCAAAATTATTACATTGCCCGTATTCCCATTAGCAGCAGAGGAGCAGAGATTTTGAACAGGGTTGCCAGGAGAAAGTCCCACTACTCCCCCCCCCCTGCAAGTGAATCCAGCTCTAGATTGCTGCCTCCCATCACCATTAGATCATTGCTTTCCCTTCACCTCAAGTGACCCGCCATAAGATTGTTGGCCACACATAATCTAGCTTCCGATTTCCCACAATGACTAACTAAACGTCTCTGGGAAGGCTAGCATCGGAACACATGATACCCAGAACATGCTGCTTTAACTCTGCCAATAGTACAGAAACAACCATTATATGTCAGCTAATTTTGCAATTAGGCATTTCATTGGTTAATTATGTTCTTTGTGGGGAAGATACTTCGTTCTGCCAATCGTTTTGCTGCTTTCAGAGGAAATCCCAACTACTTATTTTTGGCTTTTTACTGCAAGGGCTAAAAAGGCAACTTTTTGTAGTGTTGTGATAAAGGTGAATTATGTTGCGGCAGCCACACATGACTGATATTCTATTCTATTCTCGTGTCCCACCTCTCGGAAAGGAGAAAGACGCGCCTATTGTGAGAGACCGCCTACTGCCAATTACCTCCACTAGGCCAATAATATCCCATAGATTAAGCCTCCTCCGAATTCCATCAGCCGGTCAATGTCGACTGGCAACTACCCGGAGGAGAGCCTTCTCGGTGGCTGCTCCGACCCTGTGGAACGAACTCCCCGTGGAGATTCGTACCCTCACCACCCTCCAGACCTTCCGCATAGCCCTTAAAACCTGGCTGTCCCGACAAGCCTCGGGTTAAAGACTTCAACCCCACCCGAATAGTATGACTGTTGCGTTTTTTAACGATGTATTGTTTTTATGTGTGTACTTTGTCTTGTACTTCCCTCCCCCTGGATTGTGAGCCGCCCTGAGTCCCCTCAGGGAAAAGGGCGGCATATAAATAAAGCTAAAACTAAAACTAAACTAAGTTAAACTAAACTATTGTGCTGTTTCACAGGATTTAAATAAAAATAAAGCATGCATTGGAAAAAGGCAGGTGCCATATTCTGTTTTCACTTTTGTGATTGGACCAAAAGGAAGGAAGGTGTACAGGAAATTCTACAGTTGGTCAAAAACATCAACAAATCTGGGTTTCTTCTATATGCAGAACAATATTTTTCCCCAACTCGATAAAACAATGTTTTGAAATGCAACTGTAAACTACTACTTTGAGATTTAAAAAATCCTCTCTTCCAAATGCACATTGCCACAAAATCGATTGGCTTATACTGTAGATCCTTCTCTATAGTCAGGGACAAACAGAAATTGCTGTTCCTCAGCTTCATTTACTTCTCTCTGCAAAGATGCAAACCTGATGCTTCATGAGATTAGACTTAAATGCATGATCTGAAGGGAATACATAAAATTAGAGCTATCATTTAACTTAAAAGACTGACTCCTACAGTTATCTTTTTTTCTTTTGTGGGTGAATTGTATTTATATATAGCCTTTTCCCCCTGCACCACAGCTGAAAATTAAATACTAGCTCAGGGGACCTGTTAACTTTTTCTCTTTTGCCGTTTTTCATCTGCATCATGCAATGCTAAAAAGTGAAGCATGGGTAAAGTTTCTGCTGTATTTCATTTCTGTCCATTATTTGAAGAATAATACTTCAGTTCTTTGAATACAGAAGTCATTAAGTGCAGTTCAATCAATTAATTTCTCCCTTACTCTGACATTAAAAACTGGCTGCCCCTCTGAATACCCATTGAGTATTTTAGCTCATGCCAAAGTAGGTTAACCGGACATTTGTAGATCTCAGTATGCTAGAGTACTTTCCGCAAGAAAGTAATTCTAGCAGTAAATTAGGAGAAAAGTGACAATGTTAATTAGATTTTCTCATGATTACTTGGAGGGTTTGACTTTATCTTCCCTTATTCAAGACAAATTATTCCTGCACTAGAATCAACTACATCGACTTACAACCACAATTAAGTCCCAAATTTATGTTGTTAAGTGAGACATTTGTTAAGTGAGTTTTGCCCTATTTTATGACCTTTTTTGCCACAGTTAAGTTAATCACTGCAGTTGGTTAGTTAGTAATCCAGTTGTTAAATGAATCTGGCTTCCCCATTGACTTTGCTTGTCAGAAGGTTGCAAAAGGGGATCCCATGACTCGGGGACACAGCAATAGTCATAAATATGAACCTGTTGCCAAGTATCTGAATTTTGATCACATGATCATGGAGATGCTGCAAAGGTCGTAACTGTGAAAAATGGTCCTAAATCACATTTTTTCAGTGCCACTGTAACTTTGAACGGTCACTAAACAAACTGTTGTAAGTTGAGGACTAACTGTATTTTTCACATATAATGAAGTACTAGGCCAGTAATGGCGAACCTTTTTGTAAAGGCGTGCCAAAATTGTGTGTGTGTGCATGCTATTGCACGTGTGCGCATGCCCACACCCACAATTCAATGCGCTCCGCCCACCTGCACAAGCGTGCGCAACCCCCATGCATGCGCGCACAACTCCCCTCATATGGGGGGTTTGAAAGCTGTCCTTAGCTATCTGTGGTTTGTGAAACTCACATACCATGCACAGATACTGTAGCTAAGGACAGCTTTCAAAACATCATGAAGCCTTCCAATGGATGCAACAACTTAACACTTCAAGAAGAGGTGCTTTGCTTGCGCTAATATAAAAGGACCTCTTCTGAATGTTGGTAAGATGAAATTCGAGTTAAGGATTTCTAAAGGCTACGTTAGGAAATATGAATGCACAAACAGCATCCATATTCTTACAGTACAAACCATTCGTGACAATTAATTACATGACTAACCGAGAGGTGGTATTCAGCAGATTCTGACCAGTTCTGGAAAACCGGTATTTTGAGTAGTTTAGAGAACCGGTGAATACCACCTCTGACTAGCCCCGCCCCCATCTATTCTCTGCCTCCCGAGTCCCAGCTGATCGGGAGGAAAAGGGGATTTTGCAGTAACCTTCACCTGGAGTGGAAAGGGAATGGAGATTTTACAGTATCCTTCCCCTGCCACACCCACCAAGCCTCGCCCACCAAGCCCCGCCCACAGAACCAGTAGTATAAACATGTTGAATCCCACCACTGGACTAACCCAGAACGAAACTCCACCTTCAATCCTACAGCCGAGCTATAGATATTCACCACTATTGTGTATTTAGTATTGCCAGAAAAGGGAATAAAGAGATAAGAAAGTTCCTTTGTTAAAATAATAGCTTTCCAATAAGGGCTTACATAATCAACTTGAAATTTCTACAGATAGGCAATCTTTAGCTCCCCTGTAAACTCCATTCTGACCAGGGAGGATGACCCAAAATATTTGGAAAGCACAAAGTTGCCTATCATGGTTTTCAATGAGAATGAGACTAACGGAGAGAAGAAATGGATGTATAGAACAGGCTTCCCTTATATGATATTTATAATACACCCACTTCCATAGCTGTGTTTCCCCCTAACTTTTATGGTCGGCTGTATTAAACAGCACTACATTTCACATTAAATATGTTATAATTTATTTTCAAATGGAATGTTCTTGTTACATGATTTCCCTGCTTTGGTTTTTATCTATTATATCTATATCTATCTATCTGTCTGTCTGTCTGTCTGTCTGTCTGTCTGTCTGTCTGTCTGTCTGTCTATCTATCTATCTATCTATCTATCTATCTATCTATCTATCTATCTATCTATCTATCTTTAATAGAAACTATTTAAATTAGACGAATCCAAACATACTCATCAGATATTTCAATGCTGAGCTTCTGCTTGGTTTGGCTAAGCATCGTGCGGTAGAGCTTTGTGGCCATTTCAATCAGATGATCACTGCTGAACAGGAAATCACCCTTTCCAGCTGCTCCAGAGCCCTAGAAAAGACAATTCATCAAGGTATTGAAAAAAAAATTCAAATATATCAAGGCTCTTCTATGCATGAAAGATATACTGTTCTCTTACTCTGTAAAATTGTAATTGCCAGTTCTTTATTACTATTGATGTTATTTTATTCCTACCTCTTTGAGATGCACAGCAAAGAAACCATCACTTTGAGAGCTCATAGACACTTTAGTGACATCTCCCAAAGGAACCTCTGTCTTGATTTGCCCCGATTTCTGGTCAGCAAGTAGGACATTATTTTTTGTGAGCAAGAAAATCCTAGCTGTGCACTGAAAAAGAATGAGAGTGATTTACTTTTCTGCAAATTCAAAAATATTAACTTCCAGTGTATTAATGCCTCTGCGCAGACATTTTAAAGTTAACTGCAAAGGAAGATGATACAGTTCAGCAAATAAAGCTGGACTCTTACGTTTCCTGTCAAATAAAAATAAATTACCTGAGTTATAGATTATTGTAAGGAAATAGTTATCCAGGAATAAAATGAATTATTAAGTGTGATTAATGTTTACATGTTAACTACAGCACTCAAGAAATCACTACCCTAAATACACACTAAGAAGAAAGAGAATTATATATAACATTAAAAAGATAAACTACTAGCTAATAATTTGGCATTGTCTGGGTATTTATTTATAGGAGGAAAATGTCGGGACCAAACATAATTTATAATGTTGAATTTTCCGCCTTACAAGGAGTCCCCTTGTGGAGTACTGTGAAGCCATTACCATGGCAACTCCACTGCGTTGTACAGTAGAAGCCATTTTAAGGCACAACAGGCTGTATCTTAACAGAACACACATCCCGAGGAGTGTTATGGGTGTCTTACTTGTTATATGTATGTACTGTATGTATGTACTGTATGTATGTATGTATGTATGTATGCATGCATGCATATAAAATGAAATGATTATTGCTATGCCTTCATTTTGGGGATCAAAACTCAAAGAATACAAGGTAACTCTGAAGAACAAAGCTCTATTGATTGCCTAAGATTGGATAAAATATTTTACATGTATCAATCTTTCCCCATGTAGAAATGATTTTACCTTTCCATTTGCTCTGTTAACTTTGTTTACTACTTCAGCAATAATAAATTTTTCTTCAGCAGCATCCTTCAGTTTCTTGTACTTGGGGTTCTTACTGATTTCAAGATAAGCCCCCTGGAAAGGCTGTCCAACACTTTAAGTAAAAGAAACATAAATTTAATAACAATTCAAAGACACACGCAATACTTTAGGTCTTCTTGACAAATCTTTAGCCTGCAGAACACCACTGCACAGCTGGACGGTTGCTAGGTTATCTTTAACTGTTTTCAAAAACCTAAACAGGGCTAGATGGCAGATCACAGAGAAATATCATGGCTACAGCTAACCAGAGAAGTGGGGTAAATTCAATCAATTCCACCAAGTCCTTGGTGCTCTCTGAGCTTGGTTGTTTCCTTGCTGTAGCATTTTTTACTACCGGTTCGGGCAAACTGGTCCGAATCGGTAGCATTTCACCCCTGGTTTGCTCCCTGTTTAAATGCAGTAGCTTGCCCTGCCATTGTTGGTGGTATGGTTTCCTCCTCGCTGGGAACTACTGCACCTCAGAGTAACAATCAAGGAACTACCAAGGAGAAAACCACAGTTCCACCAACACTGGTAGGAGAAGCTACTGTATATAAACAGAGAGCAAACTCTACACTCACCAGCACTGATGATGTTACATAGTTGGATAATGAAACATCTGCAAACTAACAACCAAACTCAGGACCAGCCAAGGACTCCACCGCTCAATCCTGAGGTACATATATTATCTTCTATTGGAATTAATTGCAAACTCAACAGACTCTGCTTTTAAATTCTGAACCTTAACTTCAATAAACTGCAATTCTATGTTATCAGATTAAATGGTGTTTTTTTTTAGTAAAGGTAAATATGTAATGGTACTCATTTTCTTAGCATGTAGTCCTCCTTCTGTGGTAACATTTCCTCAACCTTGATAGAAAAGATAAGCACTTGTGGTCCAGGTACTTTGGCCTAATTCCCATCAACCTCCGTTAGTACAGCTAATGGCAAGCAATAATAGGAGTTTTAGTCCAAAACTCTGGAAAAAATCTATAGAAAGTGCCTATCCTAGAACACTTCTAAGAAAACAGACAGTGGTTCAGCTACCCCCACAAGCACTAAATTAACTTTAACTTGCAAAACATCGTATTTCTGATGACAATCATTTCTTATAAGTTGCAAAACTCTTTCTGGTTGTCTTTATCAATTAGATAATTTTGTTTCCAAATGAGGTAAAAGAATGTCAACAATGCACTGATTCCTTAAGCAAAATCCACTGTCTGAAACAAAGAATGTTATCTTGGATTGATCCGAAAAAACTGGAGACAAGTTATTTGGCTGTTTAAGAAACTGATAAGATAAAAACTGCCAGGCATTGTACAAAAAGAACTTTAAAACTGTGATAAACCTGGTGGGACTGGGGGAGGGCAGGCAATATATGAACAAGTCTCATATATATAGAGAGAGTTCTTCTAGAGTTCCTGGAAAACAACTGGTGGATGGAAGCTATTAGAGACAATAGTCAGAGGAAGATTTGCCAGGTTGCAGATCCAATAAAAAGAGATGGACTTTAACATCTTTATTCCCTGATTGAAATACAAGGAATAAAGAAGAGGGCTCGCCCATTGTGGCATGTTTCTTTGTGGGTACAGCTAATCATGTTTGTGTATAACTGGAATCCAAATAGGCAGGGTTGGGGGGAGGCAGATTGATGCTTTGTCATGTTAACCTGAGGTTCTCATAGGAGTTGAGGATATGGATACATGCTCTTCTACCTGTAGAACAGACCCATGCCTTACGTGCTCCCTTTGGGAAGCCAGGTGGGATATGTATTACTAAGAGGTGCTCAATGCCCCTCTAAAGGAGAGTGAGATGCCACCTGCCTTGAAAAAAATGGTGCTACACCATCTCTCGAAGAGGGTATCCTTCAATCTCACTACACTGTAAAATTTCTGCCCTGTTTTCCCTTTCTGGGGAGTGTTGTTGAAAACATGGATACTACAGTAGAAGAAATTGATTTTCTGTTCCCTTTCAGTTCCCATTCAGGCATAGATATGGATGAAAAGCAGCATTGATCATCCTGGAGAAGATCGTTAGGACATAAAATGGGGAATCTGTATCCATCTTGGGTCTTTGTGTTAAACCTTTCAGTAAATTCAATACCATTAAACATGGTATTTTTATGGATTGCATGAAAGATCAGGGGACTGGGGGCACTGTTTTATGATGGGATTCTGCTGCTACCTGAGAGGCAGTTTAACATTTTAAACTATCAGCGTTCTGTTTTTGGTGCCAGGAAGTTTCAGGGAGGGCCTCTGGAGCGCAAGGGGGGGGGGGGGACTGTTTTTGCCCTCCCGGAGGCTCGAGAAAACCTCCAGAGCTTGGGGAGGGCAAAAAATGGGACTTCCTGGGTGTTTATCACAGGCCTGTTTCTGCCCTCTGGAGCCTAGGGGAGCCCTGGGGGGGGGGAACAGTTTTTTCCCTCCCGGAGGCTCGAGAAAACCTCCAGAGCCTGGGGAGGGCAGAAAATGGGACTTCCAGAAGTTCTGCAAGTCCAAAAACTATCCTGTTTCCGGCCTCCGGAGGGCCTCAGAGCCCAGGGGAGGCCATTTTCACTCTCCTGGAAGCTTGAGGAATGCCTCTGGAGCCTCGGGAGGGCAAAAACGCCCCCATCCACCATGTGGGAGGGGAGGTGTCACATGCGCATTGCATTGTGGATGTAGGCACAATTTCAGCACGCGAGGACAAAAAGATTTGCCATCACTGAACTAAGTTGTTAGAGCGCTAATTATTTAATTTATTGTATATTCTCAAGGAAGGATGTTGATGATCTTTAAACTGGTAATGGCTTGACAGTGGCAGTCTGTGACAAAAAAAAATGGATAGGATTTTTTTGGCAAATTTCTTCCTTCCCAATCTGGGTGTATTATGTTGCAACGTCAGCAAAGTTACCAGACTGTTTCATTACCTGGCTGGATATAAAGCTTTTCTGTCCTTGAAAAGTTCACTAGCTTCCAGTTTTTCTTCATAAATGAGCTTCTTTTGGTCTGTAAACTGATCCCTGTACTTTTTACACTGAAAATAAAGCGTTGCAAATGAATCACAAAATTGAAACTGGCTTGCTCTTTTCCTATGCTTAAGATATATATATATGTTTCCTATAAACATAGCCGTCAACATCAATATCAGTCCTCAATTTACATTTACGGTTTCTCTTCTGAAAGGACAGGTAGTCCTCATTTAGCAACTGCCTCATTTAGTGGCCACTCACAATTATGACAAGTGATGAAAAAGTAATTTTATGACTATATGACCTTGCATTTACAATTTTCACAGGTCTGTAAAGTAAAGGAAAATTGAGGTAAGATCATAAGCTCAGTCATTGTTTCTCTTAATGACAGCTTTGCTTAACAACTGAGTTGCCTGTTCAAACTGTGGTTGTTAAATGAGGACTGCCTATATATTTATCACAAAATTCACTAAAAACCATTATTTTTATGCATTTTCTGTTTTAAAACTAATTACTTTAAGAACTTTCTTGAATTGAATTTGTTTCCTAGTGATTAAAAACAAACACGTTAGTGCTGACACATAGTCTCTCTCTCTTCTTTCTTTAATATAATTTTATTAAGAATGTTTATTGCAACAGTAAAGCCTAAACCAAATGAATCTTCAAGAAAGAGAAAGAAAGAGAAAAGATAAAAGCTGCAAGGGGAAAGAAAAAAGAAAGAGAAGAAAAAGGAATACAACATAAAAGAGAGAAGAAATGACTTCCAGCTTTCACCATAGGTATAAACAAATTTAATAACTCTTCACTCCCCACACACCTGGTTCCATGATTGCAAACAATTATATCTTCATCCCATATCTCATCCTTTATCAATAACCAAATCCATAAAGCATCATCTTTTCAGTATTGGTGTAAGCAGAAAATCCATAAAGAATTGTCAAAAGTAAAAACATATTTTGTTTGAACCTTGATCAAATAAACCTTTATATTCCTCCCTTTATCTTCTAATAGTCTTAATCTGTACTTCATTCAAATATTGTCATAGAATTTGATTTCTCTTTATTTCGTTTTTGTCCTATTGCATAGACAGGATTAAATTTTAAATCTTTAGTCCCCGCTAGTGTCCAGTTTTTAAATCCTGAAATTACTTATCTCTCTTATGTCTTCCCAAAACCAAATAGATCTATTTCCCACCAGAAGCTGTTTGCTCTGTAAAATTAATTTCAAATTTTGATTGTAAAAGTTTCAATATTACAAATTTAATTTGGAACGTTAGTCTATGTATCACTTTCTAAATCAAAATCATACTTAACGTTTTGCTGTTTATTTCAAATTTTTGAAGCTCTGAGCCTTGTAATTAACTTTTCCTTTGTTCAGAGTTGAAGGTAAACTTAACCCAATGAAGACTTTTCAAACTTATCATGCCAAAGATCTTTAATAATTTTAAAATGGATAATGGGTAATTTCCCAAAGTAATCAGAAAGTAAGATTTGCAAACTTACTGTCCTTTAAAAGGTTCTGCTGCAGTTGCTAACAAGATGGCTAATCACTCAGTATTCATACCTGCAGAAAACTGTTGCTCTGTGGTTTCCTCACAAGAAACAGTAGCCATCCAGAGCATATGTGGGTGATCTCTCGTCCTCTCCTTATCCATATCCAAATGTCCTCCTTATATTTTCAAGGAACCAGTCTACTTACCAGTTCCTTGGGCTCTGATGCAGTTGCCAGATCTGCTTTCACAGAGCTGTTTTCAGTTCACTACACTTCCTCTCGAAATCTATATAAACACACTTTTCTTGCCCGCATTATATAAATGTCATATTGCCTTCTGAGATTTATCAGTTTGGATCTTAACTTTTTTGATGACAACCATGGTTGGCTAGGGGTCACTATCTGCTGTGATTTGGTAACATACATTAATATACAAATACATATGCATGTGTGTGTGTGTGTGTGTGTATGTTGCATTTGTGCTGATAAATAAATAAAGGGAGACTAGTATCGATCTATTTCAAGCTATTTAGCTCTCATCAGCTAGCCATACCCTTACTGGGATTTGAACCTGTGCTGTATTACATATTAAGCAGTTGTGTTAACCACTAAGCCACAAGGTTCTCCTCCTTTATCAGCTGAGCCAGGGAAATAGGTATGTATTCAGTGTCATAACCCCTGGTATGCCCAAATATGGGAGGAAGCATACTGCTTCCTTTTTCTGTCTATCGGCTCATCACAAGAGACCATCACGACAGAAAGCCATTATTTTTACTGTTGTCTTTGTTACATTTGTGTTGCATTTGTGCTGATAAATAAATAAAGCTGATGAGAGCTAAATAGTTTGAAATAGATCTATACTAGTCTCCCTTTATTTATTTATCAGCACAAATGCAACACAAATGTAACAAAGGCAACAGTAAAAATATTGGGTTTCTGTCTGGATGGTCTCTTATGACGAGAATGGAAGCGGTGAACTTCCTCCCATATTTGGGCATACCAGGGGTTGTGACTTTAAATATATACCTTTCTCCCTGGCTCAGTTGATAAGGAGAAGAACCTTGTGGCTTAATGGTTAACACATCTGCCTAAGATGCAATACAGCACAGGTTCAAATCCCAGTAAGGGTATGGCTAGCTGATGAGAGCTAAATAGCTTGAAATAGATCTATACTAGTCTCCCTTTATTTATTTATCAGCACAAATACAACACAAATGTAACAAAGGCAACAGTAAAAATATTGGGTTTCTGTCTGGATGGTCTCTTATGACGAGCCGATGGACAGAGAATGGAAGCGGTGAACTTCCTCCCATATTTGGGCATACCAGGGGTTGTGACACTAAATATATATATAATGTTTGATCAGCTACATTTTTCATTTTGGTTCCACTACATGTAGCAATTAAACTTTATAATGTGTATCTTCTTCAGTACAGGTCTGGGAGACACTGCATTTCAAGTTTCAACTGATTTGTCTGGGGAATTCCACTGTTAACACATTGCATGTGCCATATCACCGGTTGCACTTTGCTTGAATAGCAAATAGCTCCAGATTTTTGTAAACAGGATTTAACGGTGACCTTGACTTACGACACTGATGGCTAAACACATATTAAGATAAATGCTCCTTTTGTAGGAACTGAGTAACACCAAGGCTGCATGTAAATTATAGAATTGTGCCATTTAAAACATTTTCATTGTAGCCATTGAATTTTGTATAAATTGGTAAAAGAACTTTAATCGAAACAGAGTACCTGAAAAGATGGTTAGAAGCTTTACTTTTTGCATCTTTTTATTTGTGATTTTCAGCTTTCATGCTTATTAATAAAAGTACAACCAAAATAAATGATTAATTCCAGAGTTACATCATTACCCTCCACAAGTGGAATATCCTCTTCAGTTCCTTATGAGTCAAATCCAAGAACAGGTAAGGCCTTGCTGGCCAGTTTTTGTCTACTGGTGATAAAGAAGGCATCTTATTCTTCATTTCCAAAAAGTATTTCTGAATCTAGGTTAGAAAAATAGGAAAAAAAAAAACATTTTCCCCCTCGAAAAAGTCTTCATTTTAATCATTACACATTTATTTATTTGTAAGGTTTAAAACCTCTCTTAATGGAATGGTATCTTTAAAGCCCTGCATAGCCTGGGTCAGATTACCTGTCCTATGGAACCATCCTCATCCCATAATTCAGCCCATTCTACCTGGTCGGGTAAGGAAGGTATATGTTGCAGATCCTCTTAGCCAAAGTATTCCGATTGGTGGGGTCCAGAAAGAGAATCTTCCCTGGTGTTGATCCCGGCCCTCGGAACATTCTCTCCCCCCCCCCTCCCCAAGACGAGGTGAGCCCCTGCTCTCCTGGCCTTCCAGAAAGGCATGAAAGCATGGCTCTGCAATCTTGGCTAAGGCTCACATAGGCCCATGTGGTCATGGGGCTGATTAGCTCCCTGAAAGCCCTCCTTTCGCCTTTTAATTAATTTTTAACATTTCCTGCCTCTTAAATTTTATATACTGTTTTTTAATGTCCTGTGAGGGAGATGGACAGTTTTAAAACTCGATCAATTAAAAAAAAAAACTCAGGCTCTTGCAGAAGCTGGAATAAACATATGGAAGAGAAGTGTTGTGCTAATACATACGGGAATTCTAGAACAATTCTTTCACTTATACCAGTTTCCTGATATAAATATTCTGCTGAAAGAATGGAAATAATTATTTATATCAGGGGAGAAAAGTACTCATTTTTGGCAATTCGAGCTATCATTTTCATGTCCAGGCCTTACAGAAAATTAACTAAATTGGAGACTATTTGCTGGATTTCGGTTAAGAAAGCTACAGGGGATTTGGTTTCCTTGCAGACCGAGGGATGTCACTTTAAGCAGCAAATGCAAAAATAAAAGAAGGACAATATTATTTAAAAACCCTAAGAGGTAGAGATGTTAAAAATGAAAGTCATGATAATTTTTTAATTTTACAGAAGAGTACCTCTTGCCTATGGCAAAGACAATTCTGGTACTTCACTCTCGTTTTCTATCTATTATAAAAACAGTGCCATTTCATCTTTATTTTCTTTTTGTTCATACTGTAAAAGTAAAATCTTCCTACAACCGTAGTAGTGTTATACAAGCAAAATACTTACAATTTTTTGAAGTATAAATTCATAAATTTTCCTTCCAGCGTTGGCTCGGAAAAATTTCCTGTACTCTCTACGAACCTGGTTAAAAGTTAAAATTTTAGAATAAACAGATAGCTTCTTGGGAGGGGTGGGGCGCTATCCTAGGACACAGACATTACAGGTAGTCCTCAATTTATGACCTGTTATTTAATGACAACTTTTTCTAACATTAGAGCTATAAAACAAAGAGGAAATAATTTCTCCAATAAACATGATTCTAGATCAATTTGTAAATTCTTCTACAATAATCTAGACAACATACAATTTGATTTTATAGTTACATATCTGGAAAACACAACTTATAGGAAATAGTATAAATATATTAGCTATGTATTTATTCATGTAAATTAGAATCTTTTTCAAAATTAAGAAAGCCAGACTCTAGTGCCACATTAAAACAGGACTGGTTCTAATTTTGAAAGCGTTGTTATTATCGGATACAACTTTTTCAAGTACAGCCACTTAGAGATTGAGCAGTGATACTCTTATTGATTTGGATGTGCAAGTTTCATGTTTGACACTTCCCACAACCACAACTTCGGTTTTTCAGTGTGAAAACAACACATTTAGACTATGGACTAATGGGGCTTTTAAAGAAAACATTAAGTGTTCAAAAAGAGCCCCCTTATATTATCTTGACTTTTCTTTAAAAAAGAATAGCAGAGGTGCTAGAAAAGAGAAGCATTTTGTTATTTCCTCTCTCTTGTAATGGGAAGTTGCTAGTAACCGAATATTATTATTCTTGACACTTGTCTGTTCAAATTTTCCATTCATTTCAATATGGTATATCCATTTAATGTAATTGCAAACAAAACCACAACAAGAGGAAATAAAATGCCAAAAGACAATATACTGTATGATTGTTAAGGGTTGTATTATGTATAATTTTCAAAAATTATTTTGAAAAGTTTCTAAATATTTGAAAACTGCTAGGATCCATACTGAATCCACTATGGCTGGGCAGAGCTATAACGAATTATCAAAAAGAGAAAAGAAACAGCAATTGAGAACACCACTCAACCACACAGTGAAAGAGAGCAACCTGAAGTGAAACAACAGCCAATTCACGAAGAAGCACAATAGAAGCTTAGGCTGACTATGTAAACCTCTTAGAGAGGGCTGTAACGCACTCTAAAGTGGTATATAAGTGCTATTGCTACATAAAAGGAATTGTATGACATGCATGTTTCACTGACAGGAAGTGTAGAGTCCACACTTTTCATGGCATCAGAAACTTAACGGAATGGATAGTGCAGCAGAGGTGCTTTTAAATATACGACTGATTTCTAGAAAAGTTTGAATTAGGCTGCAGTGGGAGATCATTTCAGTGCAATTGTGTTTGGAACAAACAATATCTCGTCTGAGTTTCAAAAAGCATCTATAAAAAGACTGATGCATGCGTAAGCCCGAGTCATCTTTTCTCAGGTTGCATATGCAGAGAATCAGACAAATCCAACCAATAAGCATAGACACGAGTGCTTTAATCTAGTAACTTCTAACTTGGACTAACGTTATTTACCTTTTACGTTTTCTTCAAATACTTTTCTTCAAATACGCCCCCTCCCTCCCCCTCCTTTAATTGCTGCTGGTGGAAAACATACTTTGTTGGGAAAGAGAGCTTCCTGCAGAAATCACCACAATTCACCACAGATTAGTTTGGAGTAGATCCACTTGAAGGCAGTTGCCAAGCTTTGTGCTATTTAACACAATCAACAATTCTGATAGTCATTTCGATATACCATGTTTCTTTTGACCCCCGAAATAAGCACTTGGCCTTATTTTCAGGGAGATCTTATTATTTTTGAGGTGCAGGAGGCATGAGAGTGGTCACTTCATGGCTGCTGTTGTGTTGTAATATTTTTGAGTAGAGCTTATTTTTTGGGGAATGGCTTATTTTAGCGCATGCGTTCAAAAGCCCAATTGGGCTTATTATCCAGGGAGGTCTTATTTTCGGGAAAACTGAGTACAATCCAAACTTCTATACAGCAAGACCCCCAAATGTCCAATAATCACATTTAACTTTTTCCTACTTCATTCCAAAATACGATCCATGAACTGGTTATTCAGCTTATTTGACTATATTTGGAAATTGGTGGCAATAATGGAGAGGCATATACGCACACATCTTAGAAATGCCTGGTTAAAAACATACAAGACTGTTTTTAAAGGTCTCAGAAGAAAAACAATTCCCTTAGAGATCATGCTTGTTACAGCCCATAGCCCCAGAAGTTGATTATGTATTAGTAGATAGATGTCACGCTTTATTATTATTACTAAAATCAGGGAGTTGTTTGAGAAAGTACCTTTAGTCCAAGCCAGTAAGCCCATATGACTGCCACAGCATGCTTACGCCTAGCCTTCTCCTTCAAGCGTTTCAACTCCCTCCGAGCCTAAAAAGTTTAGATAGTGAATCACAGAGACAGCCTGATGCAGAAAGAACCATGATGAGAAAGAGAACAGCTGATTTTGGGAAGATGAAAAAGCAATAGGAAACCCATGGAACCCAGCGTGCCAGTGTGAAGATTGGCTGGAAAGCTGCTTCCCGAAGGCATATCTGAAGAATAAGTGGCAGACATTCCCTTGTAGTAGCATTCTCATAGGGCGTTTGCCAAAGGGTGAATAGTGGAAAACCTTTTCCCGAGAGGAAGTTAATTCAGACTAAAATATTAGAAACCAGTTTATGTATTCCATTCAGCAATGGCAAGTATCCGAAGGAAACCAGTTTAGAGCACATATTAACCTCCTTTCGTTTTAGTCGATATCAATACATTTTTCTCAAAATTGGGGGGGGGGGGTTAGTCACAAAAGATAATCAATGAATACCACGTCTCAGCTACAATATTTCAGTGTATAACAGCAATGGAATAAACCTTTTTTTTAAAAAAAAATCTGTCTTTTCTTTAGGGTTTTCTGTTACTCCTGTTGATATTTATTCATAAGACATTTATTTATTTATCACATTTACACTTTAATATTAGTGGAGAACAGATGTCTTCTGCTGGATACCAGCAACAACAGACCCAGTCAGGGACCTACAACTTTGAAACATTGGTTTGTCTATAAGAGATTTGCCTTGCAAATTTTACTGTTTGAAAGAGCTCAGTGTAAAGCATAACTTATTATTTAAATATACCGTGTCATTCCAGTGTACTTTGAATAGACTTTCACGAGATTTTAAAACAGTCGGATGGTATAATAAAAGACTGCAGCTGATCATTAATAGGCTTAGGTTAGCACCGTGATGGCGAACTTATGGCACGCATGCCAGAGGTGGCACACACAGACCTCTCTGTGGGCACGCGCACTGTCGCCAGGTGCTTTTCCGGGTTCCGTCAGGGGAATGCGCGCCACACAGCTGCTCTCTTCCAGGTTCTGGTGTTCTGGAGCGCACACGCTCCAGTTTCGGCACTTGGTTATACTTATTTTAACAATATTTCAGCCATCTGTACATTTTCTAATAAATCTCTGCAATTCTCTAACTCAAATGTGAAAGCCTAATGCTATGCGTCACCATTAGACCCTCAAGAAACAAAGCAAAGTATTACACTAAATAATATCTGCAGCAAATTATCAGAATGCAGATAGCTTTAACTTCCATTAATACTGCTTTTTTGGTTTAATAGAAATAGCATTTTACATCAAACATCACTTTTTATAAGTTCTATGTGAAGGAAGATGGATATACTTCGATGCAGTCAGTACTTTGGGCTCTGGGGGGTAATGTGATTTGTTCACTGAAAAAGAAGCTACTCACTGCTTCTCAGCATTTTCTCCCAGTGGTAGCCAAATTTTTTATGGTTGAATAGTTCTAGTACACATTTCTGCTTCAATACCAATCACTAAAAAGTCAATTTGCAGAGGAGGTGCTGCCCACATTTTTTACAGTACTGTTCAGAGCTTTTGAAGAGTGCAAGGGCCATTGGCCCAGAGGAAGCTCTAAGCTAAGTGGCTTAAGCACTGACAGCAGCATTGCCTGTGATGCTCAGTGAAGACATTGAATTAAAAAACCTTCAGCAGATGCTGAGAGGGCTCCAGGCTAGCCACTCTGATGTACAATGTAGACAACTAAACAGACAATTATGGAGGCCATTCATTCAGCAAGGCTTTCAATACATGCCAAAGACAATTTATGCTAGCCACTTCAGTACATACCATGTGGAATCTCACAGCATTTGTGGAAGCTACCTAGCCTGATAGCCCTTGGTAGAACTGGAGGCGAAGGCTTCATCAAAGCAAAACATCCCTTTGAAGCTTCATAAAGCCTTATTCTATAATACTAAACCACACCTATGCAAGTTGTTCTCAACTTATGGCCACAACTGAGCCTTGAATTTGGGTTGTAATTCATAACAGTCATTAAGCAAGGCACTCACTCAATGATTGCAATTTGAGCTCACCCAACTGTGGTTGTTAAGCGGCCATGTGAGGTCTAACATGTTGAACCAAATAAATAGTATCTCCATCCTCCATCCTCCAATACCAACATGTAATCTTTCCATGGTATTCTTGTAAAAGCAACAATTTACACTCAGCCATCATTTCCTATGCACTTCCCTCAAATCTGAGCATAAATCATGCAAATTCTCCATATGTAAGAACACTTTCTATTACATTGTTTGATTTCCATTGGCTATCACATGGAGTTGGGGGGGAGGTTCCTGTTGTGAAGTATATGATGCTCACAGGAATTTTAACAGGCTGCATTTTGTTACTAATTCTACATTTTGGTTAGCAATAGCAATAGCAGTTAGACTTATATACCGCTTCATAGGGCTTTCAGCCCTCTCTAAGCAGTTTACAGAGTCAGCATATTGCCCCCAACAATACGGGTCCTCATTTTACCCACCTCGGAAGGATGGAAGGCTGAGTCAACCTTGAGCCGGTGAGATTTGAACAGCCGAACTGCAGTCAGCTGAAGTAGCCTGCAGTGCTGCATTTAACCACTGTGCCACCTCGGCTCTTGCAACTTGATAAATGGACAATCCTTAAGATATGCGCTGATGTTTGTGAAATTTGAAAAAAGCTAAACGCTGTGGCCCTTGGAATGATTTCAACCATAATATCCCAACCCTTAACATGTCACATGGCTTCATACATTAAGTTACAAAATTCCTGAACTGGGTCTTTAATTGGGTCTCGTAGGATTCCTGACTCATATGCCACAGAGCTCTTGGCCATATTCTCCAATAAAAAATATACACGTAATAATAAAAGTATACCACAGTATTTTGTGTGGGTTGAAAAAAAAAACCCTGTTTCTTAGATATTAAGATACAATTAGAATACAGGGACATTATGAAATTAATTAATGCAGTTACATTTTGTCATAGAGCCTCAGTTTAGGAACCTATACAAATATTATTGCATGGGCATTCCGCTAAACATTATTAGAAACATTTCAGTTTAGTAAAATACATTTTAGAGCCACTAGTCTAATCATTTTCTGGCTTAATAAACAAGCAATTAGTGCTATCTATAAATTGGCATGCTTGGATTTTTTTTTTTAGTAGGGATGGTTTTCAAGTTAAGCTGGGAGATGGTTAGAGAAGGGGTTGCCAGCTATCAGGTGCTCAAGTGTAATAGCTTAGTAAAAATGATTATGAATCCTTTTTACTAATTAAAGGGTAGGCAATTTGGGTAAGGAAGGGAGGGGCACATGACACTTGCATGTAGTACCTTTAATCCAAGCCAGTAAGCCCATATAACTGCAATAGCAAGTTTATTCCTAGCCTCCTCCTTCAGCCGCCTCAGTTCCCTTCGCGCCTGTGATGCATTTGAAAATGAATTACAGAACATTCTGAGAGAGAAAAAGGCTTGCTTCAATTTCCCAATGGAATGAGGAAGTGAAAGAGAAAGACAAGAGATTTCATACAGGTATCAATGCAGAACCTTCCACCAGCTAGGCTGAAATTTGTTAAAAAAGTACAGCTGCAAAAGATCCAAACGGGATAAATTAATCAGCTGGAAAAACATTTCTCTGCTCTATCTAGAACAGTGGTCTCCAACCTTGGCAACTTTAAGACCTGTGGACTTCAACTCCTAGAGTTCCTCAGCCAGCTTTGCTGGCTGAGGAACTCTGGGAGTTGAAGTCCACAGGTCTTAAAGTTGCCAAGGTTGGAGACCACTGATCTAGAACACCTTTTGTACCAGGAGGTGATTAGGAAACAAAGACCTATCTGCTTTTTTCTTACCTGAGCTCCGTGCCAATAGGCTGCAATGGTGGTAACAGCTTCTTCGCAGCGTTTCTCGTGCTTCAGTTCACGAAGCAGCTTCCGAGCCTAGGAAGCAAAGCCCCATGCCCTCAAGTTAGCATTTAAAAAACCCAGTTGCACAAACAATACGGAGGGAGGATGAGTTCACTCGTTTACCGCATCTCTCTAAAGGATAAAGGCTTTATTACTATTTTATTTTTAAATCCTCCGACTCTATGCAATTCTATTTATGCAAGCATGCAAGGTTAAAAAAATATTAAAATTGTTCAAAACTTTTAAAACTAGAGCTGGTGAGCGGGGGAGATAGTTTTTGTTTCCTAAGAGTTATTAGAGTACTTAAGTAGGACTGGTGCCTAAACTAGCTTTTCCAGACTCATCAAATTCTGCTGCTGACCTGGAATCTTAAGCCACAACCACTCATGTTTTAAAAACAGTAAGTAGATGCAAGCAACACAGATTAAACTAAGATTTTAAATGAGAATGGGGGGAAAAAGGGGGGAGGGAGAGGTTATTTTAAGCATAATAATTCCAACCACATTCTATAAACTGCATTTTATTTAATTAGTTTTGCACTTAAGTTTTTTTTGGCAGATAAAAGTAGACGGGCTGTGATAGCTATTTAACCACTGAGGCCAGAATTAAAATTGGCATGGCCTAGTTGCATTTCTACAACCCTACCACTGATTGCCTATTCGCAAATCAGCCATTTAACCCAAGCAGCTACATTGACAATTGAGATGCACTAAGAGGAAAATGTGTCTAGTGGGAAATGTTAATTACTTTTTTTTGGGGTGGTGGTGGTAGGTCAGAGGTGGGTTCCTACCAGTTCGGTAGAACCGGTTCGTCAATTCTACCGAACCGGTTAGAAGAGGTTCCACCAGTGGACCTGGAAAGCAGGCCACACCTACAGAAGAGGTTCCAAAAAAATTTGAAACCCACCACTGACACACACACACACACAGACTCACAAAGAGAGAGAAAGAGAAAGAGAAAGGAAGAAAGAAATAAAAAAAGAAAAAAGAAAGAAAAAGTGAGAGAGATGAAAGAAAAAAAAGGAAAAAGGGACAGAGACAAAAGGAAAGGAAGGAAGGAAGGACGGAAGGAAGGAGAAAGAGAGAGAGCAAAAACACATGGCCGGCAAGCCACTCCCACCAGGTCACATGGCCGGCAAGCCACTCCCACAAAGGAGGCCACACCCACAGAGTGAGGTTCGAAAATTTTGAAACCCACCACTGTATCCCAGTCACCATTTCTATCCACATAAACAGAGCCGCACACATCAACAGCAGAGTGGCACTGTGTTGATGGGAGGTCAACAGTC
The DNA here is from genome assembly GCF_051295495.1 of Thamnophis sirtalis. Taxonomy (NCBI): domain Eukaryota; kingdom Metazoa; phylum Chordata; class Lepidosauria; order Squamata; family Natricidae; genus Thamnophis; species Thamnophis sirtalis. The sequence continues at coordinate 12,992,783 of NW_028261381.1, forward strand.
TTATATTTACGTCTGATGCATGCACGTCTGGGACTAACGAGAGTAAGAAGGGAATGACTAGCAACTGCCTGGACCCGTTCATGGAGTTTTCTTGGCACCACTTTCACAGGTGGCTTTCTGTACCATCTTCCTAGGGCTGACACAAAGGGACTTGCTCAAAGTTACCCACTCGGTGTCTATATCTAGAACCCATGTTTTTTTGTTCCTAATCCAGCACTTTTACTGCTAGACCAAATTGGCATTCATGTTTATTTATTTAACTAAGGATAGGAGAGGTGGTGGCAGAATATTTTTTTTTTTTAGAAAAATGAATATTTCTGTTTCCGATAGAATATACAGTAACTGGTTGATATTATCCCTCCGTGCTCCCCAGTAACATAATTTTAGGTTTCTAAAGAGAAGGAGAAAAAAACAAGAAAGTTCCAGTTGTCTTTTGAAAAAGCACCTCTGGGGCCACCATGACCTGGATGACTGAGAATCTCCATAGACACGATACGATCAGGACAATCCTTTTTGTAGCCAGGAGATGTATTTTTCTCTTTTAAAGACAAAATAGCCATGGCAATCATGGAATGCAGTTAGGGGGTAGATTCCCAGGAGGTAGGTAGCGGTGCATTCCAGAGGAGCAAGAGGCAACTCAGCCAGATATTATACGTGAGAGAAAGAGGGCGAAAGCAGTCCCCCCGCCCCCCAAATAGTTCACAGAGTATATTGTAAATGCAGATAGTAAAGTCCTCAGTCTGGCAAGGTTTGGTTTAGAGGCGTGAAACAATGAATTCAGCTTGGAAGAATCACCTTTTCTCATTCTTGGTTTGGGGCTTGACGCATTCACTTAGGAACAAATAAAAATGTTTTGGCAAGTTTTTGGGGTGGCTCGTAGACATTTTAAAACTCAGTTCTACCTGAGTTTAACACACTAAGTTTAGGACCTTTTCTTTTAAGCGAAAGTTCATGCTACAAATAAAAAAAAAAAGGAAAAGGAAAACCAGGTTTTTTTTAAGCCAGCTTTCTCTGGCATTAATGTGAAGAATACACTATGGTAAGAAATATGGCTAGGAGCTACATCAGCCCATGAATGGTCCACTCCTTGATATTAGGATTCCTCACTCAAACGCCTATATTAAATACATATAGGAGAAGAGAAGAGAAGAGAAGAGAAGAGAGAGAAGAGAAGAGAAGAGAAGAGAAGAGAAGGCGTACTGAAGCCATTCTCTAAACTCACTTTCCATCCTCTGATGTAAGACTGTACAATGATAGCAGAGCGCTTGATCTGCTGGTACTTCTTTTGTTGCTGTATTAAAAAATAAAAATAAAGTATGTGCATACAGAAACGTGTGTTGAGTTTTAAAATACTGTGTTACTAAACAAACTGCACACTTTTTCATTCAGTCTCTAGGCCATCTAAGAAAGTATACAGACCATACTGCAACAAAGAATGTCTTCAGTGGTTTTATTGTGACATGTATTTTTATGGGACTATTCTTGAGAATGCCTGTTCCTAAATGCAGTTGTTTCTAGAAGCATACCTCTGTAAAAACAGCCCTACACCACCTTGACCATGAAGGAAGTGAAAATAATTAAATTACGGTCAATAATTAGCATGATTAATAACTAAATAAGATGAATATAAATCATATTTTTAATTAACAATGATTTCATTGTAGTTGCAGTGAGAAACCAGTTTTTTCCATTATTTCAAACTTTCTGTTTACAAGCTTAAAAGTTGCTGTTTCCCAAACACATTACCTATCAATAACACATAAGCAACAAATCTGTTTGCTTTTCAAATTAAAATCAAAGTGTTATTTTTAACCAAGACAAAAAATATTTACAGTGAGCTGTTACTTAAGTAACTGTCTTATAATTATTAAATTATAACAGTGCCTTAATCTATTAAACTCCAAATCAGTGTAGCCAAGCTGGTGTACATTTTAACTTTGAATTACTTTTTATTTTGTTGGACATAATGTTAGCATTTCTTTTTTAAATTACTGTCAGGGGCAGAAATACAACCTAACAAATAAAATCCCATCTTACCGCATATTTTCTATACCAGGCAGAAATCACAATCTGACTTTTTTTCATGAGAAGGAAATGCGTGCGGCACTTCCAGCCCCTGTAAATTTTTTGGATTAATGTAGCCAAATCCTCAAGACGTTGCTTTCTTAGGTCTTCTAATTTGAAGAGCTACACCGATTTGGGAAAAAAAAACGGAACATAAAAATAAAAATGAATACATATTTACAATAAAAATACCTGGTTCTCTAAAGAAAGCTAGATTGGTGTGATCTCTAAAATATTAGGTCTTGATGTACTAATTCCTTTGGTTCAATTATGGTACTCAACAGATGACTTTAGAATTTATGCATTTTTTTTAGTCTAATCTATTTTAAATCTGGTTAATGGAAGGAGCAGAGAGTTGGAGTTGGAGTTTATTCAATTTGTAGGCCGCCCTATTCCCCGAAGGGACTCAGGGCGGCTGAACAAAAGCCAAGGGAGGGGAAATTACAAAAAGTAAAACAAAAACAATCGGACAATACGAACAATTTAAAAGCACAACAGACACAGCAAATTCGAGTAGGGGGGGAGACTCAACCCCAGGCTTGCTGGGACAGCCAGGTCTTCACGGCCGTCCGGAAGGCCCGAAGGGTGGAAAGGGTCCGAATCTCCACGGGGAGCTTGTTCCAAAGGGCCAGGGCAGCCACAGAGAAGGCCCTCCTCCCAGTAGTCGCCAGCTGACATTGGCCAGCAGATGGAATACGGAGGAGGCCTAATCTGTGGGATTGAATGGGTCTGTGGGAGGTAATCGGCAGAAGGCGGTCTCTCAAGTACCCAGGTCCAATACCATGTATTTCATAATTTCATAATTTCAGAATGTAGATGGAGGGAATCACATTTAATTTTAATTTTTATTGTTGTTGTAGGCAATTATGCTAATAGAACAAGCTACGATACAATTCACTTTCCAATATGTTAGTCTTTAATCCGATACAGTTTTCAAGGAGTCTGCAAAAAATACTAAAATGGTTGCCTCCATTCGCAGTCCAAACTAGTAAGATCATTATCATGGGGGGGGGGGGGGAGGGAGAGACAAACAGACATACAGTAAGCAATGTCTGTCTGTCCATCCCTTTATTCTGGCCTGAGGTTCAAGTCCTAGCAAATCAGGTTTTGAGAAACATGAAACTGTTTATTTTTATGCTACAATGATAAAAAATAATGCTGCTCCATTAACCACCATCTTTCTTTCCCCACAAACTAATTAACTTTGCCCTTCATTGCTTAATCAAATTAAAACTCTAGCATCTTAAATGAAATAAAATAGAAGGTGACCTTTATTCAAATAATTTGTCTAAAGTGAGGAATATTACTTCACGTACCGTTCTTGGATTGCGGATGAATATTTTTGATCTGCCCAAGGAGTATTCTTCGTCGGGGACTTCCAGCTCATTAAAAAGGACCTCAACCCCAATTCTAAAAGGCAAACAAACAAAATGCAAAGCATCTTTGTCAAAAAAAAGTAGTCTCTCTTTCATATGCTAAGCTTGCATATTATCCAGCACTTTATGAAAAGAGAGCTTTGCTATATAAACACTTTTTAAAAGTTAGCCAAGAATGTTTACATCTCAGGTTTTTAATGACAAATATTTATTTTATTTCTTTAAAAAAAAACAACACAAATATTTCATCATTTGTCAATCATTAAGACATTGAAGTACATTTTTTTTGTGTGTGCCCCTCCCTCCCTCCACCCCCCCAACCCCCCCTCCTCCCCCCCCCACTTCCCAGAATCCGTACACGGTATGGATTTTTAACTAACACAGTCTAAAATCTATTGAGAAAAAAGAGATAAAGAAATTAATGACATTCTACATTGACCTTAGCTTCTTCTTACTGAACTAACTTTTAACAGTTTAAATCATTTCTGCTTAACCTTTTGGCAGGTCCACCATATATGATAATATGTAGCATCGAGAAAACCACACCTCCCTTCCTTAACCTTTGTATCGTCTGGGTTCATTGTTAACTCCAGCTCTTTTCTCTTAATTTCCTCTTCCAGTTCTGTTCGTTTTAACCCTTGCTTATTTCTATGTGTTTTATTTATATTCATCAAGACTCCTCTCATATACGCTTAGCTTGCATCCCATACAAATTCCATAGATGTACCCTTATTCATATTCGAAACAAAATATTCAGATAGTAATTTTTTACAATCATTAATATACTTTTCATATCTAAATAAGTTTTCATTCAATCTCCAAGACACATCTCATCTCATCTCAGGTTTTTAGAAAACTGTCCAACTATGAAAATGCTAACCACTGAATAGACATGACGGTGATAATAATTGAGAGTTATACGTATTTTTTAGACATATGGTTTTCTTGGCAGTCCAGGACTTTTTTAAAAAAAATTTCCCAACTAATCTCTCACCCAAGCACAACTCCAACCGTGCGATTAACAAAGATAGGATAAGTGCCACCACCTGTATTTGTTTATATTCTAATATAGGTATAAAGTACCATTGAGTATAGGTATAAAGTAACACCTGGAAGGATACCAACAATTATGCAAAACATTAGGAAAGGTGAGGCAAACTCTCCCCAAATAATAAAAAAACACAGTATGAATATGAAAAAAATAATTGTGCTAGAGCTTTTTGACATGTCCTTCTTGCCACTTTCCACACCCATGTGCAAATAAAACTAAATGTTTCCATTGCCCAGTCATGTCCGGCTCTATAGGGTGGGGCTCATCTCCGTTTCTTAGCCGAGAAATATTGTCTGAAAATATTTCTCTGTTCATGTGGCCAGTATGACTATATGCCGAGATGTACAGAACACTGTTACCTTCCCACCGAAGTGATATCTATTTATCTACTTGTTTTTGCATGCTTTTGAACTGCTAGGTTCGCAAGTGCAAATAGCCTGCCTCAAAAAAATGAGAAGCCAAGTTCAATTCTTCAACTTGTACTAGGAATTTGCATGCAACATGCAAAGCTGTCCCTCTCAAACAATGATACCTTAGCCTTTACTCCAGATGTAGTTGGCAATCTATGGTAGAGAAGGAACGTGCATGAGCCACCGTGGTACAGTGGTTAGAGTGCAGCAGTGCAGGCTACTTCTGCTGACTGCCAGCTGCCTGCAATTTGGCAGTTCAAATCTCACCAGGCTCAAGGTTGACTCATCCTTCGGAGGTCGGCAAAACGAGGACCCAAATTGTTGGCGGCAATATGCTGATTCTGTAAACCGCTTAAGAGAGGGCTACCAAGCACTGTGAAGCGGTATATAAGTCTATTGCTATTGCTATCAATAATGAGTGACATGGAGGCATCATTTGGCTTTCACTAGATCAATGGAGAAGGAAAATGCTGCAAGATCCTTAACTATGGTTGTAGACTGAAGCTTGGAATATACTATTTTGCTTTCTTTGCTCAAAGTCTCCTGAACATAACCCTGAATGGTTCTCTGTACCATTAAGCCAGCAATACTCAAATAATAGTCTCAGATACTTTCTGAACTGTCACATCAGAAGGAATATGCAGTGCTGCAGCTCAATCTAAACTGTTTAACCAGAGCTAAGCAATCCACGTTAGGTCTGTACCCAGGATGCATTTATTTGTAGTAATTCTTACCTTGCAGGGCCTCTCCATTGTGGCCAGGTCTGCTTGCAAAGCATTTTGTATCTTTCCAGGCAAGGCTCATAAGTTTGACGGAATGCATATCCTGCCCTTCTGACTCGGACATTTTCCATCAGACCTAAATATCGAACTTGATGGCACACAAGAGCATCACTGAAGATGTGTGCTGCTTTTTGGTCATTAGGTTTAATACATCTGCAAATCAAAGAATTTGTTGAGAAAAAGTGCAGTACCTAGAACAGAAATCTATTATGCCCACCATTCATTCATTCGAAATATTCAGTAGAAATTGGCTTCCCCCCATCCAGATTCTATAGCTTCCAGGCACCCAGTCAACATCGTGGTTGCATCAGTTGCCTGACTGGGGTGGAGATGTATATAACTAGGTAACATCATCATACTGATGACATAGTACTACATACTGGCAAATGATCTCAACCAGCAGTTTGATGTAAATGTTAAAGAGGAGAGGAGAAAGACCTGAACCTTGAGGGATCTCACACTGCAGGGGCCTGAAATTTCCTGTCCCGACTGAAACCGACCACAGAAAAAGGAGAAAAACCACCATAAAACAGTGCCTCCCACTCCCAGCTAGTGAACCTGACCACGGTTGATGGTATCTGTTGTGTCTTTGCGACGCAGCCAGCAGGCGGGGCCGGAGCAGCCGTTACTTGATTGGCTCGGGCGCGCCTGCTGGCTGGCGGGATAATCACCGGCCACCCATTGGCCAGCCAACTGACAGCTCGGGTATATAAAGAGCTGTCAGTTGGGCTGGCGCTGTCCGCGTTCTGAAACACCGTTGTAGTTGACTGTTATAATAAACCGTTCCGTTTTACCTCACACCTTGGTTCTTAATAGTATCAAAAGCTGCTGAGACCGAGGAGGGACAGGAACTCAGCCCTCTTGTGTTCTCCAGAGTTCACCTACAAGTGCAACCAATGTCACCTTGGTACTGTACCCCAGCCTGAATCCTGACTGAAGAGGGTTCAGATGATCTGTTTCAGCCAAGGCTCTCTGCAACTAAGTGCCAACCACCTTGCAACAACCTTCCCCAGAAATGGAAAGAAGAAGAGTGGATAAAAGTAATCTAAAGCTGTTGGATCCAACAGTCTGGTTTTACAACCAAAGAAACCTTAGAGACAGGAGTAGGTATTTTTCATACTCCACTGCATTTTTTTATTTCTAAAAGTATACCCCATTGTTTAATAGTAAATTGCTTTTCCAGGCAGAAAAGCTATTTATACTACTGCATTTTTATTATTCAACTAATAACTAATAACAAAAATACAATAGCATAAATAACATGATAATACATGTTATTTACAAATATAAGATCTAACAGCAGAGATAAATTTGCAGGATAGTAAATAGAAATGGCTCTCAATTATAAATTGTTGATTAAATGGACCTACAGTATGTGAAATCTGGCATTAAACTGTAGTATTAACATAGGATGTTGCTTGTTTTCTATCCAGATCAGGCACTTATTTGAGGCCACATAATTGTAATCCAGTCCAATCCAGTCCTCCTGCAGCAATCTGTCAGCTGAAAACGGGCTGTGCGCAGCCTGTTTTCCATTGGCAGGAGTGCTGTTGGAGACAGTGGAGGCCAAAATGGGCCATGTGGGGGCCTTATGGGGCTTCCATGCGGTCCATTGTTGGCTGGCAGAGTGCTGCAGGAGGCTGTGAAAGCCAAAAACGGGGCACAGGGAGGCCACATGAAGCCCCTCTTTCCCTGTGGCCCATTTTGGTTGGTCCTTTTGTATTTCCAGGCCAGCCCTGCGGGCCTTGAGTTTCCCCTACCATAGAGCAATTAGAACCATTAATTTATGGTGAGATTTCCCCTTCATCTTTGGGGGAAAAAAGATCAGCTAAAATAAATTGCATCATATTTAGATCATATCCACTCAGTTGAGATACTATGAATATTCATAACAGGTCTTTTTGTAATTTGAAACTGGGATATATAAAAGTCACCTAATTAAAAAAAAATTACCTCTTTTCCAACTAAATTATATTCAACTGATATAAATAGATCACTCTCTTTCATGCTCTCATTTAGAGTATGAATTAAAGATTACCATTGTCGCAAGCGCAATTTCTTCCATTTCCTGAACTTTACCTAATGTAATTGGGATTTTTTGTTTGCAAGTTCCTCATCAATGTTGCCACAGAAACTTTGAACTGGGAACCTGCTGTTGGTGGCCTCTTTAAATTAATCTTGACAGGGTTTCCTTCTGGAAATAGTGCTTTAATGAGGGAGTGGTTGGCCTTCCACATAGCTTGAGACAGATCACGGTAAAGCAGGTCATTATTCTTGTCCACAAACCCTTCTACTTGATACATCACCTAAAACAACAAACCAAGAATCTAAATAAGCAAAGGTGATCAATTCTGGGAGGAGAAAAACACACCAAGAACAAATTGATCACATTATCCAAATGACTATCTTTTTATATCCAGCATTAATTCTCATAAAATTCCATCACTTATTGGAGTTTAGAAGTTTCTACCATAAGAAAGCGAAAGGATATTAAATTGTACATCTCTCTTCAATTCTGAAATTGCTATAATGTTTGCGGAAGTATTAGAATGAAAACCACCAAAGGCAACTCATCAATGCATGCTGTTTTTCTCAGATCTACTATTCTACCTTTATTTATTTATTTTACATACTATCCATCTCATGGTCAAGTAACACTGGGTGACTTACAATATCATAAAACAGGAATATAAAACATTAAAATGTTAAAACATTAAATATATTAAAAGTTAACAGATACCAGGAACCCACACAAAAATGGGATGAAGATGAGATATTCATCTTATTCTACTAACCACCTTCAGGGTGAAAGGACCCCATGGGGGCCCCAAGCCAATTAGCAGAACCTGGTTTTGTGGCCTCTTCAGAAGGTCAAGTGGAACTCAGCTTGACGGGGAACATGTTCCAGAGGGTGGGAGCCAGAGCAGAAAAGGTTCTTCTCCTGGAACCCACCAGCTGTAATTTCTTGACCAATTGAGTCCACAGCTTCTGCCTAAGTGAATGGGGCAGCTCAATCCCCAGGGGTGATATTTCATGGGATTTGAGCCTTTTATCTTCTCGATGAAGAGGAGGGGGAATGTCAAAAGCAAACATATTTTCAAATATTCAAGGCTATTTGAAATCCTTACCTTGCCAGCATAATGTTGAATTCTGAAGCAACAGTGTGGGAGGGAAGTATCGTTCAAGAAACGTGAACATTTGCTCATCCTGCTTTCAAAGTGTTGGTGAGTAGCACAGACCTGGTTTAATTTGTCTAAGAAGGTTTCGTCAGTAACAGCCCCTGGCCGCAGACATTCTTCATCTAGCATAGCTAGGATTCCATTCTGATGCTGTTGGGTAATGTAACAGTTCATTTTATTATTAGGGCATAAATATTCTATCATATGCTTTAAAAAGTACTTACACTTGATTGCTCTATGATGAAAAAAAAAAGTGAATCAGATTTCAATAAGTCCAATTTTTTGTCTACTGATTTAGACCATATAGACAAGCGACAAGCATCAAGCAAACTATGAACAGAATATAACAAGCAGAAATAACATTTCTAAGTATCATTCACCTGAAAACGAGTTAGTAATTGTTGTAAGAAAAAACATACGGCATACATGAAACTGAAATATTAAGATTTGGAGCTTTCTGTTCAAGCCTTCTAAGAGGTTTCCAGTCTACTTTCCCAGGTTGTGAACATCTATCTTTACCCAATCCCCTGAAGATAGATGTACTACCATAAAGACGGATCATAGCTTAATTTTTAAAAAAGCCATACATTCCCATCACATAGTTTTAAATAGAGGCTATGCAATGATAACAGCAACACTGATTCCAATATGAATCATTCTATCTAACTATCAAGGACCCCCCCCCCCCAAAAAAAAACTTTCCACAGTTTGAAGCTGATTTTAAGGCTGATTCACACTTAATGGCTCAACTGAGAATCTGTGTTCTGCAAATTCTCAAACAGATTCTGAGAATGTGTATAAGAAACAAGCACACATTGTTTCCTGGGTGGAGAGATGGGGCTCCCTTGCATATCATTCATGAAAAATTACTGATAATAAGTTTTGGGAAAACATAGGAACACAACACAAGAAAGAAATTCAGGTGGTATGACAATGATCACAATTTAGTATAGCTCTTGAAAAATGAAGACATGCAAAAACACAGAATACGCACTGAAGAAAATGAAATAGCATGAAACAGACAGTATTTGAATTGCCCTTCTACTCATACAATTTTAGAGCCTTTAAAAAAAAAAAAAAAAAGAATGGATTATTAATATTGGCAAAACCTCCCTCTTTTTTGCTATATCTAGTCTAGAAAACAGGGGAATTCTGCCTGGAACAATACATTTACCTTATTTGATGTAGAATAATATTATCCAAATATTGGTTTCTCCAAAAGGCTGCACAGTGTTCTTTATGGCCACATCTTACTAAATATTCATAAATCCTCTACAGGATTCTCATCCCACAGATCTTTACAGACAATATATGATTGTCTGAATACATGATTTATTGAAGAAGCCACAATTAGCTTATTCCTATAACATTAAGTTACATAATCCATAACCCAAACCACAAAGGCTGGGCTTGACAACATACAGCCAAAACAAGTAATTTTATTGCTGTGAGAGGTGAACCAGGCTAGTATGATTTGTTCTTCCTAAGAAAAGTTCAGTAGAGACTCTCAGAATAGGAAAAAGCTGATCCTTTGTCATATGCTAATTAAAATATTCATCCAGTTTCCACTGTTGCCGAGGAACTAATGTGACATGAGAAGGTCTGAATTGTTTGCCCTTATATGATTCATTTCCAATGAAATGTAATTCACTAAATTACAGAACAGTTCAGAAAAGGTACATCAGGGGTGTCAAACTCACGTTGTCATGGGGGCTTCACATGACATATTGGGACTTTTCTCCCCTTTCACTAAACCGGGCATGGGCATGGCCAGTGCGTGATGCCCATGGGCCGCGAGTTTGACAGCTGTGACTTACATGCTCAGTAATGTCATTATTAACTAAATGGTACTATATAAATGTTACAAGGCAAAATATATCACTTAAATCAAGGTTTAATGCCTTGCTTAAAAACTTTCTATACCTTTGATACAAGTTTTCTTTTTTTCCCCTTCCTATATGTCTTTCCTTTCTACTTTTTGTGTATAAAAGTAAAGGAGAAAATGGTAACACAGGAGCATTCGCTGACAGCTGAATTTTTGATAAAAAGAAAAAAAATAACACAGACACAACAAAACAATGCAAAAGAATTTTACACAAGGACTTACATTCTCTATAAGATCACAAATTATAGCGTTGTTGAAGTATTCAATGTGAGTCCATTCAATACCCTATAAAAATAAGGTTGAAAAACTGAGAAAGAAATATGGCCAAATAATTTTTAACAGCATAAATATAGAGGTTCCCCAACCATGTAAAACTCTACCAAGTTCAATAGAACTAACTTAACCAAAAGCTGACACTTGGTCAACATTTACATAACAAAAGTTATTGGACATCTGTAACTGAGTGGTTTCCCACTATTATGTTTATTTTTTGCCTATATAATTCAAGACTGTAAAAAAAGCATTAAAATTAAGTTTTGTACTATACTCCCTGAGTATTCTTAAAGAATATTCTTGAACTAAGGTTAAAAATATTTGCATAAGTACGTGTTCAATATGCTTCCCTTTCTTAGTCCATGCTCTCCGGCCTGGAATATGTCACTGTTGTGCAACACCAATCAAAGGAGATGGCATGATTTAACTGTATGCTTCATGGTATAAGATATTTAAAGCTGGCAATACATAAACCATATATAAACAGCCATAGAAGAGAAACTGTATTTTCTGGATTATCTGGCTTCTTTCAAAGATCTACTACTTGCCTTAATTCAAGCATGTTTTAATAAATTGTCATGACCTAGAATAATACCCAGTTTTTCTAAATCCTAAGAAAAATACTGCTGCAAGTTAAGATTTTAAGGACATTTCAATGGACTTTTTCCTCATTAGCATTAGGTGAACTTGGAATCTTTAATTTTAGATTAGAGGAAATTAAAGTTTTCACAAGAAGAAGATGATCTAAAGAAAACAATTAAATAGATAAACGTCTATTTTTACCTTCTTTCTCAAAGAGTGCCAATTAAAATTATTTTAAATCTTCTGATAAAGGTGTTATATATCTCAAAAAGGGAGGGAGTTTTTTGTGTTGTTTTTGCATCCTCTCTTTCCCAATTACAATTATTTGGGGGTGGTGGTGGTGCTCAGATGGGAGCTTTATATTTGTTAGAAACGCAGAAACTGCTAACGCTGCTAAACCAAACTGAGTGTTCTTGAATAACTGCCAGATGTGTTTTCCATTCCATTCCCCAATCTGTGTCAATTTCCCATGCACTTAATTGAAACAGATCCAAATTCCTTCAGTGCGAAGCCTTAGGTCAATAAACACTTTGCACATCTTGAGAGTGTTTCTAAGGAAATGACTGTTTCACCTCACAAACCCCTGAGATTTGTCTGCCTTTAATCTTCATCTTCAGGAGGACAGATGCTTGGTTTAAATGACGCCATCAGAACAGAATAGATTACACTTTGGTAGTACTATTTTTTGTAATGTCATCAATCAAGTCCTGTGTGATACCGAGCATCACCAAAACACATTTTATATTACCTGTGCAATATTCTGCATGTTCACATCTATGCTTCCAGAATACTCTTACGCTTTGCTACTTCTTGGATCTCAACAAAACTTTTGCCAACCTTTTGTGCCTTTTGTATTATTAATTTTCTTTCAAAGCTAACACTTATGATTCATTAACAGCTGTCAGTATAGGGAACAACCTCATATCTTACAAGACTGGCACAACTTTTCCTAAAGTTAATAAAGGCAAACAGAAGAAGCTACTTATGGCAGGACTGGGAAGTTGCACAGGAAACAAATATATACCTCTCTTATATATTCTTCTTGTTCTTCCTTTAGAGTAAGCTCAATGAAGATCTGCTGCAGTTTCTCATTGCAGTAGTTAATAATAAACTGTTCAAAACTGTTATCCTATCCAATAAAAGAGAAAAAAAGTGTCATTAAATCACACTTGGAAGGGTTATAAATCAAAAGACTTATAGTCTGCAAGCCATTTTTACAATTTACTATCTCATGATAATGATATCATATCGGTATATCATTCTGTAAATTACCTAATGGACTTCAGTCACACATATAATCACTTCCTTTTGGGTACTGGTTACGCTAAATAGGTAATAGCATTCAGCAAGGAACAGCCAATGTTTTTTTAAAGAAAAGAAACATGAAAGTATTCACATTACAGCAATGAACTAAAACTAATTATTTCTAATATAAGGAACCTACAGGTAATCTAATTAACTCAGTATCATCCGAGAATAGCAAGGTACATTGTTTCTTCAAGCTAAGTATTGCCTTAATTTTAAGAGGAAGCTACGGGTAGTTCTTTAGTTAAGATGGAAATTGGGACTAGAATTTCCACTGCTAAGTGAAGCAGTTGTAAAATTGACATTTCATATCTAATGCCTTGTCTTATTCAAGATTTTCAAAAGAAAAAAAAGCCAGAATATTTGTTAACATTCTATAATCATGCTTTTTGTTAAAAAAAACTAGCACTTTACAACTATTGTATGTATACAGGCAGTCCTCACTTAGCAACTATACATTCAACTATTTTTTTTAGGTACAGTGGTGCTAAATGAGGAGACTTATGATTGGTCCTCAAATCCCCATGGTCACATGATTGCCATTTGCGACCTTCATTGATTTCCAACAAGCAAAGTCAGAGGGGCAGCCAGCAGGAAGTAGCAACTTGCAGTCACATGATGTCACACTTAATGATCATGCATGATTTATTTAACAACCACAACCAGAATTTCCATTGTAAGTAAGTAGATGTAATGGTATGTGAAAATAACCTTAAAGGATCAGGGGAAGAAATGCTTCCTAGGAACTGATCATAAAAGATGGAGTCCACAGTTGCTTAATAGACAGAAAAAGAAACTTAGGAAAGACCGATCCTAATGGATCAGGCACAGTGGTGGGTTTCAAACCTACTCTGTGGGTGTGGCCTCCTTTGTGGGAGTGGCTTGCCGGCCATGTGTTTTCTTTCTTTCTTTCTTTCTTTCTTTCTTTCTTTCTTTCTTTCTTTCTTTCTTTCTTTCTTTCTTTCTCTCTCTCTCTTTCCTTCCTTTTGTCTCTCTGTCCCTTTTCCTTTTTTTCTTTCATCTCTCTCTCTTTTTCTTTCTTTTTTTTCTTTATTTCTTTCTTCCTTTCTTTCTCTTTCTCTTTCGTGTGAGTCTGTGTGTGTGTGTGTGGTGGGTTTCAAAAATTTTTGGAACCTCTTCTGTAGGTGTGGCCTGCTTTCCGGGTCCACTGGTGGAACCTCTTCTAACCGGTTCGGTAGATTTGACAAACCGGTTCTACCGAACTGGTGCGAACTGGTAGGAACCCACCTCTGATCAGGCAGGCAATGGGAGATTTCAAACTTATAAAATTCTGTTTTTACAATAAAGTAGAATTAGCTCATCTGGTCAGCTTTTCTATTTGGTTTACCTGGGAGGGCTGACAACATGATTATGAGATATATTATTTTTTTGCTTTGTGTCCACATTGGTTAGCATCAGCGTTGCCAGTCCCTGTAATGATCATTAACTATCTGTAAAAATAGTTTTACAGATTAATTTTTAAAAAATCCAGCAACTTCATTCATGAGAGTTTTTCTTTTATTAAACTTTTTTTAAACCTAAAACTATATTTCAAAGTTGTGTTTATTCACCCTAAATAAAACCATTGATTTCAAAAATCAATACTCTATATGTTCAGGTCTGTAATAGATATTTTATATTTTATAAATTATAAGTGCATGTCTAATCATGTAAATCATGAATGTAATAACCCTACACTAGATGTAGATATACTAATTAGAAAATCATTGCAGATCTGAATTTAGCATGCTCTCATAGCTATCTTACGTTTCTCCCAGTACTCTTAGTAAAAAATAATAATAATCTGTTCTGAATACACAGATCTTTTTTCATAAAGTCACATGATTCTTATTTGTATAAAGTTTTATCCAGGAGTGGCTTCTAATCAAACATGATGTGGGCAACAGATATCTAAACCTACCTGAGGAATTATTGAAGAGACTGATTCTTCAATTAAAAAATATAAACAATTTGCCAATTATTTATGTGTTTCAAAATGTCTTGGCAATAATTAATCTCTTTGCCCCCCCAAAAAAAGAACGAACAAAGGGTCATGACTTATAATGCAAATGAGCTTCAATATATAACTTAAATCTCAAGTATTTAAAATCAGTTCAAAAATGTTTTCCCCCATACAAACAAAATTGCTAGCAACAGTTTTTGTTCTGCCATTTTTAAAAAAATTAATCTGAATGTATATCTAATCAAAATAATGTGTTTCATCCCAGGCAGTTTAACCAGTCATGATTTACTGAGACTTCTTCCCCTATGTTAATTGATTCTTGACCTATTTTATGCTGAGTTAGAAGATGGAGAGTTCAAACAAGTAACTACATTGTATTTTGCTAATAAATTAGTTTGGAGTAAAGAAAATACCTCAAAAATTTCAAAGCCATAGATGTCCAAAACCCCCATTACTTTCTTCCTTACTTTGGACTGTGCCTGTAGAAAAAGTTATTATTTACATGATTAATAATAGATGGCAGCAAGATAGATAAATAAAAAGTAGTGTAAATTAAAAAAAAATCATATGGCACACATCAGAGTTCCCCAACCTTTCCAAGTTGATGCCCTGGAACAGGGAGAAGCAGAGAAAGAGGGAATGATTTTGTAGGGGTGGCAGGTGCAGGTGCATTGGTGAAAGCGCCCGCAATGTTCATGACAACACAAGCGCGAATGGGGCCATAAGCACCCGCAACAAGGCTTGCGTGAGTGAAGCCACAAGCGCCCAGAATGACATTCAAGTGGGGCAGCAACCACCTGCAGCGACACTTGCACAAGTGGGGCTGTGTATACGCGCAGATGCATGCACACCCGCCGGCCACTCATGCAGCCCAGTGGTGATTAGACCGTGGTCCAGTAGTGGGCCACGGTCCACAGGTTGGAGACCCTGATATACATATTGCTTGTATGCAAAAACTGATGACCATTTATTTTATGTGCTGTCATTTAAATTTTATTGCATTTGATGAACTATACCTTAATGCTTTCATTGATTCTGGTAACAAGCCAACAAAACAGTCTACTGTAAAGATTCTTTGCCAGAGCATCCCGAGCATAATAAGCCTAGTTAAAAGAAAGAAACATTTAAGATAGATTAAAGTATTTTCTGGTTCTGGTACAGCATAAGGTGGTAAGAACCAATAGCCACCCATGGTCTGCAGATGTACTTTAGGGAAAATTTTTTAAAAAAATACTAGCCTAAGCTTTTTTGCAGCATCTGTTATTGAAAGTGGGGGAGGGGGATTCACTACTGGGGGAGTCCTTCGGGATTGGGCGGCCTATAAATTTATTAAACAGACAGTTAAACTACTGTAATCATCTGGCATTACCTGAGCTACATTTAAAGTTGTAGATACTTTCTCCTGCTTGGCTTCAACAGTGCGGAAGCTAAAAGCTCTTTCCAGAACTGACTGATCAATTCCTGTCAATTCACATATTTCTTTAAGCTCTGTGGAAAAGAAGAATCATAACTTGAAGCATACAGAGTTTGAGGTGAGTTTTATTGTATTTTCAAAAAAATATTTATTCACTTGAACAGTACTTTTGTCTAGCAACTGGCTAGGCAAAATAACGTCATCTGCCTTATTCTTTATTTCTTTATTTTGACTCTGCAAACAACTGTATAGAAATAGTAAGCATGCATTCAAATTTGCAGAATGATGTTGTATTTAACTTTCTACGCATGTAGAGGGTGTGCCGCCTTCTTTTACCTAGTGATTCACTGAAACATACAATTTGACAAAGGATGCTTGGCTTTGCACGCAAATGTAGCTTTTACTGATTTCCTTTCTAAAATGTATTTTTAAATATTTGCCATGTCATCTAAAATTATCTGTAGCTTTTTTAAATATAAAAACTGCCCACTTTAGCTACTTTCTATCTACCAAGGAAACTGTTTGGCCAAGGATGAAAATACTTTTGAGTGAAAATTGAATTCTACATTTTTAACAAACATGCTAAATTTACTGTTACTTTATCCCACCACTTCTAGATAGAAGACAAGATGCAAATTAAAATACCCAAGGATCTGAAAGAGTATAATCTGAATGCATCATTTCATCCCTTATTCCATTTTAAGACATTATTATTAAATTCAGACTCTCTGACTACAATGTTATCCAGCCATTGTTTTTCTGTCTAACCTATTTATTTGTCATTTTTGAGTGCATAAAGTGCAGTATTTAGGGCTTTTGTATCGCTTCCACTATCAGATAATGCCGAAGTCCACTAAATAGTTAAAATTAAGTCAGTAATTTTAAGACTGGGTAAAGTGGAAAAAGGTTAATGCGGTATAAGAAAATGTGGTTTTTATTTTGTACGTGCTTATCTTCTACAGACTAAATAAAAACCAGAAGACCTTCAATGAACTTGAACAGTAGTACGTAAGAATTTTTTTTTAAAAAAATATTGTCTGATGAAGAATTATGAACAATTCCAAACTGACAGAAAAATACGTAGTATACTAATAAATAAGGATTCGATAATAAAGATTCTGTCATTGACCTTGAAATTAATACATTAAAAACAAGCCAAAAAAATAGGTAGTACTGTAAATCAATGGAGAGAAGATAAATGTTACTCAGTTAAACTCTATTATTTGAATTACCATTTTTATCTTTGATTTTACTTTCATCTAATCCATTCACACGAGATTCTGGTTTAAATTCAATGTTTCCCAGTTTTAAAACAGCAGCAACAACTTCAAATACTGACTCGATCTCGTCATCCATAAATCCCACAATCTGCATGGCATTCTAGAAGATGGAAATCGTGTTTATTACATTTTTATCTTTTCCTCCTTCCTTTTAGTTGTTTCCGACTGCACCCAATTTATTTTATTTTC
The DNA here is from genome assembly GCF_051295495.1 of Thamnophis sirtalis. Lineage (NCBI taxonomy): Eukaryota > Metazoa > Chordata > Lepidosauria > Squamata > Natricidae > Thamnophis > Thamnophis sirtalis. The sequence goes on from NW_028261381.1 coordinate 13,010,536, forward strand.
ACAGCCAACTAAGTGGTATCTATTTACTTTTCTATATCATTTTCATTAACGAAAGCACACAGAGAAATGTTTTAGAAGAACAGTACAAAACAAACTCAACAAGATAAACATTAAAGCAGAAAGAGCAAAAGTAAAAAAAAAACACTAAGTTAAAAATCACGGCAGTATTAGCACATTATGAAAAGCCTTAAAGTATTAAAAACACCTTTGCCTGGCACTGAAAAAAACAGTAAGGATGGTGCTTAGTAGACCTTACAGGACAGAATGTAGTAAAATAAGGGGGCTAATAAAGTCTTGCTTTCCAGGGGACAACTTCAGTATGTGGAACAAGGCGTTAGAGCAGGGGTGTCAAACTGACGGCCCGGGGGATGCATCACGCACAGGCCACACCCACCCCAGCTCTGTGAAGGGGGAAAACATCATGAAATGTCACATGATGGCAACGTGATGTGGCGAGTTTGACACCCATGCATTAGAGTATAAATAGGAACAAAAAGAAGAAGGGGTATGGATTACATGAGTTTTTTTAAAAAATTCACATAAGTTTTTATTTAGAGAGCTATTTAGGATTGAAATTTATATCTCTCAGCTGCAGAGGTGGTATTCAGCAGGTTCTGGCCAATTCTGGAGAACCGGTAGCAGAAATTTTGAGTAGTTCAGAGAACCAGTAAATACCACCTCTGACTGGCCCCGCCCCCATCTATTCTCTGCCTCCCGAGTCCCACCTGATCGGGAGGGAATAAGGATTTTGCAGTAACCTTCCCCTAGAGTGGGGAGGGAATGGAGATTTTACAGTATCCTTCCTCTACCATGCCCACCAAGGCATATCCATCAAGGCACGCCCACAGAACCGGTAGTTAAAAAATTTGAATCCCACCACTTCTCAGCTGGCCCAAATCTTCAATATCCCAAATCTCTCATAGTATAGTCACACTAGAATTTTATTTAACCTACAGATGTTACTAGAAATGATTTTTAATTCACAGTTAAATGTTTTAATTATCATTTGATTTCTGTTTTTAAAATGTGAATATACCCTTCTACAGTTATTAAATCAATGTAGCAACACATTTTAACTAGAAAAATGATAAAGAATAGTCAAACATAAATAATTTTACACTTCAAACTGAAATTGAACCAATACTGAATATAGCAGAAAGGTATGAATTCTTACCTTAACTGTTCTAAAGTTTGAAGCATCATCTACTCCATTTACTTTTGCCGAGCCCAGACCCAAGTAATTGTATCGACTGAAGTCTGTGTCCAACTTAAGTTTTTCTGTTAAAATAAAAATATATCTTTTACTAGCAAATTCAGATTACTGCTCTTGTTTAGCAGCAATGACAGCCATTTTTGTATGCCTGGATTTAAATAAGGAATGCACACAATATCAGGATTAGTTATGCCAGCTTGAAATAAATTACCTAGTTCCATATGCAGTTTTAACTTCAATATTCTCCAAAATTGTACTTACTGAGCAAATCTTCTGAAGCTCCAGACAGAATTTGATAGAAAATATGGAAATTTCTTTCACCTCTGGGCTGTTTAACAACACGGGACTTTTCCAAGAGATCTAAAATTATAGTTAAATAATTAATTATCCTTTCTTTAGTTTCCCTTCCCCCCCCCCAAAAAAGAATCACACCTACAACTCTAGTAGAACATTAAGAAACACAGGTAACATCTAGAACAGAGACTAAACAGACACACACTAACTTATAATATCTAATTAAGGTAATCGATATTTTGGTGACATATGTGATGTCCTGGCTTTTTCTAAGAAACACATTAAAAAGCTCCCTATTCCACTGCTACAATACTCACATCATCCCTGTGAGCTTGATTAGGCTCATAGTGTCTTAATTTTTTAATGTCACTCTAGTGAATTCCGTGTCACAGCGGGGAAATGTAATTTAGGGAAATTTAATTTACATACTAAACTAACTTGGCATTCAAAACCAGACTTTCCACTCAATTGTGGAGGTTAGTCAAACAAATCAAGAAGGTAATCAGATTCGAAGATGGCTTTAGTGATTATACTACTTCCACCTTTCTATGGATGCATTCATCTACCTGTTTAATAAAACTTCAATTAAACAGGACACTCGGTTAAAAAATAAGTAATGCTTACCTATGTACTAAGGAAATCTAAATCAAAACATAAATCAAAACTCTACATATGTTTACATATGCTACTCCAACATGAGATAGTTCAAATTCATATTGACGTAAGGAACATTAGAATTACAGAATCACATCATAGATAGAATCATACTATTGTGCCAAAGGACTGCCATTAACACCTCAGCCTGATGGAAAGTACAGGTAGTCCTCCATTTATAACTGGTTGTTTGATGACCATTTGAAGTTACGACATACTTTAAAAAAGCTATTCATGACCTATCCTTGAAGTTATAGCGCCGCCCCCTGCCTTGTCGTTACGGGATTGCATTTTAGGAGCTTGGCAACAGGCTCACATTTACAACCAGTTGCAGTGTCCCACAGTCATGTGACCATGATTTGCAAACCCACCCACCCCAGTTTCTGGCATTTTTTGACAGTTTCAAGCAAATAATGTCCATTTGGAAGAATAGATTTTCTTAAGAATTGTGCAATTTGCATCATGTTCAAGATTCACTGCATAACTTGCTTTATGACCATTTAAAAAACCTTTGAAAAATTGAGTTTGTTCAAGTGGTGCCTCAAGTTACAACCACAATGGCTTACAATCAAAATTCTGGGTTCCATTGTGGTCCTAAGTTAAGGATTACCTGTAGTGTGGAATAAAACAGGGCTCTGTACAGCTCATCGGTTTTATCAATTATCTTGATAGGAGAGTTGAGGGGACACTTTCAAAGTTTGCAAATGGCAGAAAATTTGGAAGTATGGCCAATATTTTAAATCAGGTTATGTCCAATCCATGGCCCCTGGGCTGCAGGGAGCCCTGAACAGCTAAGTAAGGCAGACTCACAAGATCATAAATGTTAACATTGTTATGTGATTTTTTAGGGTGTGTGTGTGTGTGTGTGTGAATGTATATATGTATATATGTAATGCAGTGGTTCCCAAACTTGGCAACTTTAAGACTTGTGGACTTCAACTCCCAGAATTCTGGGAATTGAAGTCCACAAGTCTTAAAGTTGCCAAGTTTGGGAACCACTGATGTAATGTATATATATAATAGCCCTAAAAATCACAATGATGTTAAAATTTATAATATATATTTGTAAGCAACCCGAGACAATTCCTCTTCACTCAATGTGGCCCAGGTAAGCCAAAAGGTTGGACATGCCTGCTTTAAATGAAAGAAAACTCAAAACGGTTTGAGCACTAGATTAAAATCAACAGGATGGTCTTTAACAGGGAAAAATGTAAAATTCTGCATATGTGTAGGGAAGAGATGAAACATAAGGATGAAATAGGGTGCAGTGTGATGAAGCTGATAAAAAGGCAAATGCTATCTTGATGTGCAAACAGCTAGTACCCTGTTTCCCTAAAAATAAGATCTCCCCAGATAATAAGCCCAACCGAGCTTTTGAGCGCATGTGCTAAAATAAGCCCTCTCCAAAAATATTGCAACACAGCAGCAGCCATGAGGTGACCACGTTCACCGCCTTCTGCACCTCAAAAGTAATAAGACCTCCCTGAAAATAAGGCCAAGCGCTTATTTCAGGGGTCAAAAGAAAATAAGACCCTGTCTTATTTTTGGGGAAACACAGAAACTGTTCTACTCTACTCTAACTTGATTAGATCTCATTTCAAGTACTGCATCCAGGTCTCGGCTCCTTAGTTCAAAAGGAGAGTGACAAACTGGAGGAAATCAGAGGAAGGCTACCAAGTTAATGAAGTGTTTGATAGCCTATAAAGAATGGTTAAAAAACTGGGTTTATTTAGTGTACACACAAAATACAACTAAGGGGAGGGAGTAGGACCAGAATCAGTGGGTCAAAACTATAAGAAGGCCTGAGGTATCCATCAAGGTGAATTCCTTGACTGCTTTATCAGGTTGTCAAATGAGGTAGTAAATTCTCCTCTAAATGTCTTCAAACAGAAACTGGATGTCCATGCGTCCCAAATGGTCTCATGAATCCTACACTGAGTAAGTGTACCTCTATAAATCTTTTCAACTCCCTGTCGATAAGGGAAGATATTTAATCTAGTAATGTCCAAATTCTCTATAAATACCAGCACTGTGAATAAATATACAGCGACGAAAGCCTGATCCAAGTATTCTATGGCATTCCTCTATTTCACAATAGAATTTGCCAGAATATAGCTCGTTTTCATTCTGCATTTAAATAATTACTTTAGATTATTTCGGAAAGTCTTCAGCATTATTTGAAATGAATACAACAACATGTTATCCAAATAAGCTTAGGGTCGTACAAATCTACTGTATATACCATTTGTGTCCCTTAAATTTAGATTTACTAAATCCTAACCCTAACCCTAAAAAAACATTTGCCCTCTCAATTTACATATTACACAAGGAGTGCGCCTCCGTCAAGCTAACGCTTTACTAACATTCAGAACAAACAAAAGAACAATGAAACATCTTAATATTTCAGTAAGTTACCAACAGTGTTTTGTCTCCATGTCAAAACTCCAATTAGCAAAGTATACACAAGCTTTTCTACAAAGGACACACTTGGAATGAAAGCAACACTTGTTCTACATAGCAAAACAAGGAAGTCACTGAAAAAATGCTATTTGGCAACCTAACATTAAATGAAGACACTTTCAGAGGTGCCTTCACATGTGAAAACATATCTTAAGAGATTGTACGGATCTTAGAGTTCACTTGCCAAACCACCATGCCACGTTTGAATATGGTATTTTTATATTGCATTTTGACATAAACATCTCTCTCTCTCTCTCTCTCTCTCACACACACACACACACACAAGGAACTAATAAAAGATTAGAAAATAACAATAAATATAATAGCCCTCTCATAATTTCACTGGCAGCTTGCTCTTCCCTAGAATGTTTCATATAGGTAACAACACGTAAGTTCAGTATCATTGAGGTTTCAGCTATTCCAGCATCTCACCACCTTTGCTTCTACCTGTTATTTCACATTCTCAGAAATTGGAAAAAGTAGCCATCATAGCAGTGAAAATAATCAGTCACGGTTCCTAGCAAAATGGTTATTTCTATGATCTAAAGAAGGGTTTAAATAAATGAAACCAAGTAATGACTTCCTCATATCTTATAAAGCATGCCAAAACGCTTGACAGACAGATAAGCCATAACAGACAAGGTGGTGTAGAGTTATGGATCTCTATTTTGTTTGCCTGAGTATTTTATTTAAAAGGATCTTGGCTTAATGGGCTATGATTTAGAAACAATGCTTTTGTTAATCCAGGCTCAAAGTGCAGTTAGCTTTTTGGCAGTCATAACACCTGACTGACTAATATTCAGTTGATAATCAACTATTATTGCAAGGCTTATTTTTTCACAGTAATTATTACCAAACTGGGTTATTTCCCATTCTGAACCTGTGCAATTTTAAGCTATATTTATTACATGTATAACTTTGTAATTAACCTTTAACTTACTCTCAGCTCATTTCTCTGTTCCATCAAGTTTCATTTTGAATTGTTTTAGTCTTAACCGAATAACTGAGTTGGAAGGGACCTGGGAGATCACAACTTCTGGAAGCAAGTCGTTCCAGTGATTCATTGTTCTCACTGTCTGGAAATTTCTCCTTAATTCTAGGTTGCTTCTCTCCCTGGATCTGGGTACTTGAGAGACCGCCTACTGCCAATCACCTCCACACGACCCATTAGATCTCATCGTTTAGGCCTCCTCCGAGTTCCATCTGCTGGCCAATGCCGACTGGCCACCACGCGGAGGAGAGCCTTCTCAGTGGTAGCCCCGACCCAATGGAACGATCTCCCTGTGGAGCTTCGTACCCACACCACCCTCCAGTCCTTCCGCACAGCCCTTAGAATCTGGCTATCCCGTCAGGCCTGGGGCTAAAGATTGTAACCCGCCCGAATGGTATGAATGTTGCGTTTTAATCATGTACTGTCTTATATGTAAAAGTCTGTTTTCCCCCCCCTTCCTTGGATTGTGAGCCGCCCTGAGTCCCCCCAGGGAAAAGGGCGGCATACAAATAAACAATCTAATCTAATCTAATCCCTGATTAATTCCCATCCACTACTTCTTTTCCTGCCTTCGGGTGATTTGGAGAATAGGTTGACACCCCCTCTTGTTTGCGGCAAGACTGGTTGCATCTTCTAGAAAACTATCTCACCTAATTACACAATCTGCAAATCTTGCCATTCCCTTAACCTCTTCACGTCAAATTAAAAATGCTTGGACTTATTTTGTAGCAGCATATTTGATATCAGGAGTGGACTTCAAAAATTTAAACAAGGATTTTGTCTGCCTGGTTGCTGATTGGGCATGGCCATGGTGGGCGTCCCCTTGCACCATGCGGGGGGGGATGTTTTGCCCTCCCCAGGCTCTGGAGGCTTTCCTCAAGCCTCTGGGAGGCCCTATGGTGGCCTCCCCGAGCCTCCGTTCGCACCCTCCACTTTTCTGCATACAAAATGGGCCATGTGGGAACTACTGGGAGGGGCTGGGTGGGCGGGGCCAGCCAGGAGTGGGATTTGGGGGTTCTACAAACTGCACAGAATCTTAGCTAGAGGTTCTCCTGAACCCCTGTGAACCCCCAGCAGCCCCCCCATTTGATATCCCCCCTCCAATCTGCTGAGGCACTCTTATGAGTTTTCTACATAATTTAAGGCAGTTATATATATCTTGCCACTCAGAACACCAGTCTATCAAAAAAACACCTTTGTTAAAATCAACATATATCCTGCCTAAAGCATTCTTCCAAGTTGTCCCATTTAAAATAAGAATAATTGACAATCCCCTTCTTACGGTTAAATAACTTTAAGATCTGCACTCCCCAGGCACAGATATCTGGCAGACTGGTTTGCAATTCTTTGAATTCTCCTTTGCTCTCTTTTTAAAAACAGAGACAACATTTGCTCTGCTCTAATCCAGTGTATTTCCACCTTAGTTATTTTCAGGTGTGTGGACTTCAACTTATATATTAGGTAGTTATATAAGGTAGTTGTTAAGTGAGTCACGCCCAATTTTACAACTTTCTGTGCGGCAGGTGTTAAGGAAATCATTGCAGTTATTAAGTGTGGTTGCTTAGCAAATCCAGCTTCTCTCATTGACTTTGCTTGTCAGAAGCCAGCTGGTTAAGGTAATAAATGGTGATCACACGACTCCAGGACCCAGGATGCTGCAACCATGATAAATACATGACAGTTGAAATTTTGACCACGCTGTGATGGTTTGAAGTGCAAGGGGGGGGGGGTTTCCAGCGCCCCTGTAACTTCAAACAATCGCTAAACAAAGGATGTAAGTTGAGGAAAACCTGTAGCAAACTAACAAAATGCCATTTGTGACTTTGGGTGAATAACAATGAATTAGGGACAAAATGAATCATTCGGTCAATGGTTAAATTGCAGACTCAATGTTAGGGATAGAAGAACTCTCCTTTTCTTTGTTAGCAAACTCCCCCCCCCCCGCCTCCCCCACCACAGGTACACATTAACACTGCTAAGATGTAGCTGTCTACTTACCATCGTAGGAGAGAAATTTAAAAGTATTTATGTGAACAAAGACTATGCACATAAGAATGCTAGAAGGATCAGTTTAAAGCTGTCCCTAGCTCAGTGATAAGAACTGAAAAGAAAATGTACAGTCTCAAAAAATTAAACAGAAGCTCCAGAACTAAACCACTCTTAGCAATAGACATAGTTATGTCGTCATGTATCTCATACATACAAAAGTGAACATTCCCAGCGCTGTTTTCAGAGAAAATTTCCAGAGGGCATAAAGTAGAAAACTAGATAATCACTAGTTCATGTGACTACAATGTCCTTGCTTATTTGATCAAAGGTTAGATTAGGCCTGTCTGGTAAATACTTAAAATATATCACCCTGAGAAAATAAGAAACAAACAACCCAAAATGTTTACTCATATTGTAGCAGCAGTAGAGAAACTAAATATATTCACATACTATCTAGCTAATATACAGCATTTTTTTCCAGTCATCCACAGACATCTATGGCACTGTCACTATGCTGTTTTAATCCTATAGGTACCTGATGGAAAATACTGGTATTAATTTGAAATCTACAAGCAAAATAAGGCACAAGTTTAGGATTCTTGGTTGCCTTTGATGTGTCATTAATTACAAGTAGTTTAATTTACAAAAAATCGGGGCAGTTATACAGTTACATATCTATTTTGTCACACACAAATGCTTAATATTACCTAATTGTCAGCCTCTGCTTCGCTGCTGCTTCGGCTGCCATTGAAACGGGGGGGGGGGGAGGGGGGCATGGTATTTGGGAGGGGGAAACATTATGTGCTGGAGGATTGTTATTAGAAGCTGTCCTGACCATCTTTCTGCGCATGTGACAGAAGGGAGTTTCCCGCCAAGGCCAACTGTCCAGCATTCCAGTCTGATGATGCTTTTTGAAGATATCTCCCACCTGACAGTTGGGTGAAATATTATTGGACTATGAAATGGGGTGCCAAGGGGAGGGGATTGAATTATACATGATATCCATTGCTTTCGCGCCAATTTACTCAAGACTCAGCTTTGCTTTGCTACTATTCGTTTGTAATTAGTAAAAGTACACTTAATTCTAAGAATGGAGTTGAGTGGTTTCTTTCCTGATTATTAAATGAAGCAGCACCTGACACTAATATTGTACTTTATTCACTACCCCAATACAGTACTATCTACATCAGGGATTCCCAACCCCCTTTCTGTGACCCAATGCTGGGCTGCATCCCATTCGGAACCAGGCCATGGAAGTGGTGGGTGAGTGTGCGTCTGCATGTGCGAAATTGCATTTATGAAAGTGGCGCGCATGCATGTGTGAAACCATCCTCTCTCTCCCGCCCCCACCGGTCCATTGAGCTGGAAAAGGTGGATGAAGCTGATCTACATCATGGATAGCTATCTTTTTGGCTTGCCTGGGCTACATTGAGTGAAGAGGAACTGCCTTGGGCCACATTTAAAACATATAATATAGTTAAAGTATATAAATCACATAATGTTAAAAGTTTACGATTTTGTGGGGCCACATTACTAGCTGTCCACAGCCACCTGTGGGTTGGACATTCCTGATCTACATGAATGCTACAACTACAAACATTTTGCAAATGAGCTGTGCCATGACACTTTTTTAAGCCCACTACTCTATTTTTGATAGTTCAACTACCTTCATTTTCAAAAGCAATACCAGTTAAATTAACATTTGGAGAAAAAAATAAAGAATAACATTACATCACAAGCAAAAAATAAACACCAGTTGTGTAATATATTCTAACAAACCAGGAAGAGCTATTTTAACTACTTCCTTTTCTTCCATTCTGCAGGACAGACCATCCCAGCCAACCAGCTTTTTTATGTGTTCAAGCAACTGAGTTAAAAGTTAAAATACAAATGTACAGCCTGACAAACCACCTACTTCTTTGCATAGCATGCCTGTCATCCCAAGGGCTAGTGGGGGAAAAAAAAGAACTTTGAATAGGTGAATTCTGTCCATCAATTTTTTTCTTTTTACCTTTTCTGCAGAAAATTTGAAACATTCAGAATTATACTAAGAGACTTAATTAACCCTTCTAAGTGGTCAATTGACAAATCTGATCTATTTAAAGCTTTTAAATCCATACTGTAATAAAATAATTACAAACATACACTATTTTTATAATATTGTTTACTGAATGTTGTGTTTTCAAGACCTGATGAAGCTGGGAAAGAAATGTGCAAAGAAACCTCCATGAAAAAGACAATCTAAGCACCAATTAAAGATCACTTTTAGTGTACGCATCAGAGCATCTTCCCATCAACCCAAGATAAAGTACTAATAGGGGAAAGGCTGAAAAATTATTTATTTTACTGTTAAAACACCTGGAGGTTTTTTGCTATGCTGATAGATGTAAAGAAGAGCAATATTTGTCTTGATTTTTTAACCATGCAGAAAGGGGATAATGGCAAAGCAAAAGAAAAACATCTGTGAGGCATCTGGTCCAACATATCACTAATTCTCATACATTTTACAATGTTTTGAATAGCATGAAGCTCTGTGACACAGATGCAGTACAGAGAGACCAGGATTAAGAGACATGAACTAGTAAAAACCCTGCAGCACCTAGGAACAATGTAATTATAACTTGTTTCCTTTAAAACTGGAACTTAAATTTGGAGATCTCCACTATTATAAATGTGACAGATGTGGATAGTTTTACTTGGCCATGAGTTTTGACTTCCAGGAAAGAAGTAGAGAGAGCAAGACATATTTTATAAGCTCAAAGTACAATATCAGAAAATCCCACAGAGCATCTCTATTCTGGGTATGGTACAGTTATAAATGTACTAATAAAGTATTTCTGAATTTCCAAAATGATTGGTTAAAAACCAATATAATTACATTATATAAGGACAGGAAAATATCAGTCCAACAAAATATCTCTAAGGATTATAAAACAGAAAATGATGGAGATGGTCCGCAATTAGAATCAATACAGAACAATTCTTAGAACCCTGTAATAATTTGTTTCACCAACAATAAAAGATCAGCATTAAAGAAAGGGCAGGATGGTGGCAGGAAATAATAGATACTTGACACTCTTATTCTGTTACAAAAGCTGAAAAAAGCCAAGTTGCTTTAGTGGTTAAATAAATACCATACCAACAAGCAATGTTTGCTTATGTGTTACTGCTTCCAAAAGAGATACAGATGTACTTAATTACAGACTTAAATTGCCTTTTGGATTGTAAATATACCCATATTGATGAAAAGGTTTCTAAATAACTATTACGTACATCATTCCATAGTTATTTTCTAGCCTATCATTATAGAACAAATTCAGCAATTCTGCTCAGACAGAATTTTGAACTTTCATAACTTCTTCTCTATGTTGATACCCTAGAGAGGTCAGTGCAAACCTTCGTCATACGGCTGAAATGAAGGGCTGGATGAAAGCACAAGAGCGCTAATCTAGGCTGCCACAAGTTTTTCATCCCAGCAAATAAACTGAGCAAGCTTTGGATAGTTTATTTTTATTACATTTACATCTATTTATATTCCATGTTTCCTGAACCACAAAATCAAGATGAATTTTCTGTGGCTTTCCCAACCAATTTCCATTTAAGCAATATTAGATCCCAGAGCTGCTCAATACAGTTGGTGATTTGACAGAGGCTATGTAAACCACCAAGCCTAATCTCCTCTTTGGATGGTTAATTTATTGTCAGCAAACTAAGTTCAATTCCAGGTAACATGTGGACAGATGTTTATCATATTCATTTCTCTTTAGTAATAATTCATAGTGCTTCGAGGACAAGCAGTAATTTTTCTGAACCCATCTATCTTATCTGTTCACTTCCCTTTCTGTTTCCCCTCCTCCCTAATGTCCTTTAATATAGTCAGATATAATTATTTTTAAATTCCATTATTCACCCATATGTCCAATATGTGTGCTTGCTGGTGATTGCCTCTAAGGAACAGTCTGTCTTTACTTGCGCTTGGTCTAGTTCTCCTTGAAGCCCTTGGTACATTTTCAGACCATCTCCAAATCTATATTGCAAAGACATCTATCTTTTTTCTTTTGCTCCTTCTCAATGGTCAGCTTTCACAGTTGTGTATCACCACCAGAAAGGTCATTTCTTTAACTATTACCATGAAATGCTTCTCCTCTTTATTTCTCCAGCATTCTGTCCATATTTATTGATCTAAGCCCCCAAACTCATCTGAATCAGAATAGAGCTGGAAAGGACCTTGGAGGTCTTCTAATCCAAACCTCTGCTCAAACAGGAGACCATATACCAGTGGTTCCCAAACTTGGCAACTTTAAGAACCATTGGGAACCACTGCCATATACCATTTCAGACAGGTGGAAGTTCAGTCTTTTCTTTAAAAACCTCCAGTGATGAAGCATCCACAATTTCTGAAGCCAAGCTGTCCAACTGATTAATTGTTCTCACTGTTAGGATGTTTCGCCTTAATTCGAGGTTGCTTCTCTCCTTGTTTAGTTTCCATCCATTGTTTCTTTTCCTGCCTTCTATGCTTCTTTGTGGTAGCCCTACTGCTATTATGTCTATTTACTCATCTCTATTTACCCCCTTCACGTCTTTGTCATCTAGTGTACATGTCTCACTTCCTAAATTTACTTTCACAGTCCTTATTGTCATGAAGGAAAGATCTTATAATGTTTTCTGATTTCTTCGGGGTGTTTTTTTTTGTCTATTTAGTATGTTTCTCTCCATGTATGGTTCTATTCTTTCTAAGCAATTAAGCAAACTCTTAATGTGCAAAATTGATGCAACGGTTCAGTAATTTGCACATTCTCTTGCTATTCTTTCAGTACATGCTAATCTTTTCCAATCTCTATCCCATCCTGTTGTTCCATAGTATTGATATGGAGTTGTTAGCATTTGAGCTGGCTCTTCTGCAACTTTTTAAACTGTTCAGTACGGTACAATATTTCATCTGCATGTGGTATCTGTTAATCTTACAGCTGGTCTATTGCATGTCATAATTCACTTTCTAATGGATTCATCAGAATCTATCAAATACATTCTCTCTTTACAAATATTCCTGTCATTTTATAATCCTTTTTGTAAATGATTTCAGTAGTTTCCAATATTCCCTTCATCTCATCTGTCTCTAGCTGATTTCTCCTGTGACTACTCTTGAGTATTCCGATCTCTATATTTTTCTTGTGTTTGCTCACATATTCTTAAAATATATCAATTTTTCTTCGATATTTTTCAATATGCTATTTTAAACAAACTAGAATTGACAACGGAGATTCAGAAGTGGTGGTAACTTCTTCCTTTAAGGATCCACTATCAGTAGGAAAGGAGTCAGCATTCAAGAAATATGCCCCAACTAGCACTTGGTAGAGTTAAGAACCTAGAAAAGTATTCAGATACTGTTCTGACCCCACTCGTTCCACACCAAAGCACACTCCGAGCCAGAGATAAATTACGGCATTTAATTAACAGACAAACAGGTCCTTGGCAGCAACCCAGCACAGACAAGCTTGGGCAGCAATAAACACAGATAAGGCTTGGCAGCAATCCAGCCTGCCAAGCTCATACAAAGTTCTCCGATATTCGATTCTGTGTTGACTTCTGCAAAGAGGGCCGTGTGCACAAGTAGCTTTTTATAGTCTAGAGAGGAGCCAAATGACCACCAGCTGAGTGCAATCACCTCCTGTAATTGCGTAATTGTTCCTGACGCCTATTAGTTCTTCGATGGGGTGCATCCAGGAACAACTCACTACTGGCATCCGGCTCACTCTCCCTTGTCTCCTCCCCACTAGTCCAAGGCTCAAGTGCCTCCTGGTGGCCAACCAGCCTATCGGCGCCCTGCTCGGAGTCAGAACCCTGTCCAGGGTCCTCCACATCCTCCAGAGCCGACTCATAGGGCCCCTCACTGTCGGAGTCTGGTGGCAGCTCCAACGGCTCCTGCTGGGCCACAACAGATACCTATACCTTTAAGATTCCTGACAATATCACGAAGAGCTCATAGAACAAACCAACAAAATGTGCTCTATAAATAAAACACAACTTACAGTTGCTGATGACTCCTCCAAGTGGATCACCTTTAAAATCAAATTCAATGTCCATATATTTTCCCTGTAAAGAGAATACAAAAAAAGAAGATTGAAATGGTTTCTTTGATTTACATGCCACATAACAAGTTGATCAGTTTGAGATCATTTAAATGTAAAGAATATTTAACAATATTTAACCATTCTAAATTGCTTTGACTTTAAATAAATCATACTGTATAAAGAAGGCTTATTTATCTCACAGCACACAAGGACAAATTAGTTTCTGTTAGGTAACTTCTAAAAATTCATATATTCCTTGGAAAGTTCTAGGGGTTTCCTAAGAACAATTCTGTGGTCAGGCTTGATATCAACAGTTACACAAACACATATATAGATTTTTGCTCCAATATGAGATGAGCAAAATGTGTGTGGATTTTCTTTGCTTAACCATCAGATTGTTCTTTCAAAATGTTCCTTTGGGATTGAAATATGGCAGGCTACATACAATCATAATAATGGAGATATACAGGGTTAAGAAATATCTGCTGATTCTGATCTGCTTTTCTGTTTGATTTTCTAACATCAGCCCTGAAAAGAAAGCCCTGCATAAAACAGCAAGAAGACATTCTGCAAACATGAGGACTGGCAACAGATATACTGTAAATATAATGACTGTAATTTGAAAGGGTGTTCTAAAGTGTGGGAATAGAGTATAAGCATACAGTGACGTGACAGCTAACAAGTTCACCCTAGCTGAGCTTTTTTATTCCATTGGTGTTATAGACTTGTTCACCGCAGTTTTTTCCATTAACTCTGCTTTTCAGAAGCTGGTTGTGAAGCAGAGGCATAACGATAACATAACTGTGGAATGCTGTGACCATCGGTTGCCCTGTTGTAATTTCAAATGGTCGCTAAACAAGCATGTACTAAGAAAAACTTAATGGAGGTATCATGACCAGTACCTTGCTTTGTAAAATGCTCATTTTTGCCATATTCTCCCTCCCTCCCTCTCTCTCACACACACACACACACTCACTCACAAACTATTTCTGTCACATGGCTTTTAGAAGACCAACTAAGCCAACAATAATATAAATCTAAATCTAAATTATAATTATGCAGTCAGACAGTCCTAAATTTATCCTGTTATTGGCTAAGATGTGAGGTAGCTCTCTGGTCTCTGTGCTGGTACATTTCTCCAGAAGAATGTCCACTTCAAGCAGAAAATTCTTCTGTGGTGCGTTTTTCATTCACAGAGCTCTTTTGTTTCAAAACTACTAGCTATAGGTCTTAAAAACAGAGAATTCCCCCTTATTATATGTAACTGTCATTGTACTCAATCCAGTGTCTAACCTAATATATTAATCTGATTTTAAGGAATAACATATAAAATTTGAAATGAGTCCATCATATATATTTAACTTTCGGTATTTAGGGTATAAAGATATTCCCCAGAATGCCATAGCAAGAGTCTTGAAAACAGTCACCTACATCTCAGGTTTCGTTTTATTTATATGCCGCCCTATTCCCAGCGGGACTCAGGGCAGCTCACAAACCCAAGAGGGGAAGGGAAACACAAGAACTACAAATACAAGCATTTAAAATAACCAACAGACACACAATCGAGAGGGGAAGGGAACTCATCTCAGTAGGACAAAGCTGGCTATGACACAGTATTGGGTTGGATCCCATATTACTTTATGAACAGAAGGAAACTGGCATTTGCAGATGGAGCCCCAGAAGAATCTACTAGGAAAAAACTATACATATGTAATTTCCTTAACAGAAAGACTACGGAAAAATAAAACACTAATCAGTATGGAACATTAACTTTAACTTTTAATAAATTTATATGCCGCCCAATCCCGCAGGACTCTGGGCGGCTTACAGAAAAAGTTAATATAAGGAGTTAAAAATAAAGAACAATTTAAAAGGAAGCAATTTAAAACAACACACCGTACACTCAATCTGGGTGGGGCTGGACCTCATTCCTGAAGTCAACAGCCCCAGGCCTGCCGGAAGAGCCAGGTTTTAATGGCTTTTCGGAAGGCCGAGAGAGTGGGGAGAGTCCGGATCTCTACGGGTAGCTCGTTCCACAGGGTCGGAGCAGCTACAGAGAAGGCCCTCCACCGAGGAGCCGCCAGTCAGCATTGACCGGTCGACGGCACCCGGAGAAGGCCCAGCCTGTGAGTTCTTATCGGCCGCCTGGGAGGTATGTGGCAGGAGGCGGTCTCCCAGATATCCAGGTCCTAAGCCATGTAGGGCTTTAAAGGTGATGACCAGCACCTTGAATTGTGTGTGGAGACCGATCGGAAGCCAGTGCAGCTCGCGGAGGATAGGTGTAATATGGGTGTATCTAGGTACAATTCTACACTGCACTGTAGTTCTAAACATTTCACTAGTACTGATCAGTCCTCTGGCCAAATCATTTGCATGTTTTTATTTTGATACCCCCCCCCACCCAGTTGCAATGTATGGCTGTGAAAGTTGGACCATAAGGAAGGCTGAGCACCAAAGAATTGAGGCCTTTGAACTGTGGTGCTGGGGAAGACTCCTGCGAGTCCCTTGGACTGCAAGGCGATCAAACCTGTCAGTCCTAGAGGAAATCAACTGACTGCTCTTTAGAAGGCCAGATCCTGAAGATGAAACTCAGATACTTTGAGAAGAACTCACAGAAGAGCCTAATGCTGGGAAAGATTGAAGGCAAAAGAAGAATGGGACAACAGAGGATGAGGTGGCTAGATGGAGTCATTGAAGCAGTCGGCGTGAGCTTAAATGGACTTGAAAGGATGGTTGAGGACAGTAAAGCCTGGAGGAACATTGTCCATGGGGTTGTGATGGGTTGGATACGACTTCACAACTAACAACAACAACAGTAATAATAATTTTGATACTTACAAATCTAGACGAGTTATCATTTCTTACAGTTTTGGCATTTCCAAAGGCTGGTAGGAAGAAAAAAGAAAATTATATATATATGCACGATTTAGCAGTAAAGTTGGGCAAATATTAAAAATACAGTTAAGATTGCACCATATAAGTTGGGTAATTCAAAGTGAAACAGTCACAATTTTAAAAAAGTTTAATGTAAGTGGAAATAAAATAAGTAGGAATTTTACAGCTTGTGTAATGTCTATTGGAAACATTTTATTACAATGAAATAGCATATATTTAAGATACGGTAAGCCCGTTCATTAATACATCAATAGTTACTAGTTTTCCATTAGTATCTGTTTTTACTTCAGAAAGAACTGGATTTGGAATGCTCAGCTTAGAAGACCAAAGAAAATATGTGTGCAATGCATATATAAGTCTATTCTAGTGGCAGAGATATGAAGAGAAATAAGGCACACAGGTAGAAGGAAAACCATTAACTGGAAGTGCATTTTCTGCCTACTAGGCTCATACAGCCATAATGGTTTTATATACAAATATCTCAGGTTCAAAGTCCAATAATTCCAAGTGGGAATGGAAAAGGATTCTGTTTGAAAATCTGGAAAGCAGCCATCCATCAATGCAAAAACAATGCTGAAACAGATGGGCAAAATATCTGTTTTGGTATAAGGTAGCTTTACATGATCATAAATGGCTCTACATGTAGAATTGAGTTCTTTAGATATACAATTTTGTGGATAACTCTTTACAAAGATGAAGGAAAGATTCCAAGTGGCATGTCCATCGTGGTATAAACATTGAATGAATAAACAGTTAGCTCCGAAATTATGCTACCACACCCAAACCATCATATTATGGAATTATGGGCTATATTTTCCCTGAAAACCATAAAATAAGGAGAGGAATCATGAACAGAATATGGGATCATGCTTATTCATGTAACATTAAGGCACAGTTTGGAGTCTGAACTCTACTATTGTCTATTACACTGTCATAATTACTGGTTCGCATGGTTTTTTAAAATGGTCATATTAATCCTTAATAAGACCCTTCAGAAGAACTAAGCCCCAAAGTGAATAAAGTAGCATTATCATATTAAAACATATTCTAAGGAATGAATGTGTTAGATTACTTTGTACTAATTACATTAAACATTCTTATGTTACAAAGGGGTATGCTGATTTTTTTTGCCTGAACATTCAAATCAACTGGATATTTGAAATGTTATTTCTGCTTCACTAAATTTGGGATTTTGAGGCTTCCCTGGATCAAAGTGCTGACGCCAGAAGGCAAAGTACATGCTGAAATAATCATTTTAAAAAATTTAATAGAGTGCACAATTCCCAAGCAATAAATCATCTTCCAGTCTGCAGGCTGCATATCATTAAACATGAGGCTAAAACACTAGGACCATTTATATATGCATGCAGAATCAAATACAAATGGTCTATTATAAGAGTTTGGAGGCAAATTCTTTATTTTACCATAAGTTCATTGTTTCCCTATGTTCTTCTGCAGTAGCTGGAATGCAAAACTCAATCACTGGTAACTTAGGCAAGCAAATACATTGGACATTTTTGAACAACAATAATTTCAAGCAGTGGCCAAAAAAAAAAAAGGCATCTAAATAAATGACTAAAGCCAAAAACTGCTCCGACATGTTCTTTAATAAAACAGATATATTTGTCAACTTTCACATGGCAAATATTTGGAAAGAACACATACACACACACACAAAGGGCAATAGATACTGTATTATGACATCATTTATTTGTCCAATGTGAAAATTCATGCAACTGACTTAATGCTTTTTACCATGAATATTTCTAAATATACTTTTTTATTTTCCATTATCATAACACACAATCACATGTATACTATTACATAGCCAGTATCCTATTGTATTAAGTAGTAATTACATCAGTTCCTCTTGTCATCAACACCCAAAAAGATAAAAACCCATTATTAGCTCTTCTGCTCTCCATACATCTCTTTCTTCTACCTCTCTCCTACCTCCTTTCTTCCCTCCATCATCCTTTCCTACTCTACTTCCCCTTCCTTTCTCCTTCTCCTCTTTCTACATTCCACTCCTCCTTACCATGAATATTTCAAAGATGTTACCGTCTCTGCTTTGAAATAACAGCAAGCACAGAAGCAGTTTCCTACATACACTTTTAACTTCATTCCTGTGCAATTCGGTGTGGCACTGATGGACATACCTTGGTATACCTGTGTAACACCTCTACTTTCGAACTGTCCTAGATGCCAGTCTCCTTCTGGGTGCAATTCAAGGTGTTGGTTGCCACCTATAAAGCCCTACATGCCAAAGGGCTTGGATAACTGAAGGACTGCTATGGCATCTGCCAGGCTAGTTTGATCGGCCAAGGTTGGTGTGTTCTGGATTCCTTTAATTAATCAATGGCATCTATTGGAAGTGATCCTACCCTCTGAAATGAGCTTCCTCTTGAGATACAAATGCCCCCCACTCCCAATCTGGTATTTCAAAGGATTCTGAAGATGTGACGCTTTGCCCAGATCTTTGACGAGGATGGCTGATGTCCCATTCTTCCTTTTTCATGTCCCTATCTGGGTTTGTATTTTTTCCCCCTCATCTTTGTTCTTTTGTCTTGTGCTATTCTTGCATTCTCGTTTGTTTTCAAACATTTTTAACAATTGGAAGTCAGGAAGCACACAAAATTTAACAAAGTATTATTCATTATTACTATGTGTAATAGTAATTCATGCTTTTCTGATTTAAAAATTAAAACTACCGAAGGACAGCTAGACAACAGATAACAGTATTCTATAGCTACCAAACAACTGACTGACAAAAATTTAGCTTTGAAATATATGTCTTCTGCTGTCAATACTAATTATGATGCTTACTCTGCACTGACCGCCAGGATCAATATTTTCACTTAGGATATAACAGCCTTCAATCATCAGTCCTTATATTAGTTTTTCCTCTTAGCTAACCCCACCCCAAATCTTCATGTATGTCATATATAGTAGAAATTACCTTAAAACTTTGAGAACACGAGATTGCAAAAGCTTCAGTAACTGTATTCCTGCACTATAATAAAGATTTGGTAGCTACTTCAAACATAAATCACAACAAAACTTATGTGAAAAACAGCCTTACTTTTGGTTTGACTGATTTTTGACAATGTGAGTGAAAACTCGGTTCCACCACAAAACCGCGGTAGACTAAAGCGCGTGTGACTAAAGCGCGGTGACAAAACCACACCGTCAAAACCGCGCAACAACAGCACGCCGACAGAAGCGCGCTGTAACATAACCCTAAAAATAACCCTAAACCTAACCCTAAACCTAACGCTAAACCTACCCTAAACCTAACCCTAAACCTTACCTTAAGTTAAATCGCGCTTCTGTCGGCGCGCTGTTGTCGGCGCGCTTTTGACATCGCGGTTTTAGCGCCGCGGTGTTGTCGGTGCGCTTTTGACGTTCGCGGTTATGTCGTGCCACGGAAAACTCATCCCACTACCCAGAGGAAAAGATCCCAAAAGAGTGAAGGAAGAATCAAATGATACCTACCATAGTAGTTTGTTCCATAAAACTGATTGTTGGAAACAGCCTATACATGTCTTAATTATTACATAGCTATTTATGGTGTTTTTATATGCCATTGTGTGTGTTTATTGTAAGCAATTTTAGAAGAGTCTTATCCCAAAAGGCAGGCCATAAACAATAAATAAATGACAACATCCCTGTTCAGACCTCTCTTAAGTTCAAATGCAGAAGTTTAATAAGGCATTTAATGTGCAAATATGGCACATGTATTACGTTGCAATTTATTGTTTGTAGGTCTGCTTTTCCAATCCTACATAATAGCATTTAATGGCCTTATACTTCCAAACGGGAAACAAGATATTCTTTAAGAATGTTATTTAAATATTGCTTTGCATGTTAAAAAAGAAGAATGCGAAATCACACCAGAAATTCAGGCTAGGACAAAATACGACCCACTATGAATCAGATAAGGGTAGAATGCAAACAAGAATGTGGGAGTTTAAAATAGCTATAAGTAAGTATGTCCCTATTGTGGCTTCTTTGCAGTACTGAATAATTTATCAGAACCTTAATTTTTTTGTTGTACCTTCAAGAATTATTATTAATTGTCAACAAATATCCAACAGTGTTAGATACTAGCTTCTTACCTTCAAGCACTGGATTAGATTGCAAAAGTTGTTCTTTCACTTGATTAACTTCTGTTCCTTTGCCACAAACTGCTGCCACATAAGACATGACAAGTTTGCTGGCTTCTGTAAATTATAAAAGAGAGGAAGAAATAGTGATTATTCCACACGAAATAATTTATAGTACAAACGCCTGAATGAATTACTTGGATATATAGTAATGCACTTCTAACATTCATCCTTGTTTTCTACATTTATCTTTTGTATGTTTATTATTTTGGTAACATTCTGCACCTTCATCAGAGTCACCATGAAGCAAGGCATCTATGAATTATTTATCTTGTTCAATATATTTACACCCTGTCTTTTCAGTCAGGAACTCAAGGTTGCATAAATAGCATATGTTTTTTTCCTCACAAAACCATACATGTTAGGTTGGGCTAAACTGGCCCAAAGTCCCACAATGAGCTTTTATGGTTAAAGGTTACCTCTAATACAAGCATTTGATAAAAGAGAAAATAGGGAATAGATCTCCGTACTATCTAGTAAGGATTAACTTAATACTCCATTAATGGAACATTATAACCTTGAAATCGGCTGGATGCCCATCAGTAAATGGAATATAATAGCAATCTGAAGCATTCAACAGCATAACTAAATTTTAGGTTTTGATTCTACACCCACTTTTGCTGCATTTTAGTGAGTTACTAAACCCATATCAAAGTTTAGTTAGACTGCTGGACCACTATGAATTATCTATCTTTAAAGAGTTAATCTGGCATAGTAGTTAAGGCACTGGGCTAGAAATCAGGAGACTGTGAGTTCTAGTTCTGTCTTAGGCACAAAGCAGTGGTGGGATTCAGCCGGTTTGCACCTATTCGGGAGAACCGGTTGTTAACTCTCTAAGCAGTTCGGAGAACCGGTTGTTGGAAGAAATCTCATTTTGTTCTTTTCAACTTTACAGGGCTAATCCTGTAAGGAAGGCAGGAAGGAAACATTCTGGTGTTGTTTCTAGCCTAATCTTTATTGCCCTGCTTACAGAAACTGCCTCTCTGGTTAACCCTTATTGCATTGTAACAGCTAAGGCAAGCACCCATTGATGTGAGTGATGCTGAGTTGGCTACACTCACCCAGTCACATGACCACCAAGCCATGCCTACCCAGCTGGTCATTAGGGCAGAGAACCGGTTGTTGAATTATTTGAATCCCACCACTGGCACAAAGTGAACTGGGCACATTAAGCCAGTCACTCTCTCTCAGCCCTAGGAAGCTGGTGGCAATCACAAACCATTTCCAAATATCTTTGCCAAGAAACTCTTAGGGACTAGTTCAGGTAGTCCAGGAATCAACACTGACTCAAAGGCAGAGGGGAAAAAGCCTTCAAAGAGAGGCTAATGGAATCTTTCTGCTCTGCAATCTTCAACCATTTGAAGAATGCGCTTAGAGAAGCAAAGCCTCCTTAAGGCCACATTCCTGTCCTATCAGGAAGAGCTCACTGTGTCCTTATTGCTGAGGAGGTCATTTAGATGGCATCTGATGTAACTCCTGTTATTTCTCCCTTATTTTTCCTGATTTATTGCTCCCTTAGCCTTGGTTTGCTAGACTTTTATTGGTATTGGGGATAGGACAGGGGAGGATTCTGTGGGGCAAGGCTGAGGGAGAGAAGGGGAGAGGAGAGGTCAATGGTAACTACTCATTAATTTTCAAGCTGTAAGTGTCGATTTATCAAGCCTGATCACATAGTTTAGTAGCGGAGGACGGGTATTCAGCTAGTTATATTGATATAAATAAATATATTTCTCCTCAAGCTTACATGCCTTGTGGATCCTGCTAGTTGGAAATGTAGGCTGATAGAACTTTGAATAAAAATAAAAAATAAGACTTCTGGGGACAATGGTGGACTGAAGACAGCTTCATGAAAAGAGGAGCTGATACTTGCAATTGTGACCATCATTGGGAACCGACAAGTAGATCGGCTCCTTTAACATCCTCTGGGTAAAGAGAGGATGTGAGATCACTCATACTGTTCTTCTTAAGGTTGTTCCTCACAAAGAGATTGCAAGACACCAGTATTTGTATGTCAGGGAGCCAGAATGAGAGATGAAGTAATTTGCCATAATTGTTCCAGCCACAAATAGAACCTTGTCAAAGGATAGCAACAGCAATAGCAGTTAGACATATACCGCTTCATAGGGCTTTCAGCCCTCTCTAAGCGGTTTACAGAGTCAGCATATTGCCCCCACAATCTGGGTCCTCATTTTACCCACCTCGGAAGGATGGAAGGCTGAGTCAACCCTGAGCCGGTGAGAATTGAACCGCCAAGCTGCAGAACTAACAGTCAGCTGAAGTGGCTGCAGTACTGCACCCTAACAACTGCGCCACCTCGGCTCTAATACTAAGCTACTGTACTTCCCTTGCTAATCACCTGTAGAAATTGCCTATTAACTGCTTCAAAATAATCAGGCAACTTCAAAGTGACAAGAGTGCTAATACTTGGTGAGTGCTTTCAACCTTTAATATAAGAAAATAAATATCTAACTTCATAATCTTTAAGAATTTAAAATAAAGAGTAAGAAAGCAAGGCAAGGTTTGCCTGTAGAAAGCTTTAAATGGATTAAGAGTTTAGAAAAAGTTGGAATGGTGGATTTCGAGCATTAAAACTTTGAAATTAATCTTAAAGAGTGAATGCATGTTTGTGGGGAGTAAAAACTGTTTTTGATATTGGAGACATAACAAGACAAATAACTTATAATAGAATTCAAAGATATCTTTGAGGAACTGCATCAAGAACAGCACTAAGTTTTTTTTAAAATCAATTGTGGTGTGTGGTGTGTCTTCTTGTGAAAAGTCTGTTATCAGAAGAAGATATTACAGAAAAAAGATATGCAACAGAATTCACCCAAGAACAATCTGAATGAGACTTTGAGAATTTGTCATCAGATATTTAGAAGAATGGATGCACCTTCAGTAATTAAAAAGGAAATAAAATTGGAATGATTGCTTTTTGTTTTACAAAATTACAAAAGAGACTATTTAAAGTATGGAAGAAATTATTCATAACTATCTGAGTGGAAAATTAGGGAAAAATTATTCTATAAAAGGAAAAAAAAAGGAATACAAAGTCCAGGGATTAAATGGGACATGTTGTTATTTTGCCTCATTCTTTTTGGGTGTTAACATAAGACCTGGAAAAAGATGGCATGTTGGATTTGCTTATATTTAATATGGAGTTTAAACTTACTCCTTACAATTATTTCATTTACCCTAATTTGATAGTATTTAAATAGATATTGTATCTGTCATTATACTTACAGTAACAAAGTTTTGTGAATTTGTTTTCTTTAAAGGAAAAATTATCCCTTTGCTATGTTACATTGTAGTCTTTTGTTTATATTAGGAGACTGGGATTATTTTACATTTGTTAAATGTTAATTTGTTTAGAGTTGCAATATGGAATGTTTATTTGAATGGGGCATGTTATTTCGGACAATTTTCTTTGGAATTGTTGGTATTTGGAATGGAAAAATGTTGCATATTGGAGTTTGTCTTTTTTTTGGTCTTCTCAGATTATTATTCTGTTAAATTTTGTTTTCGGTTTTTGTTTACCCTAACAATATGCCATGTTATGCCTTTTAAATGTGGTTTTGCTTAAGAGAAAAGATGTGGAATGTTGAGTTTAACTTGGTTAACTAAGATTAGTATTTCAGAGCTGTGATTGGATCTTTTGCTGATAATTGGATTGGAGAAGGGATTACAGACAATATTCCACTAACAAAGTTGCAAAGTTTAGCCAATATGAACAAACCTGTTTGCACCTTGAAGTTGGGGTAATAGACAGGTTTATTTGTATTGGCAAAATATATTTACGGAGCACCATACCCCTGGGACATTCTGTATTGGCGCAACACCCCCCACACGAGCGGCAGTATCGTAGCAAAACAGGTCCAGTGAGCACACACAAAAACTCAGTACTGGTAATCCTTGACTTACAATAGTTACAGCTTATGACTTACAACCATTTGTTTAGTGACCATTTGAAGTTACAATGACACTGGGGGGTGGGAAGTGACTTATGACTATTATTGACTTAAGAAGTATCCCCCATGGTCACATGATTAAAATTCAGACTTTTGGCAACTGATGCATATTTATGGCGGTTGCAATGTCATATGATCAGGTGGTGCAGTGGTTAGAGTGCAATGCTGCAGGCCACTTCAGCTGACTGCTAACTGCAGTTCGGCGGTTCAAATCTCACCGGCTCAAAGGTTGACTCAGCCTTCCACCCTTCCGAGGTGGGTAAAATGAGGACCCAGACTGTGGGGGCGATATGCTGACTCTGTAAAACCGCTTAGAGAGGTCTGAAAGCCCTATGAAGTGGTATAAAAGTCGAACTGCTATTGCTATTGCTACCTTTTGCGACCTTCTGACAAGCAAATAGGGAAACCAGATTCACTTAACAACTGTGTTAATAACTTAATTGCAATAATTAGCTTAACAACTCTGGCAAGAAAGATTAAACTGTGGAAAAAAAAAAGTCATAAAATGGGGGCAAAACTGTCTTACTCGGCAACAGAAATTTTGAACTCAATTGTGGCTGTAAGTTGAGGGCTATCTGCATAGAGTTTAGGTACCCAGTTTATCTTCTTGTACTCTTTTTGACTACAGGACTAGTAAAGCTAGAGATATAGAATTCCAAGAACATAAGGTTCAATCATTTCACTCTCTTTCTCTAGAATCTTTCTAGCATACAGCCTCTCTTCTGTTCTTTTGCCTAGTCCATTTTTCATCTGCTACCCAAGATTTGAACACCTTTGTCAGTTTCAACATTTTTATGTTTCCTTAACCATGAACCTTGATGTCCCACATTACTGTCAGTATCTAATCTTTCCAGCTCCAACCTACGATCCATCAGCAGGAAGATCCTCGGTCTTCTTAACAAAAAGGCTCCACCATCTTTTGCGAACAGACCAATGAGCTGAGTAATAATGAAGTCTCCTATCTTGGACTGTGGACGCTGTCACTGTATTATGGCTAGTCAAAGTCCTATATCAGGGGTGTCAAACTCGAGGCCCTGGGGCTGACTCTGGCCCACAGAGTGCTTAGATCTGGCCCATGGGGCCGCCTGGAAACAATGAAGTGCCCTATGGTGCCTCTGCAAGCGAAAACAGAGCGAGCAGCCCTCCCAAGCTCTGTTTTTTGCTGGCAGAGAGTTCCAGGAGGCCGTCCTAGCTGAAAATGGAGCTCAGGAGTCCATTTATGCTGACAGAGCGCTCAGGCCACCACAGACACCCCCTGACATGAGTGATGTCAAGCTAGCCTTCCCCACCGCGGCCCGCCGAGGTCAAACACAACCCTGATGCAGCTCTCAATGAAATCAGTTTGACACCCCTGTCCCAGATTTACGAGATTGGATTTAGAAAAGAACACACATGTTAATATCTTAGAACTGATAAATGATATAATAATAGATGTATTACCTGTTTTTCCAGCTCCACTCTCTCCAGTTATAAGTATACATTGGTCTTTATCCTGGTCTCTCAATGATCGATATGCTTCATCGGACAGGGCAAAACTATGAAATAAAGTATGATATATTAACATACCTAGGTCACATCCAGTGTTACTCAAGAAGCACCAAAATGTTTAAACACTTCAACAACTTTTGTTGATATGTTAATATAAACCTGTACAATTTACAGTGGAAGTTTGGGCTGTTGCAAAGCAATGCTGCCAGATGCCTCCATTCTTTTCTTACAGATTATTCATAAGCACCTGAAGATGAAACTGTAATTTCTGTACTTTAACCATAACTCATTTACTTCGTATATGCAATGGAGAAGTTCCCTATTGGCTCATATTAAAATGATTTTAAGAGATGACTGGAGAATATCTCAAAAATCTAAACGTATCATGTTACCTTTTTACACAAAATGATAGCTATTAGAAGGCATCTATTCTCCCTGAGATCCATACCTCTCATTTAACAGGAAAAATTATGATGAGATATGACACACAAACAACATTCATACCAACCAGATCTAGGATGTGAAATATCAGCCATTGGTATTTTTCATTATCAGTTCCAAAAATGGAATTGTACAGTTTTGGAAACTCAAATTTGGAAGCTAAAACATTGTGCAGTAAGAGCTAATGTTGTACAGAACAGTATATTATAGCTGCAGCTGTAGCAAGTCATCGACACTATTCCTAGACTTCACTTGGCTCATCATTAACATATGCTTCATTTCTAGAACTCATATTTAACATCTACATCTAAAATATTTTAAGTAGCAGCATTTATTTATTTAAAGTCATTGGTTGCCTAAGTTTAAGATATTAACCAGTATGTTTCAGGGCTATAATTGCATTAATAATTGCATTAATTGTCTGAGATATTGCCTAATACGCTTGGGATGTTGACACTCTGTAGTACTATAGAGTACTATAACATGAAAGTAATTGTATAGTATCTGGAACATCATCCCCACAGAGATGAGACTGGCCCCCCACTCTAACATTCCTTTGGAAAGCCCTGAAGACATGGTTCTGTCAACGGGCCTGGGGAGAATGGAGCCCATTAAATGGCTAGTATAAATGTGTGTTGTTGCCAGAGTGGGGGATTATTATTTTATTATTTTTCTTTTTATTCTTTTTATTTCTTTTATGTGGTATTTTTATATCCTTGTAAGCCGCCTTGAGTCGCCATGTGTGAGTAGGCAGCAATATAAATTTTCTAAATAAATATGTCAGGCACAAGAAACAAGATCCAGAATAGAGTTAAAGTACTAAGAGTTTATTTTGTGCTACTTATACATACAAATCTGATCTACTAATGGTTAAGGCAAATTGACAGGGGGTTGGGCTTAGATCCATGTGGGAACAGAGTGATTCCAAACTGATGAAACATTTCACCCTGCCCTCACCTGGTCTCCTACAATATATACATTATATCGATAAGCATGAAACCTTCACATTTGAATAGCAAATTCTTCAAACAAATGAATGACTTTAAACATTACACATCACAACAGGGGGAGTAAAATTCTAACCTAAACAAAATAAGAGACATAAACTATAGTTGAAAATTAAGCCAAAATAGTAAGAACGATATTTTTTAAAAAAATCTTCATGTATTTTTCACTCTTTGAATTACCATGAACCTTGTTCATGGCATATAGAACAATCTCTAAAATCTCTCATGCCCAACTAGAAGAATTTCCAAAAATTATATTTACATTAAGGAATGTTCCACATGGGGTGAGATGCAGAATGGTTATCTTGGAAAGTTCTACAGGCAAATAAAGTATACAATATTAATAATTACGAAATAAGAACACCTTTCTGGTAAGAACTCTTAACAGTCTTTGGCTCAAAAGGCTGAGTTAAGTTGGATTTAATTAGTTATTGGATGCCCAGGAAATCCCAGGGCTATTGTCCAAACAGAAAAAATTAATAAAATCCAAGATAAAAAACCCAGACCCAGTATTTCCCCAAAATACTGTATTTAGCCTTATTTAAAACTTCTAATGAAAATGCAAGTAAGTATAAATGCTATAGTTCAAACTATTCAATTTTACAAAAAAAAAATTCAAGACCACATTTAAAGGGAGTAAAACAGTTAATGGTTAAAGAAATTATATCTTTCTTTGCTGTCAGCAACCTCTTGCAGTATATAGTGATCTGAACAACTAGCAACGAAAACCACTGGTATTTTTGAAGGGCATTGTTTATTTGAGAAACTCCTTGGATACAAATTACGACCAACTTTCTTTACCAACATTTATTCTTAGGCTGACCAGAAGCAACATTTAGTTCATATCTGAACCGTGCATCAAATTTACTGGTTACTGGAGACCTGTATATTTTCACCTTGACTGACCCTATAGTTTTGCACTGAAATCATTTAAAGATTTTGATTATCATCCTGCAGAGTACTGTATGCAAGCACTCAGTTAATTGCATTTATCGACTCCATTAACATAAATTAAGACTTTTAATTAGTTCAACACTCTAGTGGAGCAAAAAGAAATCTTAAAAGCTTTATCTGGAAAGAATGACAGTGGCTTAGCAGATGAACAGTATAATCAGCTCAAATCTCTCTTTATATCTAACATTTAGAAGCACTTCTTATCTCTCTTTTTCATTTTCTGACATCACTACCACAAGACTATTTTAAGAATAGCATCGTGGGTTCTGTGGAAATGAAGTGCGATTACTGCTGTGGTAATTTTACTTCATCATAAATTTTGCAATTATCAAATCAAGTCAGTTCATTACAGACCCGAGGCTAGATTAAAGTTTGTCATACATTTCAATAGTTTCAAACTGAATTTATTCCAAGAAATAAATTTTGTTTTCATTTTTAAATCCAAGGTACATATGTTTAGTGTATTTGTACATTTGTTTGTTTGTTTCCCACCTTTATTATTTTTACAAATAATTTAAGGCAGAGAACATATCCAACACACCTTCCTTCTCCTATTTTCCCCACAACAACATCCTTGTGAGATGAATTGAGTTGAGAAAGAGCGACTGGCCCAAGGTCACCCAACTGGCATTTATGGCCAAGGTGGGACTTGAACTAACAGTTTCCTGCTTTCTAGCCTGGTGCCTTAACCACAAGACCAGCAGTCCCCAACCTTTGTGGCTTGGTGGCCCGGCGGGGAGGAGAAGGGAACAAGGCCACATGAATGGCGGGCTAGCGTATGGGTTTGTGCACAGCTCTACTCACACAAGAAACGTGCCCTCTGGAACGAGCTCCCCGTGGAGATTCGGACCCTTACCACCCTTCAGGCTTTCCGCAAAGCCCTTAAAACCTGGTTGTTCCAACAGGCCTGGGGCTGACGAGTTCCCCGCCCCTGCTCGAATTGTGTGGTTGTTGAGTGTTTTTAAACTGTTGTAGTTGTTTGCCCGTTGTTTTTTCCTCCTGTTTGTATTCCCCCCCCCTTACTTTGGTTTGTGAGCCGCCCTGAGTCCCTCTGGGAATAGGGCGGCATAGAAATGCAATAAATCAAATCAATCAATAAATCAAAGAAGATAAGTCTTTTGGGGCACTGTTTGCATGAGTGGAGCTGCATACATGCCCTAGCCTGTCTTTTATACATCTCTTTATTTATTTATACTTAGGTACTTATGATCAAGTATTATTTACCTATATTGTGCTTTATATTTTTATAAATATTCATTTATTCATTTATTCTCTTACATACAGTTATAGGTGTCATAGCAGGTGTGAAGGATGGCAAACAATACATTCCAAATTATACATTATATCCTTTTAAATGGAATAATAATAATATAAGAATGGCAAAGAAAAAGAATAGCCTGTCTTTTGTGCAGCCTGGTTCTGAATAGGCCACAGCCCAGTAGTGGGCTGCAGCCTAAGGGCCTTGGCACTAGACTGAATTGGCTCAACCTTGGAGTGATCTAAATATTGTCTCATCCCATTTTAACTCTTCATTTGGTTGAAATCTGATTTTCATTGTAGCCACTTTAGTGTTGTTATAGAACTATTATCTCATTGGAACATCTCTAATACTAGTGTTTTGATTTCTTCATCCCTATGAAACACATATGGCTCGGCATTAGATTGAAAATATCTCAAGAGACAAAATGTACAATTTATTTTGGGTGATTACTATGATTTCTTCACACAATGGACAACTTCATCAAGCACTGTCCTTAAGAATCCTGAACTAGAATTTGAGCTAATACAATTTAATTCTACTATGATTTCTTCACACAATGGACAACTTCATCAAGCACTGTCCTTAAGAATCCTGGACTAGAATTTGAGCTAATACAATTTAATTCTACAGGTTTCTTCCTCAATCCCCCACCTGTGTGAAAAGTTCCAGAGAGTAATCAACATGCTATCTCCATATGCTGTTGAAACTACACAGAATCCCACTTGGTGTGGGTAATCACTTTCTAAAATAATGTCAGAGTTGGCCTAAGAATGGGAATTATTCCATGGTAGAAAGAGGAACAATGGATTCTAATGGGGTAACATTCTGCCAGGAATTTCTGATAATCAGCAAATGTGAGTATTCATCTCTAAGTATTAAATGGCTCTATTAGAGTAACCGTATTGTAAAGGAATCATCTGAGTTTGTCACTAACTTCAAAACAATACCATTTACTAACACTTTCATCGCTTTATTACCTACACAATCCAAAGCCACTCTCATTAATACAAGTATCAATAATGAAAAATGTCAAATGGTATTTTAAATTTCATAAGATACATGAAAGGCTCAAATGAGAAATGACATCTCATATGCAGAAAAGCTCCTGAAGAGTAATCTAAAAACAGTAATGGTGGGGAATCCTTTCAGTTTTTTTTTTAACGGGGTTACTTCATGGAGCCAACTCAGAATGTCAACACTTCTTTTTAAAATTTACAAATGACTTTAACTATGCAAATACATTTCAACAGTATCCAACTGCCTTTTCTGTTGTAATTCACTGTACTCTTTTAAAAAAAAAAACTATTCCAGAAGCAAAGGGAAATCTTAGTGTGAAATCTAATGAAGTTCGAACAATTGCAGTAAAAAAAACCTCAAAAGAATCCAACAGAATCCAATGCAAGAAAGTATTTTGCAGGCATGCACAAAGCTTTTAGGATTCTTTTCTCTAATTTCTTGGTTGAGGGAAACTCTTTGGATTAAATTACAAATCACAAGAATATTATCTGTACTTTCAACCATTGACAGCTTAACAGATTAGGTCATCTAAATCCAACCCTTACTCAAGCAGGAGACCCTACACCATTTCTGACAAATGGCAGTCCAATCTCTTCTCAGGTGATGATGAAGCCCCCACAACTTCCGAAGGCAAACTGTTCCATTGGTTGATTGTTCTCACAGTCAGAAAGTTCCTTCTTATTTCTAGGTTGAATCTCTCCTTGGTCGGTTTCCATCCATTATTCCTTGTCTGGCTTTCAGGTGCTTTGGAAAATAGCTTGACCCCTTCCTCTCTGTGGCAGCCCTTCAAATATTGGAATACTGCTATCATGTCTCCCCTGGTCTTCTCTTCACTGGACTAGCTATGCCCAGTTCCTGTAACTGATCTTCATATGTTTTAGTTTCCAGTCTCCTAATCATTATGGTTGCTCTTCTCTGCACTTTTTCTAGTGTCTCAACATCTTTTTTTATATTGTGGTAGTAGTATAGTGAATTTTCCAGGCATAATCACCACTTCAGGAAAGGCTGAAAAGAAATACTCACATTTAATTAGATTTGCTTTGAATTTAGATGAAACACCAAGAATTTGAGTAGCTCTAGTTCATATAAACTTTCCCCCCAAAAATGAAGTCATATAGACAGAGCAACTAATGCTACCTCAACTGCAAACTACTGGCGGCAGCCATCTTTTCCAGTCTGGAGCTCATGAGATGTGAGGGGAGAATGTTGGAGCATAAAGAGCAAAGAGTAAAGAAAGTGTATACTGAACACGAAAATCCAAAATTGTAAGATTCTAACTTGGATCTAGAACAGTGTTTCTCAACCTTGGCAACTTGAAGATGTCTGGACTTCAACTTCCAGAATTCCCCAGCCAGCAAATGCTGGCTGGGGAATTCTGGGAGTTGAAGTCCAGACATCTTCAAGTTGCCAAGGTTGAGAAACACTGATCTAGAAAGAAATTTTACTTATTTTATTTCCAAATACCTATTGGACATTGGACAAAACACCCATTGGAAAAAGTATCCCTTCCAAAACAGCTATTAAGTACTATACTGGTCCAGCACTGCAGCCCACTGGGTCATTTTAGCCAGTTACTCTTCTTAGCCCTCTACCCCACAGGATTATTTTTGTGGGAAAAACAAGAGGAAGGAACACTATAAATGCTGCTTTGAAGCCAAGGCTGAATATAAGCCTAGGAAGCCTACAAATAAAAATATGCAATTAAGTGCAGAGAAACAAACAACACAACCACTAAAAGCCAAACATAAAATTCTAAAATCAATCACGCATGCAAATTAAGACCCCACTAACAGTCTTAGGCCATATGCCTAATGCCAATTACTGAAAATGCATGTCCTCAGAATCCTTCCATAGGAGTTCAAAGATAAGGAACGGCATAGCCCATCTACAACGGAATTCCATTAAAATGATACTGCCAAAGAAAGAAAAAAAACTTTTGTTTTCATGGCTGCCAATTTTATTGATCTTAGAAGCTGATAAGTAAGAAGGGCCTCCGGGTCAGATTAACACATTGGATTAATTATATAGAGTGCAAATAATTCCCCTTTTTATTTGTCTCCTATTTCCTTGGGATTTTCTATTTGTATGAATTAAGATGAGCTAGATAGTGTGATATATTAATTTCTGTTCAATTAGCTGCATCCTGCAGCACCATATACCAATAGA
Source organism: Thamnophis sirtalis (assembly GCF_051295495.1). Classification (NCBI taxonomy): domain Eukaryota; kingdom Metazoa; phylum Chordata; class Lepidosauria; order Squamata; family Natricidae; genus Thamnophis; species Thamnophis sirtalis. The sequence goes on from NW_028261381.1 coordinate 13,043,571, forward strand.
CCTAAATAGTCACAGACAGTGGTGGGATACAATTTTTTTACTACCGGTTCGGTGGGTGTCACTTGGTGGGCGTGGCAGGGGAAGGATACTGTAAAATCTGCATTCCCACCCACTCCAGGGGAAGATTGCTGCAAAATCGCCATTTCCTCCTGATCAGCTGGGACTCGGGAGGCAGAGACTAAATGGGGGTGGGACCAGTCAGAGGTGGTATTTACCGGTTCTCTGAACTACTCATAATTCCCACTACCGGTTCTCAGAACTGGCCAAAACCTGCGGAATACCACCTCTAGTCACAGAGTGTGTAAAACTGATGACAAAGTGGCCAAAAATGATGAAAGGCCAAACTTTAATCCTTAATTCTTCCACCAAGCCAAGATCATGAAATTGTTCAACCCTGCTGTCATTTGAAACAGTATTTGATGCTTACAGGTGAATCAGATATGGCAAGCATCCTTCAAACTTCTTTTGATGTACACAATAAGTGAGATTTATCTTTGGCAAATCTTCTGAATTTTACAGAGCCAATTATATAGAACTTTTCTTTCTGCCATCCTAGCCCAAAAGCATACCTGATTAGCATTCCAAATTTTACAAAAGGAAAGTTCCATACCAGAATACAACTACAAGCGACACAGTGATTCATATCTATTAGCATTAGCAGCCCATAACCAGAATGCATGTATAGGCCTTTTATTTATTTCCACATCAAGACCACTGCATCCTAAGAACATTTTTACCCTCTTTTGCTTCTTAATTGAATCCTAGATTTTCAAACAAGGTATACCTTCATGTAAATGTTTAATTCATGTTAACAACTCTATCAGGCATAATCTAATCCCCATGGTCATTTTTCCTTCCCCTCCAGCTTTGACATTATTATTTTGAAATTGAAAAGTTAAAGAGAATATAACCAAGTATCATTATCACTTAATTCCTACAGGGCAGCCTTCTGCTCTTAACATGTTATCCTTTGAAGGACAATATGATTAATAAAAACTCTGAATTTATAGCTCAATTAATGTCATGTTTGGATTCAAATGGTAGAAAGTATGGTTAAAGAAAAAAACCAAGCAAATAGAAGAATAAATTTAACTGAAAAGGAAGCAGCTATATGGCTGTACAAGGATACACTCTTTCGTCCTAATAAGCATATAGATGGGACTAAAGAAGTAATGTATTTAGGCTTCCCAAAAAACGTCTCCTGTGTAAATTCAGTAAATCCACGAGAAAGTTTTGGTGGTCTGCAGAAAAATTATTTGCATTTTTATATTGCACTAAATACTATTTATCTTTTTTCAAAAATCACATTAGTGGTCAGCAGGATTTAAAATTTAGAATTTAGTGGCCCCTGAGCTCCAAAAGGTTTTTTTTAATGCTCCAAGGAGACCGCTTCACTCACCTTAATAGAATCATGGAATAATAGCAATAACACTTAAACTTATATGCCACTTTATAGTGCTTTACAGCCCTCTCTAAACAGTTTACAGAGTCAGTATATTGGCCCCAACAATTTGGATCCTTATTTTACCAACCTCGGAAGGATGGAAGCCTGAGTCAACCTTGAGCTGGTCAGGCTCGAACTCCTGACAGTGAGTTATACTGCTCACTGCATTCTAACCACTGCATCATCATGGCTTTAATAGGGTTGGAAGGGACCTTCTCTTTATCTTATACATTTGGTATTTTATAGCCACTAAACAAATTACAACAGGAGATGAAAAAAATATATATAGTTTATTGTCTCTGACTTGGAATGGATAATATTTGCATTCATTAGCTTTCCATTTTAGTCATTCCTTCATTCATTTCACTATACTTTAACCATATCTCCCCAAATCCAATAATATGCAACTCAGACCATCCCAATCCTGAACCTGCCCAACTGTATATTCCATCTTCCTTCTACTTGTGATCAGCTTTGTTTTCTTCCTCAAACCTGGCCTACAATTCTCCACTTCAATCCTCCATGCTCACTTTACCATTCAAATGCTAGAGATCTTTATTTTCTCATTAACCTGATCAGTCTCATCTCCGACTTTGATCTTAATGCTCGTTTCTCACTTAACAAAGAAGTGTTCCTTTTCTTCATTTCATTTCATTGCTATGCAATGTGGTTTACCATTAAAGACATATTAACATGAATTCCTCCTATACACATGAACACTGAACATGTGAACAAAATCCAAAAGTAATCAAATTCAGAGTGGAGCTTGTCACATGTCCAGTGCTAATGGCATGTTGGGATAGCCCTACGATCTTATGGCAACTGTATCAATATATAATCTTCATATTGTTAGCATTTATAGCTATAAACCTCAGCAGCATGCCAGTCTTGTAGGCAACTACAGTATATAATTACAGAACCAACCGAATCTTTTGAATTCCTCTTATTTAAGACATTCAAACATGTGTTTCAAATTTTGTTAAGATTTCAGCAAGACTATCCACAGCATTAAAAAAAAATGAAACGATCAGCTTGTTGCAAAATTGTCACATAAAAGACAAACCTATCAGTGTTTTTGCCATATCAAATCCACCCCCCGTGCTAATATAGCAATAGCAGTTAGACTTATATACCGCTTCATATGGCTTTCAGCCCTCTCTAAGTGGTTTACAGAGTCAGCATATCGCCCCCACAGTCTGGGTCCTCATTTCACCCACCTCGGAAGGAGGAAAGGCTGAGTCAACCTTGAGCCGGTGAGATTTGAACCGCTGAACTGCAGATAACAGTCAGCTGAAGTGGCCTGCAGTACTGCACCCTAACCACTGCGCCACCTCGGCTCTTTTAGGAATGTATTGTATTAAATCACTTGACATTGAACAATCATATTTTCTTTGCAAAATTCTATTTTAAAGTCTCAAATATTCGATCGGCTTTTACTTGTCATCCCAATTCCTGTTTTCAAAAGCTGTGTGGCTCCTAGAAAATAGATATTCATAATTCCAACTTTCCATACTATAGAAAGGAATGAAAGTAATATGGCAAAGTTTTAATACCATGTGATAATCCATAATGTGGTTTGTTCTAGCACAGTATACCAAAATGGCTCAAACAATTTCTGGCTTTAGGACAATTATAATTTGACACTTGCAGTTAGCTTAATGACTGCTACCATAACTGCGTGTGGTGTGTATGGAATTGCCTGGCTCATTTCTCCTTTCTTGGTTTATTCATTATTTTTGAATGTATGTGTATTCTGCCCAAACCTCTAACAAGAAAGAATAGTTAAGAAAGGAAGGGGAAATGAGCCCAGGAATTAGCCAAGCAATGAATAATAACTCATATGGAAAACTGACTTTGATTTGTTTCTGATCTGAATATGTGAAAACAGCAATTGTTTAAACAGCCCATTAGTTTGAACTGGAGGACTTAAAGGTATCAAAAATCAAAGGCACTGTTTAAAATATATTGCCCGAATATAAATCCAATTGCTAATTCATGAAGTATACCATTTAGCCAGTTCAAAGAAAGGAGTCAGATAACTGTCGTAATTTTTCACAGACACGAAGATTATAATCTGAAGCTGAAATACGTTGCCACACTTGTGCTTAAAGGGGTCTGTCACATACACAATTTTCGGTTTAATAAAGTAAATGAAAATTTACTTCAAAGCTCCAGTGCCTCTTTCAATCTAAAGTTTACATTCTGTAGGTTAAAAAATAGGACTGTGGTTTTAGCCTTTTGGTGGAATTTGTGTGTGTGTGTGTGTGTGTGTGTGTGTGTGTGTGTGTACTAGGACTATATAATATAACATTCCCCCATTTCCCCCCCCCCACACACACCTTATAGACTCTCTTTATTAAGCAACCGATTGTGTGATCTGTTTTGGCTGCTAACCCACAGCATGTGGCACATCTCTCGTGTACAATGCCCCCACCATCTGGAACACTGTCAGCGGCTCTAAGCCTAATTGACTCATATCTCTTTACAAATCCCACATTAATTAATGTACATGCTTATAATACTAAAAGAAGGCCAACTTTTATTGCTGAAAATTAGGAGGAAGAGAATCAACTATCGTAATTCATTTTCTCTTTCTGACTACCCCATCTCATAAAGGAGATTTACATTTTGTGCACATACAGCAAAAACAAGGTAACGTTTTGCTTTTGTAGGAATTTAGTAATTTTCAACCACAATCTTCAATGTCTGGAAATGTTTCCCTATTAATCAACTGTATTTTTTTTTAAAAAAAATGAAGAACTTGAGATTTCGTCCTTTTTAAAAGATGTGGAGACAGGAAAATAAAAAAAAAATTGAATTTAAATAAAAAATTAAATTTAAATATATCCAAAATATAACTTGTTTTTTTTTATAAAAACCTTCATAAACATATAAACAGAATAGGAGAGGTAACATTGACATTAATTTTACTGTATTAGCTAACTAGTTTACAATTATGTAATTCTGGTTGATGAATTGGAAACTGCTCTAAAAATGTAAGTTTTTTTTTAAAAAAAAATGCTCAAAACTCAATTACAAAGTTTTAAAATAAAACTATAACAGAGAATGTTTTACATGTTGCTTTTTCTCCTAAAACAACCATGGCTAGGTTAAGCATGTCAGGGGTGCCTTTTAAAGCTTAAAGATCTATATCCACAAAGTTAAAAACTGAAATGGACTAAGCAGTATGAACAAGAATGTTTTTTTTTTAAAAAAAAAAATCAAATAATGAAGGTTCCACCACAAAAGCGCGTAGGACAAAAGCGCGCTCGACAAAAGCGTGCTGTGACGTCATCACAGCGCGACGAAAAAGATCGAAAAATGTAAAAATAAAGGGAAAACCTTACCCTAAGCCCCCCAAACCTAACCCTAACCCTAACCCTAAACCTAACCCTTAACCTAACCCTAAACCTAACCCTAAACCTAACCGTTAAAGTAACGAAAAACGTAACGCTAACCCTTAACCTAACCCTAACGCTAACGCTCTAAAGCTAACCCTAACCCTTAACCTAACCCTAACCCTAACCCTAACCCTAACCCTTACCTTTATGTGAATCGGCTTGCTTTAATTTAATTTTTATTAATTTTTATTTGAATTTTTTGATCTTTTTCGTCGCGCTGTGATGACGTCAAAGGCGCGATTTTGTCGATCGCGCTTTTGTCGTCCGCGCGTTTGACGGGTCACGATAATGAAAAGTACAAATCATCACAGCACAGAGCACAGGTGTTGCATAAAAGGATCCTACATAATTACTTCTAATTTAGAATTGTTATGCAAGGTCATTCTTTTCATAAGCTTCTACTGCCTCTCCAAAAGTGAAGGAGAGGTGCCCATCTTCCAGCATAATGAAGATTAGCTTACTCCATCACTTTGCTGACTATTTTCTCCCCTAAAGCTTCTTTTGCAATTCAATCTGCTCACTATTTCTGTATAGAATAAGTCTCGGGTTGTACAAGCACAAAGGGTAGTAGCAGCCACGAAGTCAGATTACAGGTATTGTCAAAATAAGGCTGCATACCTGAAATTGTTTATCTGCATTTACTTCTTACATTCCCCTTAGCAGGCTAAAAAATAATTCTTCAAACTCCTAAGACTATAACATTTAATTAGATTTATATTTAAAAAAAGCTTTTGTGATGACCTTTAATGTGCCTGGAGGTATTTTAATACACACTGAAAAAACACCATGAAAACCATGAGTCAACAATATAAAACTAATAAATACATTGTTGTTTTGTGATGAACTCAAATACATAGTACATTTCTTCACATGCTGCTTTGCCTCTTGCTCATTCTGATTCTTTTTCAATAGCCATTTTCCCCCCCCCCACAGAACCTGCACTTATGGCCTTTACAAGCAGCGGTGGGTTTCACATTTTGTTACCACTGGTTCACCACCCATGCACCCACTTGTTTCGCGCATGTGTTCACCCTTCCACGCATGCACCCAGCTTTCCATGCATGCACTGTGCTTGCACGGGTCTTCCACGCAAGCGCCCGGCCTCAAAAATGTGCCTAAATAGGATGGCATAGAACCAGGGTGGGTGGGTGGGTCCCACCCCCAATTTCTGCTACTAGGCGAACCGGTCTGAAGCAGCTGAATATCACCTCTGTTTACAAGCTCATAAACCCTATCTTGTCATACTCTATACTGGATTTACATGGTATAACATGTTATGACTACTGCAGGCTCTCAGCCTTAAAATAACGGTTTGAAGGCAAGACTTATGCAGAGTGACATCTGAGAATGGAAGCAACTTTAACATCTTTGTTAGTAAGTACTTAACCACAAAGAAAGGCAGCTGGAGGATTCACTTTAAGCAGCTTAAAAGTAGCATATTCTATTTTCCACATCAGGGGTGCCAAACTGGTGGCCCACGGGCCGGATGCGTCACATACAGGTCACACCCACCCCAGCTACGCGAATGGGAAAACCGTCACAAAACATCACGTGACGACAATATGACCCGGCGAGTTTGACACCCGTTTTCAGCCTTCCCTAACCAGATTCCCTCCAGATGTGTGACATCCATACCCATTTTCAGCTGGTCTTGTCATTAAATGATTAGCAATAACAAGTTTCTAACTGTTGTGTTCCCAAATAAATCAAAGGAAACATAGAATAAAATATTTTTTTTTAAAAAAGTATGTAATTGTGTTTCACATTCTAAATTTCTCAGTCGTATGACTGGGTTGGTAACATAGTAAATAAAAAAATGGATCAAAGTATCTATCTATCATCTATCTATCTATCTATCTATCTATCTATCTATCTATCTATCTATCTATCTATCTATCTATCTATCTATCTATCTATCTATCTATCCAGTATATATATACAAATATATATATATATACATATATATGTAGGTTTTGGTGTATTCGGGTCTTTTCTTGTGTAAGATACCTGTACCCGTGAAAATCTATAAAAACATTAGATAGATAGATAGATAGATAGATAGATAGATAGATAGATAGATAGATAGATAGATAGATAGATAGATGCATGCATGTTTGATACTTTGATCCATTTTATATATATATACACACACACACCATTATATATCAGAACACAACAGTTACCTGAAGAAACAATCTAATATCATTTATAGCTAAAGAGATCTGCCTGAAGCATCGAGGGGGGAAAGAGAGACATAATTTTAAAGTTTGTTTGAACATGGGATCCATATGGATCCCCAGAAGATGCTGTTACAAAGGGCAGGTGCAATCACAGAAGGATGGGGGGAACTGCTCTATGGATTTCTTGCTATTTCACTTAGTGTTTCTTTAATTTATGGCAAAAGGCACTTACGGAAGCAGATGGATACCATTTGTATGCTTTCCCCTTTAAAAAGGAGGGGGGGAATTAAGATTTAAGGCAATATAATTGGCACATTTTCAGTGAAAGGAATTGACAGCTGTACTTAATTGCAGTTAGGGACCTCAAAAATAATAGACATTAGGGTTAATTAGCATAAGGGAAGAAGAATGATCAGTGTGCTAGCAAAAGATTTCAATTTGCCTTTACATGATAAATACAGAGAATATTTAACTAAGTAGTATATTGTTTATTTCTAGATATTTTAACCCTTTTGGGTTGACTCCTTTTTCATTTTTAACTTCCTACAATGGACTGAATTCATCTATAAATCCATGGCACCAAAAGTATTAGAAAATGGATTTTGAAAAATCTTCCTCAACTTGATATCCCCCATAAGTGTTAGATTTCTGTCCCCATATATCCATTTGTCAACTGACAAATTATGGGAGTTGAAACTCAGTATCTCTGGGGAGAACTAGGTTTAGGAATGTAAATGTAAAAGAGGCTTAACTTGAATATAGTCCAGATTTCAAAAATTAATTTAAAAACTCTTCTTCCTTACAACATATGGAACCAATTCATAGTTTGTTTCTTAGGACAACAGGAGCTTCAATTCTTTATTAACTGCCTTAAACTATACTACATAGAAATTTGCCTGAATGGGCACCAGAGAAAATGTGTGATTATGCCCATCAGAATTACTTGCACATTCTGTGTGAAGTCTGACCAACACTGTAAAAACTCTATAATGGGGGTTGTCAATCATACAAACACCATAAAATTACACTTTTCCTGGAAACATTTGGAACATCCAGCTACCGGATGAAATCAATTTTCTGCTGAATTAGTGGACTAATCTTTAATAAAACTTTTTCTTTCAGGATTTAAATTATTGGTCTAGTTACTGAAAGTCTGAATCCCATATAAATAGATGGAAAAGTTTTAACCAACATTGTTTTGGGCATAGATAAATCAACTGTTGGTGACTATGGGCTGCTAACCAACCAGAAAAATACAGGGTTTTGCTTTGAAGCCAGAAGAGCAACAATACTTTGCTCAGATTTTCCTAAGTTGTGGAACTTTGGATAAATGGAAATTTTTTGTACTGAAACCTTTTCTAGAGACTATAGTTAGAGCTCAACTTATGATCATTCATTCAGCAACCATTTGAAGTTATGATGGCACTGAACAAAGGGATTTACGACCTGAAATTAGAGCCAATGAAATGCCTGATGGACACCCAATCAAAATTTGAGCATTTAGCAAGCGGTACTTCTGATTTCAGGGGCACTGCAACTCCCCTACTTTCCTCCCATCTATGCTCTTTTTGCCCTCCTGGTACCTTAAGCTCTTCAACCTTCACTGCCATCTCCTTCTCACTCTGCTGATGAGGCATTCCTGACCTGACTGCTGGATCCTATGGGGCTGGCTATGTACTGTGGTGGGGAGGGAAGCTATTTAAAGGGGACAGACTGTCCCAAATATTCCTTTTACTGTGCTTCTGCCCTGTATGGGGTTACCTTTGTGCTGCAAAAAAGGGAAAAAGATGGAAAACAGCCTCTTTTTCCTCATTTTCTTCCAGTACAAAGCCAGCCCCACACTTGTTATAACAACTACATTGTTTTCCTCAGAATGTAAGAAAGAACCTTCCTCGGTATATGTTATATGGGGCAGCCCTTGAAGAGCATTTGGAGACTTCAGCTTGTCCAGAATGCAGCCGCGCGAGCGATTGTGGGTGCACCTCGGTACACCCACGTTACACCTATCCTCCGCGAGCTGCACTGGCTGCCTATTGGTCTTCGGATAAGCTTCAAGGCGCTAGTCGTCACTTATAAAGCCCTTCATGGTATTGGACCTGGGTACTTGAGAGACCGCCTGCTGCCAATTACCTCCAATAGACCGATTAGATCCCACAGATTAGGCCTCCTCCGAATTCCATCCACTGGCCAATGCCGACTGGTGACCACCCGGAGGAGGGCCTTCTCTGTGGCTGCTCCGGCCCTCTGGAACGAGCTCCCCGTAGAGATTCGAACCCTCACCACCCTCCAGGCCTTCTGCAAAGCCCTTAAAACCTGGCTGTTCCGACAGGCCTGGAGCTAATGAGCTTTTGTCCCCCCTCGAATGGTATGGTTGTTGTGTGTTTTTAAATTGTGGTATTGTTTTGTTCATGTTTTTTTCCTTAATTGTAGCCCCCCCCCCCCCCGACTTGGGTTGTGAGCCGCCCTGAGTCCCCTTCGGGGAAAAGGGCGGCATAGAAATATAATAAATTCAGTTCAATTATAGGTACAAAGACCACAAGATAAGTTTAAATACGAAAACGTTATACTCAAGTAAAACCTTCCTGATTTCTTTTGATTTAAAGTTCTCCATTTTTTCCCCCAAGTAGCTTAACATTCCACTGCTCCATCAAATGGATTCACATTCTTATTCTACAAATTATGCCATATACTTAGTAGCTTGATTTTGCTCTGGGCAAGTTTATCATTTAAATGAAGTGCATTCTAACATCAGTGTCCAGATATACTTCCCAAATGTGCTTCTGAGGATTGAAGGGTGCGGGAGAGAAGAAAAAAGCTTACTCACACAATGTTAGTTGGAATGCAGACATCCACGATGTAAAACAGCTTACATAGAGAGAGCAAACAAAAAGGCATACAATTCTAGCATTGTACTCTCTGTACAAAATAAAGTTAGGGAGGAAGAATGCAAGGCCCACATACAAGATGAAGGATTCGTGGCTTGGAAGTGCTATACTGGGGAAGGATGTTGATACCACTTACTGAGAACATGTTAACATGAATCAGGAGTGTGAGACAGCTGCCAGAAGGGCTAATGCTCTTCTGGACAGCATTAGAAAAAGCCCTGGATCAAAGGGATGTGAAGCTATTACTTCTTGGCACTGGCAAGATGACATCATGAATGTTATATATAATTCTGGGCACCACATTTCCTGAAGAATACTGATACAAAGAATATTCAGACCCCCTACAAAGACAATACAGCAGTGTTTCTCAACCTTGGCAACTTGAAGATGTCTGGACTTCAACTCCTAGAATTCCCCAGCCAGCGAATGCTGGCTGGGGAATTCTGGGAGCTGAAGTCCAGACATCTTCAAGTTGCCAAGGTTGAGAAACACTGTAATACAGGGACTGGAGCACATGTTCTGGGAGGCTCAAGTAACCTGGGAAATTCAATCTGGAGAAAAGAGGGCTTAGCTGAGACATTATATCAGTATTTAGGTATAACAACCAGCTTCAACTGGTCCAGAATGCGGCTGCGCGGGTTATCATGGGGGCACCTAGGTGCTCCCATGTTACACTCCTTTTAGGTGGTCTGCACTGGTTGCCGGTTGTCTTCCGAGTGTGATTCAAGGTACTAATTATGTCCTTTAAAGCGCTCCATGGCTTAGGCCCAGGGTACCTGTGAGACCACCTACTGCCACCGGAAGCCTCCCATCGTCCAGTGCGATCCCACAGAGTTGGCCTCCTCAGGGTACCATCGGCCAGACAGTGTCGGCTAGTGACCCCTAGAGGGAGAGCCTTCTCTGTGGGAGCGCCTTCCCACTGGAATGAGTTGCCCCCGGAGCTTCGTATAATCCCCGACCTCCGGTCCTTCCGACGCGCCCTAAAAAGTTGGCTTTTCCAGCAAGCCAGCCTGGCCTGAACAAAACAAAATAACTTATTGATCACTGTTAATTTTAATTCGAATTTTTTTAAAAAATGTATTGTCAATTTTAATTGGGTTTGGGATATTCCATTTAATTTTTTTTAAACTTTTGTATTATGTGTTTCTTTTAATTGTTGTATGCCGCCCTGAGTCCTTGGGAGAAGGGCGGCATATAAATCTAATAAATCTCAATCTCAATATGAAAGGCTGCCATGGGGAACCATATTCCACTGCCATAGAAATGAGGACTACAAAATATACAGCGCAGCAGTCTAGATCTGATTTAAACACAAAGAAAAGAAAACCTATATAACAGTGGAAGAGTCAACGGATGGAGGTTGTGGGTTCCCATCTCAAGAGGTTTTTAAGACAAGCTGGAGTGCCAGCCCTAAAGCAGGGTTTGACTGGTTTCCCTGCATACCAGATGATTGGATTAATGATCCTTGTGGTCCCTTCCAATTTCAGAATTCCATCTCTGTGTCAACCTTCAATTTAATATTTCTCTAAGAACTATAAAGTATTTTTTTTTAAAGAAAAGAATTTATTTTTAGACAGGCTCCCTTTTTCCCTATCCATCAGCTTTTTGGTTTTGCACTGGTCATGGAGGAAGAGACATTATTCCTCATTTCTTTCCATTGTCTTTCAGCCTACTTATTAAAATGTAGTTATTTTTACCATCCTGTTCCATGGCTAATTTCCTTTTTTTCCATGCTGTCCATGGCAGAAGCCAGTACAAAAATGCAAGTCCTGCATTCTTTGATTCAATATATTTTACACTTCTTATGGCCTATGGTTGAGGACAGGTAGGAGCTAGACACCATGTTGAGAAAGATTACAATTAGTTTTTAGCTTTACTGCCAATTACCTCCCAAAGACCCATTAGATCGCACAGGGCCGGCCTCCTCCGGGTTCCATCCACCAGCCAATGCCATCTGGCTACGACCCGGGGGAGGGCCTTCTCTGTTGCAGCTCCGGCCCTTTGGAACGAACTCCCCGTGGAGATTCAGACCCTCACCTCTCTTTCTGCTTTCCGAAAAGCCATTAAAACCTGGCTGTGTCGGCAGCCCTGGGGTTGATGAGCTCCCCTCCCCTCTCGACAGGTGTGGTTGTTGGTCATTTTAATGTTTATTTTGTACTTGTATGTTTCCCCTTCCCGTTTAAGTTGTTCGCCGCCCTGAGTCCCTTTCAGGGAATAGGGTGGCATATAAATAAAATAAAACTTAAACTTAAACTTTACGAGACTGCCTTAAACCCCACTGAAACTATCAGATTATTATATTCATGAATTCTAACAGGATTTAGGAGCATAAATTTCTGGACTCACATCTATTGCCTTTCATTATCAGTTACAAGCACTGGCACTATTGTATGAAGATTATTTTGAATAAATACTTTTTTTCTTACATTAACTCATCCTGAACTCAGAAAAGGTGCTTTGGATGAAAGGCTGAGTTATCCAGCATGCAAAGATCACTCCGAGCTTATGGATTCCCCTTCCTCTGGAGTCTTCTTGGACCCTCTCCTTTCTTATGCCAAGCTTTTAATACAGCTTATGTTAGCTTTAATTTACATTAAGCCTTTTAAAACTTTTTGTCTTCTGTTTTACTAACTGTTAGCAACTGGAACAGCCGTTTAAGAAAAAAGGTAGGCTACAAAATGAATGAAAGAAAAAAAAACAAAGGCTTAGATGCTAAGTAGTTTAAGAGAAAGGCAGCTTATCCAGAAGACCTTTCCCATGATTATGATTCCTACCTCTCCATCTGTCAGATGTGCCCATAAAAGGCCTCTTCCTGAAATTCACAATGAGGTGGACAGCTGCTAAAAAAGAAGGGGGGAGGGGCTGGCCCAAATATGGAGAGTCAGCACAGAAACTTCCTTCCACTCATGCAACTTAACAACTATAACTTTCCTATTATATTAACAATTTCAAGCTACTTGCAGCAAAACATCTTTTTACAGTAGTTTAAGTGTGTATGTGTGTATACATATACATATACATATGTATAAGAGCCTGTGGCCTAATGGCTAAGAAGTCTGCCTAGTATGTAATATAGCCCAGGTTCAAATCCCAGTAAGGGTATGGCTAGCTGATGAGAGCTAAATAGCTTGAAATAGATCTATACTAGTCTCCCTTTATTTATTTATCATCACAAATATAACAAATGTAACAAAAAGGCAACAGTAAAAAAATATTGGGTTCTGTCTGGATGGTCTCTTGTGACAAGCCGAAGGACAGAGAATGGAAGTAGTGATCTTCCTCCCATATTTGGGCATACCGGGGGTTGTAAAAGAAATCTAATAGATACATATGTATGCATATACATATGCTCTATTTATAGCAATAGTTAGGCTTATATACCGCTTCATAGGGCTTTTAGCCCTCTCTAAGCGGTTTACAGAGTCAACATATTGCCCCCAACAACAATCTGGGTCCTCATTTTACCCACCTTGGAAGGATGGAAGGCTGAGTCAACCTTGAGCCTGGTGGGATTTGAACAGCCAAACTGCTGAACTGCAGTCAGCTGAAGTAGCCTGCAGTGCTGCATTTAACCACTGTGCCACCTCGGCTCTTGTTTGTAAGATATATATATATAGATATCTTACTACAATTGAATTATAATTGCAACTTAACAAAGTTTCCTTATATTAACAATTTCAAGCTACTTGCAGCAAAACATCTCTTTTTACAGTATATGCACTATATACTGTGTGTGTGTATAAATATAAATAATCTGAATTATAATTACTGTATAATCAAGAGCCACATTAGTGGTTAAGGCATCAGTCTAGAAAACTAGGAGATGGGGAGTTCTAGTCCTGTCTTTGGCATGAAAGCCAGCTGGGTGACTTTGGCCAAGTCACTCTCTTTCAGCTCATGACATCAGCCTTGGCAGACAAGCTGGTGGGTCAATTCCTGTCACAACCAATGGATCGACACTCGGTTGATTTGGAAAAGTGGACCTCATACTTGTGGGGAAAATGCTTTCAAATAATTTAGAAGAGTGACCAAGGGATTATTTACTAAAGGAAAAGAAAAAAGAGAGATAGAAGAGGAGGTCATTATAAATAAAGGAAGCAACTAAAATGTGATAGGAAGAAAGGAGAAATGGGAGTTTACAGACTCGTTCTTTCCTAAAGAAGAATTATTTGTAGAAACAAACACTCCTTTGTTAATTTTGTACATGGTAGAAAATATTGGTTCTATACAACTAAATCTGAATCCCTATTCATTCAGCTATGTTCAGAGCTGCAGTCCTAAAAGAGAAATACAAAGATATCCATTTGAGCCAAGGTTTTGCCCAAATGGCAAAATAATAATTGAGATCACTAAATTGCTAAACACATTTTATTATGTTGCCCATTTATGTTAGTACAGAGTTAAGAGTTGCTAACCCCACATTTTAAATAAATTTCCTAGTCACACTGATCAATTTTACTTACGATTAGTACTTTCAGAAATTCATGACTCTGTTATTCTAAATGTAACTAAATTATTCTATCTCATATACAAGTATGTATACAGTACTCTATTTTAAACTACTGAGTTTTATTCTATACTTGTCTCTCACCGAAATAACGATGCTGGGTTTGATTTCCAAATGTTGGCTTAAATGTATGGATTTCCTTCTGTCACACTTACAGAATAGAGCTTTCCTACTACATCCCCACCACTTCCTTGTATGTATGTGTGTATGTGTATATGTGTATGTATGTATGTATGTGTATATGTGTATGTGTGTGTGTGTATATATATATATATATATACAGCACAAATAAAACAAAAACAAACATAAATATAACAAAGGCAACAGTAAAAAATATTGGGTTTCTGTCGTGATGGACTCTTGTAACGAGCTGAATGACAGATGATGGAAGCAGTTAGCTTCCTCCCATAATTGGGGCTTACCAGGGGTTGTAAAAATCTTATATATATATATATATATATATATATATATATATATATATATATATATATATATATATATATATATATATATATATATATATATATATATATATATATATATATGATATATATTATATCATATCACATATATATATGATGTATGTATGTATGTATGCATGTATGTATGTGTGTGTGTGTGTGGTTTTTTTTTTTTATTTGTGCTGATAAATAAATAAAGGGAGACTACTATAGATCTATTTCAAGCTATTTAGCTCTCATCAGCTAGCCATACCCTTACTGGGATTTGAACCTGGGCTATATTACATACTAGGCAGACATCTTAGCCATTAGGCCACAGGCTCTTATCCGTTATCAGCGAAGCCAGGGTGAAAGGTATCTATTAGATTTTTACAACCCCTGGTAAGCCCCAATCATGGAAGGAAGCAGTTATATATATTATGCTCCTGGAAATGCTATCATAGATTATGTAGACAGCTGCAGCTGAAGAGGAAGTTAACAACAATAATTTCCCTGTCTACATGAATGGAGATCCAAGCCTCTCTCTGGTTCACATCTAGATGGTACAGTTTGCAAGTAATTGCTCTCAAAGCAGAAGAATTTTACTTCTTACAGGTCACTGGAAAACTGGCTATAAGCAAAGTTAACTAATTGCATATTTACAATGAAGCTTAAAAGTTTGTGAAGCCTTTTCAATTCTTCTATATAAATATGATATGACATGACCTATTCTCCACACACGTCCGAAAAGTACATAAAGAGAACAAGAGGGTCAACGTTATATTTGTGTAATCATTTATTGAGGAAAATTATCTAAAGCTATATATTTGTGTCTACCTGTCCAGTTCTACTCCATGCTACTTGCTGGATATGAAACTATAGCCACTGTAAGAGTACTGTGTTGTTCAAGAGTTATATAGAATAAAAAAATACTAATGAAAAATATGAAGGAAATGAATCACAAAGGCATGCAAAATATGCCCAATATTGGTCTTTTTACCTGGAGAGATTAGGTGATAGTATTAGTGGCCTATGAAAGAATCTGCTATATAATCCAATTCTGGTCTAAGATATTACTAGAAAATAACTTTCTTCAACTAAAAAAACACATTCTAAAACTTTAATTGAATAAATATCCAGATTTCCTCCCTTGGGGGGGAGAAACAAGCTGCAGATACACCATATCCTAAGTGCTAATCAAAGGCACAATAGATCAAACACATTCTCCTTCTTACAGGAAACAGCTGTTTCTATCTATAACCTATGTTGGTTAAAGAACAGGATGGATGGAAAGCTTCAGCCTTATACTTACATGTGAGGCCTCAGTTCATAGAAATTTCTGTTTCTGTATTCTTCCACTTTGTCTGCCGAATAAATTGGAAGCAATCTATATGGATTTATGGATATCACCACACTCCCGATATAAGTCTGTAACAGAGTAAGAAAGTACTTTTAGTAGGTGATATTGCAAAGATTCCTACAAAATATATTAGCAACTGCTAACTTATATGGTTTACACTGTCAAACGTAAATGTTTCAATAAGTTTAATTCTAGAGTTAAAAATCTCTCACATTGATTGGATGTTTTAAACATTCTGTTAAGATCTATAGATTAAGTTCAGATTAAACTAAACCAACAGCCAATTTTGTCCAGTAGTTGGGGTATAGGACTAGAAATCAAGAGACTATCAGTGCTACATTCCCCTTAGGCAAAAAAGGTGGTTGAATATCCTTGAGCCATTCATTTTCTCTCAGTCCAACACATCTTACAGGACGAGTATTATGTAACCTATCTTGAGTTAATACCAATAGTAACAGCCACCTTTGGGCAAACCCAAAACATGTGGAGCACCGTTTGAAAGCAAATCACGATCTGTCAATTGCAAAAGGCAGCTTTAATTGAAATAGTTTTACATCCTACAATGATACCCTTAAGATCATTAAACAACATTTGCCTATCCTAAGATCTTGGGAACTGCCAATCCCAGGTCTTTGGTCTGCCAATCCCAGGACTCCATAGGTGGCTAAAAATATCAAATACAGTCTGAACATTCGGCTGACTGTGTGATAAATCATCATCGTCATGAGCCATGGTGGTGTGGTACTTAGAATGCAGTACTACTGACTGCTGGCTGCCAGCAGTTTGGCGGTTCGAGTCTCACTGGCTCAAAGTTGACTCAACCTTTCATGCTTCCGGGGTCGGTAAAATGAAGACCCAGATAGTTGGAGACAATATGCTGACACTGTGAACCATTTAGAGAGGGCTATAAAGCACTGTAAAGCAGTATATAGGTCTAAGTGCTATTGGTGTTGCTATCATCATCATCATCATCATCATCATCATCATCATCATCATCATCACCCAATGAGGCACCACAATATGATTGTGGGGCTTGTGTGCTCTGAAGAAGATGGGAGCAGGCAGTTTGCACGTGCTTTGAACTGTAAAGGGTTTCTGTAATATCCAGGAAAAGTATTTCAGATTGTTCAGAAATGTAAGAACAGCACCTCTTTAAAACAGTCACACGTTTTTTTAAGGTTTCTGCATGTAAATGGCATAATAAAACTGTTATCTTATAAAAATTATCCAGCGGGATGCATTCAGATCTATTGAACAACACATACCAACTTGAAATTATGAGAACTGACTAACACAAGGGGGAAGGGAAAAAGTTGATGAACTTGACAAGCTGGTAAAATATAATCTCCTATTCCAAAAAGTGTATCGCATCATTAGCAAAGCTAAATTATTTGGCAACGGCTTTTTTTTTCTTATTGCACTGCACGCAAAAGTTAGCATAATTTCATTTCTTATTATTAGAAGGGAAAAGCAAAAAAAAAAAAAAAGCAACTGGAGGTGAAAATAGTTGTACTGTTTTTTATTACCATGTAATCAGGAAAAGTTTCAAGGGACAAAAAGTGCTGAAGCAGCTGGAGAATAAATCTCATAGCTGAAAAATTCTATGGAGAAAATTTTATCTTTGGAAAACAGAAGAGGGGAAACTTAACAAAATGTTAAGTTGAAAGGCCACGTCTAATGAGGATTGTAAAAATAACCTCTTTTTAAAATTCAGCTTCTCTGATATTTTGAAAATAAAAAAAACAGCTGTTCATTGGGGTATAAACCCAATACACCACATTCTAAAATAGCCAGTATATTCAAAGGTCAAAGAACTACAGTACGCTTAGAAAGAAGTTCAGATGTATCGCCATATTTAAGCCAAAGAATGTCAAGAAGTTACTATTTCGGGTTGCGCCCTACTCAGGACTCTGTTTTCAACGGGACTACAATTACCTTTACAGCTCCCAACCTGGCAAACTTCAGATGCCAACTGTGTGTTCTAAATTTGCAGTTACAACACCAGGTTGGAAGAAACTGCCCCCACATTCTTACTCCACAAATGTTATACTTTGCAAGAGGGGAAGGTGGGGGGCAGGGAAAAAGAATTTTCCCACACAATTTCCTCCTTCCCACCAGGATTCTAATATAAACAAATAGAGATATAAATGACTTAATTCCTTGAGCATGGAATGAGTGTAATTACATTCCATTGATGAAAACAAAACTCCTGGGGTAGTGGGAAGAAAAATGCCGTGACATCTAAGGAATTAGAATATCCTTTACTTGTTCTTCTACTGCTACTATTTTAGAACTTCAGACCCCAAGGATGGGTCTCATGATTAAAGCACAGGAAAACAGCAGACAATTTGGATTCCATTTCCTGCTTTACCACAGGATTGGTTGTGTGTTTGGACAACTATTTAGGTTTTCTTCATAACAAACAAATTAAAGCTTAAAAACAAACATTTCAATTGCTCTCTCTCACTTTACATAAGGAAAATGTGAATTTCTAACTGTTATTTAATTGTAACTGTTTTTAAAACATACATTAATAGCAAGAGGGCCTCTCTTTTTAAATATGCAAAGCCAATACTGAATTAAAATAGGACGCCTTTCCATATCCTGTGATGATGAAGAATTTTTAATCTTTTGGGGATGGGGAGTCAGTGGACAGACATGGAGAACTATTAAAAAACCCATCTACTGTTCCCATTCATAAAGCAGCTGCAATGGCAAAAAGAAATGATTGAGGCTGTATATGACAATATAGGTCAGTCATGGTTAACCTTTTCGGCACTGATGCTAAAAGCACGCGCACATACACACACCCATAATGCAATGCACATGGGACCCCCCCCCTCAGCACGTGCCCACATCATGCATGCACATGCAAACCCCAATGTGTGCCCCGCCCTCATGCACATGCAAACCCCAATGTGTGCCCCGCCCTCATGCGCATGTGACCCCCCCGCATGCGTACCCAACCCCATCATACGCACCAGATCCCCATCCATCCACACGCCATCCTCACCGCATGTGCACATGCAACCCCCACACATGCACACATGTCTCCTGCATGCGCCCCGTCCTCATGCGTGCGCAGCAGAGAGCCAAAAACCAGTTGGCCGGTGGGAGACCCTTGTGCATACATGGTAAAGCTGAGCTGGGTGAGGGCTCAAATGCCCGCAGAGAGGGTCTCTATGTGCCACCACAGCTGGAAGCTAAAGCTGCATCCTTAGTGCTGCTAGCCACCCATTCCTTTTGTAATTATTTTTTTAAATGAATATAAACTTTGATTTCTCAGGTGCAGAGGCTATTCAAGAGTCTCTTCAACAGTGAAGAGCAGCATATAAATTTAATAATAAATTAAAAAATTCAGTAGGACACAAATGCCATTGTTCAATAATACTTCGAATCATACAATACAGTGGTTTACTACCAGTGGCTTGGTGGGCATGGTGTAGCTAGGTGGGCGTGGCTTGGTCCGCGTGGCAGGGGAAGGAAACTGTAAAATCCCCATTCCCTCCTCACTCCAGGGGAAGGTTATTGCAAAATCCCCATTCTCTCCCGATCAGCTGGGACTCGGGAGGCAGAGAACAGATGGGGGGGGCGAGGCCAGCCAGAGGTGGTATTTACCGGTTCTCTGAACTGCTCAAAATTTCTGCTACTGGTTCTCCAGAAATGGTCAGAACCTGCCGAATACCACCTCTGATACAGTATCATGCCAAATAAATATTTTCAAGCTGTATCCCTCATAATTCCTGGCATGGTAACTAAGCCAATTGGACATGTTCCAAAATATCTGGAGAAAACTGGGCCGTCTATTCCTACTTCACATAGAAAAGATTCTAACTTCAATTCCAGAGAGGTTTAGCAAAAACAGTTAGGGAGTGGACAAGACTGAACTAGCTAGACCAATGATTTAACCGGCATAAGATAATTTCTGTGTTTCTACAATTCTTTATGCTAATTAGTGCTGCCCTTTCATGAATCTAGATTTAACGCTGAAAGGATTTCAGACCTGCAAATTGGATACTTTCAAAGTAAGTCCCACAAAGCCTGGGAGAAAAAGGAGAAAACAAGTTGGACTTGTTTACAATCATAGGAAGTTTGCTTGGTGAAAATTGAGATGAAATGTACAGAGTGAGGAAGCATTCACAACATATGCTTACTAGTGGTGTCACCAGGATTTAAAAAGCAAGTAAAGTTATTTTTTTCTAAGTTCTTTCCTGATGAACTGATCTGAACATCTTAAAAAGTTTGTATATTTCTGTTCTCTTTGAAATGGACGAATACAGACAGATATTGCAGCAATATTGATTTTAGAAGTTTTCTTAGAGCCATTGTCTAACTTCAGGGAGAGAGGGTACAATACAATTATAACTGCCATGAAAAAGATCAGAAGCCACTTTTTAAGAATATTTTTCTCTCTCTTCTATTTCCTTCTCTATTTCCTTTCTTACTCGTTCTCTATTCTTTCTTACTTTGTTTCCCTTTTGCCTTTATATTGTTTTTATTTGTTAAAATTTTCTTCAATAAAATTGTATTTTTTAAAAAAAATTCTTATAGCCATGATGTAAACTTAGAAAAGGTACAATAAGAGTTTTTGTACCAAAGACAAATTCCTTGTGTATCTGATCACACTTGGTCAATAAAGAATTCCATTCCATTCTAATATAATTATAACTGCCATCAAAAAGATTGGAAAACACTTTTTAAGAAACTTTTCTTTCTCTTCTGTTTCATTTATTATTTTCTTTCTTACGTTTTCACTATTCCATCTTATTTTCTTTGTTTTTCATTTTAAATCAAAGGTAGTCTAGTCCTCCTATCAGTAGGTTCTCTAATTCGCAGTATTCTCATTTTCCTTGGGTCAAGTGTGATTCTCCCCATTCAAATCCTGACTGCCTCCAAGTACCAAGTTAGGCCATCCAATGCATATCCCGTTGGGCCTGTAGATGTATGACTAGGTAACATCAGCATATTGATAATACTTCACCCCAAATTGATGGATGTCCTCTCCCAATGGCTTTATGTGGACATTAAAGTGAATACGAGGAAGGATTGAGCATTCCATAACAAAACACTCAAAGGTCTCATCATTTCCCACTTGCCACCATCATCTGGACCAACTCACTGAGGCAGGAGAATAACCACTGTGAAACATTCCTTCTACTTCCCAGTCCAGAAAGATATTTTGATCAACATTACTGAATGCTGAAGAACAAATCAGTAGGATAAAGTTAGCAGTATTCCCTCTAACTAAATCTTGCCACAGGTCACCAACACAGTTTCTGTCCCATGCCCAGGCCTGGATCTGGCCACCATGGATCCAGATAATCTGTTTCCTCCAGAGTCCTTTGTGACTATAACCATTCTACAAGCTTCCCCAAGGTGAAGGAATTGGAGAAATAATCAAAAGATGCATTGCTCTTGGATTGCATGATCTAGTTTTGCAACTCTCTTAACTGGTGATATGTTAATTAATTGTTAATCAGAAATGCTCTCTGATATTTTGATAATCTTATTTTACTGTATATCATTATTATGAAACTGTCTGAATGATTTTTAAAAAAACAAGGTGGTATTACGCATGATGAATACTGATGAATTTACATTACATTAGTAATTCATGCAACAATATTTGGAGTATTCAGAAAAGGGCTATATATGGACACACAGAAACAGATACGGATATTATGAAATTCCTAGATGCCCAGGACTTCCTTTCTTTGGAGAATTGTTTGGGTATTTGTTATAGACCAGGTTAGACTACAGAGAAAGAAATCAATTTAAGAAACCAGCTCTCTATTTTATTTGGGGGGAGGGGTGGTTGTTTGTGGGTTTGGTTTTTTTAGAAAAACAGCCTTCTATTTATTTTGTTGATTAATATAACTTCATTCATAAGGCTAAATGACTCTGAACACTAATCCCAAACAGAACAATGCTAATGTACAGCACTGGACTAGGACTCAAGCGACTCAGATTCAAATCCCCTTTCAGTACAAAATCCACTGAGTGGCTAGTAGTTTCAAAGGTAAAATTTATATTATGGAAGTTGCTTTGAATTCTTGATGCAAGTGCAAGAATTAAAAACAAAAACTCTTAATTTGCTTTACTTTGAATTCAACCTTGTCCCCGTGCACCCACGTTTCACAGAGAATCAGGCTCCAATTAATTTACCGTAAGTGCTGTGATACTTTGAGTAACAATATTTAGCAGAAATAATGGATAAAGTATACATAGTTTAACAGATATCTGCCACAATGCAAGTTACTATCTGATGTTTATAAGCACATTTACCAATTTTATAATTCTGGAAGGTAATCCGATACCTACGTTTAGTAAAGTTGCTCCAAAAATTATATGAATAAAATGCAACTAGTTTCACAACCTGGTTCTATAATTGTTTAGTGGCATTCCCTTCC
The DNA here is from genome assembly GCF_051295495.1 of Thamnophis sirtalis. Lineage (NCBI taxonomy): Eukaryota > Metazoa > Chordata > Lepidosauria > Squamata > Natricidae > Thamnophis > Thamnophis sirtalis. The sequence continues at coordinate 13,066,198 of NW_028261381.1, forward strand.
TTTGTCTCAAAACAGCACATTGTTACGAATGTTCAACTTTGCCCAAAGCTGTTCTTGGTATATTTTAATATACATATGATGTAATATAGAAGTTGCAAAAGTACTACGTGTAAAGTACTTGCATACACAGCCTAAATATCTGTGACATGATTATATAATTAAACTCCAAAGAAACACTGAAGTGTCAGACCTTTAATTTATACTTTTTTCTCGATACTACAAGCTATTTAAATGTAATTTTAAATCCACACCTAGCTATCACCTCAGAGGCAACTGCACATTATATGCAAATATGGGCAATGACTTTTTCTTTATATGAAAAGCATTCCCAGAATAGTGGATGATGGAAGGGAAAACAAAGTTACTCTGCACCAGGCAAAGTTGGGGGTGATCCTGAGATTTTAAAAAAGTACCCGCTGATGTATTATACATTTGAATTCGTGATTGGAAAATAGAGGTCTGTCACCACACAACCTATGTCAACTACACTGTTTTAAAACATTGTTTTAAATCTGAAAGAACCAGCTCAATGTGTGAACTTTTAGAAATGGATCTATCACCAGATATCCGTGCCAATGCAAACTCCACAGCTGTTTTAATTATATTTATCATACACAACGTAACATTTGCTCCTTCTGGATGGAAAGTACACATTGCTAAATTTAGGGACTTTGTTCCTCAATAATCTGCATATTCTTTCCCTGACCTGGAATTAAGAGCTGCAAAAAAAGGGAACAAGAGCCTCAAATAAATGGGAAAACCGAAACAGAAAGAATACTACCAGATGTTCATTTACTATAGGTAGGTCTTCCCTTGCTCACTGACGATTGTTCGGCTATCATTCAAACTTATGACGGCTGAAAAAAAAAAGAAATTTGCATCTTGTCCTCAAATTTGCGGTCATCCCAGTACCTCAATGGTGATGTGATTGCAAATCAGACAATTGGTGACTGGTACGCGTTTATGAGATGGGACGTGGTGGCTCAGTGGTCAAGACATTGAGCTTGTCAATCAGAAAGGTTGGCAGTTCAGCGGTTCTAATCCCTAGCATCGTGTAATGGAATGAGCTCCCATTACTTGTCCCAGCTTCTGTCAACCTAGCAGTTCGAAAGCATGTAAAAATGCAAGTAGACAAATAGGGACCACCTTTGGTGGGAAGATAACAGCGTTCAGTACGCCTTCGGCATTTAGTCATGCCGGTCACATGACCACAGACATCTTCTGATCAAAGATTCTTTTATTACATTTTCCTTTTCCTTTATACAATCACTTAAATACTGTGCAGTTAAAAAAAAGAAGAAGCAATAAACAACTCATAACACTTCTATCCTACATACACCCTTCCTTCTACCCCTCCAACTTTCATTTCTCCCTTCCAACAATCCCCTCTTCTACTTCCCCTCCCCCTCAGCCATTCCTTTCTCCCCTTCCCACCATCTCGCCCTCCTTACATTCCCTTCTCACTCCCTCTTAATTCCCCCCTCTTCTTTCCCTCTACACCTCGCTTCGGTGTATTTCTAGTATTCATTGGTCTATTTGTTTTGTACTAAAACAAAAGGAAAATAAAAGGAAAAGAAAGAAGAAAAGAAAAAAAGGAAAAAAAAGCAACAGTATCCAAGTGCATTCATTGTTCTGAAAATTGAGTCTATATTTCCACCCTCGCAGATACGCTGGTCCTGAGCCATGTAGGGCTTTAAAGGTGATAACCAACACCTTGAATTGCGTCCGGAGACCAATTGGCAGCCAGTGCAGCTCGCGGAGGACAGGTGTAATATGGGTGTATCTCGGTACACCCAAAATCGCTCATGCCGCTTTTGGATACCTGATAATTTCAGACAGCTGTTGTCAGAGTCCAAAAGTACAAATCTTATCATCCTTATCCACAGCTGAAATAGTTTTCAATTTTTTGTTCCATCAATGAAAGCTTAATGGAATAGTTTTTCTTATCATTAATAAATGGTTTAAAATATTATTTATTTATTCATCAGAGTTTGCCCATCTTCCTCACAGATAATAGCTTCTTAAATCAGTTGCAGTTTCTACTTTATTTTGTAGGATTGTTGTCCATTGGTTAGGATTAGGCTGATTCAGCCTGAAAACTAAGTCATATTATTCCTCTTCCACCCACCTCAAGTACACATTACTCAATCTCGTACTTTGGAATGGGCAATTTGTTAATATTTGTTAAATTCTCTCTTATTTTTCCAGTGTTAAGCTCTTTTAGTCCATTTTCACATTGAACTAATTTTTTGCTCATTTCTTTTAAGAAATATATATTTTACTAATACCTTCCCATATATACACACACTTTTGAAATTACTACTGTATGTGCTGTATTTCTAAAGAACTTTAAATTGGCAATTCAGTAGCACCAGGTTTCCCCTAAATGGGACTCTCCAGATATATGGGAGTCTCCAGATATATGAGACTTCAATTCCATGATACCTCACCAAGACCTTAGAGTCAAATATAACTGAAATTGGGTGCAGCTACCTTATAGCATTAACAAACAGGAGGAGAGAGAGGACTAAGGGAACCAAAGAAAAGTAAATCAATCCTAGGATAAACATTTCATGATTAGAAACATCAATCATGTAAGGCCTACTGTTCAATTTGGGCTTGATTCCAGGTAAGGGAATGCAGTATTTATGCCAAATATCTGACAGATGTTGTAAAAATTAAATACGATTTACAGATGCGCATTCAGTACTTCAATTAACAGAATCCATCTTAATGCTAGAAACACAAGACCATCTCTACCAGTTTTAAAAACACTATGAATCCTTGAAAGAAGAGGTGATGAAAAGGGAACACTCTAACATTGCAAGAACACTAGAATCACTTTATTTTTCATTGGCTCATGCACCATTCCCTCCCCAAATTAGACTTTAACATTTAAATGAGACCGAAAAGCAGTTTCATTGTTTACATAGTTGGTGGTAGATAGGAGAAAAGTGGCCAGAACCAATCATGTTCACTGAAAAATTATGGCTCTTAGCCATAACACACATGCACAGAAGGTTCCTGTTCCAATCTTTTTTTTTTAAAGGAAACTTTGGAGTAAGTGATAGTGAGGGGGGAAAATTATATAGTAAAGTTCTGTTTTCATGAAGCAGAACAGAATAGCTATAAATTCATAGAGCCTTGGTGAAGCGTCTAAAACAATATGTATGTACAATTTGTATTTCTTGTCCTTATATCAACCAAAGATTTAAATTCCAACATTTGAAACTTTTCAATTAAACAAATTACCAATGTTTTCATGAACTATAACTTACAGTAGGGGAGGAGATAAAAGAAATATATTCAGTGAAAAAGCAAGACAAGAAAGCAGAAATAAAATTTGCATTGCAAGGATGACCTTGAGCTGAGCTCAACTCTTTTGTGAATAAATACATGCAGTTTTCTTTACATTTCCTGCTGTTTATCTTCCAGGGTTTGTTGTCAATTTTCCAGTCAAATGTCTTCTACATGTATAGCATTAATTAGAAAATAAAAGTTGTAAATTATTTAGGGAACATGTAGTGTGGCACTTCATTGGAAAAAAAAACACCACATGTTTATTTAGCAATTAAACTTCATTCCTTAACATCACCGAGGATTTTCTTTTAGTCCTATTAATCCTATCCTAAGGACATGAGTTGATATCATTCTCAAAGTCAATCAGATATAGGTAGTCCTCAACGTAAGACATCAACTGAGCCCAAAATTTCTGTTGCTAAGTGAGACATTCATGAAGTGAATTCGGCCCCATTTTGCGACCTTCCTTACCACAGTTGTTAAGCGAATCACTGCAGTTGTTAATAACAAAGCTGTTATAGTGAATCTAGTTTCCCCGTTGACTTTGCTCCTCAGAAGATTACAAAAGGTGATCACACGACCCCAGATACTGCAACCATCATAAATATGGAGTCAGTATCTAAATTTCGATCACATGGCCATGGGGATACTGCAGTGGTTGTAAGTGTGAAAAACGGTCATAAGTCACTTTTTTCAGTGCAATTTTGAACAGTCACCAAATGAATTGTTGTAAGTCGAGGAGTATCTATAGTTTGATTCGTCATTTACTTTTTTTTAATCCAAGAGCTGAACATAGGAATTGAAATACTTCAAATTGAATTGAATTGAAAGTATTTCAAATAAGTAGAGGAATGAAGATCCGTGCCATTGAATGAAATGTTTCATCGTAACATTCATTGCTGGCTGGAAGGCAAATGATTCCTACAATAACAAAAATCATACTACAACAGGCACAGTAACTAATTTCCCTGCCCATCGCCACCTCCCCAAACATGAAGCCATTCCACAAGCTGGTCCTAAAATCTAAGAGATAATTTTCCTGGGGTTTGGACTCGCTCGGTTTCACCACCATAAAAAGTATTTTATTTTTAAACAAGACATGTTGGAACCTGTCAGAGATTCACATTAAAAAAATTGGGGAGGGGGAGGTTTGAAGTGAAAGATACCGTATTTTACCTATTTTACCTTTTCCTTCATATGGACCTTTGTGAAAGAGAATTTTCTCCACTCAATGCAGTCATTGCCAAATTTTGAAATACTGTATATACTCGAGTATAAGCCTAGTTTTTCAGCCCACTTTTTGGGCTGAAAAAAGCCGCCTCGGCTTATACTCGAGTCAGTGAAAAATTTGCCCGAAATGGAGGAGAAAAAGGGGCGGGGCCATGCCGCTGGGTGACACTCGTGAATGGCCCAGTGCCCCTGTGAGTTTCCCCTCCCTCTGTGTCAGTTTGCCGCGCAGCGCGCACCGCACCATCCCCCCTCCTCACGTTCTAATGTAATGCAGGGCTGTCTTACGATTCCCCTTCCTCCCCCTCCTGCCGCTCTGCAACGATGTCCCACCTCCTCCTTGTTATGGCAAGCAGCCACATAGCGATGTCCCACCTCCTCTGGTACAGTGATCCAATGATAGGAATCACTGTGCCGTGTGTCATAGGAGGCGGGACATCGCTCCCGCGGCTGCACGGGACATCATCATCACAGCGGGACATCAGCATCATGAGGTGAGTGAAGTATTTCATTGAATACACCGCTAGTTTACTGTTTTTCTTTGAAATAAATATTCAAAAACATTATTGGTATCTATTTTTATTTTTGAAATTTACCGGTAGCTGCTGCATTTCCCACCCTAGGCTTATACTCGAGTCAATAACTTTTCCAGTTTTTTGTGGTAAAATTAGGTGCCTCGGCTTATATTCGGGTCGGCCTATACTCGAGTATATACGGTAAGCTAAAAGTTCTGTAACAACTGCACTCCAGATATTGAAGAATTATGCCACCTTATAGAACCGTGCTGACGAAGCTATGGCACGCGTGCCAGAGGTGGCACGCAGAGCCCTCTCTGCTGGCACGCGTGCCATCGCCCCAGGTCAGATCTCTGTGCTGTTCCTTTCGTGAGCTTCTGTTCCCCTGCAAATGACGAAACAGAAGCTCACAAAAGAAAAAGATCTTATCTCTTGCCGTGCTGCCTGTGTTGAGATGCCCTGCTTCCCGCCAACCAGCTGGTCTGCTGTGCATGCGTGCATGTCCGCGTTTGCGCACACCTTTCAGTTTGGGCACTCAGTGCCTAAAAGGTTCGCCATCAGTGTTATAGAAGCTCATACCTCCTGTTAAGATTTATAACTGATGCATAAAATATAAGACCATAAGCAGTGCCCTGCTGGATTGGATCCCTCACTTATATAGTAGAGCTGTGCGAGCTAACCCTAACCCCTCACACTGAAGTTGTTACCTAGTTTGAGTAATGAAATGTCTGCAAGAAAATAACCAAGATCAGAGAACACTAAGGACCCCTCAACAGCACAAGGAAACTCACTTGTGCTCACAGTGGATGGCCTTCATATGAGTCGCAGAAGTTGCCTGTGCCCGTCGATATCACGGCACACTCTACCAGGAGCATGGCTACCTCGGCGGATTGGACTTCCCACGTGCCTATAGATGACATTCGCAGGGTGGCAACGTGGGTCTCCCTGTTGCCATTTATTCGGCATTACAGGCTGGATGCATTCGCATCAGCTGATGCGGCATTTGGTCGTTGGGTCCTACAGCAGGTCCTAGCAGATCATTAGTTTCCAACCGCGTGGGACTACAGCTTGGGTAGGTCCCAGTACTGGAGACTCCTGTCCCTCACTCCGGAAAATGGCAGTTACCTGAACTGCTATTTTAGGAGTTGGGACAGGAGTCTCCAGTTCCCACCCCATGCTAGCTAGATAGCTGGTGGGGAGGGAGGTTTCTCCTTTGTGCCTTGTTTTCAGGTCTCAGGAGAGCTCGCTTAGATGAAACTGGAAGTCAAGGGTGGAGCACAGAGGCGTGGCTTCAGCTTCAGTCCAGTCTCATGGCCAATTGGGCATGATAATACCACTACTGGAGACTCCTGTCCCAACTCCTAAAATAGCAGTTCAGGTAAGACCAACTGCCATATTCTTCTCATGCAATGTATTTTTTACATTGATGGATGTTTCATGGCCTAAACAGTGTTCTAGGAAGTTTGACAAGAATCTATATTTGTAAAAGAATGTGGATTAAAAAATAATACTGGAAATTATTGGCACTATAAACACCTTTCTTCAAGATATTAGGTGCAACACTGAAATCTGGCCATAAATGATAATCCCAACATGTCTGAAATCCATTTCACACATTGGCAAACCAAAATCAAAGCCACTTGCTTGGTATTTCTTACATTCTTACAGTCTTTCTCATATTCATGCATGTGTACCTAAGACTTTCACAGATGAAAACACTTCAATCAATGTACTCCAATATACTCCATTTTATGATACCTTAATATCATAACAATAATTACTAATTAATTATATTTTTAAGTTTTCTTGAATCCATTTTATTTTATGGAAAAATAAAATTATGAGTAATTGGGTTATGAGCATATTAACAGCAATAGCACTTAGACTTATATACCACTTTAGTGTTTTCAGCCCTCTCTAAGCAGTTTACAGAGTCAACATATTACCCCCTCCGCAATCTGGATCTTCATTTCACTGACCTCAGAAGGTTGGAAAACGTGAGGTGGTCAGGATCGAACTGCTGACAGTTGGCAGAGCTAAGCTATGGCCAAACATGCATTTTAATTTAATCAGTTTATATATCAGGTTTGACAGAGTAATCTGCCTTGACTATGACACCCTTACTGTAAATTTCAAATCAACAGTAGAACACATAACCTGAGCAATCGTAAATTGCTGACTTGGTTTTAGAAAATAATGCTGACTTTTACATGTCTTTAATATATATGTAGAAGTGTGACATTTTTTACAATCCTCCTTCATTACTAAGCAATCCTTTCAACCACAGGAATGAAGTTTTGAAAACAAAGTGAAGTACAGCATATAATGCTATAATTCTCATATACGGGGGAATGAACAGGAGAACGTTAAGCAATTTTGAGAATGTAATCCAGGTTAATGTTAATGCTCTTTTCAGTGGGAAACTGTAAACTCCAAATCAAAGTGAAAGAGATGATGGTAGTTAATTGTAGAGAGGTGAAGAGTGGAGAGAGTTACACTATTTCTAAACCAAGACTATGATATTCAGACATGGACATTTTTCTTTTAACAAAAGAAAGCATCACATTTAAAGAGGATTTTATGTTGCAACCTCTCTTTGGCAAGTCTAAACAATATTTTATTTTAAAAGAGTTAAACGTAATTTTGGAGAGGGAAGCCATTCTGTCATTTGCATTAAGGCAACAGATGACGTTTCAAAGAACTTCAAAAGAACAGGAAAAATGCTTGATTCGCATACCATGCTGAACCAGAGCTGACAATGTGATTTGCTCAGTAAATCTTAATTGGCTGAGCATGCATAATATGCTAAGAAAAACCATGATTGAGAAACGCACTGCTCTGAATAAAAGAAACTCTCAAAGTTGTGGCTTCACTGATGCACTAATCCGAAATGAGAATCGCTCAATAGGCTTTCAAGAAACAACAGGATCTTTTTACCTCTATGCAAGTTAAGTAATAAGGAAAAAATATGAAACTGCATAGATAAATGATATTTACTTTTAAATGAAATCCTAAACCGCCCTTTTTCTCCACCAATTATTCCTACTTCGAACTTCCTTTTCTCCTGTATTTAGGTCTCCTAATCTCATCTTTACCCATTCTGTTCTATAGTCTCATGAGCCATATGTCACTATTAATACCTTTTACTAAGACACAGCAAGAGGAATTATAGTAGTTATGCATCAATTGTTAAACAGATTATTAAATTACTCAATCTATTACAGTCATTAAAATAGATCTACCGTTCAGCATATAGTTATATATCACACATTTAATAATCTTATTTTTTAGTTTGGGGAAAAATACCATTTCGTATATCAGTCTAGAATTTTCAATCTATGCCTTTCTGTGAAATGAATACCCTATAAATTAATATATGGAAATTATTTATAGCACACTTACATATATTTCATTGTGATCAAAGCGTTGTTTGAGATTGCTGATAAAGGTTTCCTCAGTAAGGGGCTCCAGAAGAACCATATCTCCAACCCCAATCATATTGTCAAGAAGAGATGTCTTCACCTCCATTTTTGCCATTTTTCTTTACTACAGGAAAAAAGAGAGAAAAAATATAATATTTAAATTAACACAATGGAGGAATGAAGACCTGCAATGAATATTTCTAGCACACAGCAAAACATGAAAAAAGCATTTGGAAAAATACTGCTTATGGTAAGATGGATTATGGTAAGAGGGACGCAGTGGCTCAGTGGCTAAGATGCTGAGTTTGTTGATCAGAAGGTTGGCAATTCAGCAGTTCAAATCCCTAGAGCCGTGTAATGGAGTGAGCTCCCATTACTTGTCCCAGCTTCTGCCAACCTAGCAGTTCGAAAGCATGTAAAAACGCAAGTGGAAAAATAGGGACCACCTTTGGTGGGAAGGTAAAAGTGTTCCATGCACCTTCAGTGTTTAGTCATGGTGGCCACATGACCACGAAGATGTCTTTGGACAGCGCTGGCTCTTCGGCTTTGAAACGGAGATGAGCACCACCCCCTAGAGTCAGGAAGGACTAGCACATATGTGCAAGGGGAACCTTTACCTTTATCTTTAAGATGGATGTGGATACCTTTCAAAGTCAGAAAATAACTATTTCCACTGTATGATTTTACTATATGGAAGTTGTGCAAAAGCTGTTCACGAAAGCTCAAAGAACTATTAAATTTTTGATATTCTTACTTCTATAAATTATTGGTTGCAAAAATTACAATATGTCTCATAAGGAAAGTCAGCATAATAACAAGTAGCTTTGAAGAGCTGACCTAGGATCTCTGAAAAAGGACCATCATTAAATAACACTTACACAATTTGCTCACAAAGTTTAGACCCTACATAACATCTTAGCAAAATAACCCATGGTTATTTTCTTGAAGACTACCATATTTTTCGGAGTTTGAACAGCAAAGAAAAATATACAGCACTGACATATTATGGAGTAGCACAGGAGTCATTTCAGAATTTTCATCTATACGCTCACAAAAATAAAAGTAACTTACTTTAAATTCAACCTATAATTAGTAAATGCAAAATGAGATAAATGTGTTCCCCCAACACACATTTGCTCGGATCAGGATAAAATATTTTGAGCTCTATATCTTGTTGGTTTCTGTTAATGATACACTAAATAGATTTGCACTGAGTACTAAAAGCCACATATATGCAAAGAATATGCAAGCCAGCAATATATGTTTCATATTTTTCTCCTAAATTTGCATTTTTACAAACTCTGCTTCCTGGTAATGAGAACATTATATGTTTTTTGGGATGCTGTTCTTCTTCAATAAAATCCTATCTTACGATACATTAGAAACACAGCAATTAATGTTGTACCCATTCCCACACTCAGCCTTGAATGCCAAACTACATGCACTGCACATAGCCCTGCACCCCATTTTGGACCTACCAGGCCTCCCTGCAGACTCCTGAGACCAAAAATGGGCTGGGGGGGGCGCGCTTCCCAGATGCACATCTCCCACATGCACCCAGCCCCCGCACATGCTTGGCAGAGACCCAAAAATCAGTTGCCAGTAGGAGGTATACATTCATGTGCAGTGGAGCTGAGCTGAGGCGTGGTACCTGTGGCACACCTGCCACAGGTTCACCATCATGGCTCTAGGAAATACAAATCTAAAACAAAAGGCTGGTCTTAAATTGGACTCTTCTTGCCCACAAGAGATAATTAAAACAGTGAACGGTTGAATGTCCATTATAACCTTATTTACTATGGCCGTAGAAAAATAAGATTGTAATGGACATTCAACCGTTCACTGTTTTAATTATCAAACACCAAATCTGGTGCAAAGTTGAACATCCAACAATTGAAAGAGGCTGTGCTTGACAGGATAGCATGGTTAGTACTTGCCTATAAAGTCACCATAAGGAAAGTTACTTATTTCCAACCACAACATGGTTATAGGTTGTGTCAATATTTTTTCATCAAGGTGAGTCAATGTGGGCTATAAGCTCCATAAAAGGGAGGCTGTTATGATGACAAAGATTCAAACAGCAGCAGAAATGTGATCCCCTGCATTCAAATCCATTATGCTCCATTAAATTGTGGTTTCACTACAACATAGTTCCATTTTATTCTACTTTGGTCGGACACCATCTAAAGTAATGTGATCAATACGAGACAGCATATTTTTAAAAAGATTCAGAGAAACTGAAATTTTCTTAGAAAAGGGCAATATAGATGATCAAAAAATTAAATTGTTTATAAGCATGATACCTGAAAGAAAACGATAAAGAATTTCCAATTATGTTCTCTGTTGTTTGAGTGCAGGACACAGAATGATGGATTCCAATTGAATATTAGGAGGGAAAAAAAACTTCCCAACATTAGATGTGTTCAAGTCAGGCAAGATAGCTATGTCTCGGGAACTGTTTAGCCTAGATTTCTGCAATAATAAAACTTCAATGCCCTTATGGATTCCTATTAATTCTAAGGCTCTACAAATCCATGTGCATGTTTTTTATATTAACACTGCAGTAGGTAGTCATTTTGGCTATTTAACTTTTCATGTTCTGGTAGATCAAAGGGTCCCCCTCCCCCTCTTTGCAAAAAATATTTCATGTCACTGGATGAGCCCAGTTAAATCACATGGCCAGATGGCTTCAGTCTTTACAGAAGAATATTTTGAACTGCTAGGAAAAATATTACAGGCATAGAACTTTTTTAAGGCAAATGTGGGTTTCTTTGAATTTGCCTTTGAAAATTCAGGAATTACCACAGCATCTGTGTGGCAATGTTCAGACCAGAACAAAGGGTTGCAAGGATTTCCTTAAGCTGGCGGAAGAAAAACTAACCTAAAATAAGAAGATCAATCAGATCAATACACGTGAGCTGCTTTTCTTTAAACCCCATTAAACTAATTCAGTCTCATAGTGGAACAGTTCTTATTCGAATGCAAACCAAAACAAAAACAGACCCATAGCCATCAACATTCAGGAATGTTGAATAAAGGTGTTGAGGAACGCCTTCAGAATGCTAATTTAAAGCAGATTCAGCCTTTTAGTGGATACGAATCATCAGATAAAAATCTTTCTCCCAGCTTTATCTTCTACTGAGTGAGTGTGAAAACCATTTTCATAGGATATAATACTAATGTCTGCAGATATTAAAAGTAAAAGGTGAAGGCTTCCCTTGCACATATGTGCTAGTCATTCCCAACTCTAAGGGATGGTGCTCTTCTCCATTTCAAAGCCAAAGAGCCAGTGCTGTCCGAAGACATCTTCATGGTCATCTGGCCAGCATGACTAAACGCCGAAGGCACATGGAACACTGTTACCTTCCCACCAAAGGTGGTTCTAGATTGGCAGAAGCTGGGACAAGTAACGGGAGCTTATTCCATTAAGCGTATCCCAAAAAAAGTACAAAATTTCAATTCTCTTCATTTGATGATTTCTGTAGGGCTTTTTTTAGTCTTACATTTAAACAAGAATCACCACAAGGTTTGAGCTCTTCAGCTCTTCAGTTCTATCCTCTTAGGATACTGTGAGATAGAAAAGTTTAAATTACACCATTTTAAGATTAAAGCTAAATGGCAATCTAGATTTTGATCTGCACTTCAAAGGTTGCATTTGCATTCCTGTTGCAGAAGAGAAATACATATGGTCTCTGGAATGAGATTTCCCCCTCCCCAGATCTATGTGATTCTTGCTCTGATGGTGTTCTGGAAAGCCTTGAAAATAAGGCTGTTCATCCAACCCTTAAGGTAAGATAGATATGTTCTATTTCTTACACGTAGTTTTAGATGTCAAATTTTAACATGACTTGTAAGACGAGGACTAAAAAGACAGGAGCTGAACATCAGTTATGACGTTTCAGCCAATCTGTACCATTAAATTACAGTGTTTTTTAGGCTAGATCTCATTACTACAAGATAATACAATATTCAATACTGAGATTTTTCTTTCAATAGATAGTTGAAATGATGATTTGAAAAATGAATAAAAGCTCTTTCTGCCCTTCCCGTATTATTTCAGATGAAAATAATACCCAGCAAACATCACAGCATACAATCTATCTATAATGTTCACCGACTGTAATATCTATTTTATTCCTACAGCTTATTAACATCTCAAAATCAGTATTTCTTATTGGTATGTCCCAGGATTCTGGGAGTTGAGTTCCACATATCTTAAAGTTGCCAACATTGAGAAACACTGGAAATATGTAACAATTATCCAGCAATTATCAAATTGCTCAAGTCCACAGACACTTGAGCAATTTTGCTAATCAATCCCTACCTGTGCATGCATGACACACTGAATTACAAACAGTGGTGTTAGATACTAGCTACAGTTATAGTGGTTTCCACCAAGGTCCTCTGTTCCGGCGGGAACAGAGGCTTAATCTCATTGGTTGAAGGGTCTGACAGCCCCTTATAAAATGGCTGCTGTCAGACTCAACCTTCGCTGGATTTTACATAGTTGTTTTGTTACAATAAAGAGCTGTTGTTGCCTTTAGCCTGAGTGTGCCTTTCCATTACCCAATCTAACAAGTGGCTAATCCCAAAATTAAACCAGGTTAGAGTAACAGCATGGTTTGCAAAATTCAGCCATGAAATACATAAAGGCTTTTTCATTACTCATCAATCCATGATTCACTGAACTAAAATGATCACACGATATACTAAATTCACAGGGATGGTTTGTATTTATAATGAAGCCATATGATTATTATTTAAAATTCAGAATCAGCTGACACCTGTTCCCTGAGTATTTTACTACCCTTCCCAAATAAGCAAACAAAAAATGGTACATATTCAAATCAACTCAAGTCTTTATTACGGTCAAAGACCAGCGCAATGTTGCACTATTAAAAGCAATACTACTTCTACTATGTTTATAAGAAAAAGAAATAACTGACATCCATTTCATATTACTTTATAATTTTACCATTGCAATATCAAACAATTCTTAGCTTAGGCTCTTTTACAGGAAAGTATAGTTCTTATGGTCAAGAAGGGTTTTGCTTGGCTGGTTTCCAAATGCCTTAATCATCAGAACAATTTTGAGAAATAAAAAAGCTTCTTAGTAAAGGACATTGTATTCAGAAGGAGAAATGATAAAGAGAAATTAGGCTATGACAACTGCAATCTAGAATGAGAGTAAGTCATTTGTAATTGATTTCTGTAAGTCTCTCCTCTCCCTTTTCTTCACATTATATGGGGAAAATGTACTTTTTTTGTTTCAAAGACAGTCTCATTTAAACAGCTCACCTGCTAATCATAGATTCAGTAATCAGGAATTACGTGCAATGAATGAGCAGACTGGTAGAGGATAAAAATTCCTCTTTTTGTTGTTGTTTTTTCTCTTCTGTTCAATGGTATCTGATTCTTGGAGTCTACCTGGATAAGTCCATGGAGTTTTCTTGGCAATGTTTCTCAGATTTGCCTTCGCCTCCTTCTTCCTGGGGCTGAGAGGGATTGCCCCAAATTTACTCAACTAGTTTTGTGCCCAAGGCAGGACTAGAACTCATAATGTCTGGTTTCTAGCCTTAATCACTACACCAACCTGGCTCTCCTTTATTAATAAGATAAAATCACTCACTGCCAAAAGATCAATATTTAAGAATGGAAAACTGAGATAGTTGGGAAGTTCAGTTAAAATCTCATCAGAACTTAGCCATAAATCAATCTGTACAAGGATAAACTCTCAGGGACCACCAGAAATGTAGCATTTCATATCCCTTGTTTAATATTCTATTTGTGACTCAAAAGCATTCTTTCCTATTCAATTTTATCATTCCATCATGGATGGAATTTCAATTTTAGAAGTTTCCTGAATGCTTGAAAATGGGATACATTCAACTATCTGCAGCTAACACAAGAGGTTTGAACTAATGAGTCAATCCCACATGGCATAAGAGTCAAATTGATGACACTCATACCATCACTAGGCTATGCAAAAAGTATTTAAAGGAAATAGTTATAGGAGTGTGGATAGAAATGAAGTAAATACTTCAGCATCATAAACTGAATATAGTAAGATCATAGTGATATTTCTTATCTCACTTTCTTTCCAGAGTTTAGAGACTTTAGAGTTTTATTGATTTGTATGCCGCCCACTCCCGAAGGACTCCGGGCGGCTTACAATAAAACAAGGGAGAGGGGATAATACACAAACAACATATTAAAATATACAACATTCACAATTTCCGAGGGGCTGGATATTTCGAGAGCCCCCCGGCCTGCTGGAGCAGCCAGGACTTAACAGCTTTGTGGAAGGCCGGGAGGGTAGTAAGGGTCCGGATCTCCACGGGGAGATCGTTCCAGAGGGCTGGAGCTGCAACAGAGAAGGCTCTCTCCCGGGGAGTCGCCAGCCGACATTGGCTGGCAGATGGAATCCGGAGGAGACCTAACTGTGTGATCTAATCGGTCTATGGGAGAGATTGGACTGATAGCTAGGACTTAGTCAATGACTTTAAAAATGCAGGCTTAACAATTCCACAAATTCCTTCAGCATTTTTGCATGTGTTGATTAGCAAACAAAGGTGTAAGATCCTATTGATCTTAGAAATAGGTAGCTATCTGCCACTTGCTTCTGCTATCTGAAGCTCATTACAGAACTATCTAGTCATGTATCATCACATCTCAAGTCAGTAGGTATGTTTTGTTATTGTTATTCATGTTATGTTATGTCACATTATGTTAACCATGTCATTGTTATCCCTACCTCTGCAGCTACCATGGGTGACTTTTAAAACTATTTAAAAGAATCTCCCAAAGTGACTCCAAAACTCTCTACTGCATAAGACTTGGTTGTGATTGTAGCAAAATGGCTAGTCCAGTTAGAAGATTCAGAAGGGTAGCATAGCACATCTCTTGTTATTTTTACGTGAACAGCTGCACTATGTGCAAGATGAAAAATGAGGAATCCTTAATTGCAAAGAGCAACTTAGTCCTAGGGCTGTGTCGTGCTTCAGATCTGATTCCCACAAGGGATACTTGAACTCGCAGGGGCATGCACAAAGCATCTGTTTGCAACTCTAAAGAGCAGCTGGGTTTTTTTTTATGGCTTCCAGAGAAAGGTTATGTGTGAAACACTGTGTGCTCCAAAGCAGCTTTTTAAAATTTAAACTGCTACATATCCCTGATTATGTGCTGTCAAGTCAGTGTCAACTCTTAGTGACAACATACTGTATCCTCCAATTTTTTTCCATGATGATCTGTCCCTAATTGGCCCTTTAGGTCTTCCAATGTACATCTCTCTACTTAATCCCAAAAGGAGAAGTGGGCTATTTGTACATTGGAATAAGATATTTTGGATTACCGTATTTTTGGAGTATAAGACGCACCTTTCCCCCCCCCCAAAAAAGAGGTGAAAATCTGGATGCGCCTCTACTGCAAATGTAGCCCCACCCACCGATCCTTCAGCCTCTGTGCATTGCATTTTCGGGTGGTTCCAGGCGGCAGGGATCCTCACTTCCACTCAGATTTTGATAACGAGCTTTTTATCCATTTAAAACAAACCTATCATCCTATGCACATTTAACTGGAGGGGGTGGGGTTGATTTTTATGGGGATAGAAGAGGGACTTGGCACCGAAGGCTCCACTCCCAAGATGCTCCCATCTTCCTACCTATAACCGTAGGCACTGAAAGCCTGGCCCAATAGAGACACAGCACTTCAGTCCTCCTGGATGCTGTCATCTCATAAACATGCTGCCTTGCGCTTTGCTGCCTCAGTTGGAGCCTGATTCCCGATGTGGCCCTGGGAAGCAGGAGGTCAGGACTCGTTTAGCGAAGGGGGCGCTGCGCAAGAGATATAAGGCAGTTGCCGCTACCTCTGCCGCCTGGAACACCTTAGTTTCAGATCCATCACCTTCTGCATGCCCGGTTAAAGATCCACCACCCTCTTCCCTACATATTCATACAACAGGACAGATTTATCATGGCAGAGGCAGAATGTTTTTTTCTTGTTTTGCTCCTCCAAAATTAAGGTGCGTCTTATACTCTGTGCATCTTATACTCTGAAAAATACAGTAGCTCTCTTCCGCTTTGGTCTGAACATCTGAGGGGCTTTAATCTGTGAAAAGAATAATGTTCCCCTTTATCCCTCTCCCAACCTCCACCCGTTGTGCTGAATGTTCTGAGAGGATAGTGTACTCAGCTTGCGTCGAATGAAAGTATGGTTCTCCATACAATCCAATACTTTGCTCAAATTATATGGAAGAGTGTATTTAGATCTCAGATTACATAGAGGAGTGTATACTTACCTAAATCTAGGTGAGTACAAAAAGTTTAATATAGCCAAGCTATATGCAGTTCAGTTTCAGTTCAGTTCAGTTTATTATATTTATATGCCGCCCTTTTCCCCCAAAGGGGACTCAGGGCGGCTCACAACTCAAACCAAGGAAGAGGGATACAGACAAAAAATTTAAAAAATAAAGCATAATAATGCATAATTTAAAAACACACAACAGTCATACCATTCGAGACGGGGGCAACAGCTCTTTAGCCCCAGGCCTGTCGGAACAGCCAGGTTTTAAGGGCTTTGCGGAAGGCCTGGAGGGTGGTGAGGGTTCGAATCTCCACGGGGAGTTCGTTCCAGAGGGTCAGAGCCGCCACAGAGAAGAGAAGAATAGTGAACAGAGCTAAAGATATAACTCTGTTGCCTACCTAGAGTGAAGCCCTCCAAAAATTCAGATGAATACTTAAAGAATGTTTAAATGAATCACGAAGCATTCCATCGAAATATTTAAGTGCTTATTCTCTACAAGTTATCCAAAGCAGAAGTATGAAAGTGGCACTGCCATTGTTAAAATATTAATTCAGCAACTTTAATAGCTTCTAATATCTCTGGGTTTGTTATTTTGAAAAAAAAAAAACCTAAAACACAATTAACTAAGCAATAATAGAGAAGTTATATATAAAAAAAGACTGCATAGAAGATGCATGTGTCATAATAAAATTATAACTATCTTAGGCTTGGCACACAAAAATAGACCATTTTAACTCCTCAGACAATAGGATAAAATACAAAAAAATACTTGAAACACTTGTACAAAAAAATACTTGAAACATAAAACTGATTAACTATGCATTTGTCCTAGAATCACTGTAACTATACACTTTCCTGGGGAAGTCATCCTAAAAGGTACAACTAGAAATAAAGTAGCTGAGGGCCAGCTACTACAAATCATGATTTCCGGGATCTCAACTTTCCCCCAAAATCAATTATTTCATTCTGATTTTAATTATAAAAACAGAAAAGATGGAACATCACAGTAGCCCATAACAGAAATGTTTGCAGAATAAAGAATTAGAATTGACACAGAGCACAGGTAATCCAGATGAAAATATAATTCGAAAAATACTGGATTGTGCAGAGATGAATAGATTGACATTGAAATTAAAAGATAAAAAAGATAGAATATTATTTAATGTGGAAAGGTTTTATCAATGGTTAGATAAGAGGTAGAAATTAGATGAAGAAACAGCATTGCTATGTGTAAGTAAAATATGAATGTTACTTTATAACTATAAGTATGCTACCATGTTTTCCCGAAAATAAGACAGGGTCTTATTTTCTTTTTACACACAAAATATGGCTTGGGCCTTATTATGAGGGGAGGGTTTATTGTTTTGGGGTTGCCAGGCGGCTGCTCTCTTGCGAGCGGGCTCCCTCATGGGCGAATGGCTGTGTTGCGCTGTCGCAGCAGTGCAACACAGCAGCCATGAAGTGACCACATTCATGAGCAGCCACCCGGCAAACCCCCTTTCCAGCCGGGCACTGACCTAGGGGTATCGCCAAGCCATGTGAGCGCCTGTTCGCCACTGCCCAGCTCCCGCAGCTTTGCGCATTCAAAATGGCAGTGAATGGCGCTCTGCACAGCTGGCGGGAGGTTGAGCGAGCGGCTGTTCTGCTCTTGCGCCTGCCAGCCTCACGATGCCCTGCCCCAGCTCTCTCCACAGAGCTAGGGCTTTTTCTGTGGCTTCCAAACTGAATCTTCTGGCAGTGGCCGCTCTGGGCGCATGGTGTATGATTGTACGCTCTGCCGGCAGCTAGCGCACAACCATAGAGCATACGTCCAAAGCGGCCACTGCTTGAAGACTCAGTTTGGAAGTTGCAGAAAAAGCCATGTGGCGGTGGCTGCAGAGGTGCCCTGGCTCTGCGGAGAGAGCTGGGCCAGGGCATTGTGAGGCTGGCAGGTGCGTGAGCGAAAGCGGAACAGCTGCCTGCACAACCCCCCCTCCAGCCGTGCAGAGCGCCATTCACTGCCATTTCGAAGGCGCTAAGCCACGGGAGCTGGGCAGCAGTGAACAGGTGCTCACACAGCTTGGCGATACCCCTAGGTCAGTGAATGGCACTGTGCCTGGCTGGAAAGGGGGTTTGCCAGGTGGCTGCTCATGAGTGTGGTCGCTTCATGGCTGCTGTGCTGCGCTGCTGCGACAGCGCAACACAGCCATTCGCCCATGAGGCTGTGCCCGGCTCTTTGGGAGCCCGTTTGCAAGAGAGCAGCCACCCAGCAACCCCCTCTGTTCAGCTGGGCACAGAGCCGCTCACCAACCTAGTGGTATCCCAAAGGCGCTAAGTAATGCGATCACCTTTGCCTCCCTCCCAGTTCCCGTGGCTTGCCATCTTTGGGATACCGCTAGGTTGGTGAGTAGCGCTCTGCCTGGACGGAGGTGGGGGGGGTTGTCCAGGGGGCTTATTTGCGGGGGAGGGCTTATATTTTTGCACACCAGAAAATGTGGCATAGCCTTATTATCAGGACATGTTGTAATTTCAGGGGAACATGGTAATAGAATTAATATGATCATAAATAAGCTAATATAATTATAAATATGGTTACAGTTATTATATGTATTATTATTATTATTATATCAGTATATCTGGGGTGTGTGTGTTCCTGCTGTAAAATGAAATGCCTGGACAACGCATTATATTCAAAATACTAATATATAAATTTTTAAAAACTTGACTTCAAAAAAAAAGTACAGGTAATCCTTGATTTATGGCCAGAATTGAGCCCAAAATTTCCATTACTAAGCAAGGCAGTTTCGCCCCCTTTTACGAACTTTTTTGCTGCAGCTAAGCAAATCACTGCATTTCTTAAATGAATCACACGGTCGTTAAGTACTTTTCTTGTCAGAAGCTGGCTGGGAAAGTTACAAATGGTGATATGACCCCGGATCAGTACAATGGTCATAAATACATGCCAGTTGCCAAGTGCCCAAATTGTGATCATGTAGCCATAGGGATGCTGCAACAGTCGTAAGTGTAAAAATGAGTAAAAAAAAAAAGTGCCAGTTTGCCAGTTTTCACACTTTTGAGTTTTGTAGCATTCCCATGGTCATATGATCAAAATTCGGGCACTATATAACTCACTTAGTTCAGTGACAATGGAACTTTCAGTCACTAACTGAATGGTTGTAAGTCGAGGATCACTGTATGTGTATGGAATACTCTTTTGAATGGTTTAAAATATTCAAGTATTGAATGCTTGAAATGCTATTGTTTTATAACAATTACTGCAACGCGCTCTACATGGGGCTACCCTTGAAAAGCGTTCAGAGACTGCAACTAGTCCAGAATGCAGCCGTGCGAGCGATATTGGATGTACCTAGGTACACCCATGTTACACCTATCCTCCACGAGCTGCACTGGCTACCCATTGGTCTCCGGACGCAATTCAAGGTGTTGGTTATTACCTTTAAAGCCCTACATGGCTTAGGACCACACTCTTCCCAGCGGCCAGTAATATCCCACAGGGTTGGCCTCCTTCAGATGCCATCAGCCAGACAATGTCGGCTGGCGGGTCCCCGGAGGAGAGCCTTCTCTGTGGCTGCCCCGACCCTTTGGAACAAACTACCCCCAGAAATCCGGACCTCACCCACTCTCATGGCCTTCAGAAAAGCTGTCAAGACCTGGCTTTTCCGGCAGGCCTGGGGCTGTTGACCTCATTGTTGAGGTCCAGTCCCGACTGAAATGAATGTCGTTTTAACTTGTCTTATTTTATTTTTATTTTATATTATTTCTATTCCCTTCTGCAAGCTGCCCGGAGTCCTTCGGGATTGGGCGGCCTATAAATAAAATTAAACTTACAAACTTACAACACTTACAAATTTATAAGAGTGGATGGGGGGATGTAGCATATTCCAGTTTCACCTTTATTGTTTTTAAATGCCCTGGGTTCGCATAAGGAAGGAGATTGATTCCAGGTGTTTTATTTAGAAATGTGCTCATATGTCCAGAATTGTTTTTTTATATAAATCTTATATAACAGCCATTCCTACCCATTTTGAAAGATGGTTTCACAACATGCTTTCAAAAGTCAAAAGGTAAATTGAGTGTTCTTTAATATTTTACTAACAATTTGAAAGAAGAGGTTGAAGGACTTTTTAAATTTGCAGATGATACAAAACTGAACAGGACAGTGAAAACACTACAAGACAGAAATAAAATTCAAAATGAACATAGGTCCCAAAAATAGATTAAAGCAACAGGATGAAATTTCACCAAGACAAATGCAAAGTTCTTAACTTAGGAACAAAAATCAAATGCAGGATGCCTGCACTACTGTTCCAAGATAGTTTATGAAAAATATCTTGGAACAGTAGTCAACCACAAATCAAATTTGAGTCATTAGTGTGACATTTCTGCTGGATAAGTCAAATGCAATTTTGGCCTGTATCAACAGAAGTATTGTTTTGAAACTGTGTGTAATAATAATTATTATTGTTGCATTCTGCTATAGTTCAGATCACATATCAAACATCTCTAAGAAGGATTCAGAGAAACTTGAGAAGATTTGGTGAAATGCAATGAGGATGATCAGATAATTAGAAAGTAAGTCATATAAGAAGAAATTGAAGATGTTTAGCCTTGAGAAAAGATGATAGAAAGGGAATAAATAATAACTGTGTTGCTGCTGCCATAGTGGGGAAAGATATGGGTATTCGTGTTGTGGGTTTTTAATGTTGTAAGCTGCTCAGAGTCACCTCTGGGTGAGTTTGGTGCCAATATAAATTTGTCAAATAAATAAGATATCACTCTTCCAATATATGAAAGGTTATTGCACAGAAGATAGACAAGATTCCCCCCCCCCACCTCCCTCTTTCAGTGTGTAGAGTATGGGACAATGGGTTTAAGGGACAAATAAAATTCTGATTATTGTTGTTTTTTTGAAAAAAATCATAAAAACAAAACCCATTGGACAATATTCCAATCACTGGGACAGATGGTTCCCTTTTTGGATGTTTTAGGGAAAGGTGGACAGTAATGCTTAATTTATATTTCTACACTGAGCAAAGCATTGGCCTTGATAATCTAAAAGTCTCATTCTAATCTACAATACTATGAAAAGTACACTACCTTCTTTCAGGAGAAACAGCTTTTCAAGAATAGTCACTATCTCAGAACAAAAATTAATCCATAATATTTAGAGTAAAACATAGCAGAAGGCTAATCTAGAGGAGTTGATCTTCAGGAGTTGAGGCTAAAGGGTATTAACTGTTCTTTCCTATAAAACAAATAAGCAGTGAAGGCAATCAGTTGTGAAATGTATAGTTTGTAAGATCTATGCATCCTTACCATTATACTGTGACTGGAATGAATTGCTGACAACGGTCACTTTTTGCAACTATCTTTTTATTTCTTGCATGTAGAAAGACAATTGCAAAGAATGTACAGAAAACAGGCAACTAATGGTTAAAAGAAGCAAGACATGAGTGAAAAGGAGTAAGAAGGATCTTACAGCTGAGTGAATGAAATTAAAAACAAAGGGGTGAAATTATTTGAGAAAAACTGAAGTGAAAAAATACTGAGAAGGTGTCCATCAAGGATTGGAATAGAAATGATAATGACAAATCAAAAAATTAGAATTGAAATAGATATCTAAGTGTTTGTCAAAAGAAAATCATTTATCCTATAAGGATGGACAATTGAAAGACTAAAAGTATAGACGGTGTAATTGTAGAAATGTTAAAATATGGAGGTGTTTTGTTCACAAGGTGGTTGTGCAACTTGTTTAACAAGCATGTGAAGACTATACTTTGCGTGGTGACTGGAAGAATGGTGGTATTATTCTCCTATACAAAGGTAGCAGAACTTAATGCAGAAAACTAAGAGAGAATAGTTTGTCTGGGAAAGACAAACTGGGCAATGAGCCGAGGTGGCGCAGTGGTTAGGGTGCAGTACTGCAGGCCACTTCAGCTGACTGTTATCAGCGGTTCTAATCTCACCGGCTCAAGGTTGACTCAGCCTTCCATCCTTCCGAGGTGAATGAAATGAGGACCCAGATTGTGGGGGCGATATGCTGACTCTGTAAAACCGCTTAGAGAGGGCTGAAAGCCCTATGAAGCGGTATATAAGTCTAACTGCTAACTGCTAAGTGTTGGGTAATGTTTTGACTGCAAGGTTTCGAAAAATGCCAAAAAAGCAAAATTTGCACACTAAGTAGAGTAAGACTTTCTGCTAAGTAGGGAATGTGTAGGCCTGATTTTTGCTATTTAGCAGGTAAATGAGAAATGGATGGATGTGAGAAAGTCAATCTACTATATGATTGTTGATTTAGAGAAAGCATCTGATAAAGTGAATGGCTTCAATGATAATTTTTTGTGTGGGTAAGCATGGAATTGAAGGTTGTGCTGAATATGACAAGAGTGGCATAATAATGGTTGTAAAGCAAGGGTAAGAATAAATGATATTCCTAGTAAATGCTTCAATGTCATTCAGGGTACACAATAAGAATATGGTTTTTTCTTTTCTTTTTATGACCCTGTAATCCAGTGTTGGCGAACCTTTTCGGCACCGAGTGCTGGAACGGGAGTGCACACGTGCCTGCTGGAAACCAGAAGAGCAGCCGCCCGGTGTGCATGTGCGCGCCGAGAAGATGATCTTCCAGTTTCCAGCGTGTGCATGCACAACGATCAGCTGATCTTTGCATGCGCATGCATACCAGAAAACAGAAGATCAAGTGGCCAGTGCACATGTACACAGCGGCTGCTGTTCTGGTTTCCAGCTCTCCTGCACACATGGATTAGCTGGCAGGCGCGCTGGAACCTAAAAGAGCAATGGACAACAGCTTGCGTGCCCAGAGAGATGGCTCTGTGTGCCACTTCTGGTACGTGTGCCATAGGTTTGCCATGTTGGCTGTAATCCCTTTATTTGGGATAGAGTTGGGGCAACTGAATGGAGCTGAGCATTTATTGGCCAAATGCCCCTCCTGACAACTACATGGAGTTTGCAGAGGATATTTGATAAGATATAATATTGTATAAATGTATTTATGGATAAGTACCTTAAAAGCATGTGGTAGCAATAGATATGTTATTTGGGAATTTGAAAACAGTATTTTTGTATTAAAATGATATCGTTCTTTTTATTCAGCCAACTAGTTTTATGAAAATGAGACTTAATTTATAACAGGAAGAACATAAAACTGAATGTAATTGGAATGGGGTATTTGAGAAATATGCATGGTAAAACAAAGAGATAGCATCAAAAATGAATGGCTGTAAATTAATCTAAATTGATTTAAACAATGAGTGGCCAGTACCAAAAAAAAAAGGACGTTGAAGTAGTCTGAACCTAATGGTGAAAATGAATGAGAATCAAATCAGACAGCTAATATATAAAGGGAAATCGAATGAATCAAGAAAAAGAAGACTGAAATTGTGGCTGGATAGTATTGATGAGATCTTCAAAAAAAGAAAGGTAATTAATTTAAGGAACAAAAACAGTGTATGAGAACTATGGAACAATAATGGTTTGCAGAAATAAGAAAAATATGAGTTATTTAGTATGATTTATGGTGCAATTTTTTTAAAAAACCTACAATGGTCACTAAGCATACACCAGGGGTGGATTTCAGGCGGTTCAGGGCGGTCCCCGCGAACCAGTTGGTCGGTGAACCCGGAAGTAACTTCCGGGAACGCCGAAGGGTCCACCCGCCCGCCCGCGTTTCTTACCCGGTTTTGAGGAGTTCTGCGCTTCCACGCTTGCGCAGGACGCATACAGCGCCTGAGCGATCCTCCAGGAGCAGCTGGAGCATCGCACAGATGCTAGTATGCATGCGTGCACTGCGCGCGTGCATGAGGACGCCGCCGGCCCCGTTCCAACCGAACCGGTTGGAACGGGGCGAGAAACCCACCCCTGGCATACACCAAATGAAACAATTAATCGAGACAGTTCAACAGGCCATACAACCTCCTTCCTGACCCTTAGGACCTGAAGTACATGCAATGCTTAACAAAAGGCTATCAGGGTCCGGCTCCTCTTATCTGATCTGATATTTTATGCTTCAATCCTTCTGAGTTACTATAACCTTACACTTTTGCTCTGCTTTGTCTAAAGTTGCTTACCTCAAAAATGAACAAAATGATGGTTATATATTAATGCATATGTAACTATAAGTTAATATGTTTTGGCAACTATTCTTTACAAATGCAACTAATTACTCAAATTGCATTAGGTAATCCAATAACAGGTAAAGGTAAAGGCTCCCCTGCACATAGGTGCTAATCGTTTCTGGTTCTAGGAGCGTTGCTCATTTCTGTTTCAAAGCTGAAGAGCCAGCGCTGTCCGAAGACGTATCCGTGGTCCTGTGGCCGGCATGACTAAACACCAAAGGCACAGGGAGCACTGTTACCTTCCCACCAAAGTGGGCGAGCCGAGGTGGCGCAGTGGTTAGCGTGCAGTACTGGAGGCCACTTCAGCTGACTGTTATCTGCAGTTCAGCAGTTCTAATCTCACCGGCTCAAGGTTGACTCAGCCTTCCATCCTTCCGAGGTGGGTGAAATGAGGACCCAGACTGTGGGGGCGATATGCTGACTCTGTAAACCGCTTAGAGAGGGCTGAAAGCCCTATGAAGTGGTATATAAGTCTAACTGCTACTGCTATTGCTAAGTGGTCCCTATTTTTCTACTTGCATTTTTACATGCTTTTGAACTGCTAGGTTGGCAGAAGCTGAGACAAGTAACGGGAGCTCACTCCATTACGCGGCGCTAGGGATTCGAAACGCTGAACTGCCAACCTTCTGATTGACAAGGTCAACGTCTTAGCCAGTGAGCCACCGCATCCCAAATCCAATTATACAAACCAAATATTTCACACATAACTTCACAATTCATTTTCCATTAAAATTAGGGTAGGCAACTTGCAGCTTTCAAGCACATTTTTGTAGCCTTTTTGTATCACTACTTATATCCCAATAGTGATAAACAGAAGATTTATTTGTCAACAAAGAATGGTGGGAAAGCAAATAAAATGTACTATGTAATCCACAATGTGTACATAACAAGCTTTAAAAAACAAACTGGAAAATTTAGCTCCACCTATGTATAACAACTTTATAGTACAATCCCCACCTACTGTAGCTCTTACCCCTAATAAAAATATTTAAAAGTTAACAGCTCTGGACAGTTAACATTTCTTTTGTACTGTTTTTGCAAGAATATCTCAGTCCATATTAAACCAAATGTTATCACACTACAGCTTAATAGGCAAACACTAGTCATCACTCTTTAAGCAATAAATGTTTGAAGGATAGGCACGCTTCATAGAGTATACAAAATGTAGGATAAAATGTAGGACAAAATGTATTGCAATCCGTTCAACAGTCATTTTCAGCACAATTATAGAGGAACAAGCTCTATTGAATTCAATGGCACATACTTCTAACTTACTTAATCTGTTAATATGTACGAGTTATCCTCAAAAGGAAAGAAGATGAATTTGAGACCCATTCTAAAGCTGTTACGGTATTGGACTTGGATCAATGAGATGCTAGTTCAAATTGATACAACTTGCTGATTTATAGCATTTGGACAGCCACTCTTTCTCAGCCCAACTCATCTTACAGTTGTGATGAGATAAATAGCAAAGACCCATCTACAAATCCTCTTTACAAATAATAAATCTTCTCTTGATTACTTTACTTTCCCTGTTCTGTATCTTCCCCCCTTTACTAATTTGTCACAAATATAGCTGAAATGTTTCATTACTGCCTTATTCATTTCCCAGGGATGTCCGCAACTTTCCTAGCTTGAGATACTGATGAAAGAGATTTCAATCCATGCATTTCCGCTAAGTTATGGAAGACAAAAAGATGCCAACTGGATGAAACAGAGAAAACAGGCAGAGCTCCAAGCAGAAACAATTTAAAGGAGGTAACAGAGATCATGATTACTACACATGATTGATAAACAAATTGCTTATAGATCATCTGGCAGTCTTCTTACAAAGACAAAGAATAGTCTTTAGGGAAATCTTTGTAAAATGAAGAGTAGTTGGTTTTCTTACAAGAAGGCAGAATGGACTAAATGAGGACACAAGTGTGAACAGATGGGCAAGTAAGTTGTACTGACTTAATTGCAAGCCTGTCTTAATCTTTTAAATTCTTCTGTGGAAGGAAGAGAGTGAAAGAGCTCTAGAAAAATGATCTCACGAGACAAGTGTTAAATATTAAACAACTAAGGAACAAGGACCCCTCAATTCCTTTTTGACAGACATCTGGGCTAACCACCCTTTCTCAGATAATGAATAGAACTGAGCCTATCCCAGCGGGCTATGTGAAAAAGCTGCTCTTTAGAGGTGTCTGTATACCTGAATACAATGAAGAAGGCAATAGGAAGAAATTATATATTTGCTTTCTTAAGGAAAAGGCTCGAACCTCTGAGAAAAACAGGTAAGTCTTTTGTCACAATTGCACCCCCATTCAAGGATAGGCTTGTGAACGGCTATTTACTGAATGGAGTTTCTGTTTGCAAAGAAGTTGATAATCACAGTTAAAAACAGAGGCAGAATACAGAGTCCGCCAGCAGCAGCAACTTTATTCACTGCCATGTTGCAGCTCAGCTAACAGAGAAACTTGTTGCAACTAAATTGTTACCTCTGGATTTCACTAAAACAAATCCCCAATCAAGCACAGATATCCTGAACAAAGCAACTCTTAAGGATCAAAAATTGGAAGCACACCCTAAGTCGCTTCGGGGCTTAACAAAACTGAAATCCTAGAATCTGGTTTCAATCCCTCTGCAGGCACCAGGCACGCACAAAAGGACAGAACACATGCACACACACACACACACACTAACATACAGAGTCCTTGAGACTAAACAAAGACCAGGCAGGCGAGAGAAGGACACCAGAGAACTAACTACCGTAATCCAAATCCAACTTTCCCTGGAGAAAATCATAAACAGCTTGCAACCTTCCTTTCGGGGAAAAAAATGTAGATAATTGCAACACGTTTCCTCTCCAGCTTCGCTTAAACGTTCAGGAAATGCACTCTTAAATTGTCCCTTCAGATCTCACCTGCTCTTCCAACATCCACACTACCCACCTCTTCCCTACCAACCCAGTATACTCAGCCCCCGTCCCTCCTCTTTCGCCCCCAATTCTTTATTCCCATTCTCTCTCCCTGATCCCATCTTGCATTCCTGAAGCCCCCTCTTCAGCCCTGCAAAGGTTTGCATGCCACTCCATCTCTTGCTTCCTGTCCGCAACCGGTTTAATTGTCGTCCATGCATCACAGACCCCCCCCTTCCTTTCCGTCTTCTCCAAAGTCGACCCCCCCCGTTATTCCGAAAGTCCCTGCCTAAATCACTGCAGCTTTCTGCTTCCTTTGCTAGCGCTGCCTCTTAGCAAGACCTTTAACCCAGAAGGCTCCGAGACATCGTCCCTGCTCCTCCTCCCCTCCAGCTTTCTGGCGCCAAATCTTCGTTCTGCGACCTCTGGGTTTCCTGAAACCCCCCCCAGTCCCCACTCCAAAGCCCCCCTGTGCCCATCGCCGTACATCTCTCCCCGTCCCCACCTCTCCCCCAGCCCCTCTTTTGGCCACCAGCAGGCAGCCCAGCAATCGGAGCCACCTGAAGGAAGGGAGCGCAGAAAAAGCAGGGTAAGGGTCCCCGCGAGACCATCCGCACCCCAAAAGCCCCACTCGGGACGGCGCCTCTCCGCACCTTTCTCGTTCCAGGCAATCCTCGCCTCCGTCCAGATGCGCCTCTCGACCCCAGCAAGCGGGTGGGGGGAAAAAGCGGGACCGCTCCTGGGGCTGCCCAACTCCAGCCAAGCGCTCTCGCTCTCAGGTTGGAATCCGTCCGGCTTTTTCCTCCGAAAAGCCGCCTGTTCCCGAGGAACTCAGCCTGCAGCAAGGGCGACCACGCCCCTCCCCGCCTCGCGGGAGCAGGGGGGGCGTGGTAATGACCTCGCGGTAGGGAGTCGGCCGGTTCGGGGGCGGGGCCGCGCCGCCGCCGCCCACTTAGCTCCACACCTCCGCTGCGGCAGGCGAGGCCCGCGCAAAGGGGAGGCGAGCGACCCCCAGCGGCGGCCTGAAGCAGCCGCTGCCGTTCAAGCGCGCGAAAGTTTTAATGCGGGACGGCGGGGGGAGAGATGCGAGGGACGTCCGGGTGGACGGGCGAATGGCTTAGCTCTGAAGAAGTTTCCGTGCCCTTTCGGAACAGAACAGAACAGAATAGAATAGAATAGAATTCTTTATTGGCCAAGTGTGATTGGACACCCAAGGAATTTGCCCTTGGTGCATGTGCTCTCAGTGTGCATAAAATAAAAGGAAATGCAGCCTTGCAAGGCGACTTTCCTGGGGATCATGAGTGAGGAGGTCCATCATTCGTGTAAGGCAGTGTTTCTCAACCTTGGCAACTTGAAGATGTCCGGACTTCAACTCCCAGAATTCCCCAGCCAGCGAATGCTGGCTGGGGAATTCTGGGAGTTGAAGTCCGGACATCTTCAAGTTGCCAAAGTTGAGAAACACTGGTGTAAGGCTTCCTCCGAAAGGCTGCCTACTCAATTCATTGGGGCTTCATAAGTAGATGAATGGAATAAGAATATCCATTTTATGGCTTTGGGACCTCTTTTCAATTTTTTTTCATTGCCCGTTTTGAATAAGTAGGGTTTTTTTTTCTGACTGTTTTATTTAAGATGGTTCTTCTTCTCAAATTGTTTTAGATTCCATTGGAAGGAAGACTGGCATTTCTGTAGTGTTTTATTGAAATAACTGCATAGAAGTGAAAAATAACATGTCTGTTTTGTATGTCCCTTACATATAGTCCCTGCAATTTTCTCAGCAAGTTTTTTTTTTTGCAAGTGGTTTTGCCATTGCTAGGTTACTTGGGCTGAGAGAGAGTGGCTGGGCCAAGGCCTGCTGGTTTTAGGATGGAGTAAAACTCACTTGACTCCCAGACCAGTTTCTAACCTGCTGCCTTAACTATAGCAGTTAGACTTATATACCGCTTCATAGGGCTTTCAGCCCTCTCTAAGCAGTTTACAGAGTCAGCATATCGCCCCCACATTCTGGGTCCTCATTTCACCCACCTTGGAAGGATGGAAGGCTGAGTCAACCTTGAGCCGGTGAGATTTGAACCGCTGAACTGCAGATAGCAGTCAGCTGAAGTGGCCTGCAGTACTGCACCCTAACCACTGCGCCACTGCGGCTCTCTACTACTATACCAAATTGACATTCTCAAAGAACTCTACTTATATTGTGATTAAACAGTAAGAGAATTATACTAACATTTTAATTTTTGTATATAGTGTGCTGTGGGAATTTAAGAAGAGTGATGATGGTGGATCAGAGCAATAGTTTGCATTCTGTTTTCCAATCCGATGTTTATGGCATTATGAATTATATTACATTATGTAACATTGGAACATAATAAAGAAATAAGGCTTCCAATAAGAAATTAGTAATAGCAATAGCTCTTAGGCTTATATAACACTTCACAGTGTTTTACAACCCTCTCTAAATTGTTTTACAGAGTCAGCATACTTGCCCCCAACAATCCAGATCCTCATTTTATCCACCTCGGAAGGATGGAAGGCTGAATCAACTTTGAGCCTGCCAAATTGCAGGCAGCTGGCAGAAGTAGCTGCAGTACCGCATTCTAACCACTGCGCCACCGTGGCTCATACAACAGGACCCACCCATGCCTTTTCTAACATGCTATTTCTAAAAATAATACAGAACTGTCTGCATGCTTTGCATGTGATGACTTGGTAGTGATTTGGTCATATAGAAAAGGTATCAATGAAGAAGTGTTGTTATAAGCAATCATGATCCATTCTAATTTCCCTGCATATAGGAATGAGACCTTGTACTGGCTGAAGACATAATCTAAGCCTTGGGAGGGGGGAATTCTGGAAACTACCAAAGTACACTAACTTGATTTTACCTATGCTAAAATATTGGCCTGCATCAGGGAGACTTCATAGGGTTTTTGGCAGTTTTCAACTGCTTCTACCCTATAGATTAAGCCATCCAATTAAACCAACCAATGTTGCTTAGTCAAGAAAACACAGGAAGGCAAATTGTAGCAAAACATGATGTTGAAATCCAAGATTTTAATTACAAATCCCTTTTTATTTTAATATCTCTTGTTACAGCAGTTCTATTAAAATAAATTTAGATTGCAAGATTTTCTATCGTTATTTTTAAATAAGATTTTTTACAATATAAAAGCAAATCTTCTAGCTGTAGTGATTCATGATAGACAGGGATCTAGAGGTATTATAATATATATGTAATTTTACTAGAAGCAACTTAAAAATAGCAAGTCTTTAAAGCTTGGAAACTAATTTATTTAAGAAGTGTCAATTTTAAAACTGACCAATGGGCCAATTCTGTGTTCTGTTTCTGATTTCCCATAGGTCATTCAAATATTTCAAGAAATCTATAAGAAATACATTCCGGCCATAGTTCTCCCAAATTATTGTTATCAGAAAGTGATATCTAAATAAGTCATGGATGGATATTCAAGAAATGAAATCCTTTTGGACTGTGTTGGGAAATATCCTGTCTACACTTTGCAAAATTCTCAAGACTGAATACAAAAAAAAAATCTAGACAAATTATTTGACTTGAACAAGTGACTTAAAATCAAGATTTCAAAGTTGTGCATGAGTCTTTTCCATTTGAAATACAAAACACAAATGACCTTTTTAATGTTACCCTTTGCAAAATATGCAACAGTAAGCTGGTGTTCTATAATCTACCACTGAATATAATTAACATTTTTTTTTGGATGTGATTCCAGGTCAGTCTAAATTAGTTCTATAACTTTCTTAGCAATATTTCACAAGTGGTTTGTCCTTGTCTGCTTCTTAGGGCTGAAAGAGAGTGTCTGGCCCAAGGCAGTGGTGGGTTTCAAAAATTGTTCGAACCTACTCTGTGGGTGTGGCCTCCTTTGTGGGAGTGGCTTGCCGCCCATGTGACCGGATAGGAGTGGCTTGCCACCCATGTGACCGGATATAAGATGCTGACAACACTTGTCAGAACCACCTTAAATTACCTCACATACAGCACTGGCATGCATAAGAATATGATGTAAACTTGTTTTGTAAAAGGCATCTTTGGTTTGCGATAAAACAACTTCAACACACGCAATGTGTGTTGTGCACCACAAACGCTGTAATCATCCTTACCTTTCACAGAGGCACTGAGTTTTATAAATATGAACATGATAGTGTAGAATAATCATATCCAAGGACCAGTGGTGGGTTTCAAAAATTTTTGGAATCTCCTTCTGTAGGTGTGGCCTGCTTTCCGGGTCCACTGGTGGAACCTCTTCTAACCGGTTCAGTAGATTTGACGAACCGGTTCTACCGAATAGGTGCGAACTGGTAGGAACCCACCTCTGGCCCAAGGTCACCTAGCTGGCTTTGTGCCTAAAGTAGGCTAGAACTCAGTCTCCTGATTCGCAACTTGGTGCCTTAACCACTACTCCAAACTGTGTCATACAATAATTAATAATGATAATCTATTAAACTTTACCTTTGTGCTAAATCTGATAGACTGACAACTTAATCTTAGAAAGTTTTTCTTTACTTGGAAGCAGGTCCTATTAGCTTTAATTTAATATGCGCTAGTCCCTCGTATCTTGACTAGAGAGTAAACTTCCTAGGGTTCAGTCACATTTCCTTATAAATCAGGATCTATTTAGGCTGCATATGTGTTACGTGTTTTAGGCTTAAGAGGATCCACCCTGATGGATTAGTTTATGACTCTTCAATTTAATTAGAGCACTAATCACCAGCTCTTTAAAATGCTGATTTCTGCTGTAAAACCCTTGATGACTTGGCACCTAGGTATCTATAGGATAGTCTGTTCCAATCTGCACTGGCCTGCCCTATTAGATCATTTAGAGAAAATATTCCTGATGCCCCATCATCAGGAAATAAAAGAGCGAAAGCAATGAAGCCCTGGTTTTTTTGGTGGCAAGACCAGTCCTATGGAAGTACCTCAAATTGATACACTCCTTGGTGCTTTCAGGAAGCAGTTGAACATGGAGTTTCATGAAAGCTTTTTAAATCTGTTCAGTGCAGCTTTTATTTTTGTTTGTTATTTCATTGTGAAGCTTTAGTTTAAGTTTTTAACCTTAGCATGGAAGTAACCACTTAGAGCTGAGTTGAGTGTGGTGGGATACAAATGTAGTAAAATATGTAAAAATTAACATGCCAATTCTAGTTCTGTCATGTTCAACCTGAAGAGCCTTTCCAACAAGGTTTGAAAAAGATTCGTGCATTCAGATTGCACAAGGAAAGCCTTTTTGAAAATTCAGAATTGTGTTTCTTTTAAAAACATTTTCTCTTCTGGAAGCAACTTTAGAGGCAAAGAGTATAAATTTGTGTTTAAAAAAACATTTAAACTTGGCTCTATTTTCACAAGACGAAAACCTTAACCAGAGCTGCTGTTGGAGAAGGTAGATGAAGGCTGCCATATTATGCAATGGAGAGAAAGTGAACTTGATTCTGAATAAAAATGTACTTTATTGTGCTGTAGGGAAAATAAAAAGCTGTATACACAAAATTTTAATTGTTTTCACTTTTTTGTATGTTGCACTGATTGTAGTATAATTTGTTTGTTTGTTTTTATTTTGTGCATTGCCCAGTATCATATGACTGAGGCAAATTATTGTAAATAAACTGTTACTAGAAACTAACATGGCTTTGTCAAAAATAAATCATGCCAGACAAACCTTATTGCATTCTTTGGCAAGTAACTACATTAGTGGACCAGCGAAATGCTGTATAGATAGTAATCATTTGACAAAGAATATCACAACCTACTTCTTGGTAAGACAGAAAAATGCAAAATAGACAGCATCACTACCAGATGAATTTGTAACTAGTTGACCAACCACAATCAACATGTAGATGGAGCTATATCTACATAGAGAGAAGCATGGAGTGGGGAATCCCAAGGTTCTCTCTTAGGCCCAGTAATCTTCAACATCTTCATAAATGACTTAGAGGAGAGGATAGAAGAGGAAATAATCAAATTTGTAGACAACACCAAGGTGGAGGGAATAGCCAACATGTCATAAGACAGCTCAAGATCCAGAAGGATCTTGACAAACATGAACATTTAAATATAAACCCAGCCGTATGCTGCAGCTGCCAAAAAAGCCAGCTATGCTGTATCAACAGAAGGATTCACTGGAGAAGAGCCTAATCAAGATCATGTAACATGTTACTACAGCTTTATATGCTTTGGTAAGGTCATACTTGGAATTCTGCATCCAGTTTTGGTCACCATGATAGAAAAAAGATGTTGAGACTTTAGAAAGAGTGCAAAGAAGAGCAACAAAGATTATTACAGGGCTAAAGACTAAAACATGAATGGTTGCAGGAACAAAGAGAAAGACTGGGGTGATTGTAGTTTTCTAATATTTGGAGGGATGTCATGGAGAAGAGGGGATCAATCTATTCTTCAAAGCACCTGAGGACAAGACTCCTACGAGTCTCTTGGACTGCAAGGGGATCAAACTGGTCAGTCCTAGAGGAGATCAACCCTGACTGCTCTTTAGGAGGTCAGATCCTGAAGATGAAATTAAAATGCTTTGGCCACCTAATGAGAAGGAAGGACTCACTGGAGAAGAGCCTAATGCTGGGAAAGATTGAGGGCAAATAGTCAGCATGAACTTAAATGGACTCCGGGGTGGTGGTGGTGGTAGAGGACAGGAAGGCTTGGAGGAATGTTGTCCATGGGGTCGCGATGCGTCGGACAAGACTTCGCAACTAATAAAAACAATATATACACACAAACAATTGTGTTACTTTTTTAAAAAAATAGACTGTTGCTAAGTGACTCTACATAACTAGTCCAAGTCATGCAAACATAGCCATTGACAGTTGAAATTGACAAGTGGAACTATCCTTTGATTTATCCCCCAACTGAATATAGTTGCTAGTATTTTTAGTTTTTCTAGAATTCTCTGTGTTTTTCTCCTTGCATTTTAGTCTGTTAGCTTTTACTGCCTTAAATATAAATAAACAAATTCTATCTGGAGAAAGATGTGGCTTGATTTCTATCTTGTGGATTTTTTCCATTAATTTTTGGGCCATAAGTGTTGTCCTTGAAGACGAAAACAGAAAATGTGTTTCTATCCCCTTCTCAAAATAATGTCAAAATAAGGAGCAGCTTCAATAAAAAGTCTGGAGTGGATGTTGAATGTAACTTCTTATTTATAATATTGGAATCCTTCCAAAACCACCAGAAGATTATGTATGCCACAAACACAACTTTGCATTTGCTTAAGAAGCAATTATTTGCCTAATTTAGGTCCCAAGTACTTTAGAATAATTTCACCCTTCCCAGTTTGTCCACATCCTGATAAATCTGTTTTTATATTCCAGCTGTGATAGAAATATGTTTTTTTTTCTTCTAGCATTCGCCTGCAAGTCGAAGGTTCACTTTTTTCAAATCAACCTGTTTGTAACTGGAATTGATAAGCTAGCTTGTCACCTGAACCTGATGTTGTGGGCTGAGAGATAGACTGCCCAAAATCACCTGAACGGCTTTGATGCCAAAGATGAGACTAGAACTCACAGTCCCCTGGTTTCTAACTTGATACCTGTCATAATCTGACTCTTTATGACAGATAGAATAGAGACATAAAGGGTGTTTCAGCTCATACCAAAATATCAGAATTACTGTCCTATTTAGGAAGGTACTGTAAAATATTATGGACATTTTTATGTATTGCACCTGTTTTTTCATATATTCCCTTTTATCTGTGTAATTTTCATTTTTTTAATAATACCTTGTATTGGTTTAAATGCCTCACTCACCATGAGTGGTGCAAAAGCACCCAGAAAAACAGGATAGAAGTAACATAGGTTATTTATTAATTTTTTTAAAAAATTGCACCTATCTTCCTTATAAGGCAACTCTGGGCAGTATTATTTTTTATTTTCAACACGGCTCATTTAATTCCTTTTGAATCCTTTTCTCTGGAAAGGAAATGCTGCTCCTTCGTCTTGCCATTAGTCAAAACCTGAAAGTGATAAATATTCAGATGTCTGTTGGGTGAGTCAAATGTGTAACTCCCCACAGTTGCAGAAATTCTGGGAAGGTAGAAAGGTAAAGTGATTATTTCCTTTTTATAACCTGCCAAAACAGCATGAGTTGAGCAAACAGTTAGCAAGTAGACTGACAAATTATTTTCTGTCCAATTCATGCTGGTGATGAAATGAAAAGTTTCTCAGCTACACCCATAACTAACAGACATGAAACAGTTGCTTGATTGTGTCCGATTATCTGAAACAGACTGATTACTATAAAACTGGGGGGGGGGAGGAATTACAATTTTGCATCAATGCACAGGATTGATTTTGCATTACATGAAAGCATACCATAATTTAATCATCAGTGTCATCAGGGTGAATTGGAATCATACAGTAAAGCAGTGTTTCTCAAGCTTGACAATTTGAAGATGTGTGAGCTGTCTGGGGAATTCTGAGAGTTGAACTCCACACATCTTCAAACTGAGAAGGTTGTGAAACACTTGCAAAGAGTATAGATTTAATCCTGGATTTCCTCACTCATTACCATATCCCTTAATCACTTGCTCCCATTTTTTCCCATTCCAAAAAGCTTCCTTTTTTGGTCTGTGTTGGAATTACATGTCAGAGACTTCAGTGACAAAGCTTTTTAATATTAACTAACCTGCATTTATTTGATTTCCCACAGTCATAACAACTTGTTTTCTTTTTTTGACAGTTCAATAAAATAAGAGATTAAAGGCACATAGATTTGGTTTTATAATATAAAACCACGGGAATTTCTTGACCCATATCAAACATAGCAGCACCCCAATGAGTCTCTATTTTAAAAGATACATAAAAGTTATAGAAGCAGGATGAGTGTGCAAATTCACATAGGTCTTTAAATGGACATAGAAATACAGGACTTAAAAATGATGAGTAAACACTGAGCTACAGCTGGAGCCACCTGCTTTCTTAACTATTCTTTATACTAACTGACTGACTTATTATTATAATCCACATTAGTTTTAACATCAAGCTACCAGTTTAATAACACCTATATCCAGGTTTTCTATCTTCCTTATTAGCCAAATTCAAAATATGTATCCAACTGGTATTAGGAAAGCAGCTACTGTCTATATAAGGGTCAAGCACACACTGCTATGGAGCCATTCCATTATCTATTCTCCTGATAAGCCATTCAGATATTTTTTTAAAAATCAGCGCTGATGTTTTGAACTAGATTGATAAGGGACTAATAACCAGTGCAATTGGTACCTCAAAATCTTATTGACCAGTTACTGTTAATAAGTGAATAATCATGCAAACAAAGCATCCATCATTAGTTTGTGTTTTCTTCTAATGCAGTGGTATACAATGTGATTAGTTGAGAAATGACTATAAAATTTATTTCCACTGCAGTTTTAAGATTAAACTAACCCACAATAGAGGGTTACACAATGTTCTCTATCAGAAAAATGATGCTTCATCTTCTTCTCCTTTAGACTTAGACTAACTTTATTGTCACTTTGAATATACACTAAACGGCATACATCAAAACGAAATCTTGTTGCGTACAGCTCTCAAAGGATCATCACCTGCACTATACACTATATAAATATGACGAAAGAAAGAAAGAAAGAAAGAAAGAAAGAAAGAAAGAAAGAAAGAAAGAAAGAAAGAAAGAAAGAAAGAAAGACCAAATTATGCATATACCCACATAGAGATTGTGGGCATAGAAAATTTAAAGAATGTTTTACATACTACAAATATTATTTGGTCCTGTAAAGTTCTTTGCTTTGTTGATCCAAGAGAGTTTGCATTTTGAATTTTATAGTGAAACACATTCAAAAGACCAAGGGTTATTAGAAGATTAAATGGTTGGGGAAATAGAATAATCTTTCTTAGTGAATGAATAACTTCACAACAATACCTTCCTTTGCTCCCACAAGGCATTTTTAATTCATGGTAGGTCAATCGCCTTACCATTATTATTCTTCCTGACATTGTTGATATATTTGCCAATATCAGAAATTTAGTGGTTACATAAAGCCTTTTAGAAATTTCTATTTTTCTACCAAATTAGTTCTGAACTTTCAATTCAAATAGATTGCTCTAAAAATTGCCCAGTGGTCGTTGAAAAGCTATTAAACCATTTGGAATTATTTGAAAAGGTCTTTTACCTGAGTTATCAGAATCCAATGATATTTTTAATGAACTTTACAAAAGATAGTCAGATTGATTCTGGGATCCCCAAGCCTTTAGCTTTTTACAGTGGTCCGTTTTGGTTATAATTCTGCAGAATGTCCCAGCTGAACTACATAGCTTGTTTTCCACAGCATACTGTTTAATGACAACCTAATACTATTATATACACTACATGGAGCAGTACAGAGCAGTTACAGTGCAAGCTTTTAGGTGCTGTAAATCATGTCCAAGCTTCCTGTCACACATGATTAACTCCCTGAGTCTAATCTTTAAAATGATCTAAGAATATTTGCATTGTGCTACGCTAGCAAGTTCAGTGTTGTTTGGTTGTCAACAGCATGAGAGAATAGCTTTGTTTTCAGGTTTCACTGGACAAGAACTTACAGGATATACTCATCACATTTAGCTCACTGTTGAATGGCAGGGTGCTTTCCTGAAATGACTTGGATTCTTCTTTCTTGTACAAAAGAAACCATGCATGATGATCCCCTGAAGCTAAGAAAAGGTACTAGTTATCTCAGTGGTGGGATTCAAATTTTTTACTACCAGTTCTGTGTGCGTGGCTTGGTGGGTGTGGCAGGGGAAGGATACTGTAAAATCTCCATTCCCTCCCCACTCCAGTTGAAGGGTACTGCAAAAATCCCCATTCCCTCCCGATCAGCTGGGACTCGGGAGGCAGAGAATAGATGGGGGCAGAGCCAGTCAGAGGTGGTATTTACCAATTCTCTGAACTGCTCAAAATTTCCACTACTGGTTCTCCAGAACTGGTCAGAACCTGCTGAATACCTCCTCATAGTTACCTGTCATTCACAGCAATGTCTTTTCATTAAAAAATTCTTAATGGGAAAATGCTGTAATAACTAAACAGAAAAGGAACAAGGTATTTTATATAGGAAAGGCATCTCCTGCTTCTTTTCTCATCTAACTTTATTTACAATATCTATATTCTGGTTTTCATTCCCCCACCCAGCTTCTATTCTACCACCACCCCAAAACAATCCTCTGAGAAAGATTCAGCTTTTATGCTGAAGGATGAACTTGATGTTGGGCCTCCCTAGTTGGAGTCGGCACTTAACCATCTACCTGCACCTGTATGTTGTATGTAATTTAAAAATTAATAACAATAGCAAGAGAGTTGAATTGCGTAGACTGAGATCTGCTTGAAATACATGACATGGATTTTATATGTTCCATTACATTGTCTCAAGCAAAGAGGCTTTAGCTATGCACTGTGGAATATGGAGCAAAAGTCCTTCCCTCTTTAGTGAGGCTCCGATTACTATTACTTTGCCTTCTATTATCAATCCACTTGTGGCGCAGTGGTTAGAGTGCAGTACTGCAGGCTACTTCAGCTGACTGCTAGCTGCAGTTCGGCAGTTCAAATCTCACCGGCTCAAGGTTGACTCAGCCTTCCATCCTTCCGAGGTGGGTGAAATGAGGACCCAGACTGTGGGGGCAATATGCTGACTCTGTAAACCGCTTAGAGAGGGCTAAAAGCCCTATGAAGCAGTATATAAGTCTAACTGCTATGTACCAAAACCTAAAGCAGTACTGCAGGAAAATTGTTTGTACAATTTAACATCAAAGCAGCTCCATTCTAGCAGAGTGCATTAATTCTTGGAAGCCTGCCCAGGGCAAAATGTTAAAGAAAAAAAGTGTCTAAAAATTTCAATGTGTGGTTTATCAATTTTTTTTTATCACATACATGACAGGTCCTCTAGGGAGAACTGGGAGAGACCCACTCCTGTCCTCTGAGTGGCTGCCCATAGCCACATCTTCTGGAACAAAATTAAGATTAGTAAATGGCAAGTCTCAACCACAGCTAGAATATCTTCAGGAAATGTGTTCTTTAACCTATATATTAAAGAATAGGATTTTTTAAAAAAGTTTTAGACAGATACAAAGAAAAGTTCCATTATATACTGGCATACATTTCCCACAAGTATCAAAGTGGATTTTCTAAAAATAGGACCTATGTTAGCATCCATTATAGGGGTGGGAATCTACTTTTAAAATAGATTTTTTTAAAAATGTAGCGCAGTGAAGAAAAGTGCTGGTCCAGTCAGCCACAGCCACTGTCATTGCATTAATCCACCTGCCCCTCCTACATTACACAGCACTTATGTCATTCAAACCACACTCTATTTGAGAAGTGTTTTTCTGCCCTGGATCAAGCTTGCCAAATTGTGCTTGTTCTTTCTTGCATTTGCAACGCTTATAATGTTTGCTAATATCACTTCAAAGAAAGCCCCTGTTCTGATTTTATCTAGAATGCATGACATCAAATTACATGTTTGTTTTTTAATAAAACTTTCAAGTTCATTGGGAGAAGTCCATTTTTGTAGTTGCTATTCAAGAAAACATTGCACTATGAACTCCGTGTCTATTAGCAGAATGCCTTTAATCCAAAGGAGAATGGGAATCTGGAAGAAAAAAGTGAAGCAAAAACATTCTTAATGAACATACAAAGGTGGAAAGCATTGTTTCTATATATGGTCAAGTGGTTGCTTACCACTGTGTGTATCTGAACAAGATGCAGCAAAATCACCATGTTAACAAGCACCATTTGTTTGATATTACAACTTTGAAAAAATTTGGATAGTAATCAATCTAAGCTTTCTTGGGGCAGCTTAATATGCAGATTTTATATGTGGCATATAAATTTAAGAATGCACCTGTTAGAACAAGCAGAATCCCAAATTTAAATCTAATAGCATTCACAGGATTGTTACATTCACAACATTTCAGGTTGTAATGGCTCTATAATATAAATTAATCTAGGATTACCAAAACTGACTGCATAATTCTAGATGGCACTAGATGGCAGCAGGAAGTTATAAATGTCTTTGTAGTCTTGCTGCCATCTAGTGGGTGTCTGCTACATATGCTGAAAAAAACTTTGTTTAGTCCAAAATACTCGAATTGCTTATTAGGTCAGAAACTATTTGTTCCTAGTTTGCTTTGACCCTTCAACTTGATATTGTACTGAACAGGGATGAATCCATGCAGACATTCAATAGATGTCATTTCATAAGTCACCTAATTACCTCCTCACGACCCATTAGATCGCATAGATTGGGCCTCCTCCGAGTTCCATCTGCCAGTCAGTGTCGACTGGCAACTACGCGGAGGAGAGCCTTTTCAGTAGCAGCTCCGACCCTTTGGAACGATCTCCCCGTGGAGATTCGTACCCTCACCACCCTCCAGACCTTCCGCACAGCCCTCAAGACCTGGCTATCCCGTCAGGCCTGGGGTTAAAGATTATATTCCATCCCCGCCCGAATGTTGAATGAATGTTGCTTTACTCTTTTAATTATGTATTGTCCTATATGTTTTTGTATGTTTCCCCTTCCTATATAAGTTGTAAGCCGCCCTGAGTCCCCTCAGGGAAAAGGGCGGCCTATAAATAAACTTAACCTAACCTAACCTAACCTAACAGAGGTACTGGTGTATCTATGCTTGACTGATCTCTACACAACATAGTTTTATTATTTGTTTATAAGATTTTTATCCCACATTTATTAATTAATAAAGTAAAATTTTGTTAATTCAGGTTAACTCAGGGTTGACTCAGCCTTCCATCCTTCCGAGGTGGGTAAAATGAGGACCCAGATTGTTGGGGGCAATATGCTGACTCTCTGTAAACTGCTTAGAGAGGCCTGATAGGCCTATGAAGCGGTATATAAGTCTACTGCTATTGCTATTGCTATAACAAACATGCATAATACTCTTTCCTTCTATTTTCTCCGCAACAACAATTCTGTGAGATGAACTGGACTGAGAGACAGTGACTACAAAGTCACAAAATTCCAGAGGGACAAGGTAATGCAGTTATTTGTTCAAGAGTCATTCTGTTTCCTCCTTTAAAATTTAAGAGAATCTAAAGTACATACTGCTAATGTAAACAAATCTCAGTTGCTTTAACTGGCAGCTTCCTTTTCAGGTCAAAAGGATCCCAAAAGTTAAATTTAACTTTTGTTCTGGTGAAGGATGAGGCACTGGCCGCCTCCTGCCGATTACCTCCCATAGACCGATTAGATCTCACAGGTTAGGTCTCCTCCGGATCCCATCTTCCAGCCAATGTCGGCTGGCGACTCCCCGGGGGAGAGCCTTCTCTGTTGCAGCTCCAGCCCTTTGGAACGACCTCCCCGTGGAGATCCGGACCCTTACTACCCCTCCCGGCCTTCCGCAAAGCCACCAAGTCCTGGCTGCTCCAGCAGGCCAGGAGGCTTGTGAAATATCCAGCCCCACGGAAATTGTGAATGTTGTGTTTTTTAAAGTGTTGTTTTGTTTATTTATCCCCTTCCCTTGTTTATTGTAAGCCGCCCGGAGTCCTTCGGGAATGGGCTGCATACAAGACCAATAAACTAAACTAAACTAAACTAAACTAAACTAAACTAAACTAAACTAAACTAAACTGGGA
The DNA here is from genome assembly GCF_051295495.1 of Thamnophis sirtalis. Taxonomy (NCBI): domain Eukaryota; kingdom Metazoa; phylum Chordata; class Lepidosauria; order Squamata; family Natricidae; genus Thamnophis; species Thamnophis sirtalis. The sequence goes on from NW_028261381.1 coordinate 13,108,599, forward strand.
GATATCTATTAATCTTCATAGGCGAGTGTAGTTTAATCTTTTTTTTTCAAACCTGTAGAAGAGGAATTGGCAAGCAATGTAACATTCAGAAACATATTTGATTTTTCTTTCCTCTAAAACTCATATGAATCACAACTGAGTGACACATAGCAGGCTGAGGCATGTGGTTCCGAATATGATACCATCTGGCATAGATGATAGATACATCATAGATATGCTTTTGTATAATACTATTATTTTAGAGCACTAAATTTAGTAGCATTAAAATTTCCATTAACAAATGAGAGAATGTATCCCAAATCCTGCTGCTTTACCAATTCCCTCCCCCCAAAAAAGATATAATAAAAAACAATAAATACAACAGAGTGGCAATTACAATTGTTAAAACTGCAAATTAAACCCAATATTATGACCAATTGCTACTCAGAATTCCAAGTGCCAGGGCATACTGTATATGAAGAAAGTAAGCCCAGTCCTTAGAGAAGGGACAAATAGGGGGAAGGACATTTTTTAAACCTGGTATCCTCCAGAATTCCTTTTTTTAAATAAAATTTTATTGAAAAAATTTTAACAAGATAAAACAATACAAATATTTAAAAAGAAAACAAGGAAAATAGTGTATAAGTAATCCCAAAGATGCTTTTTTTTTTCAGGAGGCAATTGGACTTTCTTGTTTTTCTTTGAAGACATTTTGCTTCTCATCCAAGAAGCTTCTTCAGTTCTGACTGGAGTGTGGGGAAATGGAAGAATTTATACTCCTTGCAGACAGCTGGTCATTTGTATCCTTTTAGAGCAGGCGGGTCAAACTCAAGTTGTCATGGTGTGACGTATCGGGACTTTTTTCCCCTTCGCTAAACTGGGCATGGGCCTGGCCAGTGTGTGATGCATCTGGCCCATAGGCGAGTTTGACAGCCCTGTTTTAGAGGGTTGTTTATTTATTTATTTATTTATTTATTTATTTATTTATTTATTTATTTTATTTATTTGTCTTGTATGCCGCCCACTCCCGAAGGACTCCGGGCGGCTCACAATAGACAAGGGAAAGGGGGATAAATAGACAAAGACAACACTTTAAAAAAGAACGCAACATTCACAGTTTCCGTGGGGCTGGATGTTTCACAAGCCCCCCGGCCTGCTGGAGCAGCCAGGACTTGGTGGCTTTGCGGAAGGCCGGGAGGGTAGTAAGGGTCCAGATCTCCACGGGGAGGTCATTCCAGAGGGCTGGAGCTGCAACAGAGAAGGCTCTCCCCCGGGGAGTCACCAGCCGACATTGGCTGGCAGATGGAATCCGGAGGAGACCTAACCTGTGAGATCTGATCGGTCTAAGGGAGGTAATCGGCAGGAGGCGGTCTCTCAGGTACCCAGGTCTGATGCCATGTAGGGCTTTATAGGTAACGACCAGCACCTTGAAGTGGGTCCAGAGACTAATGGGTAGCCAGTGTAGCTTGCGGAGGATAGGTGTAACGTGGGTGTACCTGGGTGCACCCATAATCGCTCGTGCGGCTGCATTCTGGACTAACTGAAGTCTTCGAACACTCTTCAAGGGCAGCCCCATGTAGAGCGCGTTACAGTAATTGTTGAAGCACTTAGGGGTTTATCTGTATCCTCAGGGTCACCTGAGTAGCGCAAATGGTTCCTGTAGTCTGCAGTCCCTCTGGAAATCCATTCCTACTCCCACACCATTCAAAGGGCGTTCATCCCAAATTGCATAGCTAAAAGTCTGTAGAGAATCTCAGCCATCCAGGTCATGGTTGTCCCAAAGGTGCTTTTTTTTTCAGGTGGCAACTGGACTTCCTTGTTTTTCTCTTCTTTTTGCTTCTTAGCCTTTGAATGGTGTACCTGGGTGCACCCACAATTGCTTGCGCGGCTGCATTCTGGACTAACTGAAGTCTTCGAACACTCTTCAAGGGCAGCCCCATGTAGAGCGCGTTACAGTAATTGTTGAAGCACTTGGGGGTTTATCTGTGTCCTCAGGGTCACCTGAGTAGCGCAAATGGTTTCTATAGTCTGCAGTCCCTCCGGAAATCCATTCCTACTCCCACACCATTCAAAGGGCGTTCATCCCAAATTGCATAGCTAAAAGTCTGTAGAGAATCTCAGCCATCCAGGTCATGGTTGTCCCATGCTTTTTTTTTTTCCAAGCGGCAACTGGACTTCCTTGTTTTTCTCTTCTTTTTGCTTCTTAGCCTTTGAATGGTGTGTGAGCATGAATGAATTTCCAGAGGGATTGCAGACTATAAGAACCATTAGCACTACTCAGGTGACCCCGAGGACGTAGATAAACCTCCAAGTGCTTCAACAACCCTCTAAAAGGATGCAGATGGCCAGCTGTGGTATTGCCACAGGGGTATTGCAGGCAGCTGGTCATTTGGATGAGAAGCAAAACACCTTCAAAGAAAAACAAAATAAGAAAGTCCTGTTGCCTCCTGAAAAACAGCACCTTTGAGACAACCATGAGCTGGATGACTGAGAATCTCTACAGTGAGCAAATAAGGCAGAAAATGACTTAGAAAAGAAAAAGAAATTAAAAAGGGGGGAAAGATTATAAAGAAGTGGCTTCCAATCTTTTTAACAACCGTTATACGTGTATTTATATTTTACCCTTTCTCTCTAAAGTGACATCATAACTTCCTTCTTGCCATAAACTACCCTAATCTCCAAATCCACAAATTACAAGTTCATTTTTCTGTTTTTCAGAAAAAAAGTTCCTAAGGGGTTTCCTGTCCCTGATATATGTTGTTGCTCTTTCTCTAGTCAATTTTGCCATCTCTGAGAGTTCTGTCATCTTCACTAACTGGGGTATGTTAGAACTTTTCCATTTTTGTGCATATAAAGACTTACAGCATCCTCTGGAATTCATATCTAGCTCAGAGGTGGGTTCCTACCAGTTCGCACCTATTCGGTAGAACCGGTTCGTCAAATCTACCGAACCAGTTAGAAGATGTTCCACGAGTGGACCTGGAAAGCAGGCCACACCTACAGAAGAGCTTCCAAAAATTTTTGAAACCCACCACTGGTCCTTGGATATGATTATTCTACACTATCATGCTCATATTTATAAAACTCAGTGCCTCTGTGAAAGGTAAGGATGACTACTGCATTTGTGGTGCAATCAGAACATTGTGTGTGTTGAAGTTGTTTTAACGCAAACCAAAGATGCCTTTTAAAAAACAAGTTTACATCATATTCTTATGCATGCCAGTGCTGTGTGTGAGGTAATTTAAGGTGGTTCTAACAAGTGTCGTTGGCATCTTCATATCCAGTCACATGGGCAGCAAGCCACTCCCATCCGGTCACATGAGTGGCAAGTCACTCCCACAAAGGAGGCCACACCCACAGAGTAAGTTCGAACAATTTTTGAAACCCACCACTGATCTAGCTGATCCTGACTTCCTTTATGGCTAATGTACTTTCTTCTGTTTATGGCCTCATCTTGTAAATTATCTTCAGTGGCTCCTCTATAATACCAAAGTACCAATACCAATTATCTTTCCTCCATCTCTTTCTCCTTCTCCTCACTTCTAGCTTTCCCTCACTGAATTTCTAACATTTATCCAGTTCTCACAGCAGTACTGAACAATTACAATTACAGAAACCCAGTTCTATTGACATTTTTTCATTATCTTCCCCTGGAAGAAAGCATGCAGAAATCTGGAAATGGGTCTTCATCAAGTTCCCAATGCCAAAAAGTAAAGTAACTCAGGTTCAAAGGAAAAAAGGCATGTGTTGGTGATTGGTGACTCACTTCTCAGAGGCACAGAATCATCAACTGACAATATATTGGCAACCAGACAATATATTGAGGGGAGTATGCCGGTCTCCTAGGTGCAAAGATCAAAGATGTGACAGAGAGATTTACCAAAATAATTAGGCTCACTGATTGTTATCTCTTTCTCCTCTTTCATGTTGGGACAAATGATAACAAAGAGCCTGAAAACAGTATTGGGAGACTATGAGCAATGAGGCTTATAGGCGTACAGGTGTTTTTTTCATCTGTACTTCTGATGGAAAGTCAACACACAGTGAAGGAATTGAGAGTTTTAGAAGTAAACAGCTGGCTCAAGGGATGGTGCTGTTGAGATAACTTTGGATTTCTTCTGTTCATATTACCTACAGGAAGAGCTCTGGGCAAGCGATGGGATAGTAATACAATGACTCTTCTTAATTCTCCCACTTTTTTGTGACTGAAAGGCGTAAGTGAAGTGGGTTTAATTCAAGTTCTGGCTTTGAAGTTCATCTTTTCATCTGGATTTTAGCTTTTTCTGATAACATGAAATCATTAGCTATGTGGTGTCTTACATTGTATGCTTCAATAAGAAAAATCAATGGTCAATTTGATTATGTCTCTAAATTGATTATACTGTTACATTATTGATAATTGGTTTATAATATCTTGTGGGTTTTATTGTTTTGCCTGCACTGGACCTAAGGTCTAAGTGCATAGCATATAAAATACTGTTGCTATTACTACTATAATAGGAAATAGTTTGCCTGTCATTAGTAATACACAGACATGTAGACAGGACATGACTGTCTTCCCAAATCACAGAAGAACCTACATGACAAAAGGAGAAGAATGAAACGGCTAAGCAGAACTGCCGGTTCACCGACAAATGCGCAATAGACATATGCGTGCCGACAAAACCGCGACAAATGAGTGCTGACAAAATCGCTAATTGATTTTCGACAATAGTGCGCCGACAAATGCGCGACGACAAAATCGTGTCATCAACAAACAACAATACGTGCAACTAACCCTAACCCTAACCCTAAATTAACCCTAAAAATGAGTTTTTAAATGGTGTGTGATCACATTGAACTAATTCGCTAATCAAACAGTAACAGTAATTTTTTTGATTTTATTGTGCTTGTCATCGCGCTTTTATCGTCGCGAATTAGTCGGCACGATTTTGACGTCGTGTTTTAATCGGTGCTATTTTGTCGCCATGCATATGTCTATCGCGCAATTGTCGGGTCACGGAACTGCCAGTCTTTAGTCAAATTCAATGAAACAAAAGAACTGAGCACTTCAATAGAATGCTCAGTCTGACAATTTAAGCCTTAATAATGCTTGTGAATACCTATGAATACCTTTGAGTTGGTTTTTGATTCCTGGTGACCACCTAGAGTAGTCCTGGCAGTTCCCTTAGCAAGATTATTAGGACTGGCCTAAAGCAGGATTAGAATTCAGTCTCCTACGGTAGTTTCTAACTTGATGCCTTAAATCACAACACACCAAACTGATCTTAAGAACCAGCATCAAGTAAAACAGAATAACATTTTGTAGTAATAAGCTCTCTTCTGTTAATTGGGGAGAGATATTTTTCAGGGGGGGGGATTTAGACAAAAGCTACTCCTTTAGTGACAAACACTGACGGAGTAATCTTTATTGGGACAGATCTCTTGATTTGGGCTAAGAGGAAATATGTATTTGAACTGTATCACACACTTCCAGCCCCAGTTAACTTTCAATCATTATTTTACAGTTGCAGTAAAATAATGCTGTCAATAGTATTTCTGCAATCTTTATTACCATCAGAATTTATTATAACTCATAAATATAAAAATAATTATTCCTATGAACATATACAGCCTTCGAAAAGGGAGAAGGGGGTTCAGGCGGCAGGTTCTTTGACAGAGTGATTGGGAGAAATTAATATAGAAACTACTATATGGTATTAGAGTAGTGTAATGGTGCTGTGAGCCCTCTGCTGGTAATTTTTGTTGATAGATAGCACAACAAATTGAGAGATGGGGGAAGGAGGGGGGGAGAATTGTGTGCATGTGTATAATATAATAATCTGCAGCCTTCATTCTAACTTACTCTATTCCTTATCAAGTCAGTTCCCTATCTCACATCTTCACATAAACATGTAAAATGCCTATGTTCATTCTATTCATAAAGTGCATCATTATATTATTATTTATGAACTTTTAAAACAATTACCATACATATCTCTAACAAAAAAAGGACACAGCGTAAAAATAGGATATAGTGTAAGGATAAAAATAGTCAGTATATAATTCAGTATAAGTACTAAAAGCGAGTGACTTTTCTCTTTCATTCTCTGCTCAGCCCTCTTATGAACACTTTTTGGGAGGTTACTTAATTATAAGTAATTAATTAACCCTTATAACTACTTTCCCTCTATTCCTTATGATATTGCCTTTTTCTCATCTCCAACCCACAACTGAGGCAGGTTATTTAGCTGTTCCTATTTTTCAATAAATTTTCCCTTTTCTCCCCCAAACAATCTGGGTAAAACCTGATCAACGCTTTCCTAGTACTTACAGGTCTTATACAGTTCCTTATAAACAAGAGTTGCCACTTGGATGAAAGAGAACTAGATCTCCCTTTAAACTCTTTCTTGAAAGACAGATAGTCCCCCTGCTACAAAGAGGGAAACAAACCTAGGCTCTGCCAGTTTATCATCATTTGTTGCTGCTACCATAGTTCTGTTACCACTAGATCAAAGGTGGGTTCCGACAGGTACGTGCCAGTACGTGCGTACCGGTAGCAGAAATTGGGCATCCATTCGCATACCGGACCCCCCCAGCGGTCCTGTACCAGTACGGTCCCTCCCCTGGCAGGCCGAGCTTCTGCTAGGGACTGCCTTTCCTCCCTCTCTAATGCATGAATTTCTCCGCACCCCATTGGAAACCACGCAGCTGTCAAATAGAAGGAAGCACATACAGCCGAGTCCTCCGCTCCAGCAAAGAAAGTGGGGCAAGCATGGTGCGGACAGGCGGGACGAGAGAGAGAGAGAGCAGCGAATGGGCAGGCAGGGGGGTAGGCCAGGCGGAGGGACCATACCAATATGGGGCCTCCGGGGGGCCCCCGTATGCAAACGGACGCCCAATTTCCACTACCAGTACGCACATACCGGTGCATACCAGTCGGAACCCACCTCTGAACTTGATAGCTTTAAGTCCTGCACACTTCAAATGCCAGAGTTCCTGATCCAACATGACTGGAGGAGGAATTCTGGGAGTTGAAGTCCACAAGTCTTAAAGCTGTCAAGTTTGAACACCCCTGGGTTTTTTTTTCTAAAGGGTTAGGGGTGCAAGGGTCTTGTAACTTGACAGCTTTAAGACTTGCACACTTCAATGCCAGAGTCCCTGAGCCAACATTTTGGTTGCTAAGCAAAAGCATTGTTAAGTGAATTTCACCACATTTTACAAATTGGCCACAACCATCTGGTCACATGACCGCCAAGCCACGCCCACAAAACAGGCCATGCCCACAGAATAGGTAGTAAAAAAATTTGAAAACCACCACTGCACTAGATGTAAAACAAGCTTTCCACTATTTAAACTGGTAAGGATTATACAGGGCTACATTTTAAAGTATTAGTATTTCAGTGGTTGAATGGCATCATACTGCATATTCCTTTCAATGGCCTCACCAGGTATTACCAGCAATAAGACTAAAATGGAACTTCTTGGTCACTTGGTACTTTTAAAGATCAGGGCGCAGCATAGACTGTTGCTGGCCCTTTAGGGTAGATTAGAATTAGTTTGGATATACAACAGGTACAAAGACCAGGAATCTCCAACCCCTGGGCCATGGACTGGTACTGATCCACAGCCTGTTAGGAACCGGGCCGTACAAGCATTTGGCGAGTGAGTGAAGCTTCATCTGGGCATGCGCAGGATCTAGGTTGCATGTGAAACCATTCCCTCCCAGTCCTTGGAAGACAATTTTTCTGAACCCCAGTGCCAGAAATATTGGAAACTACTGTGATAGATTATTCTAGCATTTGTTGAAGACACAACTTGTTCTTTAGTGCCCTTCTGTTTTATTTTATTCCTCCTTCATGCCTGTTACCTGTAAGCAAGTCTATTTTGTAATAGGGATTTAATACCCCTCACAAGAATGCTAGACTTCTCTTCAAAAATAGTCTGGCTCATTGGCCACAGGCATGGAGGAGAGGTTGCCCTGCATTGAGGGACTCCTTCTCATTTAATCACACACAGTCCTTCAAAACCGCAATTTGATAGGGGTTTAACTCACCATTCGACGTAGCCGTAGACCGTCATTCTAGAATACAAGATCCATGATCAGAAATGGCAAATTGGTCACAAGCACAGATGAAGGATGGGCTCTGAGAATAACCTTGGGAGACAAAAAGAGGAGCCACAGTAAGAACAGTGGTCTGATGAGTGAAATCTCAGCTCTCAAAAGGAATGGGGGTGGAGAAACTGTCCCAGAAGGGACCTTCCATAGTTCTGTGGAAAAGAAAGGCAGAGGAGTGGGGAAATACTTTCAGACTGGCAAGATACTGTAACCTTACAATAAAGGTAATGTTAGTTTTCATGATTTTGGTTTCTTGTCTGGACTACATCAAAAGACTGATAAGATTAAACCATAGGGTATACTTCACTCATACTGCCTCTGTAGCTGCAATCTGTTAATTGGACAATTTGACAGGGTGGCTAAACCTGCAATTTTGAACAACTATCTATACTTCTCTGTTCTGACCCCTTCCGTCCAATAACGAATGCCGAGACAAGCTTAAATGAGAATGTCCTTTAATAACAAGTCCAGTCTCTTGGTGGCTGAAAGCCAAGTAAACAAACAGGTAAGGACCTTGGCAGCAAGGCCGACAAACTTTGGCAGCAATTCAGACAAACTCTGGCAGCAATCCAGCCTGCCAAGTTTGTTTCTCTTTAGGTCAAAGCGTTGACTTCTGCAAGAAGGGTGTGGCACAAGCAGTCTCTTTTATAGTCTGGAGAGGAGCCTAATGACCATCAGCTGAGCGTAATTACCTCCTGAAATTACGTAGTTGTTCTTGACGCCGAGTAGCCCTTTGACGGCGTGCATCCTGGAACAACTCACTATTGGTTTCTGGATCACTCTCCCTTGTCTCCTCCCCACTGATCCAAGGCTCAGGCCACCTGGTGGCCAACCAGTCTCTCTGCGCCCTGCTCGGAGTCGGAACCCTGTCCAGGGTCCTCCACATCCTCCAGGGCTGACTCATAGGGCCCCTTGCTGTCAGAGTCTGGTGGCAGCTCCAACGGCTCCTGCTGGGCCACAACACTTCTCCAACCCACATCATTCAACATTGGGAAATTATTATTTTTTTTCTATTACCAGATAGGAGGAGAAACAAAGTCAGGGAAACTGGAGGCCCATAATTTGCACATAGTAGTAGTACGTAAGAATTTAATAACAAAATGGATACAAAACCTCAAAAAAGTAATTACAGTACAACAATGGGGAAAACTATGGGGGGGGGGGAATCAATAAAATTTACTCCAAGCTATAATTTGAGGGAAAATTGGTTCAAAATGTTGTACAGATGATATATAATTCCATCAATGATTATCAAGATGGACATATTATATAATAATAAACGTTGGAAATTGCAAATTAACAAGGAACATTTTACTCACATCTAATAGTAATGTAAAAAAACCTTGAAACGATTGGAAGGAACTGCACTGAAGCATTCAGAATTTTAAAAAATAAAACCTGAATTCAAACCACAATTATTTTTATTAGGAATAATTCTAGGCAGCATAAACCAAAAGTATTACAATGTACTAGGGTACATGCTGACAGAGGCATGAACAAATCTGACGCATATTGGAAAAGGAAAACTTTGCCAACAATACAAGAGTGGGAGACCACAATTTGAGAATAGGCAGCAAAACTGACCGCATATAATCGTAACAGAAGTTTAATCAAATTTAAGGAAGAATTGCTCCATTATATTTGATACATTACACAACAAGGCAAATTTGGATATTGGGAATATGTTTTTTTTTTAGTAAAACAGTTAAGAGACTATTTAAAAATAACAGAAGAAGAAACTTAAATAGATATAAGCAATAATCTTCAGCGTTTAATGTTAAAGCTAGTATTTAAGTAACAATAGTTTGGGGAAATGGAAGGGATGAAAAAGGAATAATGTATTGTTTCTCTTTACAATATTTTTTTCTTAAAACTCTTTTTTTAAAGTCTGCTTTTTGTATCTTTATTCTTGTGTGACTTCTGGTCAGGACCGGATTTAGATGAAAAGAGGCCCTAGGCTATTCCACTTATGAGGCCCTTTCACCTCCCATTTTTAAGTTTGTAAATTACATGAGAGACAGTAAAATACATCATTACTGTGATATATATTGATATATCAATATATATAACTGGCCTCCTGACGGAGGGCGGCTCTGCTCTGTGGCAAAGGCAGCGAGGCCAGCCGCCTCCCCTGCTGCGCTCAGCTGCCTGGCTCGGCCCCCTCGCCCTCACCTGCCTGGCCGCTGGTGGGCTCCACGTCGACGGGGCGGCTACTGTGAGCGGCCGCACCTCTCGCCCGACCGCCAGTGCCGGGAATATGGGCGGACTCCCCAACTGCCGTGGCGCTGGAACGGTCTTAACCAATACATTTTTATATTTGTTTATTAGTCATATGCGTAGAATTTCTCCTTATTTTCGGTTCAGTGTTTTAGTGTTCACTGTTTTTAGAATAGTGTAATTTTAATTTTGCTAACAATTTGAATGTAGGCCCCTCTTGATCTTGAAGCCCTAGGCTGAAGCCTAGTTAGCCTATAGGAAAATCCAGCCCTGCTTCTGGTTAAACGTATGCAATATTTTTTTGCGGGGGGGGGGGGGGGGAGAACAAAATTTAACAAAACCCATTTTTGTGTTCCTACATTAAAACATAAGAGACCCTGTTCATGATTAATCATAAAACTTCTAAATTATTTTTAAAAGAACATATTGCCACAAAATGTCAAAATAGTAATTGTAATTGTAATTGTAAGTTTATTTATAGGCTGCCCTTTTCCCTGATGGGACTCAGGGCGGCTTACAACTTGTAGGGAAGGGAATACAGACAGTGACATATAAGAACAGTACATAATTAAAAATAGAAACAACATTCATCATTCGGGTGGGGACAAATTACAATCTTTAACCCCAGGCCTGACGGGATAGCCAGATCTTGAGGGCTGTGCGGAAGGTCTGGAGGGTGGTGAGGGTACGAATCTCCACGGGGAGATTGTTCCAAAGGGTCGGAGCTACTACTGAAAAGGCTCTCCTCCGCGTGGTTGCCAGTCGACACTGACTGGTGGATGGAACTCGGAGGAGGCCTAATCTGTGTGATCTGATAGGTCACGAGGAGGTAATTGGCAGGAGGCGGTCTCTCACAAAATAGTTGTGATGAATTGTGTTATCATGGAATATATCAAAGCAAAATATAGAAGGAAAGTAGCCAGGTCTCTTATAGTGGTATGTGCTACGTATTATGCAATGTAGCTTAATGCCTCTTGGCTACAACATAGTGTACCAAAAATGAATTCTACGAGAATCTGTATTGAATATCAACTTGAGTAAAAGACTAAGAGTTATAGTTATTTCATTTTTCCTCTCAAAATTGCCCAGAGCCACATAGTTATATAGTAAGTAGTCCTTGATTTATAAATATTCATTTACTGACTGTACAACGGCACTGAAAAAAGTGACTTATGACCATTTTTCACATGACCATTGCAACATCCTCATAGTTACGTGAACAAAATTTGGGCGCTTGGCAACTGGTACGTATTTATACAAAGCCAATGGGGAAAACAGATTCACTTAGCACAGTGTTTCTCAACCTTGGCAACTTGAAGATGTCTGGGACTTCAACTCCCAGAATTCCCCAGCCAGCGAATGCTGGCTGGGGAATTCTGGGAGTTGAAGTCCGGACATCTTCAAGTTGCCAAGGTTGAGAAACACTGACTTAGCATGTTACTAACTTCACAACTGCAGTGATTCACTTAACAACTGTGGCCAGAAAGTTCATAAAAGGGGCAAAACTCACTTAACAACTGTCTTGCTCGGCAGTGCAAATTTTGGGCTCAATTGTAGTTGTAAGTTGGGGACTATCTGTAGGGAACACACATTCTGCTTTTGAGCCCAGGAATGTGGCAAAATAGGGAATGAAAACTTTAAGCACTGTTCTTCCAGAGACAGTCCTACCATGTAGTTGCAGGGAGTTAATCTTAGGCTGCAGATATGCTGTGACACAAGAGTTTGCTGATGAAGTCTTCACATACCAACATCTTGTGCAGGCAGTCAACTTACAACAGTTCATTTAGTGACCATTCAAAGTTACAACGGCCCTGAAAAATGTCAATCATGACCGTTGTTCAGAGTTACAACCTTTGCAGCATCCCCATGATTCTGTGATCAAAATTCAGATGCTTGCAGTGCCCGATTTTCCTATAGGCTAACTAGGCTTCAGCCTAGGGGCCTCAAGATCAAGAGGGGCCTACATTCAAATTGTTTGCAAAATTAAAATTACACTATTCTAAAAACAGTGAACACTAAAACACTGAACCGAAAATAAGGAGAAATTCTACGCATATGACTAATAAACAAACATAAAAATGTATTGGTTAAGATCGTTCCAGCGCCGCGGCAGTTGGGGAGCCTGCCCGTGTTCCCGGCACCGGTGGTCGGGCGAGAGGTGCGGCCGCTCCCAGTAGCCGCCCCGTCGACGCGGAGCCCACCAGCGGCCAGGCAGGTGAGGGCGAGGGTGCCGAGCCGGGCAGCTGAGCGCAGCAGGGGAGGCGGCTGGCCTCGCTGCCTTTGCCGCAGAGCAGAGCCGCCCTCCGTCGGGAGGCCAGCGATATATATATTGATATATATTGATATATATCACAGTAATGATGTATTTTATTGTCTCTCATGTAATTTACAAACTTAAAAATGGGAGGTGAAAGGGCCTCATAAGTGGAATAGCCTAGGGCCTCTTTTCATCTAAATCCGGCCCTGTTACAGGGGGTTAATCTTAGGCTGCAGATATAGCAATATAGCAATAGCAATAGCAATAGCAGTAGACTTATATACCGCTTCATAGGCCTTTCAGGCCTCTCTAAGCGGTTTACAGAGAGTCAGCATATTGCCCCCAACAATCTGGGTCCTCATTTTACCCACCTCGGAAGGATGGAAGGCTGAGTCAACCCTGAGCCGGTGAGATTTGAACCGCTGACCTGCTGATCTAGCAGTAGCCTGCAGTGCTGCATTTAACCACTGCGTCACCTTGGCTCTTATATGCTGTGATATGCTGTGACAGAGAGTTTGCTGATGAAGTCTTGACATACCAACATCTTGTGCAGGCAGTCAACTTACAACAGTTCATTTAGTGACCATTCAAAGTTACAACAGCCCTGAAAAATGTCAATCATGACCGTTTTTCAGAGTTACAACCTTTGCAGCATCCCCATGATTCTGTGATCAAAATTCAGATGCTTGGCAACGGACAACAGTTGCAGTGCCCAGGATATCTGTATTTATTTGTATTTATTTATTTGTTTGTTTGTTTGCTTGTTTGTTTATTCTGTCATGGTTATGTAGTGTATATTGGAGGTGGTGGTGATTCTTGTATGCGGTGAAATTTCATTTTAATGTATGCCAATTAATATATATTCAAAATAACAATAAAGCTATTCTATTCTATTCTATTCTCGCTTTTTGCGACCTTCTAACGAGCAAAGTCAACGGGGAAACCATATTCACTTAACAACCCGGTTACTAAGCTATCAACTGCAGTGATTCACTTAACAGCTGTGGCAAGAAAAGTGGTAAAATGGGGGCAAAACTCACTTGACCAATGTCTCACTTAACAACAGAGATTCTGGGCTCAATTTGGTTGTAAGCCAAGGACTACCTACCTGTACTTTACATGTGGTATTTAGTATTTTTTTAGTATTTTATTAGGATTTATAGGCCGCCCTTTTCCCTGAGGGGACTCAGGGCGGCTTACAATCATTAGGGAGGGGGTGCAATTCAAAATAAACAATATGTGAGCAAAATAAAATAATAAAAACACAACTTGCATTCAACATTCAACACTCGGGTGGGGCAAATTAGAGGCTTATCCCCAGGCCTGTTGGGATAGCCAGGTCTTGAGGGCTGCGCGGAAGGCCTGGACGGTGGTGAGGGTGCGTATCTCGACGGGGAGATCGTTCCACAGGGTTGGAGCTGCAACAGAAAAGGCTCTCCTTCGTGTAGTCGCCAGTCGACATTGACTGGCGGATGGAATTCGGAGGAGGCCCAGTCTGTGCGATCTTATCGGTCGGAGGGAGGTAATCGGCAGAAGGCGGTCTCTCAAGTCCAGAAAGTCCAGAAAGTTCAGTCCATTAAGCTATTCTGGCTAGGCAGGGAAAGGGCTTTTTATCATTTGGTTTCCTGCTTGTCTTGACAGTTTCCTTTAGGTTATCAGCCGAATATTTTCCCCTCACTCTGTAGCCACAACAGGTCTCTATCACCCCGGGGAGGGGAGGACTTCTCACTGCGGTGAGCTACAATTTTCACAGCGCACTTGAACCCAAAGAAACACTTCGCACCTCTTTTAGCAATTTGCACGAGGGGATAACTTGGGGAACGGAGGAGCAAGCTTTGAACGGCAATGGGCCTTTCTCCTAGGTCAGTTTAGGTCAGTCAAATCTGCTGGGCGCGTTGTAGCTTCGAAGACACCCAGGCGCCGAGCGTGCGTGAAGACGCGCGGAGAAAGCGAGGCAAGGGAAGGAGGGAGGGGGAAGAACCCCAGAAACTCCAGCGGAAGTAACGCTGCGAGGCAGCGGAGACTTCGGCAAAGGGCAAGGCCCGAGGAAAGAGGGGGGGGAACTCCCCTCTTTTCTACCCCCTCGCGCGTTCTCCTCCGCCCCTTCCTTCCCTCACGCTTTCTCCCCGGGTGACGTTGCCCGCAGGAAAGTTCCCCGAATCGAGAGAGAGAGCGCGCGCGCGCCCACTTTCAAGGAGGCACCCGAAGTATCTGCGGGGTGGCGTCGCTTCGCACCTGGGAGCAGCCGCAAAGGAGCCAAAGCGGGGGGGACCGGGAAGAGCGCGGACCGGAGGGCTTTCTACCCATCCCTTGGGGAGCGCGCAACCTGGCGCAGTCGGTGCAGCCGAGCGAATTCCCAGGTAAAGCAGGGGAGGCGCGCGCGCGCTCGTGTGCGTATGTGTGTGTGAGATCTGGCATTAGCAGAAGCGGCATCTCGGGATGGAAGCCAAACCGAAGCGCACGGCTGGAAGGAACCGGCGCACGTTCGGTTTTTCCCCTAGTTCGGAGCACTGCAAAAACCCACACAGTAAAATCCGCCTTCTGGCCGAGACGGGGCTTTAATATTCCGCCAGATAATTTATTCTGCCGTGGACCGTTTTTCATCTCCCGTTTTCTAAAACCAGCGAAAGGAGAGTTCGTGGCGCAATCCTAGACGTGGTTGTTAAGAAATAATTATACCACGTTTGTTTTTTAGATAAATTGGGGGTGCTTCTTGGGAATAACTCGTAGGGACAGTTGGTAAGACTTCTGGCGATTTTTAGATCTCCCACCATCTATAGTTAGCTTGCTCTATCTATCTATCTATCTATCTATCTATCTATCTATCTATCTATCTATCTATCTATCTATCTATCTATCTATCTATCTATCTTTCTATTTATCTATCTATCTATCTTTCTTTCTATCTTTCTTTCTTTCTTTCTATCTATCCATCTATCTATCTATCTACCTTTCTATTTATCTATCTATCTTTCTTTCTATTTATCTATCTATCTATCTATCTATCTTTCTATCTATCTATCTATCTATCTATCTATCTATCTATCTTTCTTTCTTTCTATCTTTCTTTCTTTCTATCTATCCATCTATCTTTCTATCTATCTATCTATCTATCTATCTATCTTTCTATCTATCTTTCTTTCTATCTATCTTTCTATCTATCTATCTATCTATCTATCTATCTTTCTACCTTTCTTTCTTTCTATCTATCCATCTATCTTTCTATCTATCCATCTATCTTTCTATCTATCTATCTTTCTATCTATCTATCTATCTTTCTATCTATCTATCTTTCTTTCTATCTATCTATCTATCTTTCTTTCTATCTATCCATCTATCTATCCATCCATTCATCCTTCTTTCTTTCTTTCTTTCTTTCTTTCTTTCTTTCTTTCTTTCTATCCATCTATCTATCTATCTATCTATCTATCCATCCATCTTTCTATCTATCTTTCTATCTATCTATCTATCTATCTATCTATCTATCTATCTATCTATCTATCTTTAATTTAATTTAGTTTGTCAAACATGTATGAGATAACAGGTATAAGTATATTCATAGACATGAATACAGGAAATTGGTACAAATAAATGGGGACAATTGGACAGGGATGGAGGCATGTTGGTGCCTTTATGCATGCCTCCTTACAGACTTCTTAGGAAAGGGGTGAGGTCCACGCTAGACAGTTTTAAGGTTAAAGTTATGGGGGTTTGAGGATGAGCTTAGCTCATGCTAAGGCTAAGAGTTGCCAGATCTAGCGTGATACCATTAGAGGATAGAAGGGCAGTGGGCCTGAATTGGAAGGATCTTATGGGTTATGGGTTTAAGACCTGTTAAGAGGATGATTTAATGGATTCCGGCATTTAGCTAAGGTTGGACCTCAGCTAAATGCAGGAATCCATTAAATCATATCCTTAACAGGGCTATCTACTGTAGTCTTTTTTCTAAAATTTTCAGTAAGAGAGGTCCCAAAGGTGCTTTTTTTCAAGAGGCAACTGGATTTCTGGTTTTTCTTTGAAGATGTTTCACTTCTCATCCAGAACTGGAGAAACTTCTTGGATAAGAAGCGAAACACCTTCAAAGAAAAAACCAGAAAGTCCAGTTGCCTCTTGAAAAAAGCACCTTTGGGATAACCATGACTGAGAGTCTCCATAGACTTTCAGTAAGCACTATTCTGGACCCATTGCTGAACAGCTCTTCCTATCAAGAAGTTTCTCCCAATCTTCAGTCTTCTTTTTCATTTATTTCATTTAATTAATACTTAATTAATATTTTTAGTTAATTTAATTAATGTTGAATGAATAAATGAAATAATTATTTCATTTAATTTCAATTCATTGGACTCTGTACTGCTTACAAAAGAGAACAGGTTCCCCCTGCTTTTCACAGGAATAACAGCCCTTTAAATACTTATAAACTCCTTTCATATCTCCTATCATCTTTTTCCTTTTACAAACTAAACCTGTAGCTCTCTGTGCTGTATAGAACTTTGTTTTCAAGCCTCTTAACTTTTTGCTATGTCTCATTTGAATCTACTCCCATTTCTTTAAATTCCTTTTAATCTGTGGACCCAGTACTGGAAGCAATATTTTAAGTGTGGTCTAACTAGTGTAGAGTACATGAAATTGCTAGACTGTAATGATTTTGATGCAGTAAGAGCCAGGTTGGTGTAATGGTTAAGGCACCAACCAGGAGATGGTGAGTTCTAGTCTTGCCTTCCTTCGGCGCAAAGCCAGATCTGTGAATTTGGTCCAGTTTGGTCCATAGAAGGACGTAATGACAAGCCACTTCTGCAGATCTTGCCAAAAGAACTGTAGGGATTAATCCAGACAGTCACTCAGTCAAAATATGACTTTAGAATTTTTTTAAAAGATGACTAGAAGGCATATATGCATAGACGCACACATAAATGCTGATTGTAATGCAATGATTTTGTTAATGTGGTCAAAGATTGTTGAGTTCTGCTACTTTCTTTCATGAGATGTCATGTTTTGACTGATGGTAATTGATGGAGTCATGGTACTTTTAAAAATTGCAAGATTATCTCCTAACCTAGGCAAAAACCATTTGAGTGCATAATTTAATAGAGTTGCACTTCCTCACAGAATTACAATCACAAATGTTTTTGTGAATGGCTTGGTTCACTATAGATTATGCCATAATTGAAATTATTTATTTAGAAAAAACATCAAGCTTCTCCTTGCAATGCAATTGTACTGTGCAGAGTAAAACAAACAAGCATATTAACTATATACTGTAATAAACAAAAATAAGACTCTTAATGCTCTGTGTGTTCCTCTGGGATTAAATCCCACTGACTTTTGTAGAGTTTATTTCTGAATAGAATGATTTACTTTTCCACTGGACATATCAAATATTGTATGTGATTTTATGCATAGTAGTATATGTAGTTTTTAGTGGGTTACAGAAAGTAAATGTATTCATAATTGCTTTTTTACTGTTTGGCTAATGTTTTGTACATAATTTCTTACAGATAAAACAATACTGTAGTTCTTTTCGGAGTTCAATATTATTCTTTCTAGATTGTGTGTGTGTGTATGTGTCAGTCAAAGATGATACAGAATCATCTAGAGTTTCTATAAGTACTTATATTAAAATATTGAGCTTAAAGCAACTTTTTCATTTTAAACTCCTGACTGGTCCATGAGATTTGTAATCACAATGCATTTGTAATGAGACAATGAACGTGTAATCACAATGAATTACTACAGCCCTACTATGTTAATCCATATAATTTTCACAATGATTCTGTCAGCAAATTGACAGGCCATCAAATACTGCAG